>NC_083605.1:29793716-31015756 GCF_029168945.1 Cannabis sativa
ATCTCATAAATTGCAATTGGTTTGAATTCGAAAAATTAAATAAACTTTATTATTAATAATAAAAATATTGCAACAATATGAGAAAAACAGGGATAAATATCCCTAACTAAAATTCGAAATCCAAATTGTCTTTAAACTAAAACAATTAATTCAAAAAATTTTAGAGCTTCAACTTCATCTGGACGATTTCACCCTTGGTCCAGCTTTTCGATCCAACTCATCTGAGTTCAAGTAGCTTGGCCTATAAGAAGAAGAAACAAATAAACTAAGTTAGTCCAGAATCATAAATCCAATTGGATAATAATTCACTAAAACTCTTAAAGTTTATAAATAGAAATACCTTTTTTCTTTGCAAGAAGTTTAGGACACTGGGGTTTCCAATGACCTTTCTCATTGCAGTAGAAACACTTTCCTTTAAGTGTAGCATCACCAGAAGCAGCAGCCTTTTTGTTTTTCATGGATTTTGCACGCTTCTTGGTGTTCTTCCACTTCTTTTTCGATTTGGGTTTCGAAGCAGAGGCAACATTTTCTTCAGATTTTATCATCCCATTACCATTCCCATGATTGTGAGGTTTACTCCCTTTCTTCTTGGGTCCTCCAATCAAATTTTCATAAGTTTGAAGGTCATTGACTAACTCATGAAAGTCTATTTCTTTCTTATTCATGACATAATTTGATGTGTATGGTAGAAATGCTGGAGTCAGGCTATTCAAGATAAGGCTTACTTGAGTAGCACTATCCATTTCAGCACTATGATCCTGGGCTTCTTGGAAATAACTTGCCATGAGGAGAACATGGTCACACACGTTTTGATGAGGTTCCATCCGTGCATTAATGTACTTCTTAGTCGCGTCAAAGCGAGACTGAAGTGATGCCTTACCTAATAGCTTATTTAATTTTGTCATTACTTCAGCGGCCTTTTCGGTTTTAGAAAACCGAGTTTTGAGGGTGTCTACCATGCTGGAAAGCATAAAGTATAGAGCTTTGTCATTTGCTTTCTGCCAACGCTCATACTTCTCTTTCATAGCTTTGGATGCATTATCCCCAGGCAATATTAATGTTCTCATTCCATTTAGGAAAGTTAGATCCATTCAGCTTATTTTCAGTCAACAGTGATAACATGAGATTCATTATGATAATACAGGATACTACAAAATAATAGAAATCAACAAATAAAAATTAATAATGGTTTAACACAAAATCAATTCAGAAATTATAAGCACATAGCAAGTAGGAATGATATGAGAAAATACTTAAAAAAAATTCAATCCTAAATAATTTCCAAGGTTTTTCAATAAACTGATATCAGTGTCCCGTTTAGGCGAGAGTCAAAGCTACCATCTATTGAATAGAGTTGTCAGCTCATCTAAAATGTTAAACATTCTAGCAACCTTTTATTCGATCAAGATTGGAATCCAGCGTTGTCCCATTTAGGCGAGAGTAAAGGCTATTCTATCTTATGAGCTACTACCATTGTTTCGCAATTTGCAAGTCAAATATGGTCGCCACCATTAGGGTGATCCATACCATATAAAACACTTACAAACTACTTATCTTTCGAGATTAAACTGTGCGAAATTGCTAATGAACGTTCCTCCATTAGGGAGGATTACTCACTAAAACAAACGCGATATAAAACCAACAATAGAGATCGAATATTTTAATAATAATAAAGCTCATTCTTTAAAATGTATTTTCTTTATTATTCTAATAAATATATTCATTAAATTTGAATTTTCGAATGAGAATAAGAATTTAATATAATATTTATAAAATTATACTTAGATGGTGATTGAAATAAAATTAATTATTTCCATCTTAGTAGTAATTTTAAATATAAATATTAAGGAAATTAATTTAAGTTGTATTAATTAATTAGCAACTTAAAAATTTTCATAAGAATATATTTATTGTATTCAAAAAATAAAGTATAAAAACTATACAAATTTTCGAAAAAATAATAAAACTTAGAAAAATACTTCAAGCAAAAATATCACCTGTCTAGATTTTCTTTTGACTAGTTAATTCAATTTCTAATAATATATTTTAATTCATTTATTTTAAATTAATCAATTAAATGAAAAAATCATTGATTTAAGTTGGTCCAAGAATTAATTAAAATAAATAATTAATTTACAACTCAATCTATTTTTCAAGAAAAATTCAAAAATATTGCAAAATTAAAATGCAATTTTCGAAATTGATTAATAAAATAAAAAAATATATTTTGAAAATTATTTAAATTTAAGTTGAAAAATTAAATTTCAACCTAAAAATAATTTTCTTATTATTTAATTAAGGGTCATGAAAAATAAATATTTAAGAATCATGATACGAATCAACTTAGATATTTAAATTTTTCAATTTAATTAAATGTATTAAATTCAAGAAATAATTAATTAAGAGTAGTGGAGGCTTAATTATTAATTTCTAGTTTAATACTAGGAAAAATATACTTAAATAAAATTGTACCAAAATTAATTATTTAAATAATTAATTTCACAATTTATAATATTTTCCTTTTTAAATATTAGAAATAATAAGTAGTCTAGAAATAACTATCTAGAAAATATCTTATTTGACTAAGTATCTTTTCAACAAAAATTTGAAAAATATTTAATTTAAGTTGTTTAGAGTTAATTAAATATCAAAAATTAAGTTGTAACCACTTAATTTGAAAAATATTCCATTTTAAGTTTAAAACTAACTTAAAAAAATTATCTTAAGAATCTTTAATAACTAATGCTTAGGATTCCTCAACTTAATTTAAAATTTAAATAAAATATTCAAATTTAAGTTAGATATTAAAAATTAGTTATATAACTGATTTATAACTTAAATAGGAATATTTAATTAAATAAGTTCCAGAAAAAATCTAGTTAGTTAAAATTCTTTATTTAATTAAATACAAGAAAAATACAAATAGTTTTGTCTAGAAAAAAAAAATTCTAAAACTAAAAGTGTTTTTCTTAAAATTAACTTTAAAATATTAAAATGAAAATAAATTTTCATATATTTTAAAAGTTAATTATGTTGCTAATTCAATTTTATTAGGTCAAACTAATATAATTAACCTAATACAGTTATTTAACTCAGGCAAATAAGCCTTCACAATTGGGGTAGTTCATGTTGGGGGGTGCTGGGTTCAGTATGTCGTACCCACTTCTATGGCTCCCAACTCTCAGACAAGGCCCAAAAGAGAGAAATTTAACCTCAAAATAAATCACTGTTATTAATTGAATAGGTCCAATAACTAAATGGACCTAAATAAAAACTATCATGTTGTGACATTTTATTTAGCAACAACCTATATGCATCTATATAATAAAATAAACATATAGGCTCACACAGGCACACATTTGGATGGGTCCTATCATGTTGCTAGGTCATACGCAGATGAAAAAAGATTGTAAAATTTACCTGTTACAAATTATTAACTTGACCAAGGGAGCCATGAGTTAAAATCAGATCATTGGATCTATCAACAAGTTGACCATGGCTATTTGCAATCAAGTAATAATAAGTTTTGAAAACTTACAAACAAGCTAAAACCACATACTCCTGCAACAAGGTTAGCTGGATAGTTGGAAGTAGGATTTATTTAATTTTAAATAAATAAATTTCGAAAATAATTAAATTAATTAAATAAATAAAAAATAAAATTCAATTTTCAAAAAATTAAAAAAAAATATTTATTTACTTTCGAAAATAATAATAAAATAATATTAAAAATTAAACCTACAATTTTGAAAAATTAGGTTTCAACTAACCTAAATATCATTTCAAAATTTGCTAACTACTTTTAAAAATTAAATGTTATTTTATAAATAAAAATTAAATAAAAATTAAAAAAGATAAATTAAATATCTTTTTCAGATTTTAAATTTAATTTAAATAAATAAAATAACAAAATTTAAAAGTTAGCAAAATATCTTACATCTATTTAAAATTTCATGATTATAGTTATCTTATTTTAAATTTAAATAAGGTCAAATTATTTAAAAAAAATTTAATTTAAAAAATTTAATATCTGACCTTAAATTTAAAAATAAGATAAGATATAATCAAATTTAAAAATAAGATATATAATTAAGCAAAAAAGATAGATATTTACTATTTTTCAAATTCAAATTACACTAATATCATGAATTAAATTTAAAAAATATTAAATAATTTAATTATGATAATTAGAATTGAATTAGGAATAGTAAATATATAAATACAGAACTACATAAAAAATCGGAAGTTAAATCCATGAAATAGCATGAAAAAACGAAAAAAAAACGAAAAAATTTGCGAGCTGTACGGACAGTATGTCAAGCATACTGTCAGCGGGCGCGCAATAGAGGCTGCATGGGCGAGGATTGCCGGCGTAGAAGGCTGCAAGCAGCCTGTTTTGCGCGAGGGACAAGCCTCGTGCGCGTGCGCGTGTATAGTTGCACGACTCCGATATTTTTCGAAACTTCAAAAAATCATAACTAATTCAAATTAAATTGAAATTGAGTTCTGTAAAAAAGTAACTTGCTTAATTTTTTCCATCCAATCCAATAAAAATAATTCCAGAAACAAAATTTCAATTATTTTTCACGAAAATTCACAAACATCAATCAATCATCATATAACACTCAATACAACATGAAACCATCCAAATAACAAACAATCGTTTTAAAGTCCAAATTTCTTGCAAGAAAATCAATTACCATGGCTCTGAGGCCAGTTGTTGGATATTATTTTAGTAGGATCTTAGATCTACTCACAAGTATGTTGTTTAACACCCTAAATATGAACTTTCTAAAACGATAAAATAAACACATATAAAGTTAAGAAAACCTTACATTGGTGCAGCGGAATTAATGTCTCCTTCCACTCAGATCTCTAACCCTTGTATCCTTTCTGTCGCAGAGTATAATCAAGATTTGAGCCCGAATGTCCTTCTCTTTGAGTTTGATCCTTCATAGTCTTCCAATCTATGATTGAGTTACTGCTTGCTGTGTGTGGGCTCACGCTTTCACTAGGGTCGAAATATAGAAGAGGAAAAGAGAAGAGGGGTTTCAGCCAAGGTATAGAAAAAGGGAAAGGCTCAGTTTTTCTGAAGAGAGAAATTTCTGTCAGAAAAGGTTATTGAAAACTTGTTATTTGACTGAGCCATCACTTTCTATTTATAGGCAACTACTAGGTTTAGGTTAGGAATTATTTGGCATTAAAATAATGAAAATATCAATTTGAAAAAGTCAAACAAGTGGCCGGCCATGGTGTAGATAATGGGCTCCACTTGATTTTGTAGTTTTTACAAATTTTATTTCTATTTTCTCAAAAACGCCAATTTTCAAATTCTAACCATTTAAATGCCAAAACTAATTATTTAATAACTAAAATAGATTATTAAATAATATTGTCATTTAATTTAATTATTAACTAGACATATAAAGTCTATTAATAAATAAATAAACCTAGAATCTCTTTTCTTTACAATTTCACCCATGCTTTGTGAAAATTCACAAATTAGACATAGTCTAACTTTAGAATTATAATTGACTAATCACGAATTAATTACCGAGTTTTACAGCCAGAATGTTCTCAACTAGAATGGGGACCATGGATCTATATGCTGAGCTTCCAATAAGTGAACCGAATTTACCAAGTAAATTCTTACTTATTAATTCTTCGTTGAATCCACTCTTAGAACTTAGAATTGCACTCTCAGACTTATATAGAGCATATTATATGTTCCACGATATAGATATTCTAACTCATTTAACCATTGTTATAATCTTATTGTGATTTAAAGATCCTCTATATAGATGATTTACATCGAGATGGGATAATTTTACCGTTCTCACCCCTCAGTGTATTTTGCCCCTTAAAACAATTAGCTACCTGTAAATGGTGTTTAGTGATCTAATAATTAGTCAGTTAAACAAGAGCTCATCCATTTACTTCTATTTGCTAAGCTTGAAGGGAATCATCACTTGACTTCTATACACCAGTAGAAGCTATAGATTCCATATTTATGTTCAGCACTCCCACTCAATCATACTATCATGTTCCCAAAATATACGTATCACCCTGACCCAAAAGTAGGCTTAACTAATAAATCAAAGAACATGAATAGCACTCCTGAGTTGAGCCTAAACATATCAGGATTAAGATTCTTTTAATCTTAAAATCAACTACTGATATTGACTTGGAAAGATATATAACGATAAGTTTGTAATATCTTAACTTAGTTGCAATATCGGTCCAGTCCAATGTATACTCCATACATTCGAAACTAGTATACTTTACTAATGTCCTGGAAAGAACATAACACTTACTCCAAGTGTAAGTACACATCATCACTGATTATCACATTAGTGTAAATCCAAAACACTGATGAAACAGGGACTTAATATTTTGATTCATATGATCACAATCACATTCCACTGTGTTGACGATACTGTAATTGTGAATAAACATATGATCTGGATTTAACTGATTTTGTGTGTGTGAATGTAATAAACATATTAAATCATTAGCATGTAAAATTCATGCAAACATTAATCACTTCAAATTTCTTATGTTGATAACTTATCAGATTGTAAAGAGTTTTATTTAGGGCATAAAACCCAACACCAGCCACCTCAAGGGGGCTGGCCGATAGCTTCTAGATAGCACGGGGCCGGCTATTCTGCTTCCTGCAGGTGCCTGGCCAGCCAAGATTAAACCTGACAGGATTTTGGTGCACAGCCTTACACATGGACTACAAGCTGTACTGCGAATTGAGCCTTAACAACCCAATAAAGTAGATAGAAAATACTTATGTTTAAGGGGCATTTTAGTCTTTTGTATTTAATATTTGTTAATTAGGGTTTAAGCTACCCTATATAAAGAGCCTTAACTCAACCCTAAAAACCCTAAGTCATAAAGTGTTAATTAAGTCTGATAGCTCACTTCACTCTCTCTTTCTCTCACGCCCACTATAGCATCTCTCAACACTTGAGATTTGCCATCTTTGATTCCTATTTTGTACCCTTGAGAGAGCTATATCAGATCTAAAATATTAGTTTACTGAAGTATCATTTATAGGATCTAAAATATTAGTTTATGAAATATTAGTTTAAGCTATCCTATATAAAGAGCCTTAACTCAACCCTAAAAAATCGTAAGTCATTAAGTGTTAATTAAGTCTGATATCTCACTTCACTCTCTCTCACTCATGCCCAATATAGCATCTCTCAACACTTGAGATTTGCCATCTTTGATTCCTACTTTGTAACTGTTGACCGAGGTTTTCGGCAACTATTAAAATATGATTATAATAAAGAGCTGTAAGAAAGTGAGATGAAGATTTTTTACGTGGTTGGGGCGTTAATGAGCCTTAGTCCACGAGCCTCTGTTATTAATGGATGTATTTAATACAGATTCTACACTTGAGAGAATGTTTTTCTCTTAAATACAGAGAATGTTCTTGGTGAGTATTTTCTCTTCTTGCTCTTTTGCAAACCAAGATTCTCGACCCCATTAAATGAGCTTTGAGGGGGTATTTATAGTGTTTTGGTGGGGTAATCCCTAGAATTGTTCTTACACATGTGTCTGTAAGTATCCATAAAGTTGGGCATTTCCGATGAATATACCATGGGTGATGCATGGTCAAATCCCTAGGTGCTGTAGGGCTTTTATGGAGAATGTCCTTTTTGCCTTGTGATTGACGTGACTCTTCGCAGAGTAGCCGTCGCTAGACTTAAATGATCATTACTGTAGCGCTGCTGTTTGGGGGTTGTGCCGTCAGACTTTATTGCGTATTACAGTCCCAACACGCTTCCTCCCATGCAGCATTAAATGCGACTTGATTGCTCGGGAGAGACCTGACATATCCCGGAGAGCCTTCACGCTATACTAGCTTCCTGGAGTACCTTGTACTCCGGGTGTGACCTCCGAGACCCATGCTAACAGCGCTTCCTGATGGCGCACAAAGACTTAGCAAATCTTTCCAAGTTATCTGATCCACGTGTCCCCTCTTGACTGGTCCACGTATTTTGGGCGAATTCTGGAGCAACATTTACCCCCCAAGCCTTGTTTACTTAGTAAAAATAAACCAAGGCTTGTTCAAGTGTCTCCGGTTGATTCCTCGTTTCCCTAGCTCGAGCCTCGAGCGTGTGGGGGCAAATTAAATGATGTCATTTAATGCAGCGATTTGCTTTTTGCAGGAATGTCTCCAGCCGCCTCCTCGGTCTTCTGATACAAACCTGGGGGCGCGTGGAGGTGCGTCTGATAATGGCATTAAATGCAGCGATTCGCTTTTCCAGAGGTCGATTCGTTTCACGCCCCATGATTGATGCGGCGCATTAATGGTGTCAGACGGATACTCAAACGTTTCCACCGCCTTAATGGTAGATTGATCTGATCCGTTGATTTTTTGGGAATTCGAATCGTGCGTCTCCCCCACCGTGCGATTGGTAGGTGATGACGCCTGTTCCTCATGCGTTTTTGCCTATAAAAGCCACCACCTTTCCTTCATTTCGGTTACTTTCCATTCCTTGCCATTTCTGCTCGAATTTCCTAGAGAGAAAATTCCTCAAAGTAGCACGAACTGTCTCAATACCCAGACACTTCATTCAGTTTTCCAGTGTTTGACTTTGCCAGTTCTTCTCAACTCTCACTCAACCACATTCGCACCTTCCAGCCCAACGATCGACTGTAAGTTTCTTGCATCCTTAGATAATAACATGCTTATATTTACTTCGTTCGTTTTCTGGGTTCGTACTTAGAGGCTTCTGGGTGTGTGAGTGTTTAAGTTCTTCGAGTTCTGCTTTATGTTTACTGCGTTAGTTGTAGAATCGCCATTTATCACGCCCCTGTTGTAGTTATACAGTTCTGTTTGAAGAGGGCCATGTGTTCTTCGTTTAACAGTTGCTTAGGGCATAGGATGGCTTTCCTCTCTTTTTTTTTCTTTATTTTTTCTTTTCGCAAAACCACTTTCTGCGATTTCACTGCACCCGACACTTGTTCAGGGATTCTCTCCAGAGTTTCCCATGTGACACGTGTCCGGAGGGGGCCTCTTTCCAGCGGTTAGGGGACCCCCACTCCCTTTTTCTTGATTTAGGGTTTGGTATGGGACCTAACTGCTGGACTTTTCTTTTTCCCTTTTTGTTTTTCTCAGAACACAAAATGTCTGCTTCTGGTTCAAAATCTTCGAAGAAGAAAGGGAAAAGTATGCCACGCTGGAGGAGGTTTCTCTGGGACCCGTTGCCCAGGAGGGGTATAAGTCCCGTGCAACTGGTTGGGAAGCGGCCGAGCTTCGATCAACCCTGACTTGTCCTCACCAGCTGGAGAACATTATTAATATGGCCGGGATCAAACCCTCCACCTCAGGGACATTTCACCGGCCTCCTCGCGACTCGGAGACGCCTAATCATAACTATGACGGCTTCGGGGCTTGGAGTCAGACCCATTTGATGACCGGTGCCATGCTCCCGCTCCAAGATTACTTTGTTAATTTTCTTGTATTTGTCGGCCTTGCGCCATACCAACTTATTCCTCAAGCTTACCGCCTGCTCTCGGGCTTATTTATTTTTTACACCGCCCCGTGGCCGGGGGTCTCCCTGCCGGCGGAGATTTTATATTTTTATGAACTTGTATCCGTCCCCAAGAAAGGGGACAAACTTAAGGATGGTTTTTATGGGTTCGGATCCACCCCGCTAACGAGGGGGTGGTTCCGTATAATAGGCAGACTCATGTTAAGGAGTACCGCCACCGCTTTTTCTTCTCTTCCGGGTTCAGGGCCGTGGACCACCCTGAGCTTCTCACGGAGTGGGTGCGGATCCCACCTTACCAGCGGACGCTTCCCACTCAGGCTTTCCTTCGAAGGGCCCAAGCCTTCGCCTCCTACAACCACGCCGATCTTGATGTCGGGGGCCTAGTCACCACGGAGAATTGTAGAAAGGCCAAACTTATCCTTTCTCACCAATCCGTGGATGACTCCAACCTCTCACGGGTCATCTGCCCCAATGTGAGGGCGCCGGTTGCGGAGAAGGCCTTCCGGGATGAGCTCATTGCTACGGCAGAGAAGAAGTACCAAGATTCTCTCTACCGAAAGGCCCAGGAGAAGGCGTACTCTAAGGCCCAGGCTGCCTCTGGGAGAGGGCTTCGCGTGGGGAGTCTGGTGGTGCGAAGGAGCCAAGCCATTGGCGGGAAGTCCGAAGCTAAATTTTTTGACAAGATACTTCAAGAAGAGATTGGGGATCGTCCCGCCGGGAGGCCCCTTCGTCTTGAAGATTCTTCTGAGAAGCAGACTTCCCGGCCTCAGCCTTCAGCCCCCGAACCAAACTCGGGTGCTCCCGGTGCTAGCACTTCCGGTGCCGGCGGTAAGTCTCCCTTGATAATTTGCTATGTTCCTTCCGTTGATGAATATACCAGTCATAGGCCCGTAGGGTTCGACGAGCGTCTTCGTAGATTTAAGATGTCGTTGACCCGGTGGGGGGATCGTTTGAAGGAATTTTATTTTACGAGCTTAGGAGATTACCTAGGTCGGTCCCGGATGGGCTCCGGCCCTCCGGAACCTATTCCCTTAGGTCCATCAGCTTACATAGCGTCCAGCTGGTTTCGGCCCTCGGACAGTTATCTTGGAGATGATGCTGCCAGCATTAAAGTTCAGGACTTTGCTAGGGCCGAATTAGGAAGTTCGGGTAGGAGTAGCTCACTTGCTGTATCTTTTATAAGCGGTTCCTCACGAACTTCTAACACTTGCTTATTTTTTGGAACAGGTACCTCCATGGATGCCATCCTGGAACAGCTTGCCGGGGTTCATACTCCCGTGGCTCCTCCGGCTTTCACCCCCTCTCCCCCGGCCCCTTCCTTGAAGGTTCCTTCCGGCGCTCCCCCCGAAACCATTGACCTAGTGGATGACGAGGAGGTGCTTCCGGGAGAAGGCCAAGGGAAAGGGTGGGACTTCTCGGAGGAAGCCGTTGAGGGTGCGGGAGAGCCTCAAGCCCCTCCGGAGGTAGCAGAGGAGGACGAGGAGGAGCCTGAAGTGGCTCTGATTCGCAAGCGTAAGGGCAAGATGGTTGCCCAGGATGAGCCGAAGAGGCCTCGGAGGGCCGACACTCCTGCCCATGGCCTAGACGGCGGGGTCTCCCCGATGGAGGAAAATCTTGCTCCTCCCCACATCGAGCTTACCCCGATTCCGGGGGATGAGGTGAGGCAGGAGCTTCGCATAGCCAAACACAACTACGCTATGGATGAGTACTCCCGGGGGTATGCCGAAGTGGAGGCCCTTAGGAGGATTCTGCGAGCTGAGGTTGAGGCGAGCATCAACCACCCGGAATACCATGATCCGTGGAACCTCAATCTGGACCCCTTAACGGACTGGTTCCGTCCTCTCCTAGGGCCTACTTTGGCTCCCTTTGCCGCGGAGATGACCGGCGAGTTCGCTTCTCAGCTTACACGTTGCGCGCCCAAGCGGTTTGCCACTTGTGCTTCCTTGAACTCCATCTTCCAGGTCCAGGACCTCAGCCATTCTCTTACGGTGGTAAGTACTTTGCAATTTTTATGCGTTTCCTTTTTGTTGTTTGTATTTTGTTTTCTTCCTTTGAGAAATTTTTCCTTATACTTCGTTATGGTTCGGCTCTTGCCGCCGAGGGCCGGCCGTCTCTCCAGGAACATCATAAACCATGGCTTCGCTCTGTCCGACTTTGGGGA
This sequence comes from Cannabis sativa, assembly GCF_029168945.1. NCBI lineage: Eukaryota > Viridiplantae > Streptophyta > Magnoliopsida > Rosales > Cannabaceae > Cannabis > Cannabis sativa. The sequence goes on from NC_083605.1 coordinate 29,805,393, forward strand.
CATGAATGACGTCAGGAAGGTCCTCCAAGACCTCACAGCGGAGAGGCAGATCTACCAGGAGGCTGCCGAGCGCCAGGAGGCAGCGGCCAAGGCCAAGGAAGAGGAGGCCAAACAGAGGGAGGCTCAAAGTGAGGCCATGATCCGGGACGAGGCTCAGCGGAGAGACAGGATGGAGGCCCATCATCAGGAGGAACTAAGGGCTCAAACCGAGGCTGCCGAGAAGGCCAGGCGAGAACTCCGGGAGGCCAGGGAGGCTTTGGATGAAATGGTCACCAAGGTGAGATCTCTAGAGGAGACTCACCAGTCGGACATCGAATCCAAGGCCGCTCTAGCTGCGGAGTTGAAGGAGCTTAGGGATTTCAAAGAACAGTCCACCAGGAAGGCCAAGAGGGCCGAGCTCCTTTCTCCTGTTTCTCGCGCCGTGCCCGAAGCGCTTTGATGATGGTGTCTATATGGCTTGGGCCACCAATGATCGTAGTATCAAGCTTACTTTTTATCCCAAACCCGAGGAGATGATTGCCGCATTTCGGAAAAGAAGAAGAAGCTTGATGCCGCGCTGAGGCACGGATTGGACCTCGTCTTCCTCCGCAGCCGACCGAGCCGCCGTATTATTGACCCGCATTCTACCCGTTTCTTTTATAACTCTTTTTTTTTTGTTTGTACATATTTGTCGCCGCCTTAGAACAATTTACATATAGGCGGCGACTTTCATTTGAAGGGGAGACAATTATATTTTAAGGCTCGTCCCCGGCCATTTATATGTATATGACCTCGCCCTTTGGGCTAGGTTATTAATTTTTTTTTTTATATATATGCGATCTTTATTTGTCACACTTAGATATTTTAACTTTGTCCTTTGGCTCGTGGTTTTTATACTTATGCTTTTTATTTTTGCGCATACTTTTTGACACCTCGCCCTTTCGGGGTCGGGGATATTTTACTTAGTTTGACCCGCCCTTTGGGTCGGGATATTTTACTTAGTTTGTTTTTGTTTGTCCGTGCGGTATACCCTAGTACCCCCGAGTGGCATAGAAACTTTGTTTTTAAGGCACTCAGCTTTTATTTAATATAGAGGAGGCATACATTTGGACGGTACAAACCCTATGAACAAAATCTAAGTTTAATTCGCTATCGGTAATATTTTACCGAGGTGATCGGCATTCCAGCTCTTGGGACGGTAGTTCCGTCCATTCTTTTCGCCTTTGTAAGTGCCGTAACCGATTTCGTCCTCGATTTCATATGGTCCTTCCCAATTTGGTCCAAGTACCCCCACTCCGGGTTCTTGGGTGGCTGGAAAAACCCTTCTTAGGACCATATCCCCAATAGCGAATTTTCTGCTTTTAACCTTGGAGTTAAAATATTTGGTCACCTTCTTTTGATAAGCAGCCATCCATATTTGAGACTCATCCCGGAGTTCTTCGACTTGATCCAAGGCCTCTTGGAGCAGTGCCTGATTGGTGGCCGGATCATAAGTCGTCCTCCTGTGGGATGGGAATAATGTTTCCACCGGGACCATTGCTTCGCAACCGTACGCCATTGAGAACGGCGAGTGACCGGTTGTGGTTCTGGGGGTCGTCCGTAGGCCCACAATACCCTTGGCAATTCTTCGTGCCGCTATTTTTACGAGCCGGTAGCTTCTTTTTCAAGGTGACCTTTAGGATTTTATTGACTGCTTCCGCCTGGCCGTTTGTTTGAGGCCGGGCTACCGCGGAGAAGCTTTTTACCACTCCGTGTTGGTTGCAAAAGTCAGTAAATTCCTCGCAATCAAATTGCTTTCCATTGTCTGAGACTATTTTATGAGGCAAGCCGTATCGACACACTATGTTTTTAATAACAAAGTCCAATGCCTTCTTAGCAGTTATTGTCTTCATAGGCTCAGCCTCTGTCCACTTGGTGAAGTAGTCCACTGCTACTATTGCATACTTTACCCCTCCTCTTCCCGTAGGTAGAGACCCGATGAGATCTATTCCCCAGACCGCGAAGGGCCAGGGGCTGGTCATCAAAGTGATCTCATTTGGAGGAGCTCTCGGTATGTTCGCGTACCTTTGGCACGAGTCACACTTTTGGACATAGTCTACACAATCTTTTTTCATTGTTGGCCAGAAGTACCCTTGCCTCAATATTTTCTTTGAGAGGCTGGGTCCTCCCGTATGATCTCCACAGTACCCTTCATGGACCTCCAGTATGATTTGTCTAGCTTCAGGGTCCGATACACACCTTAAATAAGGCATGCCGAGTCCTCTCCGTAGAGAATTTGATCCATCATTACATAACGATGAGCCCGACATCGAGTCTTTCGAGACAAAGGCCCTCTCTCGGGGCAACTCACTCCGTGGTTATGTACTTTATGATGGGGACCATCCAAACCGGGTTCTTGCCCAACCGTTTGTGTGGTCTCTTTTATTTTGATGCTTGGCTCGCCAAGCGTTCCACCGGTACTACCCCCAGCTTCTTCGATTTCACCGTCCGAAGCTAATTTAGCCGTACAGGTCCGCATGAGCATTCTTTTTCTGGGATTCTTTCTATTTTATAGTCCGTGAACTCGTGGAGCGAGTTCTCGGACTATTGCTACGTATGCGGCCATCCGTTCGCCGCGAGTTTGGTATTCTCCGAAACTTGGTTTACGACCACCGAGAATCACCGTAGACTTCCACTCTCTTGGCTCCTACGGCCTTTAGCCAATTTTAGCCCTCGCTATCGTGGCCTCATATTCGGCTTCATTATTCGAGGCCGTGAAGTTGAATCGGAATGCCGCCCGGAGCCGCAGTCCGCAGGTGATATCATAGCCACTCCGCTCCCCGAACCGTTCTCATTAGAAGCTCCGTCCACAAATACTCTCCAAGTGGGGATTGGTGGCTCCGGTGTATTGGCCGGCCGCCTCGGCTTCATTGCATTCGGTGATGAAGTCCGCCAAGGCTTGGCCTTTTATGGAAATCCGGGCACGTAATGTAAGTCAAACCGACTCACTCCATCGCCCACTCGAGGAGTCTTCCGGATGCTTCGTGCTTACGGAGAACTTGCCGGGAGTGGATGATTGGTCAAGATTCGATCGGATGGGCTTGGAAGTATGGTCTCAACTTCCTTGATGCCATCGTAGGCGTAATACTAATTTTTCAATAACCGGGTACCTTGTCTCGCCCCTACCATGCGCTTACTAACATAGTACACGGGGTGCTGAATTTTTCTTGCTCCCGACCGGTCGCGTGTCGACCGCATGCTCGGAGACGGCCAAGTAAAGGAACAAGTCTTCTCCAAGGACGGGTTTTGATAGGATAGGAGGTTTGGCCATGTGGTCTTTTAACCTTTTGAATGCCTCCTCGCATTCATCCGACCATTCGAACTTTTGGCATTTCTTCAGTATGTTGAAGAAGGGTATGCACTTGTCCGTGGATCGTGAGATAAAGCGGCTCAGTGCGGCTACCTTCCTGGCCAAGCTCGCACGTCCTTATGTTTCTTGGGGGATGGCATGTCCAGGAGAGCTTGGATTTTCTCCGGGTTCGCCTCGATCCCCCTTTGGCTGACTATGAAGCCCAGGAATTTTCCCGACTTGACCCCGAAGGTGCATTTTTTTGGATTGAGCTTCATGCCGTATCTCCGGACGACTTCGAAACATTCTTCTAAGTCGCTTGCATGGCTATTGCATGCTTTGGATTTGACGAGCATGTCGTCTACATATACCTCCATGTTTCGTCCCAGGAGGCTTTTAAACATCCGGTTAACCATTCTTTGATAGGTTGCTCTGGCGTTTTTCAGTCCGAAAGGCATGACTAGGTAACAGTATACCCCTTATCGGCCCCGAAGCTAGTGCACTCGGTCCGCCGTATGCATTTTTATTTGGTTGTACCAAAGACATAGGCATCCATGAAAGATGCGACTTAAATCCGGATGTGGCGTCTACCATCTGGTCGATCTTGGGCGGCGGAAAGGCCTTTGGGCATGTGCTTTGTTTAGATCTGTGAAATCTATACAAACCCGCCAAGTCCCGTTCGGCTTGGGCACCAGGACCGGATTGGCCAGCCATTCCGGATAATACACGTCGCGGATCATGCCATTGGACAAAAGTTTATCCACCTCTTTCTCTAAGGCCTCGGCTTTCACCGAGTCGAGCGGGCGTCTCTTTTGCTGTACAGGGGGCATGTCCGGGTTGACATTGAGTACATGGGTGATGACATGAGGGCTGATGCCGGTCATGTCTTCTTGGCGCCATGCGAAGATGTCGATGGCGCCCTTCAGTGTTTTTATTATTTTATCTTTCTCCTCCGGATCCAGGCTCTTCCCTATCCGGAGTACTTTGGTGGAGTCGTCGTTGCACACTGGTATTTCTTCGATGTCCTCCATTGGTTCCACGACCCTTTCGGACCCTATGCGAGGATCCAACTCGTCCTCTTCAGCCTTCTCTATCTCAGGGGGCCCCCGGACCATGAGTACTGGTAAGTGGGTGGCAACATTGTAACATTGCCTGGCCTCTCCCTGATTTCCCCTCACCGTTCCGACTCCGGCTTCCTGGGTAGGGAATTTTAGGCATAGATGTCGGATTGAAGTAATTGCACCAAAGTCGACGAGGGCCGGTCGGCCTAGGATTGCGTTGTAAGCTGTTGGACAGTCTACCACCACGAAGGTGCAATACTTGAATGTGCTTTGGGGGGTATTCGGGCACAGGGTAACTGGGAGCCTGACTTTTCCCATCGGGATTAGCGTCGTCCCGTTAAACCCTGTGAGCTGCGATCCACTAGGCGAGAGGTCCCGGTCGGTCAACCCTATCGCAGTGAAGGCTTCTTTGAAGAGCAAGTTCACGGAACTCCCATTGTCAATCAGGATCCTAGCCACCACCTTATTTGCGATGGGGGTCTCTATGACCAGCGGGTCGTGGTGAGGAAAACGCACCGTCTTGGCGTCTTCTTCCGTGAACGTTATGGGCTGGTCCATTAGCCGAGGCCTTTGAGCTGGGAGTTGAGTAACCTCCCACACCTCACTGTGTCTTGCGGCCTCGGCATATCTTTTTCGCTCCTTGCGAGTGTTTCCTCCGATATGGGGACCTCCGGAGATCATGGCTACCCGTCCATTAGGCCGGGGAGGTAGTCCGGGTATATGCTGGGTGTCACCTGCGGAGCTCCGGAGGCAATACTCCCCGTCGTACCCCCCGGCGTTCCGGAGGCATACCCCCGCCACCCGCCCGGATTAAGGTGGGGCAACCTATTTTTGATCCACTCATAGAGGTGGCCCAAACGGATCAAATTTTCAATCTCGTCTTTGAGATTTTTACACTCATTGGTGCTATGACCAATGTCGTTGTGGTACTCGTATCTTTTACTCGGATCTCTCCGGGAGCTGTCTTTGTACAATGGCTGGGGTCTCCGGTAGTGCGTATTCTGCCTTGTGGCAAAATATACACCTCCGGTAGTGCGTATTGGGATGTGTACCCCTTCTTTTGGCGCTTCTCTCCCGTTCGGGTGCTGCCCTTGGAGGACCTTTTACTCCTCGACCCCTGGGTAGGCCCTGTTAAGCTAGCAGTCGGGGCGGCCTGTGAAGGAGTTCGTCCATTCACCCCGGACGGGTTGCCGTAATGGGAAGATGCCGGTGCCAAAGCTTGACCCTGGCTGTATCCGGGAGTGGCAGAGAACTGTATGCCACTTACTGGTGGAGTTGCGGTCGGGACAGTACCCGAGGGTGACACTCCTGGCATGTATCCCGCTATCCCGGTGGGATAATAGCCTCCGTAAGCCACGATCTGGGCTTCTTCGAGGTTAATATATTTTTGGACTCGCTTCTGGAAGTCCTGAAGGCTAGCAGCGCCTTCTTGCTGCAACTCGTTCCAGAAGGGAGTCCCAGTGCGGATTCCTGCTTGGAGAAGCGCAAGCTGTTGTCCGTCGTCGACCTTCTTGGTCTTCGAGGCTTCCTCTCGGAACCTCTTGATGTAATTCTTCAAGGTCTCAGTGGGCAGTTGCTTGATGTTGGTCAAGGCACTAACCTCCAAGTTGACCTTCCTGGCAGCGACAAATTGTCTCCGGAAGTTGGTTTGGAGTTTGTTCCAACAACCCACCGATCCTGGTTCCAATTTTTTTGAACCATTCCTCTGCCGATCCGCTCAGAGTGAGGGGGAAGCACAAGCATTTGGCGTCATTGCTGACCCGCATGACTGTCATGACACGGTTGAACCGTGACAAGTGATCACTGGGCCTGAGTTCCCGCATATGCTGCCATTTCGGGCATCTTGAAGTTTTTAGGGAGCTCCGCCTCCAGGATATGTTTGGCACAAGGCTCCCGATCCTCACTGTCCGAGTCGGAGTCGTCTCCCTTCTGCCTCCGGGAGACTCGAGCAATATCTTTTCGAAGTATGGCAAGTTCCGCCATAATCCCTTCGTTTACAGTACCCGAGGAGACCACGGGCCTGTATCTTTTTTGGTCAAGGTGATCCCGGAGGTCACCTTGATTCCCATTGATTTGATTCCTCAGATCAATGGGAGGACATCTCTGTCCTCTTCTTCCTGGTGCACGGAAATGCTTTTCCGGTCCCCTCGATCCTGAGGGCCAAGACTCCCTCTTTGGGGCATGCCCCTCTGCGGACCTTTCCCTTTAGGGAAATCCGAGCGGACCCTTCGCGGATCCTGCACCTTTTTCTTCCGACCAGGGGTAGAAGTAGGGTTTTTTGTTTGGTTTTCCTCAGCAGGGTGCCTTATAGGGCTAGGTTCCCTAGGTCTTTGTTGCTGGGAATTAGGCGAAGACGTCGCTGGCTCCCCGTCGAGCCCAGCGGCCATCGCCTTGGGATGCACGTGAATACCAGCTGCCTCCATGGCTTTCTGCATGGCTAGCATCACTTCCTGCATTTTTTGATTTTGCGCTTTCTGAGCTTCGATCTCAAATTCATGATCGATAGCTTTTTGTCTGAGGAGCACCAACTCCGAGTAGCTTCCTCCGTCATAGGCATACTCGTCGAGGTGTTCCTCGTAGTTCTCGTCGGGAACTATTTCTTCTTCTTCTTCCTCGGACTCCTCTGCGGCCCTTGAGGCTACATCTTCCTCATTGGGATCTTGAGCGTCTTCTAGAGGGCGAGGATGACGTGTAGCTCTGGTCTCCACCATTGTTGTGAAGTTAAATGCTTGTTATGTAGCAGCTTTCCTCAACTCTCAATGAAAGCACCAAAATGTTGACCGAGGTTTTCGGCAACTATTAAAATATGATTATAATAAAGAGCTGTAAGAAAGTGAGATGAAGATTTTTTACGTGGTTGGGGCGTTAATGAGCCTTAGTCCACGAGCCTCTGTTATTAATGGATGTATTTAATACAGATTCTACACTTGAGAGAATGTTTTTCTCTTAAATACAGAGAATGTTCTTGGTGAGTATTTTCTCTTCTTGCTCTTTTGCAAACCAAGATTCTCGACCCCATTAAATGAGCTTTGAGGGGGTATTTATAGTGTTTTGGTGGGGTAATCCCTAGAATTGTTCTTACACATGTGTCTGTAAGTATCCATAAAGTTGGGCATTTCCGATGAATATACCATGGGTGATGCATGGTCAAATCCCTAGGTGCTGTAGGGCTTTTATGGAGAATGTCCTTTTTGCCTTGTGATTGACGTGACTCTTCGCAGAGTAGCCGTCGCTAGACTTAAATGATCATTACTGTAGCGCTGCTGTTTGGGGGTTGTGCCGTCAGACTTTATTGCGTATTACAGTCCCAACACGCTTCCTCCCATGCAGCATTAAATGCGACTTGATTGCTCGGGAGAGACCTGACATATCCCGGAGAGCCTTCACGCTATACTAGCTTCCTGGAGTACCTTGTACTCCGGGTGTGACCTCCGGGACCCATGCTAACAGCGCTTCCTGATGGCGCACAAAGACTTAGCAAATCTTTCCAAGTTATCTGATCCACGTGTCCCCTCTTGACTGGTCCACGTATTTTGGGCGAATTCTGGAGCAACAGTAACCTTAAGAGAGTTATATCCTGTGTTGGTTGTGCCCACATGTACCCATTATTTCACTATATGTAATGATGTATATATAGTACAATGAGAGGTTAACAATAAAATATTTCTTATTGCTATTATCCTGACACTGTTGGAATTATTTTACCAGGATCATAGATCTACTCACAAGTATGTTGATTTAACAACCTAAATATGAACTTCTAAAACGATAATAAATTAAACACATATAAAGTATGAGAAACCTTACATTGGGTGCAGCGGAATAATATGTCTCCTCCCACTCAGATCTCTAACCCTTGATCCCTTTTTGTCGCAGAGTATAATCAAGATCTGAGCCCGAATGTCCTTCTTTCTTGACTCTGAATTCTACATAGCCTTCCTCACTATCATTGAGGTATTACTTGATGTGTGTGGGCACTACTCTATCACTTAGAGGGATTTCGAAAACAGTGAAGAAAGAGAGAGAGAGAGAGAGAGAGAGAGAGAGAGAGAGAGAGAGAGAGAGAGAGAGAGAGAGAGAGAGAGAGAGAGTGGCGGCTTCAAGAGTGTTTCAGAGAAAGAAAATAATGCAGTAAAGTGTGTCTGAAACCTGAAGCCTTTACCTTCTATTTATAGAATACCACATAGGGTTATGGTTGACTTACTTGGAATTAAAAAATGAAAAATAAATGAGAAAAGGGAAGCAAAGGTGGTCGGCCATAGCATTGTGGAAACAAGCCTTCCACTTTTCCAACTTTCCTATTTCATCATTTCTAGTTTCCCATTTTCTCAAAGATTGCCAATTCTCTCATTCAACCACATAAATGTCAAATCTAATTATTTAATAATTATAATTAATTATTAAATAATATATATTGTCATTTATTTTATTTATTAATAAAAACTAATCAAAGTTTCCCAATTAATAAATATACCCTGAAAACTCTCTATTTACTGTTTTACCCTTAATAAGTGATAAATTCACAAATAGACATAGTCTAACTTGAGAATTATAATTGATTAATTAAAACCAATTAAATGAGTCTTACAAGTAATATTGTCTCAACTAGTGTGGGGACCATGGGTCTATATATCGAGCTTCCAATAAGCAGATCAAGAATTTACAACTTAAATTCACTAATTTATTAATTCTTCGTTGAATCCACTTATAGAACTTAGATTTGCACTCTCAGTTATATAGAATGCTCTATATGTTCCACAATATAGACACGTCATTAGTTATCCATTGTTATAATCCTAATTTGATCAATGATCCTCTATATGGATGATTTACATTGTAAAGGGATTTAATTACCGTAACACCCTACAATGTATTTTATCCTTAAAACACTTAACCCTTTATAAATGATATTTCAACTAAGTGACATGAGTACTCGACCATTTATTTTCGTTTGGTTAAGCTCGAAGGAAATCATCCTTTACTTTCTATTCGCCAGATAGAAGCTATAGATTCCTTATTTATGTTAGCGCTCTCACTCAATTGCACTGCCGTGCTCCCAAAATGTACGTATCACCCTGACCCAAAAGTAGGCTTAACTAACAATTCAAAGAACACGAATAACACTCTTGAGATTGAGCTTAATCATATCAGGATTTAGATCATTTGATCTAGGATCAACTAAGTGATATTGAATTGAATAGATATTACAGTAAGTTTAATAAATCTATATCAAAGTTCAATATCGGTCCATTCCAATGCATACTCCATGCATCCAACCCAAGCTTTACTTTAACCAATGTTCTGGAAAGAACATAGCATTTCTCCAAATGCAAGTAAACTCTGTTGTAGATTGTCATATCAGTAAAACCCAGTGTTCTGATAAATCTAGGAATCTTTATTCACATAGTCATGTTTACTTTCCACTGTGTTGACAACACAATAAACATGATCAAGTATGTGAAAAGGGTTTGAATGAATTTATAAATCAAATAGACAAACAATTGATAAGATGAACCAAAACATACACAAATGAATGAAAAATATTTATGTTATTTTATTGATATTGAATAATCTGAATTACATTGAAATAGAGTTTTATTTAGGGCATAAAACCCAACAAACTCCCACTTGCACTAATATAAAACTCATCAATACATTTCAATAAACCCTAAATTCTGACGGTGCTTTTCAAATGCTGTCACTGCAAAGACTTTGGTGAATGGATCAACTAAGTTGTCTTGTGTGTCCACTTTTTCCACCAGTACATCCTGTAACACCCTAACTATCTTAGGCGTATTACGTGATTTTTAAACGTACTGTGCAGCTCGTTGCTAATCAACGAGGTTTATGGAAAAACGTGATTAATTAAAATTTTGCTTTTTAATTAAACTTATAAACCATATTACAAAAGACTCGGGATCCCGATTTATAAAATCATTTACAAAAGTTTTAACTGTTTAACTATTACATAAAATTAAAAGTCGTCTAACGACCAGTTACAAAAACTCAGCCTTGCTGTCCCGAGGATCGTACGCTCCAGGCCTAACCGCCCCGACATGTACAATCTCATAAGCTCGCTCACGGTCCATCAGCTATAGCCTTGCCTTTACCTACACATGAACATAAACTGTGAGTCGACAGACTCAGTAAGAAAAGCATAATAATATCATACATAAATCTAACCGCCGTGTCCAACACGATACTGAGTCCCGCTACTGCCATGTCCAACATGGTACTGAGCCACTACTGCCATGTCCAACATGGTACTGAGCCACTACTGCCATGTCCAACATGGTACTGAGTTCTGAACGTTCACAGGGACGGTACTATTGACAAATATCCTCCTGATCGGTCGAACCGGTCATACTCCGCCGTCGGTCATACTCCACTCGTACCGACGGGATAGGTCAATAAGACCTTTGAACCACCAACCAAGTGTCACTGATCGGCCGAACCGGTCATACTCCGCCGCCGGTCATACTCCACCGTACCGACGTGACAGGTTGGATGGTTCGAAGCCTAAATACATAACTAATGTAATCTAGCGTGGCTTCCTACATGCACGCTAAACATGTAATCTACATATGCATACCGTTATACTAATCTTACCCGGATTCCGATTTCGGTGTGTGCCGTCAACCCGACCGGAACTGAAGCTGAGTGGCGGATTACTGGCTCCTAAACCATAAAAATCACAACGCTATAAGTGACACGCTAAATCACTTCCCGGGGACTAAAACTAGGAACTAAAAGTTTCCCTATCGATAAAAAGCATGGCAATACCCCTAAAAACATAAAAACGAGGAAAACTAGGGTTCGGAAAAATTCCCCAACCGGTAGACCGGTTGCCCAACCGGAATTCGGTTCGGGAATTATGGACACCCATCCGGAATTCCGGTTGCACAACCGAATTCCGGTTCGCAGGAATTTTTCAAAAATTCCTAACTTGATCAATTCAAACCCAAATCAATCCAAACCTTCCAGACCTGTTCTATATGCCCCAAATAACCATTTAAAGGCAACAAAAACACCCAGAACTCACAGAGACAAAACACTAATGGGGCAAAAAGACCATTTTGCCCCTCCACCATAAAATCATGAAAATCATACTAAAGGGGTATTTTTGGGACATTCTAAATTCCCGGCCATTCCCGACATTCCCAATGTCTAAAACCCGTCCCCAACTTACTAACATACTAAGTTGTGATTTCTACTGAGCCAAACGCCGAGTTCCGAAATACCGGACACCGGAAATGCAAAATATAAAAACTACTGATGACATAATCATGCATTTCTGAACTCCATAAATAACAGTAATAAATTATTTAAATAGCTATAAATAATTTCATAATTAAACATAAACAACTGCTAATTTCCAAATTAACTAAGCGGGTTTTACAACTATTCCCCCCTTAAAAGGATTTCGTCCCCGAAATCTAACCTGAATAACTCTGGGTATTGAGCTCTCATATCTGACTCTAGCTCCCAGGTGGCTTCTTCCACCTTACTGTTTCTCCAGAGAACCTTGACCAATGCTATGGTCTTATTCCGAAGGACTTTATCCTTTCTATCCAGGATCTGCACTGGCTGTTCCTCATAGGTCATGTCTGGCTGAAGCTGAAGACTCTCATAACTGAGTATATGAGAGGGGTCTGAAACGTATTTTCTCAACATTGAGACATGGAATACGTTGTGAACTGCTGATAAGGCTGGAGGCAATGCTAACCGATATGCCACTTGACCTATCTTCTCGACAATCTCGAAAGGTCCAGTAAATCTAGGGCATAACTTGCCTCTTTTCCCGAAACGTTTATTCCCCTTCATCGGAGATACCCGTAAAAATACATGTTCCCCTACTTGGAACTCAACATCTCTGCGTTTCGGATCTGCATAACTCTTCTGTCTGCTCTGTGAGGCAAGCATTCTAGCTTTTATCTTTTCTATTGCCTCATTGGTCCGCTGAACTGACTCTGGACCTAGGTATTTCCTCTCCCCTGTCTCATCCCAGTGGATAGGGGATCTACATTTCCTACCGTACAACAGTTCATAGGGAGCCATCCCTATCGTACTCTGATAACTGTTGTTGTACGAAAATTCTATTAACGGTAGATATTTACTCCATGAACCCTCAAAGTCCATAACACAGGCTCTCAACATATCCTCCAATATCTGAATTGTCCTTTCGGACTGACCATCTGTCTGAGGATGGAATGCTGTACTGAATTTTAGCTTTGTACCCATTGCCCGTTGCAAACTTTGCCAAAATTTGGAGGTGAACTTTGGATCCCTGTCCGAAACTATAGACTTCGGTACCCCGTGAAGTCTCACTATTTCTCTGACGTACAGTTCAGCCAACTGATCCACTGAAAATGTTGTTCTAATTGGCAGAAAATGAGCAGATTTCGTAAATCGATCCACCACTACCCAGATGGAATTGTACATACCCGTGGTCCTAGGTAACCCGACCACAAAATCCATCGTAATATCCTCCCATTTCCATTCTGGTAGGGTTAGAGGCTGCAACAACCCTGCTGGTCTCTGATGTTCAGCCTTAATCTGCTGACACGTGAGGCATCTCGATACGAATTCTACCAAATTCTTCTTCATACCGCTCCACCAGAAGTACGGTTTCAAATCTTGGTACATTTTGGTGGTGCCGGGATGCAGAGAATATGGGGTAGAATGAGCCTCCTCAAAGATCTCATTTCTAAGTTCCACACTGCTCGGGACACAAACCCTAGCTTTATACAAAAGCATCCCACTATCTGACACTGAAAAGTCCTTGGCTTGACCAGCCAATACCTCATCTCGGATTTTCACTAACTCCGGATCTGTCATCTGAGCGACTTTTATTCTTTCTAATAGATCAGATTGCAGCGTCAAGTTGTGAAGCTGACCTACCACAAACTCAATGCTGGATCTAACCATATCCTCAGCTAGCTGAGGTGAGATCTGAACCATGCTAGCTACTTGCCCGGGATTCTTTCTGCTCAGGGCATCGGCCACTACATTGGCTTTTCCGGGATGATAGAGGATCTCACAATCGTAGTCCTTCACTAGTTCCAACCAACGCCTTTGTCTCATGTTCAAATCTTTCTGAGTAAAGAAATACTTGAGACTTTTATGGTCGGTATAGATCTCACACTTCTCCCCGTAAAGGTAATGCCGCCAAATTTTCAGTGCAAAAACCACTGCGGCCAATTCTAAATCATGAGTCGGGTATCGCTGTTCATAATCCTTTAACTGACGGGAGGCATAAGCGATAACCCGATCAGCTTGCATCAATACACACCCCAAACCCTATTTGGATGCGTCACAGTAGACTACGAACTTCTCCTTGTCCGAAGGCAAAGCTAGCACTGGAGCAGTAATCAATCTCTGCTTCAGCTCCTGAAAGCTAGTTTCACATTTATCTGACCAGATAAATCGCTGATTCTTCTTTGTAAGCTCGGTTAGGGGCATTGAAATTTTGGAGAACCCCTCCACGAACCTACGGTAGTACCCAGCTAATCCCAAGAAGCTTCTGATCTCTGTCACTGTCTTCGGTCTCGGCCAATCCCTGACGGATTCAATCTTCCCGGGATCCACCTTGATCCCATCTTTACTCACAATGTGCCCTAGGAAGGACACCTGAGACAACCAGAACTCACATTTCTTGAACTTGGCATAAAGCCTATGTTCTCGAAGCCGTTGCAGTACCATCTGAAGATGTAACTCATGCTCCTCTTCTGATTGAGAGTACACGAGGATGTCGTCGATAAACACAATCACACAGATATCGAGGAAATCCTTGAATACTCTATTCATCAGGTCCATGAATGCTGCAGGAGCATTGGTTAGTCCGAATGACATAACCAGAAACTCATAATGTCCATACCTAGTGCGGAAAGCTGTCTTTGGAATGTCCTCCTCTCGGATTCTCAACTGATGATAACCCGAACGGAGATCAATCTTAGAAAAGACCGTCTTCCCCTGAAGCTGATCGAACAAGTCATCGATCCTAGGTAATGGATATTTATTCTTCACCGTCAGCTTGTTCAACTCTCTGTAGTCGATGCACATCCTCATAGATCCATCCTTCTTCTTGACGAACAATACCGGGGCTCCCCAAGGTGATACACTGGGCCGAATGAACCCTATGTCAAGCAACCCTTGGAGCTGAATCTTTAATTCCTTAAGTTCAGCTGGAGCCATCCTATACGGGGCTTTGGAAACCGGTTCCACCCCTGGTGCCAAGTCGATCACAAAATCAATCTCCCGCTGAGGTGGTAACCCTGGAAGTTCTTCGGGAAAGACGTCCAAAAATTCCCGAACCACTCTGATGTCCTCTGGCCGAATGGTGTCTGGCCGAGTGGTGTCCACCACCACGGCCAGAAACCCTAAGCACCCACCGTGCAACAATTCTCTCGCTGACATAGCCGAGATCACCGGGATCCGAGATCCCTGAACTGAACCCACAAATACAAACGGTTCTTCACTTTCCGGTTGGAAGACCACCATCTTCCTTTTACAGTCAATGCTCGCCGAATATTTAGATAGGAAATCCATTCCTAAAATAATATCAAATTCGACTAAGCTCATCTCTATCAGATCAGCGCTTAACTCTCTACCATCTATCCTGACCGGCATAGACCTAATCCACCTATTGGAGATAACCAATTCTCCGCCAGGTAACAGGGTTCCAAACCCTGATTCATATCTATCAAAGGGTCTACCCAATTTACTAAAGACTCTGGCCGCCACATAGGAATGTGTAGCCCCAGAATCAAACAGCACTGAATATAGTGAGTTGTTAATAGAAAGCTGACCTGTGACTACTGATGGGCTGGCATCTGCATCAGCCTGCGTGATAGCGAACACCCTGGCTGGAGTGGGTATCGCTGGAGCTCTCGGTGCCTCTGGTCGGAGCTGGGGACATTCCCTCTTGAAGTGTCCGGGCATGCCACAATGAAAGCATCCCTGACCTTTGCACTCACCCCGATGGTGCCTCTTGCAGCTAGGGCACTCGGGATAGGAGAATCGGGTCTCAGTACCACCAGGACGACTTCCTGCGTTCGGTTCCCCCGAACCTCTTGTTCGACTCGAGCCGCCGGAAGCGGTGGGTGCCCTCTTCCTCGATCAATGGCCGAACCACTACTCCCCCTGCTATAGCCCGATGCGGGGAGGGGTAGGAGCTCCGCCACTCACCGAGTATCTTGGGCTGATTCTGACATACACCCCACTGCGCCCTCAGCTCGCAGTGCCTTCTCCACCATCTGAGCATAGGTGGTGCTGTCGTCGGTGGTAATCATCAGGTCATGCCTGATCTTGGGACTCAACCCGTCCAAGTACTTCTCCTTCTTGCTGAAGTCAGTCGGCACAATTCCCGAGGCTAACCTCGCCAAACGATCAAACTGAGTAGTATACTCAGTGATGCTCATGTTCTCCCGCTGGGTCAGGTGAACGAACTCTTTCCTCTTGGCGCTTCTGACCGCCTCGTTGTAGTATTTCGCATTAAAGAGTTCCTGGAACCTTTCCCAGGTCATGGTGGTGACATCATGGATCTGAGACACCATGTCCCACCATACCAAAGCGTCCTCCTGGAACTGAAACGTGGCGCACACCACTCTGTCGTTACCGGTGACACCCATGAAGTTCAGTATCTTGGTAATCACCGTCAGCCATTGCTCGGCTTTCATTACATCCAGACCTCCCAGGAATACCGGAGGTGCTTGCTTCCGGAACCGCTCATACAATGGTTCCAATCTATGGGCCGCCACCACTATCTCGGCACAGGCGGCGAGGGCAGGTGCCACTGGAACTATGGGCACAGGAACTGCAGGAGCACCCTGCTGTCTCAACCTCTGAATCTCGAGGTCTTGTTCTTCGATCCGGGCTTGCATCTCCGCAAACCGTAACTCCCAGTTCGGGGCTCCCTGATCGGCTGGGGGAGCCTGGGCAGCCTGTGGCGGGTCCTCATCACCCCGGCCACGAGCCCTGCCTCGGGGACCTCTGCCTCGGCCCCTAGCAGGTGGGGGCGAGCTCCCCGTCCTTGGTTCGACCCTACGGAGTTGCCTCGACTCCCCGGTAGTCCGCCTGGCGTCCATCTAGTTAGAACCGCCTGCGAAACCAAGAGTTGGCATATCAGGTCGTATTCAAGGCGAGCTTACTAATGCCGCTTAATTTGGAAATTAAAAACGAAACATGCGCCTATTCTACTATCAGGCTACTAACATGCTTCCCAACAGGCTTTTATTTTTTATAACTGAATAAAATAAACTACTAAAGCAATAAAGGCTTACTGAACCGTGAACCGAGCTAACTGCTGATGATGATTGTACATGTCGTGACGATCTTCGGAAGACAACCTGGCGGCTCTGATACCAAATTGTAACACCCTAACTATCTTAGGCGTATTACGTGATTTTTAAACGTACTGTGCAGCTCGTTGCTAATCAACGAGGTTTATGGAAAAACGTGATTAATTAAAATTTTGCTTTTTAATTAAACTTATAAACCATATTACAAAAGACTCGGGATCCCGATTTATAAAATCATTTACAAAAGTTTTAACTGTTTAACTATTACATAAAATTAAAAGTCGTCTAACGACCAGTTACAAAAACTCAGCCTTGCTGTCCCGAGGATCGTACGCTCCAGGCCTAACCGCCCCGACATGTACAATCTCATAAGCTCGCTCACGGTCCATCAGCTATAGCCTTGCCTTTACCTACACATGAACATAAACTGTGAGTCGACAGACTCAGTAAGAAAAGCATAATAATATCATACATAAATCTAACTGCCGTGTCCAACACGATACTGAGTCCCGCTACTGCCATGTCCAACATGGTACTGAGCCACTACTGCCATGTCCAACATGGTACTGAGTTCTGAACGTTCACAGGGACGGTACTATTGACAAATATCCTCCTGATCGGTCGAACCGGTCATACTCCGGCTGCTGGTCATACTCCAGCCTGTACCGACGGGATAGGTCAATAGCACTGAACCACCAACCAAGTGTCAGCCTGATCGGTCGAACCGGTCATACTCCGGCTGCTGGTCATACTCCACTCGTACCGAGCGTGACAGGGTTGGATGGTTCGAAGCCTAAATACATAACTAATGTAATCTAGCAGGCTTCCTACATGCACGCTAAACATGTAATCTACATATGCATACTGTTATACTAATCTTACCTGGATTCCGATTTCAGGTGTGCCGGTCAACCTGACTGGAACTGAAGCTGAGTGGCGGATTAACGCTCCTAAACCATAAAAATCACAACGCTATAAGTGACACGCTAAATCACTTCCCGGGGACTAAAACTAGGAACTAAAAGTTTCCCTATCGATAAAAAGCATGGCAATACCCCTAAAAACATAAAAACGAGGAAAACTAGGGTTCGGAAAAATTCCCCAACCGGTAGACCGGTTGCCCAACCGGAATTCCGGTTCTGGGAATTACTGGACACCCATCCGGAATTCCGGTTGCACAACCGGAATTCCGGTTCCTCGCAGGAATTTTTCAAAAATTCCTAACTTGATCAATTCAAACCCAAATCAATCCAAACCTTCCAGACCTGTTCTATATGCCCCAAATAACCATTTAAAGGCAACAAAAACACCCAGAACTCACAGAGACAAAACACTAATGGGGCAAAAAGACCATTTTGCCCCTCCACCATAAAATCATAAAAATCATACTAAAGGGGTATTTTTGGGACATTCTAAATTCCCGGCCATTCCCGACATTCCCAATGTCTAAAACCCGTCCCCAACTTACTAACATACTAAGTTGTGATTTCTACTGAGCCAAACGCCGAGTTCCAAAATACCGGACACCGGAAATGCAAAATATAAAAACTACTGATGACATAATCATGCATTTCTGAACTCCATAAATAACAGTAATAAATTATTTAAATAGCTATAAATAATTTCATAATTAAACATAAACAACTGCTAATTTCCAAATTAACTAAGCGGGCTTTACACATCCCCTCTTGCCACATATTCTCTGATAATATGATATTTTCTTTCTATATGTTTACTTCTCTTGTGGCTCCGATGTTCCTTACTGTTGGCTATTGCTCTGTTGTTATCACAAAGCAGGACTAGAGGCTTTTCCATTCCAGGTACTATACCATGACTGGTGAAGAACTTTCTTAGCCAGACAACCTCTTTAGCTGCTTCAGCTGCAGCTATGTATTCTGCCTCCATGGTAGAATCTGAGATCGCGGTTTGTTTCGCACTTCTCCAAACCACTGCTCCACCCCCAAGAGTAAACACCATCCCCGATGTAGATTTCCTGTCTTCAAGACATGCCTGGAAATCTGAGTCTGCATAGCCTATGGGATTTAGAGGACCACCCTTGTAGACTAACACGTAATGTCTTGTACTCTTCAAGTATTTCAGAATATACTTAACAACATTCCAATGTTCCTGTCCTGGATTTGACTGATACCTGCCCACGATTCCAACTGCATAGCAGATGTCAGGTCTAGTGCATAACATTGCATACATTAGACTTCCAACTGCAGAAGCATAAGGAACTTTTGCCATGTCCTCTATCTCTTGAGGATCAGTGGGACACTGTTCCTTAGATAGACGGATACCATATCTAGAAGGCATATTTGCCCCGTTGGTGTTGGTCATGGAAAATCTCTCTAAAACTTTGTCAATGTAAGTTGTTTGAGAGAGAGCAAGGGATCTGTTCTTCCGGTTTCTAATAATCTGAATACCGAGAACATAGGCAGCCTCACCCAAATCTTTCATATCGAATTGAGTGTCTAGCCATTCCTTGATGTGAGTCATTTTCTTGATATTGTTGCCAATGATCAAAATATTGTCAACATAAAGGACCAGGAATACTACTACTTGGTCTTCCTTGAGTTGGTAAACACAAGGTTCATCTTCATTCTGATGAAAGCTGTAGGTTTTGATGATCTCATCAAACCTTTTATTCCATGAGCGTGAAGCTTGCTTAAGTCTATATATAGACCTATTTAATTTGCAAACTTTATTTTCTTGCCCTGGAAGAACATAGCCTTCTGGTTGCTCCATGTAGATGGTTTCTTCAAGAAGCCCATTAAGGAAGGCTGTCTTGACATCCATTTGCCAGATTTCATAATCGAAAGCGGCTGCGATGGAGAGAAGAATTCAGATGGATTTGGGCATGGCGACAGGACTAAAAGTTTCCTCATAGTCCACACCTTCTCTTTGGGTATAACCCTTGGCGAACAGTTTAGCTTTAAAAGTTTCGACTTCGCCTCCAGCGCCTCTTTTCTTCTTGTAGACCCATTTGCATCCGATTGGACGATAGTCATGGGGTGGATCTACATATTCCCATACTTTGTTCTTTTTCATGGAATCCATTTCTGAATCCATGCCGGCTGACCAACGCTTCCGTTGCGTACTTGCCATTGTTAATGGGTCGTCATCAATACCGTCACCAATGACCATATTGACTTCACCATCCAAGCCATAACGAGATGGTTTTGTAGAAACCCTCCCACTACGACGAGGAGCAGTGTTATTCTGAACAGGAGCTTTGGTAGTAGTTTTCTCAGTTGCTACAACTGAGGGAGTGGGATTATCCTCTTCTTGAGTGGAAGAGGATGAAACATTTGAAGGAACTATATCTGTAAGCATTTCCTCTAATACAACTTTACTTTTCGGTTTGTTGTCTTTAATATAGTTATCTTCAAGAAAAGTAGCATTTGTAGAAACAAACACTTTGTTATCCTTGTGACTATAAAATAGTCCACCCCTAGTCTCTTTAGAATTTCCGACAAACATACAAACTTCAGTTCGCGATTCCAGTTTGCCTTCTTTCTTTCTCAAGACGTGAGCAGGGCACCCCCAAATCCTATAATGGCGTAAACTAGGTGTACGACCATTCCATAGTTCGACGGGTGTCTTAGGGACTGCTTTAGATGGGACAACATTTAAAATGTCATTTGTCATCTGAATAGCATATCCCCAGAAGGACGTAGACAAAGTGGAATAACTCAGCATAGACCTAACCATTTCCAAGAGAGTGCGATTTCTTCTTTCTGCAACTCCATTTTGCTGTGGAGTGCTTGGGGCAGTGTATTGGGATTCAATTCCAAGTTCAATTAAATGATCTTTGAACTGCATATCCATATATTCTCCACCCCTATCAGCTCGTAAGATCTTTAATGTTTTACCTAATTGGTTTTGAGCCAAAGCATGAAATTCCTGAAACTTTTCAAACGTTTCAGATTTCTTTTGCATTAGGTAAAGAAAACTGTATCTAGAGAAATCGTCAATGAAAGTGACGAAATACTTATAACCACCTCGAGCTTTGACATTCAGAGGTCCGCAAACATCTGAATGTACTAACCCTAGGGGTTGTTTGACACGCTCTCCCTTTGCAGAGAAAGAACGTTTGGTCATTTTTCCTTCTAGGCATGACTCGCATACTGGCAGTTCTCCTAAGACGACATTTTTTAATGGACCGTCCTTGGTTAGCCTATTGAGTCTATCAAAACCTATATGACCTAAACGTAAATGCCATAGATAAGTTTGATCATCATTATCAATCTCTTTTCTCTTAAGGCTTCTAGGTTTAGCTACATTGAAAAGTTCAGTATTTAGTGAGATTTGTGTATCAGGTCTTAGAACATAAAGCCCTTGTTCCATGTTAGCAACACATATATGAAATCAATTACGAGAAATTGAACAATTTGAACTCGAAAAATTCAATATATAAAATTGTGTTTGTAAACATGAAACACCAATCAAGTTTCTACTAAAGTTTGGAATATATAAAACATTTTGTAAAAGTAAAAATCTTTTTGTATGAAACTTGATACGGGCCGTTCCTCTAGCTTTAATTGATACTAACTCGCCATTTCCAACTTTTAGCTTTAACTCATCTGGGTGAAGATTCTCCCAAGTTTCAAGCAGCTACAATGAAGAACATACATGGTTAGTAGATCTAGAATTAACAATCCAAGTGGGTTTGTCGTTCTCTAAAACACATGCTTCAAAGACAAAAGCATCACCTTCATTTGAATTGTTTAGAAGCCTGGGACATTGTTCTTCTTTATGTCCCTTTCCATTACAATTCGCACATATAACATGAGGTCTGATAATTGTATTTGAAGAAGCAGCTTTGTTAGAGCCCTCATGCTTAATCTTCTTCCTCTGATTAAAGTTTGCAATACCAGGAGGTCCCATTGCAATCAAATTCCGCTCATGGGCTTGCAAGTCAGATTTGAGTTTGTCCATGTCGGAGGAGTGAGGATTGTTCATCAAGTAAGATTAAACAAAACCATTATACTCCGGAGGAAGACTATTAAGAATGAGTCGTATCCATTGTTCCTTTGATAATTCAATTCCAAGTAGATTTGCCTTCTGGAATTTCAGATTCATCAACAATAGGTGCGAGTTAATGCAACTACCAGGATGCATTTTCACACTATTGAGTTCTTTTGCTAAGATATTAACTAGGAGTGGATCGGGGTGAGGCTTATTCATATTGGCACTACAACATATCAATAAACAGAAGTAAGGTTTTGGTTCTATAAATTCATACACAAGTTCAGAAAATAACAAATAATCACATATGTTATAAAAATACTAAATCTAACATAGTTTATTTTCCAAGGTTTCCAACAAACTGATACAGTGTCCCATTTAGGCGAGAGTCAAAGTACCATCCATTGAATATAGTTGTCAATTCATCTAAAATGATAAACATTCTAGCAACCTTTTATTCGATCAAGATTGGAATTCAGCGTTGTCCCGTTTAGGCGAGAGTCAAGGCAATTCTATCTTATGAGCTTCAACCATTGTTTCATACTCTTGTAAGTCTTATACAGTCGCTACCATTAGAATGATCAAAACTAATATAAAAAACTTACAAGAACACTTATCTTTCGAGATTAAACGGTGCTAACTTGCTAATGAACGTTCGTCCATTAGGGAGGATTACTCACTAAAACAATAGCTATGTAAAACCAACAATGGAGATCGAATGTCTCTTGATTAAAGCTCATTATTTAAAATATGTATTTTATTTAATCATTTATATTCCATATTTCAATAATGAAACATTACAAATTAAAGTTGGTTTAGTTTAAAAAAATTTATATATAAAGAAAATCCAACTTTAATTAAATTTCAAAAATTGAATAAAAATTGAAAAATACCTTATTTAAGTTGTTTAGAGAAATATAAAATATCCAACTTAAATATTCTTCAATCAATGACTTAATTAAATATTAACAATTAAGTTGTAACCACTTAATTTAGAAGATATTCCATTTTAAGTTTTCCATATTTAAAAAATATCAACTTAAAAAATATCCAAAGAATCTTAATAACCAATTCCTGAAATTCCTCAACTTAATTTTATAATAGGAAATTCAAAAGATATTCAAATCTAAGTTGATTTGTTAGAAATAACACATTTTTAACTTAAATAGGAATATTTAATGAAATTATGAAATTAAGCTTCAGAAAGAATCTAGTTGGTTATAATTGTATATTTAATTAAACACAAGAAAAATACATATAGTTTTTCTAGAATATTATTCATCAAACTATGTTTTTCTTAAATTAATTTCAAGAAAAAAATGAAATTAATTATGTTGCTAATCAATTTTATTAGGACAAACTAATTTAATTAACCTAGCACAGTTATCCAAATCAACAAATGGGCCTTCACAATTGGGGTTGTTCATGTGAGGGGGGGGGGGGCTGGGTTCAGTATGTCGTACCCACTTCTATGGCTCCCAACTCTCACACAAGGCCCAAAAGAGAGGAATTTAACCTTAAAATGAACAACTGTTATTAATTGAATAGGCCCATTAACTAAATGAGCCTAAATAAAATCTATCAAGTTATGACATTATATTTAGCAACAACAACCTATATGTGTCTATAACAAAAATTAAACATATAGGCTCACACAGACACACAGATTTGGATGGATCCTATCATGTTTCTAGGTCATACATAGATGAAAGAAGAATGTAAAAATTATCTGTTACAAATTATTTACTTGACCTATTGACAATTGAACCATGGGTTAAAATCAGATCATTTGATCTGTCAACAAGTTAACCATGGCAATTTAGATCAAGCAATAATAGGTTTTAGAAAACTTACAAACAATCTAAAACACATACTCCTGCAACAAGTTAGATTTGGATAGTTGGATGTAGGATTTAATTTTAAAATATTAAATATATTTCGAAAATAATAAAATAAAAAAATATTTTCGGTTTTAAAAATGAAATAAAATAATATTTAAAATTAAACCTACAATTTTGAAAAATTAGGTTTTAAGTAACCTAAATATCATTTCAAAATAAATTTGCTAACTTGCCTTTTAAACTTCATGTTATTTAATAAATTAAATATTCAATAAAATAGAAAATGATAAATACATACATTTTTCTAATTTTACAATTTAATTTAAGTAAAAATAACAAAATTTAAAAGTCAACAAAGATATCTTATTTTCCTTTTTAAAATTTCATGATTATGGTATCTTAAATCTAAATAAGGTGAAAATACTAAAAATTTAATATCTAACCTTAAAAATAAGATAAAATAATCAAATTTTAAAGAAAATAAGAAAAGGGGTAAGCAAAAACTTGATTTTTCCTATTTTCAAAATCAAATTCCACTAATATCTAAAATTAATTTTGAAAAATAAAATTAATTTATTTCTGATAATTAGATTTAAAAATTGAAAAACAAAATCAAAATACAAAACTACACAAAAAATCGGAAGTTAATTCCATGAAATAGCATGAAAAATCGAAGAAAATGAAAAAATAAGGCAGGTGGTGCGGACAATATGCAAAACACACTGTCCGCGCGCGCAGGAGAGGGAAATTGTCGAGTAAACTCGGTGCAAGGGTCCCCTTGCATGATTTCCGTGCGCGTAGAAGGGTGTTCACCACCCCGATTTTCCCGATTTTCAAAAATTCATAACTAATTTAAATTAAATCGAAATCGAGTTCTGTAAAAAAGTAAATTGCTTAGAATTTTCCAAACTATCCAATAAAAATAATTACGGAAACATAAAAGCAACAATTTTTTCCAGAATTCACAAACAACAATCAAACATCAATATGACATACAAAGCAACATGATACCATCCAAATCACAAACAAATCGTTTTAAGTCCAAATTTCTTGCAAGAAAATCAATTTACTATGGCTCTGGTGCCAGTTGTTGGAATTATTTTACCAGGATCTTAGATCTACTCACAAGTATGTTGATTTAACAACCTAAATATGAACTTCTAAAACGATAATAAATTAAACACATATAAAGTATGAGAAACCTTACATTGGGTGCAGCAGAATAATATGTCTCCTCCCACTTAGATCTCTAACCCTTGATTCCTTTGTGTCGGAGAGTATAATCAAGATCTGAGCCCGAATGTCCTTCTTTGTTGACTCTGAATTCTACACAGCCTTCCTCACTATGATTGAGGTATTACCTGATGTGTGTGGGCACTACCCTATCACTTAGAGGGATTTCAAAAACAGTAAAGAAAGAGAGAAAGAGAGAGAGAGAGAGAGTGGCGGCTTCAAGAGTGTTTAGAGAAAGAAACTAACGCAGTAAAGTGTGTCTGAAACCTGAAGCCTTTACCTTCTATTTATAGAATACCACATAGGGTTATGGTTGAATTACTTGGCATTAAAAAATGAAAAATAAATGAGAAAATGGAAGCAAAGGTGGCCGGCCATAGCATTGTGGAAACAAGCCTTCCATTTTTCCAACTTTCCTATTTCATCAATTCTAGTTTCTCATTTTCTCAAAGATTGCCAATTCTCTCATTCAACCACATAAATGTCAAATCTAATTATTTAATAATTATAATTAATTATTAAATAATATATATTGTCATTTATTTTATTTATTAATAAAAACTAATCAAAGTTTCCCAATTAATAAATATACTCTGTAAACTCTCTATTTACTGTTTTACCCTTAATAAGTGATAAATTCACAAATAGACATAGTCTAACTTGAGAATTATAATTGATTAATTAAAACCAATTAAACGAGTCTTACAAATAATATTGTCTCAACTTGTGTGGGGACCATGGGTCTATATATTCGAGCTTCCAATAAGCAGATCAAGAATTTACAACTTAAATTCACTGACTTATTAATTCTTCGTTGAATCCACGCATAGAACTTAGAATTGCACTCTCAGTTATATAGAACGCTCTATATGTTCCGCCATATTGACACGTCATTAGTTATCCTCTGTTATAATCCTAATTTGATCAAGGATCCTCTATATGGATGATTTACACTGTGAAGGGATTTATTTACCGTAACACCCTACAATGTATTTTATCCTTAAAACACTTAACCCTGTATAAATGATATTTCAGCTAAGTGAAATGAGTACTCCACCATTTATTTTCGTTTGGTTAAGCTCGAAGGAAATCATCCTTTACTTTCTATTCGCCAGATAGAAGCTATAGATTCCTTATTTATGTTAGCGCTCCCACTCAATTGCACTACCGTGTTCCCAAAATGTACGTATCACCCTGACCCAAAAGTAGGCTTAACTAACAAATCAAAGAACACGAATAACACTCTTGAGATTGAGCCTAATCATATCAGGATTTAGATCATTTGATCTAGGATCAACTAAGTGATATTGAATTGAATAGATATTACGGTAAGTTTAATAAATCTATATCAACGTTCAATATCGGTCCATTCCAATGCATACTCCATGCATCCAACCGAAGCTTTACTTTAACCAATGTTCTGGGAAGAACATAGCATTTCTCCAAATGCAAGTTAACTCTGTTGTAGATTGTCATATCAGTAAAACCCAGTGTTCTGATAAATCTAGGAATCTTTTTTCACATAGTCATGTTTACTTTCCACTGTGTTGGCAACACAATAAACATGATCAAGTATGTGAAAAGGGTTTGAATTAATTTATAAATCAAATAGACAAACAATTGATAAGATGAACCAAAACATACACAAATGAATGAAAAATACGTATGTTATTTTATTGATATTGAATAATTTAGATTACATTTGAAATAGAGTTTTATTTAGGGCATAAAACCCAACAGACACGTGCTTTAGGATTTTCACTTTATATGAAGAGTGTTCCTAACTTTAGAATTCTCTTGGGACACCTGTCCAAAGTGAAGAATATACCAAGATTTGCATTTTTTGTAACCTCCTCCAAGGAGGGCCAGTCAGTCAAGTCTTTATAGCAACGAATAAAATATTCCTTATTGTTATTATGCGGGCACAACTGAACATGTTTCTCAAGGATAACACCATTCCTACTTTGCCATATATTTAATTCTTACTTTGGATCTGATATAGCACATACGCTTCCCAAATTTTTAAT
The DNA here is from genome assembly GCF_029168945.1 of Cannabis sativa. Lineage (NCBI taxonomy): Eukaryota > Viridiplantae > Streptophyta > Magnoliopsida > Rosales > Cannabaceae > Cannabis > Cannabis sativa. Next base: position 29,832,132 of record NC_083605.1, read on the forward strand.
TTTGGATTGACTCACTTATCCCATGTTGGTTGTGCCTACATATACTCCTTAAAGCAAGAATTCTAGGCCTAGCGAGAGAGGTTAGCTTGACAAGCTTTGCAAGGTGAGGAGGTTTGGTAGGGAAAAGGAAAAGGCACGAGAGTATGTTCCAATAGTCCACCTAACTGACCACCTACTCAATAGTCCCATCAACAATACCACCAGTAACAGCGACAACAACACCAACTGTTTCAACCACATCACGAGCCATCTACTTTCCTACCTGAGATTCTTTCTATGGGCTTCAACTTCCCTATGAAGACTATCCCTCTTGATCTTGCTACTATAAAGAGAGCGACGGAGTCTGAACATGCCCTGGGGAGGCGATAGGAGGAGGAAAGGAGGATTTTTCAAATGAGAGTCAACAGGCTCTCAGCCGTTAAGAGGGTTGAAACTTCTGAAGGCCTCTTTACCACTGTTCTCGCTGGGCCAATAGTGGACATTGAGGCTTTAGAGAACTGGATGGCGCTCAAGGTGGGGAGAGAAACTGCACTTTTTATTGATGAGCTTTTAGACCAAGTGGTTAGTAGCTCATCTAGGCTACCTCTAGAAACATGGGCAACTTGTAGTAGCATTGATGCATTCGCCTTGGGTCATGCCGCTAAACAACAGGCAGTGGGGGTAAGCTTTGGCTCTTCCATCCTTGTTCCGTCTATTGTACATTATTTTCTTACATTTCATTGTTGTATCAGGTGGCCTTGATGGTAGAGAGGGCTACTAAAAAAGTAGGCTCCCTTGTCATGGACCTTTAGCTAGCCAATGTTAAGAACCAACAACTTCATGCTGTTAACAGGGGCCTACTAGTTGAGCTTGGGGAAGCCAAATCTTAGATTGCTATCAAGGTGGAAAATGTAAAGAAGGTCATCGAAGATAGAATCAAGAAGGTGATGGATGATAATGAGATTCTAATGAGGGACCTGAAGGACTTGAAAAGGAAAAAAGAGTTGTTAGAGGTCAATTATGGCCAACAAACTCTTCTCCTACAAGGTATCCATGTAATCAGTGATCACCGCAACGAGACCATATATAAGATGCACAGGGAAGCCTTCTACCAATCATCTAGCAGCACTTGGAGATTCAAAGCTTGAGCGACTAGTTGAGGTAGTAATTTCCCCACGTGCTTCTCAATCAGTTCTCTCCTCTTTCTCTTTTTTTTTCTTTGCTTTAATTTTAGTTTCACGGGAACAATTTTAATAATTCCCTTATTATGGGTCCGTCTATAATAGCCTTAGAGACATCTACTTCTCTTATGCTTACTTTATTTCCTTGTTTGTTGATTGCTTCTTTTCCCTGCCTTTGTTTATTTGCTATACCATTCAATAGATTGCTCTTCAGGATTTTGCAAAGCTTTTGGTTACAATGGCAAAAACTTGATATCCTTTGATCTTTATAACTTTATAACTATCTTGTTCAACCCTTCAAAGTATGTAGAACTGCAAATGCTGTAGGTGTTAACTTTGGTCAAAGTTCTCGTAGTGGTGATTTGAAAGCTTTTGGTGAATTAACCTTTTGCGGGGGCATTGTAAATTGTGTTCCCGGATTGCTACAGGAGTCGCGGAGCTTACTTTCCATCTACATTTTTCCTGATTAACTGCCTTAAGTAGAACATTGTAGGAAACTTATGTTATGTAGATTAGTGAGGAAAAGGGACTAAGTGTGCGACAAAATCCTAGCCAGGTTCTTTTTCAGGGAGACAAGGTTAGGTTTGTGCTAGCACTTAGATCATCCTTCCTTGATCTTATATAATTAAGTTGGTTCATCATTAGATAAAGTTTTCTCAAATTTGTGATAAGAGAGCTGCTGCACCATGGAGGGCTCCTAGACGTGCTTCTTTTTTCTCACTCCTTTTAGGAAACTTGTCAGTGTGGTTAACAAACTAGGGTGACTACAATTGTATTCAAATAGTGTTCCCTTTTCAAGGACCACGTTGAAAACACATTGGCTGTGCCTTCCACGAGAACCAAGTTGGACATACAATAGATTTCAAGTGGTTCCTCCTTCTAGGAAGGAGGGTTGAAGACGTACAAGAATCCAAGCAACGACTTTGCTCCCAAGACTAAAGGTGAAAACTAAACTAGTCATGCAATAGACTTCAAGCAATTCTCCCTTCCAAGAAGGAGGGTTGAAGACATATCGAAGCCTAAGTATTATTTTCAACCATTAATTTGGCTATTACAATTTTTTTTGAAGTGAAGTATAATTACAAAATTAAATGCAAATATGAATAGGAAAGCAATAAGTAATGCACTTGTACGTTTTTGAGGGCATATAGCTAGGTATACTACCCCCAAGTGATCCAGAAAGTTTGGACGTCTCCAAATTTTTGATCACTTGTTTAAAACATAGCTTGTGCGAGAAATAAACATGTGAACTCTTGTGTAAATTTCTTCTTTTTTCATTTCATTATACCTGTACATTTACATTAAGAAAGAAATTTTACAAAAAATTCACGCACAGCTATAGAGGAATGTCAAACCTGAATACCCCTAACCTATTAGTAATAAAGCAACTCCTCAAGTCGTAGTCCAAAGCAACTCCTCCAAGTAGTCCAAAGCCAAAGTGGTGTTGCTGGCACCTCATATGCATCTAGTTCAGGTGTTGGGGGAGCATCCAACAAATCAACTTTTGCTACTGTTACCTCAAGTCTATGAGCAACACCTGCTGCAGGGGCCTCTACTCCACCAGCTGCAAGGGCCTCTGCTCAACCAGCTCCCAAGGCCTCTGTTCCACTAGCTACCATGTGTGATCACACTGGTTCTGTTCCAACACCACCACTTGTTGCTCCACCAGCCACAGCCAGTGCAGCTGCTCCACCAACACCATCTTTGGTTACTTCTGATAATGTATTATTTACTTGCTTTTTAAAATGATTTTCATTATGCATCCTTAATTTTCATATCATAATTATTTAATTTCTTTTTAAAATAAATTTTATTTGTCTCTTGTTTTGTTTGCAAATGAAGATATTAAGGTGTGATATGTACGTGATTGATCTCAAAGAAAAAGATCTAGTCTTAATTGCATTATGTTATGTGAAACTTGAAAAGGCAGACAAAGAAGGCAATATTAGAATACATGGAGTAAAAAAGAAGTTTGCTAATTTTAAATGTGTCTTTATTGAGAAGATGGTTGAAGAAAATGTCATTCTTCCATGTCCTATAGAGCATGAAGGCTTCGACACAGTTGGTTTAGCTGTGAATAATTTTGTAGCTTGGCCAAAGAACCTATTCGACATACATCCAAATAATTTAGCAAAGGTATTTCGAATTATTTTTATATCACTTAGCTCAACGATAATTAATGGATTTATGTTCTTAATTAGTTATAATGCATTTTGCTTTTTTTTTTTTGTTCAAAGCTTTGAATTTGTAGTGTCTTGTTTCAATGATTAATGGGTTTGATTTGTTTAGCTTAAAATATTAATGCAGTTATTTATTTCAATGTCTGAGATTGAGATTCTATAGTAGCTATTTTGACTAAGTTTGTTTGGAATAGTAATTATTTGGTAAAACATGTTGATAATTGAAATGTAATGTTTGCATATATCTATTACTCATGAGTTGTCTCTACTGTTTATGGTTTTTTCTCTGTGTTGCATATTGAGTCATTTCTATGGTATTTGATATTTTTTAGAGTTGCTATTATTGGATTTTGAAATTTTAATTAATGTTATGTTTGATGTAGATGAAAGGAAAGAAGAAAGTTTTAAGAGATCACTTGGCTCTACTGACTCAGCCACCGATACACCCAATGAGGCTGAAGAAGCAGTCTGTCAAACGGTACATTCCGCCTGCAAAGACACAATAATTGCTTGAACTTTCAGAGATTCTGAAGAATTGGTCTGCTAAGAAATCAAAGAAATATTATATTAAATCGAAAATGTTCGGAGGAGAAGGCCAAGAGTGTTAGATCAGCGTAGACGAGGTGGAAGATGTGTGCAAGCTGCAGAAAATTGGAAATACTATTATGTCTCTTTGGTGCAGGTATAATAGTTAATAACTAAGTTAATATCTAAGCTAAAAATTATATTTACAACTGTTTATTAATAATCTTTTTTAATTTAATTATTTGTAAGAACACACTTAATCTTGGTGGATTGAGGAATACATACGCATTTAATAATCTTGCTTCAGTAGCAACTGAAGCTGGTAGACTCGAACAATGTTCAGAGAATATATGTCAGTGATTGATGGGTATGCAACCTGAACAATGGTCGATATGTCCGTGGAATTTAGAATAAGTATATTTTTATATCAATAAATGTAACAAACTAATGGATCGATTAGTGAGATGACTGAATTAACATGTTTTATTCTGTAGTGACCACTAATGACAATTATGATCCATGCCAATACTCAAAGTGTTGCATATCTTGACTCGACGAATAATTTTATCCCGACTGATATTATGAATTGTATCAAAAAGTAAGCTATAATTTTTTAAATTTGGATTATGTTACTAATCAATTCATTAATTAATTTCTTTCTTGTTTAGTGCTGTGGACATGTACATGTTGGAAATTATTTTACCAGGATCTTAGATCTACTCACAAGTATGTTGATTAACACCCTAAATATGAACTTCTAAAACGATTGAAATAAACACATATAAAGTATGAGAAACCTTACATTGGGTGCAGCAGAATATTATGTCTCATTCCGTTCAGATCTCTAACCCTTGTATCCTTTTTGTCGTAGAGTATTATCAAGATCTGAACCTGGATCTCTTTCTCTCCTTCTTTAGTGTTGAAACTCCTTCTTCTTGAGTGTCTTTCTTCACGATATTCCTCACTATGATTGAGGTATCACTTGCTGTATGTGGGCACTACTCTATCACTAAGAGGTTCGAAGTTCAAGAGAGAAGAAGAGAGTATAGGTGGCGGCTAGGTTAGAGAGAGAAGGCTCAGGTTTTTCTCTGAAGGAAATCAGATATGAAAGGTGTAAATTTCCTGAAGCCTTCACTATCTATTTATAGCATTCCACTAGGGTTAGGTTTGAATTATTTGGCATTAAAATAATGAAAATATCAGATGATAAATCCTATAAAAGTGGCCGGCCATGGCTATGTGGATTTGGGCCTCACTTTTTGCAATTTTGCAGTTTCATCATTTCTGCATCTCATTTTCTCAAAAACGCCAATTTTCAAATTCAACCATTTAAATGCCAATTCTAACTATTTAACAACTATAAATAATTGTTAAATAATATTGTCATTTATCATATTTATTAATTGAACCATACAAAGTATCATAATTAACAAATATGCCCTAAAACTCTTTCTTTACAATTTCGCCCTTACTTAGTGAAAAATTCACAAATAGACATAGTCTAATTTGAGAATTATAATTGATTAATCAAAACCAATTATATGAGTCTGACAAGTAATATTTTCTCAACTAGTGGGGGGACCATGGGTCTATATAACCGAGCTTCCAATAAGCAGATCCAGAATTTATAACTTAAATTCACTGACTTATTAATTCTTCGTTGAATCCACGCATAGAACTTAGAATTGCACTCTCAGTATATAGAACGCTCTATATGCTCCACCATATAGACACGTCATTAGTTATCCATTGTTATAATCCTAATTTGATCAATGATCCTCTATATGAATGATCTACACTGTAAAGGGATTAGATTACCGTTACACCCTACAATGTATTTTATCCTTAAAACACTTAACCCCATACAAATGATATTTCAGCTTATGTGAAATGAGTACTCCACCATTTATTTTCTTTTGGTCAAGCTCGAAGGAGATCATCCTTTACTTACTATTCGCCAGATAGAAGCTATAGATTCCATGTTTATGTTAGCGCTCCCACTCAATTGCACTACCGTGTTCCCAAAATGTACGTATCACCCTGACCCAAAAGTAGGCTTAACTAAAAAATCAAAGAACACGAATAACACTCTTGAGATTGAGCTTAATCATAACAGGATTAAGATCATTTGATCTTGGATCAACTAGGCGATATTGACTTGAATAGATATTACGGTAAGTTAAATAAATCTAAGTCAAAGTTCACTATTGGTCCCTTCCGATGCATACTCCATGCACCCAACCTGAGCTTTACTTTAACCAATGCTCTGGAAAGAACATAGCATTTCTCCAAATGCAAGTAAACTCTGTTGTAGATTATCATATTAGTAAAACCCTGTGTCTGATAAATCTAGGAATCTTTATTCACATAGTCATGTTTACTTTCCAATGTGTTGACAACACAATAAACAGGATCAAGTATGTGAAAAGGGTTTCAGATGAATTTATAAATCAAATAGACAAGCAATTGATAACATGAACCAAAACATACACAAATGAATGAAAAATATTTCTGTTTCTTTATTGATGTTGAATAAAATGGATTACATTGAAATGGAGTTTTATTTAGGGCATAAAACCGAACAGTACATGATCCTAAAAAATTTACGAAATAAGGGTCCAATAAAAATCAACCAGTAGACGTGTCGACAACAGCCGAATGGAATACAATGTGGTTATTATGTTATGAAGATTATCTAGAGTTTCATGATAGTTGTTAATCCTACAAGTTTTTTTTTTTAAAAAAAATCATGTAAACATGAATAACTGTTCTTTATGTAGTTTTTATTTTAATTATACTTTTAATGTAATGATTAATATTTGTTATCTTTTGTTTTACAGTTTAAGTCAGACGCTGCCTATAGTAACGAGGAGATCAATGCAGTACGGGATGAGTGGACCGAATTTGTGAAGCCTTTGATTATAGAATAAGTACGAGGTTACTACTTTTATTATAATACATGAGTAACAAGTTTTATGATTGTTGTTAACTTTTGCATATGTAATTAGTTTATATTTAGTTTAAGATATACATGTAATTTAAGTTTTATGATCGATTATATTAATAATTTTGGTATTATGTGATTAGTTAATAGAATCGATTACTAATTTTATAAAAATTTTATAAATGTTACTTTAACTTTTTTTTGTATTATGTATTTACTATTATATAAAATTGTTATCCCAATTTTTGTACTTTTACGTGGCATCACATGATGCCTCATACGCATGCCTGAAGCAAAGCGATCAGCAACCCGCACAGAGCGACCAACACTTAGCGAATTTAGCTTTTACATCGTAAGTTATCAAAGAAATCCCTATAACTTGGGGATCAAATTGCAGAGATTTGGCAAGCTGTCCAAATCCCACGATCAATGTATTCTGTATTTATTATGCAATCTTTCTGCTTATATCCGTTGTAACGAGAAGGGAAATACTTCTTCCCCAAGCTCATAGTCCTAAAAATAGTGATGCATACTCATTGGGCAAAGGGTCGAAAACATTCTGGTAGAGAGATATTATCTAAGAATTCATATTCAGAGATACCGCTGTAAGAGCTATAAGAAAAGGAACCTTTCTTTTTGTTCTTGAGTCAATAAAAATAACGAGGATTAGGCTATTACCGAACTGTTTAGGCATGAACCTTTATAAAATTATTGTGTCTTTACATTGCTTTACTATATATCTATCGCTATAAATTACTTATCGCTGACTAAATAAGACTCACTGTCTTTGGCTAAAAGCGAGGTCAACAATAACAATGGATAATTAATAAGTTAGTGGATTTACTTGGTAAATTCTAGATCTGATTATTTGAAGCTCGGATATATAGGCCCATGATCCCCATAATAGTTGAGACAATACTGCTTGTAAGAGTCAGTTAATTGGTTTTAATTAAACAATTATAATTATAAAATTAGACTATGTCTAGTTTATGAATTTTCACTAAGCTAGGGCTTAATTGTGAAGAAAAGAGATTCTAGAGTTTATTTGTTAATTAAGAGACTTTCTTAAGTCTAATTAACAAATATGTTGAATGGAAATTTTATTTAATAATTAATTTTAATTATTAAATAACTAGATTTGGCATTTAAGTGGTTAAATTGAAAAAACACAAGGGTTCCGCCAGCTGTTAATCTTGAACAACCGTCGAACGTAGGTCATGGTGTGACGACTCCTGTAGATGAAATCGCTCTTGGTGTGCAAGAGACTGGGAATACCAGTTTAGCACCCAGCCAGGGCATTCATAACAGAGTCGTCCCACCTACTACCAACGTTCGAACGACCATTGGAGATGATACTGAGATCCAAAACCTCCGCGCTGCTCTTGGACTCATGCAAGGTCATACCAATACCCTACATCATGATCAGGAGGAACTCCGCGTTGCGGTAAATCTCGCGTTCGAGGAACAAAGACGCATGTTTGCCGAGTGGAGAGACAAAGAGATGGAAGCGTTAAGTGCTCATCATATTGAGATTGAAAATCGTAGTCGACAAGCTACTGTGTTGATACGAAAAGCCTACCAAACTGTAGGACAGCAACCTCCGAGTGTCATCCCCCTAGGTGAGATGGACGAAGATCCAGCGATGAATACTTCCCAGACTAGAAATGGTCAGCCACCAAATCCCCGGTCACAAGTTTCGCTTGTGGGCCTAGCGGTAGGCGGGCGGACTTTGTCTAGTAATTCATCAGGAGAGGTCATACCTGATAGTTCCAACCAGGTTAACGGTGCCATTCCACCTGTCAACCAAGCAAATCAATCGCTGAGACAGCCATGCGCTTCCGTATTCGATAGGTTGGGGACAACTCATGACCTAAGAAGCGATCTGAACAGAAGGAGAGTAGTCGATGATCAGATTGTCACGGCGATCGTACATCCCAGAGCCCGTGCTCAAATTCCTGCTCAGAAAGATACTGATGTGATTCAAATCGACCAAATTGCATAGCAGGTCAGTCCAGCTGTGCAGGCACAACTAGACGAGCTGAAAAATATGTTCCAAGGCATCGCTGGATAGAGAAACAATGATCTCAAGCTGGACTGAGCACGTGGAACTCCCTTCTCTCCCGAAATTAATCTTTTGGCGTTGCCCCACAAGTTTAAAATGCTAACATGGAAAATGTACAAAGGAAGAGAAGATCCTCCTTCCCACCTCAAGTATTTTGAAATGCAAATGGATTTGCAGGGGGTATGAGGGGATGTGTGTTGCAGATCTTTCCTGCTACCCTTTCAGAAGCCGCTCAACAATGGTATTTCAAGTTGGCCCCTAGAAAGTTCAACTCATGGAAAACCTTCTCTTCAAAATTCCATGCACTTTTCTCCTCTTCTCGCCAACTTCTGTTGCATCTGGGAGATCTGGTCGAAGTCAAGTAAAGACCAGGCGAGCCTCTCCGAGCATACATCAGTAGATTCATGACGGACATTGAAGTCCTTGGTGAACTTTGGAAGGACATAAGGAAGAACGGCCTGGTAGACTCAATGAGTGACTTTCTTGACCGTACTGAAGGCTTCATCAAGCTCGAAGAAGCTATTCAACGAGTGGAAGGTGAGCAAATGCCTGGCAAGTCAAAGGCTCCTTCCACTGGAACGTCCACCCAACTCCAACATTACCCAAATAATTCAAGCTCAAATGGTAAACGTTCCAACAACAACAACAGGCAAGGGAATGGGAAGAAGGGAAACTTCGCCGAAAAATCTGAGCAAGCTCCCTGGGAGAATTAAGCAAAGTACACTGCATTTACCATCTTGACTGAAGATATAGAAAGTGTTTACATGGCTACCCAGTCGTTGGCCCCATATAAGAGGCCCATGAAGAAAGATATCAGCAAGAGAGACATGACAAAGTTTTGTCGTTTCCACGGAGACTACGACCACGACACTAACGAATGCAACAACCTGAAGCGGGAAATTGAATTCCTGATAAGGAAAAACAACCCACACCTCCAGAAGTATGTCAAGACCGATCAGAATCAGAGGAACGACAATAACCAAGAGTTACTACCCGCACCGGTAGATGGACACCTGCAAGTCATCGTTAGAGGCCCGCTTATTGTTGGAGATTCAGGAAAAGCTCGGGAGAGGTATACCCGAACAGCGCAGCACGAACACGAGGAAGTTATCCTGGCCGTTGAAGAAAGGAAGCCCGAAATTCCACAAGCAGGAGGGCCTACCATAACCTTCAACGATGAGGATGCTGTCAAAATAAGATTTCCACACAACGACCTGCTGGTCGTGGAAGTTCAAATAGCTAATAAGATAGTGGCCAGAACCATGATTGATAACGGAGCCTCTTCCAATATCTTGTTCAAAACCGCTTATGAAAAGATGGGACTCCAGCTCAAGGATCTAGCCTCGTGTCTCCCGCCTGTCTATGGTTTCTTCGGCCAAGGAGTGGCTCCTCTAGGACAAATTCGTCTACCCCTCACTGTTGGACAAGCTCCGACAAGCATGAATATCATGGCGCAATTCCTGGTGTTAGATGTTCTTTTAGGCTAGGCCGACCAGCCTTGTATGACTTAAAGGCTGTCACATCGATATTCCACTCGTGCCTGAAGTTTCCAACAAAGAATGGGGTAGGGTGTCTGAGAGGAAACCAGCAGACTGCTCAGGAATGTTATAACCTTGAAGTGGCTAAGGCTAAGAAGGAAGTATCCTTCAGCCAGAGCACAAATAAGGGAAAAAACATTTCCAAGTAGGGGACTTCCCAAGGCGGGGATGAAGATGTGGATCGTCGACTTGGGGACCCAAGAAGTAATGTTGGACCTGCGGAAGAATTAGAAGAGATCGAGATCGATCCAGATATCCTGACCAGAAAGCTAAAGATTGGAAAGGGTTTGTTGCTCGAAGTAAAATGAGAATTGATAAAATTTCTGAGAGTAGACGTTTTTGCCTGGTCAGATGCGGATATGGTTGGAATTGATCTTTCTATCATCTCGCACGTTCTGAATTTTAATCCCAATTTCTGGCCAGTACAAAAAAAGCGAAGGCTACTGGACAAAGAGCGAGCACTAGCCCTAAAGGAAGAAGTAGAAAATCTACGCAACAACAATTTCATAATTGAAGCTTTCTACCCAGCTTGGGTAGCAAATCCTGTATTGGTGCCCAACCCGAACAAGAAATGGCAAGTCTGTATTGATTTCACAGACCTCAACAAAGCATGCCCCAAAGACTGTTTTCCACTTCCAAGGATCGATCAGCTCGTAGATGCAACAGCATGACATGAAATATTAAGCTTCATGGACGCTTATTCAGGCTACAATCAAATTAAAATGCCTCCACCAGACCAAGAACATACAAGTTTCCGGAAAGATATGGGTCTATATTGCTACAAAGTAATGCCGTTTGGTCTAAAAAAACGCTGGAGAAACATACCAAAGATTAGTAAACAAAATGTTTAAAGACCAGATCGGGCAAAATATGGAAGTATATGTGGATGACATGCTCGTCAAATCCAGGAAGGCTGGGGGCACATAGATGACCTGGACGAATGCTTCAAAGTCCTCAGAAAGTACAACATGAAACTAAATCCCTTAAAGTGCTCCTTTCGAGTTAGCTCGGGAAAGTTTGTGGGCTTCATTGTTAATGCCCAGGCAATTGAAGCCAATCCAGAGAAGATTCAAGCCCTCCGGGATATGATGTCGCCAACTAAAACCAAGGAAGTGCAAAGTTTAACTGGTCGGATCGCCGCACTTAGTAGATTTGTTTCAAAATCAACAGACAAGTGTGTGCCATTCTTCAATATGGTGTGAGGAAACAAGCAATTCGAGTGGATGGAGGAATGTGAAAAAGCTTTCCAAGAGCTAAAAGCACAACTTGCAAAACCTCCCGTACTCTCAAAACCTCTGGACGGAGAAGAGCTTGAAATATACTTAGCTGTCACGGAGCATGCTGTGAGTGTCGTGATAATCAGAGAAGAGAACAACATACAACACCCAGTCTATTACATCAGTAAAAGACTCATTGAGGCCGAAGGCCGATACCCATTGATAGAGAAACTCGCTTATTGCCTTATTCTAGCAACAAGAAAGTTAAGGCCTTATTTTCAAGCTCATCCTGTTCGGGTGTACACTGACCAACCATTACGCCAAATATTGCAAAAGCCAGACGCCTCTGGGTGGCTACTCAAGCGGGCGGTGGAGTTGGGCTAATACGAAATTACTTTCCAAACCCGAACAACAATCAAAGGTCAAGCGTTAGCAGACTTTGTTGTAGAATGCACAAGAAAGGAAGAAAGCATACCAAAAAGCAACCTCGAGCCGGTACAAACACCTCAGCCAAGTAATAGTGAAGATAAGCCGACCTAGAAACTACATGTAGACGGGTCAACTACAAACCAGCTATCTGGTGCAGGGATTGCCCTTGTCACGCCTGTGGGGCAACACCTACATGCTGTAGTAAATTTTGGGTTCAAAGCATCTAATAACGAAGCCGAGTATGAAGCTCTGATTGTTGGCCTAAAACTAGCCCGGGAGATGAAAGCCGAACACATTGAAGTCTGCAGTGATTCACAGCTAGTGGTAAATCATGTATCTGGAGAATACGAGGCTCGAAGAGAAAAGATGATAGCATACCTGAGCAAAATACATGATCTGCTCGCACAATTCAAAAGCTACGGTCTCAGACAAATTCCAAGGGAAGAAAACACAACTGCAGACGCGTTAGCTCGATTGGCAAGTAGTAATGTAAGTGACAAGGCGCACTTGGTCCCTATCCAGTTCCTCGAAGAGCCTAGCATCACTGGCACAGAAGAAATCGAAATGATTGACACTTCCCCAAACTGGATGACTCTAATAGGCGCCTACCTCAACACTAGGAAACTCCTAGATAATCGGAATGAAGCTCGAAAAATGAGAAGGAAGGCTGCACGATATATCATAGTAGAGGGAATTATGTACAAAAGAGGATTCTCAATGCCATTGCTATGATGTGTTACTCAAGAAGAAGCTGCACAACTCCTATCTGAGGTGCACGACGGATTCTATGGAAATCATGCCGCCGGGCAGAGTCTGTCTAAGAAAATTCTAAGGCAAGGTTATTTCTGGCCTACGATGATTGAAGATTCAAAGGCCTATGTTAAGAAATGTGACAAATGCTAGAGATTTTCAAAGATACCTCGAGCTCCACCAAACGAGTTAACTCAGATGCAGAGTCCGTAGCCCTTTGCCATTTGGGGAATTGACCTTATCGGATAATTACCCAAGGGTAAGGGAGGAGTGCAGTATGCAGTGGTAGCGATTGATTACTTCACTATGTGAACGAAAGCCGAACCACTCGCAACCATTACATCAAAGAAAGTTCAAGACTTCATTGTGAAGAACATAATCTGCCGGTTCGGATTGCTGTACAAAATAGTTTCAAATAATGGCAAGCAGTTCGACAGCCAATCCTTCATTGACTTTTGTGCGAACCACGGTATCATCAAAATTTTCTCAGCAGTGGCACATCCTCAAGAAATGGTCAAGTTGAAGCAGTCAACAAGACCTTGAAGGATACACTGAAGAAAAAACTCAAAGATGCCAAAGGAAATTGGCCAGAAGAACTTCCTAAAGTTCCATGGTCATATCGGACAACTGAGAAAAAGACAACCGGACAAACTCCATTTGCTATGGCATATGGATATGAAGCTATGCTGCCTGTAGAACTCGAGCACCCATCCCACAGAAGATTGACATACAACCAAGATACCAATCACGTACTCCTGGCCGAATCACTTGATGAATTCGAAGAGAAACGAGCCACTGCAAACCTAAAGTTGATAGCCCATCAAGAAAAAGTAGCTCGGTATTTCAACAAACAAGTGAAGGCTCAGAAATTCTTTGTGGGAGATATGGTCCTAAGAAGAGTATTTCTAAACACCAAAGACAGTACGGCAGGTGTACTCAGACCTAATTGGGAGGGACCATACCAAGTGGTCGAAGTTCTCGAATCTGGAGCATACAAATTAGGTAAGTATGATGAAAAAATGCAACTCGTTGTAGTACCACGGTATTGGAATGGGGAACATTTAAGAAAATACTACCAATAAAGTACCAGGTCGGACGACCACACTAAGAACTGAATGAACATTTACTTTTAAGTGAATGGCCTGCTGAGCAGACTACACTCAAAGGTTTTGACAAAAGAAAAAAAGTACTCAGGTCGGATGACCACCGTTTAAAGTACAATTTCTTATTTCTGCAATTTGTTTTATTTCATGTTAAGCTAAAAGATCAGATTAGATCAAATAGCTCTGATGTATGTTACTACAGTAACAAACACATTTTCGATCAATAAATGAATAAAGATGTTTATTTCAAAATTCAAATTGAGTCAAAATTATCAGCATGTTTCTAAGTTACCATCCAGTGCGTACAAAAGATTTGGTCAAACCCAAAGCACCGAACAGATAAAAAGTATACTTGTGATAAACAAGTGACCAAGAGTCATAAGTCTGCTCGGTCACTTGGGGGGCACCTATACCTGTACAAAGCATTTGGTAAAGATAAAACAGTCACAATTGCATGATGATTATAAATAGAGAATGAAATTCATTAAAGATAACAAAAGCGCATAATACCGAGATTAAAAGCTGCCCGGTCAGCCAGTTGTCTTTAAAATGAAAAATAATTCCAAGTTTAAAGACGGCTTGACCGGTCATGAGTTCTTAAGAAAGGCCTTATGGCCGAATAAGATATATAAAAAGAGAAGGATAAAAGAAGTATTTAAACAGCTGGAGTCCCAGGCTCTCGGTTCGGATCTTCTGGGCGGTTGGAGCTGGAGGATCTGTTGTTTGAACGAGAGGTACATTAACGTTTGGGCCGGAGGAAGAAGCAGTCGCATCAGGCTCACCATAAGCCACTTGGGAAGCACAGAACTCGAGATACATGCATTTGGCTTCACCCAAGTAATCAAAGTTTGCCTGAGGGTTAGCCTTCCAAAAGTCATAAAAGAGCTCGAGGGCGGCTGTCTCTAAGGCATGGACCTTGTCACCCAGCCTCCAGCTCGAAGAGACGTCCTTTCATCCTGAAGGCTATTCACCTCTACAGATAAGGTTTCGATGGCCTCCTCAAGTCGTTCAAAAGCCTCGAGATCCTTAGTCAACTCGGTTATTTTCTTCTGAGCTGTAAAAAGCTTCGTGTTGACTTCACCCAGTTCCATCCGAACAACTCCAAGTTCCCCCCTGGCATCATCAGCGTCCTTCCTGGCCAAGTCCACCTCCACCCTCATGGTGTTGGACAGAGCCGCGTTCTTGGAAGCAGCAGACTTAGCCCGGGAGTATGTGTAAGCCAACTTCAGACCAGCCTGTGCAGAGAAAAAACTTTATAATCCGAGCTAAGTAAAGAGGATTAAAGGAAACTGTCAAGAAAAGCTTACCCTGGTGAATTCCTTCAAGACTCCTCCCATCAGCAGCTCCAAAGAAGAGTCAATATCAGCACCGGCCAGTTGCTCATTAACCTCAGGAACCAACCAGTTCATGTAGTGGGCGAGCATCTCCTTGCCTTTCTTGGCCTCTGGAAGCACTGACAAAGGAGGAGTATGAGCCCACATGACCTCAGATCCACCTTTGGATTGCTCAGGCCTGTCCGAACTTCCTCCTCGAGAATCCTTGGACTTCTTGGCCGGAGGAGATGCGCTCGAGCTTCCTCCAACTCTCTTCTTCAAAGCATCAAGCATCTTCTGAGACATGTCTGCATGAAACAAAAACAACATGGTTAGAGAAAACAGACACCAGAAGCATAAAGCATAATAGTCAAGAAGCTCAAAAACAAGACGGAGTAGTCTGCAAAACGATTGCCCAAGCAAGACTCGAAAGTCCATCATCACCTAACAAGCCTCTTATCTCAGACATAACGGCTTTCCCTTTTCCGAGCACGGGAGGAGGTGGCCGAGCAGGCAAACTAGGCTCCCTAATGCGAATTGCATGTTCAATAGGCCTGGGCAGGGCCAGAAGTTTCTTCCTCCTCTTGAGCGGAGTCACCTGCGCTTCCTCAGCTTCATCTTCAGGATTCAAGGGCTCCTGAGCATATTGCTTGGCCCTTGCACCTCCTTTCAACTTAGCCTCGCGCTTCAGTTGAATCAGCTCATTCTCTAAATGAGCTTGTTCAGCCCGTCCAGCATCAGATGTCCTCTTCCTCCCCTTCACTGGCTTGGGAATGAAATCCTTCGGATAGAGCCCGTACTTCACAAAGTTATCCTCGTAGGTCAACTGGATGATATTCCGGTCTTCCCCGGCAGCTGAGCAAGCTCTTGAGCTCTATCCCTAAGAGTAAGAGTGAGGGGAGGGCGGTGATATGTTGGAATCTGCTAGAACTGAGTATAGGTGATGCCCACGCCATCCACCATGAAGTACTCATCAACAAAATGCCCAATTTCGCTGATGGCCTTATCCCCAGTGCCCGTCAACCACTTGAAGTCTAGCTGAGAGTAATAGAAGTACCCCGACCTACCTTGCTTAGGGGTGGACTTTAAAATAAAGAACCAGCTAACCTCGTGGGGAGAAGGCATATCCCATTTCTCGGAGGCATAAAGGACGAAGAGGGCAGACATATACTTAATGCCCTTGGGAGTGAACTGAGTCGGGCAAAGGCGGAAGAAGTCCGCCACATTCTTGAAGTATGGGTGCAGAGGCAGCAATGCCCCTTGCTGGGCATGAGCACCCAACCAAGCGCACATCCCCCTTTCAGGGTTTGTGGCTCGGTTATTGTGGGCAGGAATGTAACAGTCCAACTCGCCCAAGTAGCCATCCTGGTCGAGAGCTCGCAGGGGCGCCTCGGTAACCTTGAACAGAGGGCTCACCCACATGGCACCCAAGGTACCTTGCCTTCTATGAGGAACCGCAGCTGTAAGTTCCTCACTGACGTAGTCCACGCCCTCAACTAGGACGTCTCCATCAGCATCGACTGGCTCCCCAGCCTCATTGTATCCCCCATAGTTTGGGGGTGCAACCTCCTTCTGTTCCTCCGCCTCGAAGGGACTGCTAGGACGGACGTCGTCTTGCTCCTCAATTTCCTGGAGCTCAGCGTCCCTTTCATGATCTCCCTCCTCCTGGACGGTTGGATCTTGTTTGGCGCTGGGCAGAGTGGCGTGCCGAGCCACTTGAGGGTCAGATGCATCAGCCATGCGCGTTGTCTTTTCAGTGCGAGCCATCATCCTATGGCTGGGCGAAAGATTCGAGGGAGAATGTCTTTCACTGGAAGAAGGTGGGCTAGAACAAAGACGAGGATGGTCCTCGTGCAAGAGTTGAAGCAAGTCCTGGTTGATTCGATGTTCGCTCTCACAAAACTCACCTGAGTTCATCTACAAAAGACAACACACAAGATGAGTGTTTGGTCGGAATATAGAACGTTAAAACAAGCAAATATGCCGACCAAGAGTACTCAACAGATTAAAGAATAAGAATGTTCAGCGAAAAGTCAAAACTCAGAAATTTTGAAATTTTCTCGAGTTAGGGAAAAAATTTCATGAAGCTTAGAATAAGCAGGATGAAAGACAGGCATTATGCAGTTCAGAAAGCAAACATTATGGACTGTGAAATCGCATGAACCCATGACAAAGGAAAATTGCAGAGTTTCTAAACTTAGGGTTTCCTACATGTCTTCTACAACAAAGTCGAAGGTGCATTCAAGAAGTAAACATGCAAAGTAAACATAAAGGAAATCGAGACCTTACTCAAGAATCAGATGTTTGGATTCAGGTAACGTCGAACCAAACGAGCAGTTTTGATGAAGGCACTTCAGCAAGCTTGAAGCCAAAAACCTTTCTTTTCACTCTGAACTTACTTAGCAAAGAAGGATGGTGAAAATGAGTTTGTGTACAAATGCATGTTGGTATTTATAGGCAAGCAACGAAAAGGGGTAATCATTTCAAAAGAACCTCAGACGCCTCGGTTCCTCCTTAAAAGCAAATATGGGAAATAAAAAATAATCAAGTGCAGCCGTCAACCGTGGTGAGAAAAAATTAGATTTGGAAATATTAATTGTCAGAGCATTTATTAGCCGAAAACCGAAGGGATGCCCAGTCAGCCTCACATCAAGTCGCGAACAGATGTGCTTGACACGTGTCACCCATCCAAATGCAGAAGCAGCTAGGATGAAGTCTACACGCAACTTCGGAAGTCCCGTACAGCCTTGGGGGGCAAATGTTATCCCAATTTTTGCACTCTGACGTGGCATCACATGATGGTGACACGTGGAATCGACTTCGAGTATCTGCTCGGAGAATACAGACCGAACAGGATGCCTCATACGCATGCCTGAAGCAAAGCGATTAGCAACCCGCATAGAGCGACCAACACTTAGCGAATTCAGCTTTCACATCGTAAGTCATCAAAGAAATCCCTATAACTTGGGGATCAGATTGTAGAGATATGGCAAGCTGTCCAAATCCCACGATCAATGTATTCTGTATTTATTATGCAATCTTTCTGCTTCTATGCATTGTAACGAGAAGGGTAATACTTCTTCCCCAAGCTCATAGCCCTATAAATAGTGATGCATACTCACTGGGCAAAGGGTCGAAAATATTCTAGTAGAGAGATATTATCTAAGAATTCAAATTCAGAGATACTGCTGTAAGAGCTATAAGAAAAGGAACCTTTCTTTTTGTTCTTGAGTCAATACAAATAACGAGGATTAGGCTATTACCGAACTGTTCGGGGCTGAACCTCTATAAAATTCTTGTGTCTTTACATTGCTTTACTATATATCTATCGCTATAAATTACTTATCGCTTACTAAATAAGACTCACTGTCGTTGGCTAAAAGTGAGGTCAACAAAAATTATTCTAAAATTTGATAATGCAGGTGGGGAAAATTGCGTTTTCCCTTACCTACATTTGTGCTTTATTTTATAACTGACGCAATAGGTAAAAAAATATTTTAGCAATCCATGTGGCATTTTTGAATTGACATAATAAGTTTTTTGTGACAGTTTTGAAATACCATAAATAATTTATTGTCATTTCTAAACCGACGCAAAAGATAAAATAAATAGTGCATATTTTGTGTCGATTTTTACTATAGATAATTATTTTTTTGCGTCGTTTAAAAAATGACGCTAATAAAAAACTATTTGTGTAACACCCTAACTATCTTAGGCGTATTACGTGATTTTTAAACGCACTGTGCAGCTCGTTGCTAATCAACGAGGTTTATGGAAAAACGTGATTAATTAAAATTTTGCTTTTTAATTAAACTTATAAACCCTATTATAAAAGTCTCGGGATCCCGATTTATAAAATCATTTACAAACGTTTTAACTGTTTAACTTTTACATCAAAATGAAAGTCGTCTAACGACAGTTACAAAAATCTCAGCCGTGCTGTCCCGAGGATCGTACGCTCCAGGCCTAACCGCCCCGACATGTACAATCTCATAAGCTCGCTCACGGTCCATCAACTATAGCCTTGCCTTTACCTACACATGAACGTAAACTGTGAGTCGACAGACTCAGTAAGAAAAGCATAATAATATCATACATAAAACTAACTGCCGTGTCCAACACGATACTGAGTCCCGCTACTGCCATGTCCAACATGGTGCGAGCCACTACCGCCATGTCCAACATGGTACCGAGTTACGAACGTTCATAGGGACGGTACTATTGACACGTAACAACCTGATCGGTCGAACCGGTCATACTCCGCCGCCGGTCATACTCCAGCCTGTACCGACGTGTTACTATATCCTCCTGATCGGTCGAACCGGTCATACTCCGGCTGCTGGTCATACTCCAGCCTGTACCGACGGGATACGTCAATAGCACGGAACCACCAACCAAGTGTCAGCCTGATCGGTCAAACCGGTCATACTCCACCCTGTACCGACGTGACAGGGTTGGATGGTTCGAAGCCAACATACAACTAATGTAATCTAACAGGCTTCCTACATGCTCGCTAAACATGTAATCTACATATGCATACTGTTATACTAATCTTACCTGGATTCCGATTTCAGGTGTGCCGGTCAACCTGACTGGAACCGAAGCCGAGCGGCAGACATCGGCTCCTAAACCATAAAAATCACAACGCTATAAGTGACACGCTAAATCACATCCCGGGGACTAAAATTTGGAACTAAAAGTTTCCCTATCGATAAAAAGCATGGCAATACCCCTAAAAACCCAAAAACGAGGAAAACTAGGGTTCTGAAAAATCCCCCAACCGGTAGACCGGTTGCCCAACCGGAATTCCGGTTCTGGGAAATTCAGGACCCCCATCCGGAATTCCGGATGCACAACCGGAATTCCGGTTCCTCGCAGGCAGCAACCATAAAAATCCATAACTCGACCAATTCAACCCCAATTGGTCCCAAACTTTCCAGACCTACTCCATACATCCCAAATAACATATCCAAGGCATCAAACCTACCCAGAAACCACAAATACAAAATTTGCCATTGGAGCTCAAGCTTTGAGTTCCAAACTCAAGCTTGAGCAAAACCACCTAAACATGCATTCCACTAGCTTAATTCTACTTAACTAAGCATAATAACACCTCTGAAAACATACAAGAACATCCAGCAATTCACAGAAACAAAATATAACATTTTCTCTCAAAAAAACACATATTTGCATAGAAAACTCAAAGCTTGAACAACCTAACTAATCATGCCTCAAACATCTCAATTTACATCAAAAAAAACATGCTTTGAAACTCAGAAAATAACAATCAAACACAGCAACAAGAACAGCCACAAAAGCATGCATTTTACTCAACTTTTTCATCATTTTTCTCAAAATTTAAAGGAAGAAATCAAGAGAGCTAACCTAGCTTGGAAAAATGCTTAGATTTAGATGAGGATCCACTTGAAAATTGAACAAAAATCCAGCCCTTTGAATCCCATGCACCAGCCGAAAAGAGAGAGGAAAAAGAGAGAGGTTTTCTTTGGGAAAAATTCTATTTTCACACTTAGTCTAATTTTTTGTAAAAAATGAGAGGAAATAATATAAACCCACTTAACATAACCATTTATTAAATCCATTTCAGCCAAAAGCAATTAAATAAATAAACATTTAATTCCAAATAAAAGTCACTAAAAGACAAAAAGTCATTGGGGCAAAAAGACCATTTTGCCCCTCCATCATAAAATCACATAAATCATACTAAAGGGGTATTTTTTTGGGACATTCTAAATTCCCGGCCATTCCCGACATTCCCAATGTCTAAAACCCGTCCCCAAAATACTAACATACTAAGTTGTGATTTCTACTGAGCCAAACGCCGAGTTCCAAAATACCGGACACCGGAAATGCGAAATATAAAAGCTACTGATGACATAATCATGCATTTCTGAATTCCATAAATAACAGTAATAAATTATTTAAATAGCTATAAATAATTTCATAATTAAACATAAACAACTGCTAATTTCCAAATTAACTAAGCGGGCTTTACAACTATCCCCCCCTTAAAAGGATTTCGTCCCCGAAATCTAACCTGAATAACTCTGGATATTGAGCTCTCATATCTGACTCTAGCTCCCAGGTGGCTTCCTCCACCTTGCTGTTTCTCCAGAGAACCTTGACCAATGCTATGGTCTTATTCCGAAGGACTTTATCCTTTCTATCCAGGATCTGCACTGGTTGTTCCTCATAGGACATGTCTGGCTGAAGCTGAAGACTCTCATAACTGAGTATATGAGAGGGGTCTGAAACGTATTTTCTCAACATTGAGACATGGAATACGTTATGCACTGCTGATAAGGCTGGAGGCAATGCTAACCGATATGCCACTTGACCTATCTTCTCGAGAATCTCGAAAGGTCCTGTAAATCTAAGGCATAACTTGCCTCTTTTCCCGAAACGTTTAATCCCCTTCATCGGAGATACCCGTAAAAACACATGTTCCCCTACTTGGAACTCAACATCTCTACGTTTCGGATCTGCGTAACTCTTTTGTCTGCTCTGTGAGGCAAGCATTCTAGCTTTTATCTTCTCTATCGCCTCATTGGTCCGCTGAACTGACTCTGGACCTAGGTATTTCCTCTCCCCTGTCTCATCCCAGTGGATAGGGGATCTACATTTCCTACCGTACAACAGTTCATAGGGTGCCATCCCTATCGTACTCTGATAACTGTTGTTGTATGCAAACTCTATTAACGGTAGGTATTTACTCCATGAACCCTCAAAGTCCATAACACAGGCTCTCAACATATCCTCCAATATCTGAATTGTCCTTTCGGACTGATCATCTGTCTGAGGATGGAATGCTGTACTGAATTTTAGCTTCGTACCCATTGCCCGTTGCAAACTTTGCCAAAATTTGGAGGTGAATTTCGGATCCCTGTCCGAAACTATAGACTTCGGTACCCCGTGAAGTCTCACTATCTCCCTGACATACAGTTCTGCCAACTGATCCACTGTAAATGTTGTTCTGACCGGCAGAAAATGAGCAGATTTCGTAAATCGGTCCACCACTACCCAGATGGAATCATGCAAACCCGTGGTCCTAGGTAACCCGACCACAAAATCCATCGTAATATCCTCCCATTTCCATTCTGGTAGGGTTAGAGGCTGCAACAACCCTGCTGGTCTCTGATGTTCAGCCTTGATTTGCTGACACGTGAGGCATCTCGATACGAATTCTACCAAATTCTTCTTCATACCGCTCCACCAGAAGTACGGTTTCAAATCTTGGTACATCTTGGTGGTGCCGGGATGCAGAGAATATGGAGTAGAATGAGCCTCCTCAAAGATCTCATTTCTCAGTTCCACACTGTTCGGAACACAAACCCTGGCTTTATACAAAAGCATCCCACTATCTGACACTGAAAAGTCTTTGGCTTGACCAGCCAATGCCTCATCTCGGATTTTCACTAACTCCGGATCTGTCATCTGAGCG
Source organism: Cannabis sativa (assembly GCF_029168945.1). NCBI lineage: Eukaryota > Viridiplantae > Streptophyta > Magnoliopsida > Rosales > Cannabaceae > Cannabis > Cannabis sativa. The sequence goes on from NC_083605.1 coordinate 29,854,812, forward strand.
ACTTTTATTCTTTCCAACAGATCAGATTGCAGCGTCAAGTTGTGAAGCTGACCTACCACAAACTCAATGCTGGATCTAACCATATCCTGCGCTGTTGTGGTGAAATCTGAACCATGCCAGCTACTTGCCCGGGACCCTTTCTGCTCAGGGCATCGGCCACTACATTGGCTTTTCCGGGATGATAGAGGATCTCACAATCATAGTCCTTTACTAATTCCAACCAACGCCTTTGTCTCATGTTCAAATCTTTCTGAGTAAAGAAATACTTGAGGCTTTTATGGTCGGTGTAGATCTCGCACTTCTCCCCATAAAGGTAATGCCGCCAAATCTTCAGTGCAAAAACCACTGCGGCTAATTCTAAATCATGAGTCGGGTATCGCTGTTCATAATCCTTTAACTGGCGGGAGGCATAAGCGATAACCCGATCGGCCTGCATCAATACGCACCCCAAACCCTGTTTGGATGCGTCACAGTAGACTACGAACTTCTCCTTGTCCGAAGGCAAAGCTAGTACCGGAGCAGTAATCAATCTCTGTTTCAGCTCCTGAAAACTAGCTTCGCATTTATCTGACCAGATAAAACGCTGATTCTTCTTTGTAAGCTCGGTTAGGGGCATTGAAATTTTGGAGAACCCCTCCACGAACCTACGGTAGTACCCAGCTAATCCCAAGAAGCTTCTGATCTCTGTCACTGTCTTCGGTCTCGGCCAATCACGACGGATTCAATCTTCCCGGGATCCACCTTGATCCCATCTTTACTCACAATGTGCCCTAGGAAGGACACCAGAGACAACCAGAACTCACATTTCTTGAACTTGGCGTAGAGCTTATGTTCTCGAAGTCGTTGCAGTACCATCTGAAGATGTAACTCATGCTCCTCTTCTGACTGAGAGTACACGAGGATGTCGTCGATAAACACAATCACACAGATATCGAGGAAATCCTTGAATACTCTATTCATCGGAGTCCATGAATCTTTGCAGGAGCATTGGTTAGTCCGAATGACATAACCAGAAACTCGTAGTGTCCATACCTAGTGCGGAAAGCCGTCTTCGGAATGTCCTCCTCTCGGATTCTCAACTGATGATAACCCGAACGGAGATCAATCTTAGAAAAGACCGTCTTCCCGAAGGCCGATCGAACAAGTCATCGATCCTAGGTAATGGATATTTATTCTTCACCGTCAGCTTGTTCAACTCTCTGTAGTCGATGCACATCCTCATAGATCCATCCTTCTTCTTGACGAACAAAACCGGGGCTCCCCAGGGTGACACACTGGGCCGAATGAACCCTATGTCAAGCAACCCTTGGAGCTGAATCTTTAATTCCTTAAGTTCAGCTGGAGCCATCCTATACGGGGCTTTGGAAACCGGATCCACCCCTGGTGCCAAGTCAATCACGAAATCGATCTCCCGCTGAGGTGGTAACCCTGGAAGTTCTTCGGGAAAGACGTCCAAAAATTCCCGAACCACTCTGATGTCCTCTGGCCGAATGGTGTCTGGCCGAGTGGTGTCCACCACCACGGCCAGAAACCCTAAGCACCCACCGTGCAATAATTCTCTCGCTGACATAGCCGAGATCACCGGGATCCGAGATCCCTGAACCGAACCCACAAATACAAACGGTTCTTCACTTTCCGGTTGGAAGACCACCATCTTCCTCTTACAGTCAATGCTCGCCGAATATTTAGATAGGAAATCCATTCCTAAAATAATATCGAATTCGACTAAGCTCATCTCTATCAGATCAGCGCTTAACTCTCTACCATCTATCCTGATCGGCATAGACCTAATCCACCTATTGGAGATAACCAATTCTCCGCCAGGTAACAGGGTTCCAAACCCTGATTCATATCTATCAAAGGGTCTACCCAACTTACTAAAGACTCTGGCCGCCACATAAGAATGTGTAGCCCCAGAATCAAACAGCACTGAATAAAGCGAGTTGTTAATAAAAAGCTGACCTGTAACAACTGATGGGCTGGCATCTGCATCAGCCTGCGTGATAGCGAACACCCTGGCTGGAGTGGGTATCGCTGGAGCTCTCGGTGCCTCTGGCCGGAGCTGGGGACATTCCCTCTTGAAGTGTCCGGGCATGCCACAATGAAAGCATCCCTGCCCCTTGCACTCACCCCGATGATGCCTCTTGCAGCTAGGGCACTCGGGATAGGAGAATCGGGTCTCAGTACCACCAGGACGACTCCCTCTGCTCTGGTTCCCCCGGAACCTCTTGTTCTGACTCGAGCCGCCGGAAGCAGTGGGTGCCCTCTTCCTCTGATCAATGGCCGAACCACTACTCCCCCTGCTATAGCCTGATGCAGGAGGGGTAGGAGCCCCGCCACCAACCGGAGTACTGACTGAATCTGACATGCACCCCACTGCGCCCTCAGCTCGCAGTGCCTTCTCCACCATCTGAGCATAGGTGGTGCTGTCGTCTGTAGTGATCATCAGGTCATGCCTGATCTTGGGATTCAACCCGTCCAGATATTTCTCCTTCTTGCTGAAGTCGGTCGGCACAATTCCCGAGGCTAACCTCGCCAACCGGTCAAACTGAGTAGTATACTCAGTGACGCTCATGTTCTCCCGCTGGGTCAGGTGAACGAACTCTTTCCTCTTGGCGCTTCTGACCGCCTCATTATAGTATTTCGCGTTGAAGAGTTCCTGAAACCTTTCCCAGGTCATGGTGGTGACATCGTGAATCTGAGACACCATGTCCCACCATACCAGGGCGTCCTCCTGGAACTGAAACGTGGCGCACACCACTCTGTCGTTACCGGTGACACCCATGAAATTCAGGATTCTGGTAATCACCGTCAGCCACTGTTCGGCTTTCATCACGTCCGGACCTCCCAGGAATACCGGAGGTGCTTGCTTCCGGAACCGCTCATACAGTGGTTCCAATCTATGGGCCGCCACCACTATCTCGGCCTGGGCGGCAGGGGCAGGTGCCACTGGTACTAAAGGCACTGGAACTGCAGGAGCACCCTGCTGTCTCAACCTCTGGATCTCGAGGTCTTGTTCTTCGATCCGGGCTTGCATCTCCGCAAACCGTAACTCCCAGTTCGGGGCTCCCTGATCGGCTGGGGGAGCCTGGGCAGCCTGTGGCGGGTTCTCATCACCCCGGCCACGAGCCCTGCCTCGGGGACCTCTACCTCGGCCCCTAGCAGGTGGGGGAAACTGAGCTCCCTGTCCCTGATTCGACCCTACGGAGTTGCCCTGACTCCTGGTAGTCCGCCTGGCGTCCATCTGATTAGAACCGCCTGCGAAACCAAGAGTTGGCATATCAGGTCGTATTCAAGGCGAGCTTACTAATGCCGCTTAATTTGGAAATTAGAAATGAAACATGCGCCTATTCTACTATCAGGCTACTAACATGCTTCCTAACAGGCTTTTCTTTTCATAACTGAATAAAATAAACTACTAAAGCAATAAAGGCTTACTGAACCGTGAACCGAGCTAACTGCTGATGATGATTGTACATGTCGTGACGATCTTCGGAAGACAACCTGGCGGCTCTGATACCAAATTGTAACACCCTAACTATATTAGGCGTATTACGTGATTTTTAAACGTACTGTGCAGCTCGTTGCTAATCAACGAGGTTTATGGAAAAACGTGATTAATTAAAATTTTGCTTTTTAATTAAACTTATAAACCATATTATAAAAGTCTCGGGATCCCGATTTATAAAATCATTTACAAACGTTTTAACTGTTTAACTTTTACATCAAAATGAAAGTCGTCTAACGACAGTTACAAAAATCTCAGCCGTGCTGTCCCGAGGATCGTACGCTCCAGGCCTAACCGCCCCGACATGTACAATCTCATAAGCTCGCTCACGGTCCATCAGCTATAGCCTTGCCTTTACCTACACATGAACGTAAACTGTGAGTCGACAGACTCAGTAAGAAAAGCATAATAATATCATACATAAAACTAACTGCCGTGTCCAACACGATACTGAGTCCCGCTACTGCCATGTCCAACATGGTACTGAGCCACTACTGCCATGTCCAACATGGTACTGAGTTCTGAACGTTCATAGGGACGGTACTATTGACACGTAACAACCTGATCGGTCGAACCGGTCATACTCCGGCTGCTGGTCATACTCCAGCCTGTACCGACGTGTTACTATATCCTCCTGATCGGTCGAACCGGTCATACTCCGGCTGCTGGTCATACTCCAGCCTGTACCGACGGGATACGTCAATAGCACGGAACCACCAACCAAGTGTCAGCCTGATCGGTCAAACCGGTCATACTCCGGCTGCTGGTCATACTCCAGCACATGCCAGACGTGACAGGGTTGGATGGTTCGAAGCCAACATACAACTAATGTAATCTAACAGGCTTCCTACATGCTCGCTAAACATGTAATCTACATATGCATACTGTTATACTAATCTTACCTGGATTCCGATTTCAGGTGTGCCGGTCAACCTGACTGGAACTGAAGCTGAGCGGCAGATTACTGGCTCCTAAACCATAAAAATCACAACGCTATAAGTGACACGCTAAATCACATCCCGGGGACTAAAATTTGGAACTAAAAGTTTCCCTATCGATAAAAAGCATGGCAATACCCCTAAAAACCCAAAAACGAGGAAAACTAGGGTTCTGAAAAATCCCCCAACCGGTAGACCGGTTGCCCAACCGGAATTCCGGTTCTGGGAAATTCAGGACCCCCATCCGGAATTCCGGATGCACAACCGGAATTCCGGTTCCTCGCAGGCAGCAACCATAAAAATTCATAACTCGACCAATTCAACCCCAATTGGTCCCAAACTTTCCAGACCTACTCCATACATCCCAAATAACATATCCAAGGCATCAAACCTACCCAGAAACCACAAATACAAAATTTGCCATTGGAGCTCAAGCTTTGAGTTCCAAACTCAAGCTTGAGCAAAACCACCTAAACATGCATTCCACTAGCTTAATTCTACTTAACTAAGCATAATAACACCTCTGAAAACATACAAGAACATCCAGCAATTCACAGAAACAAAATATAACATTTTCTCTCAAAAAAACACATATTTGCATAGAAAACTCAAAGCTTGAACAACCTAACTAATCATGCCTCAAACATCTCAATTTACATCAAAAAAAACATGCTTTGAAACTCAGAAAATAACAATCAAACACAGCAACAAGAACAGCCACAAAAGCATGCATTTTACTCAACTTTTTCATCATTTTTCTCAAAATTTAAAGGAAGAAATCAAGAGAGCTAACCTAGCTTGGAAAAATGCTTAGATTTAGATGAGGATCCACTTGAAAATTGAACAAAAATCCAGCCCTTTGAATCCCATGCACCAGCCGAAAAGAGAGAGGAAAAAGAGAGAGGTTTTCTTTGGGAAAAATTCTATTTTCACACTTAGTCTAATTTTTTGTAAAAAATGAGAGGAAATAATATAAACCCACTTAACATAACCATTTATTAAATCCATTTCAGCCAAAAGCAATTAAATAAATAAACATTTAATTCCAAATAAAAGTCACTAAAAGACAAAAAGTCATTGGGGCAAAAAGACCATTTTGCCCCTCCATCATAAAATCACATAAATCATACTAAAGGGGTATTTTTTTGGGACATTCTAAATTCCCGGCCATTCCCGACATTCCCAATGTCTAAAACCCGTCCCCAAAATACTAACATACTAAGTTGTGATTTCTACTGAGCCAAACGCCGAGTTCCAAAATACCGGACACCGGAAATGCGAAATATAAAAGCTACTGATGACATAATCATGCATTTCTGAATTCCATAAATAACAGTAATAAATTATTTAAATAGCTATAAATAATTTCATAATTAAACATAAACAACTGCTAATTTCCAAATTAACTAAGCGGGCTTTACAATTTGCGACTATGGTATATACGTTAGTTTTTTTAACCGACGTAAAATCTTTAAATAACACTTAAAAACCGACAAGAATTATAATTTAAATAGTAGTGTTTGGAATACTAAGTATTTCCCATAGCTATAAACTGTGAGATATACTTCGTATTCCCCAGTTATAAACTATTGGAATTAATTGTCTTTTTATTTTAAGAAAAAAAGTCCATTTAGTATTGTCCTTGGTTCTTCACCATTGGTAATAGCTACCCTAAAGATTTTTCTTTCCAACGGTGCTAAATTGATGGAAAAAAACAACCACTTACCTTTGCCAACGATTTTCATTGTTGACCCTGTTGAACGATCAAAAAAAGGAAGAAATAAATTTATTATTATTTCATTATTGGTTTTAAAATAATAATAAAAATAAATAAATAAATATCAGTCAAATAGAGAGAAAATAGGATCTCAACTCCCCACTCCCCTATTTTTACTCATCCTTTACGTTACAAGATAAAAAAATAATAATAATTTTATTGAAAAAAATAGAGTCTACAAATAGGAGAAGTTGAGAACAGAAAAGGGTATCGATACTTTGAATAAAAAGAGAAAAAGAAAGTCAGAGAAAAAAATAAGCGATACTTTTTTTGGCAACAATTAAGAAAACTTCAAGGGTAAGTATTCAGGGAATGAACTCATTCCTAATTCTCTTTTTTTTTCTTTTGATGTGTATTTTGTTCATCTCCTATTCCTATTTCTCTCTATTCATTTATAGGATGCCCTCATTCTATAAATGAAATTGGATGCCCTCATTCTATAAATAAAATTGGATGCCCTCATCCATGGAATGCCCTCATTCCACAAAAAATGTGATGCTCTCATCCATGGAATACCCTCATTCCAAAACAAAAAAAAAATGGATGCTCTCATCCATGGAATGCCCTCATTCCACAAAAAATTGGATGCCCTCATTCCACCAAAAAATTGGATGCCCTCATCCATGGAATGCCCTCATTCCACCAAAAAATTTGGATGCTCTCATCCTTAAATTAATCAATCAGAATTATTTTTTTTTCCTTAAAAAGATTTTGATTGAGAAATACGGTATATCAATATGTACCTCTCTGAATAAAATGTTGCCATTATATGGAGTCATGGGTTTAAAGGTGATTAAAACACCGACAAAATTGAGTCAGTTTACAAGCTAAAAAATATATGTATATATCATAAGCCTAGCTATTATTTAGGTTATATACGATCTTATATATATAAATATATGCTTAAGTTAATTATTTGTTTCACTTGGGATTGTATGACCATATATATGCGTGTACTGACTCTTCCTAAATGGCCATTTAAACACACACATGATATTGATATATAAATTATATATATAAGTATAGATGTCTTGGCATAAAAAAAAATATAATGGAGTTGTGAATATAAAAGAGTAAACTCAACCTCGTAACTCTCAAAAAGAAAATTTGGATGTCTATACAAATTAATATATATATACAATAGCCATACATTGGGACATATAATGGGACATATAATGGAATGGTGGCAGTTTATAGATGTTTAAAAAAAAAAAGAAACCAAAACAATGTATATACACTCATATTTATTACCAGCCGAAGCCTATGTGTCAGTATGTATGTTTATGTATTTCATAAATACATGTATATCATGAAGTGAAGTAATAAAAGATAGAGTGACTTACTGTGTACGCCGAATTGTATATGCAGAATGGTTTCACAATTATGAACTGCTAACAACGATTGAAGATGATATATCAATAAGTTTACAAGTGTTTCAATCGTAAAATAAACAGTCAAGAGGCTATATATATCATGTATCCATTATATAATTCAAATAGGAATTGAATTATAAATAAATATCTTATATACTATCTTTAATTTTAATTGAATAATTTAAATTTAAGATAGTATTTAATAAAAGATAAATTATTATTTCCCAAATTTTGGTATAAATAATTAAATATCAGTCAAATAATCTTTTTATTCGCAAAACTGAATTTCATCACAAAAAAGTGGTAAAATTCTAAAGTTTATAAAAGATAATAAAAAGATCCCCAAACTCAAATTTATCACCAAAAAGTGGTAAATTTCTAAATCCATACAAAATGGCACAAAATTCCAAATGAGCTCACTAAAATTAATCTTGGAATATTAAAGAGGTCATTCACCTCACCAAATTTCAAAGAGGTCTTAACCTCACAAAAAATCTCAAAAATGGTAATTTTACCTAAAATTCAAAGCCATAGCAAATTAAATGGCATTCAAAAAAAGAGAAGTCATTCACCTCGTAAAAAATTTTAAAACTTGGAACTACGTTTGACTTGATTCCTATAAAATGATACGTAGGCAACTTAGTTGCTAAGACTAAGTGCAGTCGCTGATACCGCAAAAATGGTATAAAAATACAAATCTTAAAATTCCATAAAAGGTCATACACCTAGGAATTTTCCTAAATTTTTAAATAGCAAAGGATTCCTGAAAGTGGTCATCTACCGGAATCCTTATATCCAAATTCCAAAATACCGTATTCTGAACTACAAGTGGCTTGATCCTTCACAAAGAAGGTATGTAGGCAGCTCGGTTAATTAAATGGACTGAGTTCAGCTGCAATTCCAAATTTACCCCAAATTTCCCTAATTTATTTCAAATAATTTAATATCATCGTAATTGGAATCAAAGGGTATCTCCTTTAAATAAAAGGATTGTAATTAATAGGTTATTCTTATAATCTTGGATGGGTCGAACTTAAACTAATAAACTCTTATGCTACAATTCAGCATAGGTGAAATTGTGTTTTGCATTTATTTTTAATATTTTAAATGTAAAATTTTTGTTTAACATAATTTTTGGCACGCCTAGTGGGACCCATTCTCTTTTTCATCTCCAACTATGATGACTATTATTTAACTTCAATTTTATGGTGCTAATCATGTTTACCGTTTTCAGGGAAAAATGGCACCACAAGTCACAGTTTACTTCCACAAGTTACCAACAATCTCGTCTGCCCAAGGAGGGAAAAAGAACTACTTCTTGGCAGAATTCTCTATTGATCGAGCACCCATTTCATGCAGGGTGCTGTTGGAAATTATTTTACCAGGATCTTAGATCTACTCACAAGTATGTTGATTAACACTCTAAATATGAACTTTCTAAAATGATGAAATAAACACATATAAAGTTTAGTAAACCTTACATTGGGTGCAGCGGAATAATATGACTCCTTCCGTTTAGATCTCTAACCCTTGTATCCTTTCTGTCGCAGAGTATTATCAAGATGTGAACCTGGATCTCTTTCACTCCTTCTTTAGTACTGAAACTCCTTCTTGTTGAAAGTCTTTCTTCACGATCTTCCTCACTATGATTGAGGTATCACTTGCTGTGTGTGGGCACTACTCTAATCACTAAGTGTTTCAAAATCTTAAGGAAGAAGAGAGAGAGGGAGTGGTCGGCCAAGGTAGAGAGAGAGAGGCTCAGGTTTTTCTGAATGAAAAGTGTGAAAGTTAAGTGTAAATTTCCTGAAGCCTTCACTATCTATTTATAGCATTCCAGTAGGGTTAGGTTTGAATTATTTGGCATTAAAATAATGAAAATATCAGAGGATAATTCCTATAAAAGTGGCCGGCCCTAGTAATGTGGATTTGAGCCTCACTTTTTGCAATTTTGCAGTTTTATCTTTTCTGCATCTGATTTTCTCAAAAACGCCAATTTTCTAATTCAACCATTTAAATGCCAATTCTAGCTATTTAATAACTATAAATAATTATTAAATAATATTGTCATTTATAATATTTATTAATTGAACCATACAAAGTATCATAATTAACAAATATGCCCCTAAAACTCTTTTTTTACAATTTCGCCCTTACTTAGTGAAAAATTCACAAATAGACATAGTCTAATTTGAGAATTATAATTGATTAAACCAATTATATGAGTCTTACAAGCAATATTATCTCAACTAGTGGGGGGACCATGGGTCTATATAACCAAGCTTCTAATAAGCAGATCAAGAATTTATAACCTAAATTCACTGACTTATTAATTCTTCGTTGAATCCACGCATAGAACTTAGAATTGCACTCTCAGTATATAGAATGCTCTATATGTTCCACCATATAGACACATCATTAGTTATCCATTGTTATAATCCTAATTTGATCAATGATCCTCTATATGAATGATCTACACTGTAAAGGGATTAGATTACCGTTACACCCTACAATGTATTTAATCCTTAAAACACTTAACCCCGTATAAATGATATTTCAGCTTATTTGAAATGAGTACTCCACCATTTATTTTCGTTTGGTCAAGCTCGAAGGAGATCATCCTTTACTTACTATTCGCCAGATAGAAGCTATAGATTCCATGTTTATGTTAGCGCTCCCACTCAATTGCACTACCGTGTTCCCAAAATGTACGTATAACCCTGACCTAAAAGTAGGCTTAACTAACAAATCAAAGAACACGAATAACCTCTTGAGATTGAGACTAATCATAACAGGATTAAGATCATTTGATCTAGGATCAAGTCAATTTCGAAATTTCTTAGTGTTAGAGTAGTGGCCACACACAGCAAGTGATACCTCAATCATAGTGAGGAAGATCGTGAAGAAAGACTTTCAGCAAGAAGGAGTTTCAGCACTAAAGAATCAGAGAAAGAGATCCAGGTTCAGATCTTGATAATACTTTGCGACAGAAAGGATACAAGGGTTAGAGATCTGAACGTAAGGAGTCATCTAATTTCGCTGCACCCAATCTAAGATCCTGGTAAAATAATTTCTAACATACTATTGGCCTACTATGGTTCAAGATGCACACCCCATGCGCGCGCGGACATGTATGCTCAGCATACTGTCCGTACAACTCGCATTTTTTTTGTTTTTCTTCGATTTTTCATGCTTTTTCATGGATTTAACTTTCGATTTTTTGTGTAGTTCTGTATTTATACATTTACTATTCCTAATTCAATTCTAATTATCATAATTAAATTAATTAATATTTTTTTGATTTAATTCATGATATTAGTGTAATTTGAATTTGAAAATAGTAAATATCTATCTTTTTGCTTAATTATCTATCTTTTTTATAAATTTGATTATATCTTATCTTATTTTTAAATTTAAGGTCAGATATTAAATTTTTTAAATTAATTTTTTTTTTAAATAATTTGACCTTATTTAAATTTAAAATAAGATAACTATAATCATGTAATTTTAAATAGATGTAAGATATTTTGCTAACTTTTAAATTTTGTTATTTTATTTTTTTAAATTAAATTATAAAATCTGAAAAAGATATTTATTTATATTTTTTAATTTTTATTTATAAAATAACATTAAATTTTTTAAAAGTAGTTAGCAAATTTTGAAATGATATTTAGGTTGGTTGAAACCTAATTTTTCAAAATTGTAGGTTTAATTTTAAATATTATAATATTAATTTGGAAATTTTTAAATTTTATTTTATTATATTTATTATCAAAAATAAATTTTTTTATTTAATTAATTTTTTGAAATTATTTAGTTAAAATTAAATAAATCCTACATCCAACTATCCAGCTAACCTTGTTGCAGAAGTATGTGTTTTAGCTTGTTTGTAAGTTTTTAAAACCTATTATTGCTTGATTGCAAATAGCCATGGTTAACTTGTTGACAGATCCAATGATTTGATTTTAACTCATGGCTCCCTTGGTCAAGTAAATAATTTGTAACAGGTAATTTTCACAATCTTCTTTCATCTGTGTATGACCTAGCAACATGATAGGATCCATCCAAATTGTGTGCCTGTGTGAGCCTATGTGTTTAATTTTATTATAGATGCATATAGGTTGTTGTTGCTAAATAAAATATCGTAGTTTTTTATAGATTTTATTTAGGCCCATTTAGTTTTGGGCCTATTCAATTAATAACAGTTGTTCATTTTAAGGTTAAATTCCTCTCTTTTGGGCCTTGTGTGAGAGTTGGGAGCCATAGTAGTGGGTACGACATACTAGAACCCAGCACCCCCTCACATGAACCACCCCAATTGTGAAGGCCCATTTGCCTGATTTGAATAACTGTACTAGGTTAATTAAACTAGTTTAACCTAATAAAATTGATTAGCAACATAATTAATTAATTAATTTAAGAAAATCATAGTTTAAAGAATTTTATTCTAAGCTAAACTATATGTATTTTCTTGTATTTAATTAAATATAGAATTATAATCATCTAGATTCTTTCTGAAGCTTAATTTAAATTTTTCATTAAATATTCCTATTTAAGTTGATATTTAGTTATCTCTAACTAATCAACTTAAATCTGAATATCTTTTGGATTTAAAATTTCAAAATTAAGTGGAGGAATTTTAGGTATTGGTTATTAAGATTATTTAGATATTTTTTTTTAAGTTGATATCTTTTCGAATATTAACTTTAAATGGAATATTTTCAAATTAAGTGGTTATAACTTAATTTTTGATATTTAATTAAATTTAAATTTGAAAATATTTAAGTTCTAGATTTTTTCTAATACAACTTAAATTAGATATTTTTTCAAATTTTGTGGAAAAGATACTTAGTCAAATAAGATATTTTCTAGATAGTTATTTCTAGTCTACTTATTATTTCTAATATTAAATAGGAAAATATTATACATTGTGAAATTAATTATTTAAATAATTAATTTTGGTACAATTTATTTTAAGTATATTCTCCTAGTATTAAACTAGAGATCAATAATTAAGCCTTCTCTACACTTAATTATTTATTTCTTGAATTTAATACATTTAATTAAATTAAAAATTAAATATCTAAGTTGATTTTCATCATGATACTTAAATATTTCTTTTTCATGACACTTAATTAAATAGAAAATTATTTAAAGTTGAAATTTATTTTTCAACTTAAATTTAAATAATTCTCAAAATTTATTTTTTCTTTATTTTAGAAATTGCATTTCTTAAATGCTGGAATTTCGAATTTTATTTGAAAAATAGATTAAAGTTGTAAATTATTTATTTTAATTTTGGACCAACTTAAATCAATGATTTTTTCATTTAATGATTAATTAAAATAAATGAAATAAAATATATTTAATTAGAAAAATGAATTAATTAGTCCATGAAAATCTAGATAGATATTATCTGTCTTTGCTTGAAGTATTTTTCTAGTGTATTTAATTAGATAGAAATTAATATTTAAGTTGATTTTCATCATCATACTTAAATATTTGAAATTTTTCTTATATATTTAATAAAATAGGAAAATTATATTTTTGTTGTAAATTAATTTTATTAATTAATTTTGGGCCAACATTAAATTAGAATAATTTTTCCAGGATTTATTTTTTATTTTAACATGCATTTTCGAAAATTGTATTCTTAAATACTTTAATTTTTTCGAAATGCAATATATATTTATAGAAAATTAAATTTGAGTTGTAAATTAATTTAAATTAATTTTGTAACAACTTAAATTGAATATTTTTCTAAATATTTATTGGAAATTATTACTAAGGTGGAAGAAATTCATGTTATTTTCATATCCATCTAAGTAAAATTTATAAATATTAAATTAAAATTTATATTTAGAATTTTTCATTCTAAATTGGAAATTTTAATTAAATAAATATATATTTAAAATAAATAGATTAAAATAAGTATCAATGAAAATACATTTTAAATAATGAGCTTTATTATTAAGATATTCGATCTCCATTGTTGGTTTTACATCGCGTTTGTTTTAGTGAGTAATCCTCCCTAATGGAGGAACGTTCATTAGCAATTTCGCACCGTTTAATCTCGAAAGATAAGTAGTTTGTAAGTCTTTTATTTGGTATGGATCACCCTAATGGTGGCGACCATATTTGACTTGCAAATTATGAAACAATGGTGGAAGCTCATAAGATAGAATTGCCTTGACTCTCGCCTAAACGGGACAATGCTGAATTCCAATCTTGATCGAATAAAAGGTTGCTAGAATGTTTAACATTTTAGATGAGCTGAAAACTCTATTCAATGGATGGTAGCTTTGACTCTCGCCTAAACGGGACACTGATATCAGTTTGTTGAAAACCTTGGAAATTATTTAGGATTGTATGTTTTAGTATTTTCACTTGTCATTCCAACTTGCTATATGTTTAATAATTTCTGAATTGTGTATGAATTTATATTGAACCATGTTATTTTCTGTTATTAAGTTGTAGTTTAATTTTGAATCTTCATTGTTGGTCTAACTTGGTTTGTTTATCTAATGAGATAAATCCCTAGTGGATTTCACCATTAGACATACATAATAGTGTTAGATCTCGAAAGATAAATATTGTATATGCAACATCTAGCTGTTCATCAATTGATGACACCTTAGACTAGTATTTTTACAATATGAAACAAGAAGATTGTATAAATAAGATTACTTTGACTCTCGCTAATCGAAGCATCGTTGGATTCTTATTTATAAACGAAATTATCCTAATTCCTCTTAGCTTATTCATTGCGAACTAGCTCAATAACATATCATTGGATGAATGGTCTATAAATCATTTTATGTCATTCTATTTTCTCTTAAGAAATTAAATGACATATGATTATAACCCGAAATTCTATTCCAAAATGATATAAATCCTCAATCTTAGAAATCTCCTACTTGTATTGGCAAATCTGACTTAGAGTTTAAATTAGTAGTGGTGGTCCAAGAAAGAATTGTTGGGTTTTATGCCCTAAATAAAGCTCTTTACAATTTGATTAGTTATCAATATAAGAAATTTAAAGTGATTGATGTTTGCATGAATTTTACATGCTAATGGTTTAATATGTTTAAATGTGTTTATTACATTCATACACACAAGATCAGTTAAATCCAGATCATATGTTTATTCACAATTACAGTATCGTCAACACAGTGGAATGTGATTGTGATCATATGAATCAAAAAGTTTTGGTCCCTGTTTCATCAGTGTTATTGGATTTACACTAATGTGATAATCAGCGATGATGAGTACTTACACTTGGAGTAAGTGTTATGTTCTTTCCAGGACATTAGTAAAGTATACTAGTTTCGAATGTATGGAGTATACATTGGACTAGACCGATATTGCAACTAAGTTAAGATATTACAAACTTACCGTTACACATATCTTTCCAAGTCAATATCAGTAGTTGATCTTAAGATTAAAAGAATCTAAATCCTGATATGCTTAGGCTCAACTCAGGAGTGCTATTCATGTTCTTAGATTTATTAGTTAAGCCTACTTTCGGGTCAGGGTGATACGTATATTTTGGGAACATGATAGTATGATTGAGTGGGAGTGTTGAACATAAATATGGAATCTATAGCTTCTACTGGTGTATAGAAGTCAAGTGATGATTCCCTTCGAGCTTAGCAAATCGAAGTAAATGGATGAGCTCTTGTTTAACTGACTAATTATTAGATCACTAAACACCATTTACAGGTAGCTAAGTGTTTTAAGGGGCAAAATACATTGAGGGGTGAGAACGGTAAAGAAATCCCATCTCGATGTAGATCATCTATATAGAGGATCTTTAAATCACAATAAGATTATAACAATGGTTAAATGAGATAGTATATTGATATCGTGAAACATACAATATGCTCTATATAAGTCTGAGAGTGCAATTCTAAGTTCTAAGAGTGGATTCAACGAAGAATTAATAAGTAGGAATTTACTTGGTAAATTTGGTTCACTTATTGGAAGCTCAGCATATAGATCCATGGTCCCCATTCTAGTTGAGAACATTCTGCTTGTAAGACTGATTAATTGATTCGTGATTGATCAATTATAATTCTAAAGTTAGACTATGTCTAATTTTATGAATTTTCACTAAGCAGGGGTGAAATTGTAAAGAAAAGAGATTCTAGGTTTATTTATTTATTAATGGACTTTATATGTATAATTAATAATTAAATTAAATGACAATATTATTTAATAATCTATTTTAGTTATTAAATAATTAGTTTTGGCATTTAAAAGGTTAGAATTGGAAAATTGGCGTTTTTGAGAAAATAGAGATAAAATTTGATAAAACTGCAAAATCAAGTGAGGCCCATTTATACACCTTGGCCGGCCACTATATGGAGTTTTTCAAATTAATATTTTCATTATTTTAATGCCAAATAATTCCTAACCTAAACCTAGTAGTTGCCTATAAATAGAAAGTGATGGCTTAGTCAAATTACATAAGTTTTTAACAAGCCTTTGTGACAGAAATTTCTCTCTTCAGAAAAACTGAGCCTTCCCCACTTTCTATACCTTGGCCGAAACCCTCTCTCTCTTTTCCCTTCATCTTTGTCGTGACCCTAGTGTAAGAGTAAGGGCCCACACACAGCAAGCAGTAACTCAATCATAGATTGGAAGACTGTGAAGGATCAAACTTTAAGAAGAAGGACATTCGGGCTCAGATCTTGATTATACTCTGCTACAGAAAGGATTCAAGGGTTAGAGATCTGAGTGGAAGGAGACATTAATTCTGCTGCATCAATGTAAGGTTTTCTTAACTTTATATGTGTTTAATCTATCGTTTTAGAATGTTCATATTTAGGGTGTTTAAATAACATACTTGTGAGTAGATCTAAGATCCTGGTAAAATAATTTCCAACAACTGGCCTTAGAGCCATGGTAATTGATTTACTTACATGAAATTTGGACTTTAAAACGATTGTTTGTTTGTTTTTGGATGGTATCATGTTGTATTGAGTGTTATTTGATGATTGATTGATGTTTGTAAATTTTCGTGAAAAATAATTGCGATTCTGTCTCTGGAATTATTTTTATTGGATAGTATGGAAAAAATTAAGCAAGTTAGCCTTTTGCAGAACTCAATTTCGATTTTTTTTTTGAATTAGTTATGAATTTTTGAAGATTTGAAAAATCGAATTACGTGCTGAAATTTTCCTGCGATCGCAGAACTGTCCGTACAGTTCACAATTTTTTCGTTTTTCTTCGATTTTTCATGCTTTTTCATGGAATTAACTTCCGATTTTTTGTATAGTTTTGTATATATACTATTACTATTCCTAATTCAATTCTAATTATCATTTTGAATTAATTTAATATTTTTTAAATTTAATTCAAGATATTAGTGTAATTTGAATTTGAATAGAATTAGTATCTATCTTCTTGCTTAAAAATCTATCTTATTTTTAAATTTGATTATATCTTATCTTATTTTTAAATTTAAGGTCAGATTTTATATATATATATATATTTTTTTTTTAAAATTAAATCTTTTTAGATATTTTGACCTTATTTAAATTTAAAATAAGATATTTATAATCATGTAATTTTAAATAGATGTAAGATATTTTGCTAACTTTTAAATTTTGTTATTTTATTTATTTAAATTAAATTTAAAATCTGAAAAGATATTTCATTTATCTTTTCTAATTTTTATTTTTAAAATAACATTTAATTTTTAAAAGTAGTTAGCAAATTTTTGAAATGATATTTAGGTTGGTTGAAACCTAATTTTTCAAAATAGTAGGTTTAATTTTAAATATTTATTTTTTAAATAATTTCGAAATTTAATTTTTTTTTTATTTTATTTTCGAAATTAAATTTTTTTTTTTTAAATTTTATTTTTTTTTCGAAAATTAAAATATTTTTTTTATTTATTTAATTATTTATTTTTCGAAATTGTTTATTTAAAATTAAATAAATCCTACTTCCAACTATCCAGCTAACCTTGTTGCAGGAGTATATGGTTTTAGCTTGTATGTAAGTTTTCAAAACCTATTATTACTTGATTGCAAATAGCCATGGTTACTTTTTGCCAGATCTAATGATCTGATGGCTCCCTTGGTCAAGATAATAATTTGTAACAGGTATATTTACAATCTTCTTTCATCTGTGTATGACCTAGCAACATGATAGGATCCATCCAAAGTGTGCCTGTGTGAGCCTATATGTTTATTTTGTTTTAAATATAGATACATATAGGTTGTTGCTAAATAAAATATCACACCATGATAGATTTTATTTAGGTCCATTTAGTAATTGGACCTATTCAATTAATAACAGTTATTTATTTTAAGGTTAAATTCCTCTCTTTTAGGCCTTGTGTGAGAGTGGGGAGCCATAGAAGTGGGTACGACATACTGAACCCAACACCCCCTCACATGAACTACCCCAATTGTGAAGGCCCATTTGCCTGATTTGAATAACTGTACTAGGTTAATTATATTAGTTTGACCTAATAAAATTGAATTAGCAACATAATTAACTTTTAAAATATATGAAATTTATTTTCATTTTAATATTTTAAAGTTAATTTTAAGAAAAACACTTTTAGTTTAGATATTATTTCTAGACAAACTATTTGTATTTTTCTTGTATTTAATTAAATATAGAATTTTAACTAACTAGATTCTTTCTGGAGCTTATTTAATTAAATATTCATATTTAAGTTATAAATTAGTTGTATCAACTGATTTTTCTTATCTAACTTAAATTTGAATATTTGATTTAAATTTTAAATCAAGTTGAGGAATCCTAGGCATTAGTTATTAAAGATTCTTAAGATATTTTTTAAGTTAATATCTTTTCAAATATTAACTTAAAATGGAATATTTTAGATATTTTTTGGTTAATATCTTTTCAAATATTAACTTTAAAAAGATATCTTCAAATTAAGTGGTTACAACTTAATTTTTGATATTTAATTAAATCTAAATTTGAAATTATTTAAGTTTTAGATTTTTTCTATCTAACTTAAATTAGATATTTTTTCAAATTTTTGAAAAGATACTTAGTCAAATAAGATATTTTCTAGATAGTAATTTCTAGACTACTTATTATTTCTAATATTTAAATAGGAAAATATTATACTTTGTGAAATTAATTATTTAAATAATTTTGGTACAATTTTATTAAGTATATTTTTCCTAGTATTAAATAGAAATTAATAATTAAGCCTTCTCTACACTTAATTATTTATTTCTTGAATTTAATACATTTAATTAACTTGAAGAATCTAAATATCTAAGTTGATTTTCATCATGATACTTAAATATTTATTGATTTTTAATGACACTTAATTAAATAGAAAATTATTTTTAGGTTGAAATTTAATTTTTCAACTTAAATTTAAATAATTTTCAATATATATATATATTTTTATTTTATTAATCAATTTCGAAAATTGCATTTTATTTATGCAATATTTTCGAATTTTTTATTTTGAAAAATAGATTGAGTTGTAAATAAATTATTTATTTTAATTAATTCTTGGACCAACTACAATCAATGATTTTTTTATTTAATTGATTAATTTAAAATATATATATATAATATTAGAAATTGAATTAATTAGTCAAAAGAAAATCTAGATAGGTGATATTTTTGCTTGAAGTATTTCTTTTCTATTTTTATTATTTTCGAAAATTGTATTTTTATATACTCTAAATTTTTGAGCTCAATAAATATATTCTCAAAGGAAATTTTTAAGTTGCTAATTATTTAATTTAATTCAACTTAAATTAATTTCCTTAATATTTATATTTAAGATTATTACTAAGATGGAAATAATTATTTTTATTTCAATCACCATCTAAGTATAATTTTATAAATATTATATTAAATTCTTATTTTTGAATTTTAATTCTTAATTTAGAATTTAATGAGATTTATTTATTAGAATAATAAAGAAAATACATTTTAAACAATGAGCTTTATTATTATTAAGATATTCGATCTCCATTGTGTGTTTTACACCGCGTTTGTTTTAGTGAGTAATCCTCCCTAATGGAGGAACGTTCATTAGCAATTTCGCACCATTTAATCTCGCATGATAAGTGGTTTGTAAGTGTTTTATATGGTATAGATCACCCTAATGCTGGCGACCATATTTGACTTGCAAATTGCGAAACAATGGTAGAAGCTCATAAGATAGAATAGCCTTGACTCTCGCCTAAACGGGACAACGCTGGATTCTGATCTTGATCGAATAAAAGGTTGCTAGAATGTTTAACATTTTAGATGAGCTGACAACTCTATTCAATGGATGGTAGCTTTGACTCTCGCCTAAACGGGACACTGATATTAGTTTGTTGAAAACCTTGGAAATTATTTAGGATTGAATTTTTTAAGTATTTTCTCATATCATTCCTACTTGCTATGTGCTTATAATTTCTGAATTGATTTTGTGTGTTAAACCATTATTTAATTTCTATTTGTTGATTTCTATTATTTTGTAGTATCCTGTATTTTTAAAATGAATCCCATGTTATCACGGTTGACTGAAAACAAGCTGAATGGATCTAACTTTAATAAGTGGAATGAGAACATTAATATTGCTCTCATAGGAGAAAGTGCCTTGTTTGTTTTAACTGAGCCGTCACCTGAAGTGCCTGGGGATAATGCATCCAAAGCTGTGAAAGAAAAGTATGAGCGTTGGCAGAAAGCAAATGACAAAGCTCTATACTTTATGCTTTCTAGCATGGTTGACACCCTCAAAACTCGGTTTTCTAAAACCGAGAAGGCTGCTGAAGTTATGACGAAGTTAAATGAGCTATTCGGTAAGGCATCACTTCAGTCACGCTTTGACGTGACTAAGAAGTACATTAACGCACTGATGGAACCTCATCAAAACGTGCGTGACCATGTTCTCCTCATGTCCAGTTATTTCCAAGAAGCCCAGGATCATGGTGCTGAAATGGACAGTGCTACTTAAGTTAGTCTTATCTTGAATAGCCTGACTCCAACATTTCTACCATACACATCAAATTATGTCATGAATAAGAAGGAAATTGACTTTCATGAATTAGTCAATGACCTTCAAACTTATGAAAATTTGATTGGAGGACCCAAGAAGAAAGGGAGTAAACCTCATAATCCTGGTAATGGTAATGGGACGATAAAACCTGAAGCAAATGTTGCCTCTGCTTCAAAGCCCAAATCGAAGAGGAAGTGGCACAACACCAAGAAGCGAACAAAAGCCAATAAAAAGGCTGCTCCTTCCGGTGATGCTACACTTAAAGGAAAGTGTTTCTACTGCAATGAAAAAGGTCATTGGAAACCCCAATGTCCTAAACTTCTTGCAAAGAAACAAGGTATTTCCATTTATAAACTTTAAGAGTTTTAGTGAATTATTATCCAATTGGATTTATGATTCTGGACTAAACTTTGTTTATTTGTTTTCTTCTTCTTATAGGCCAAGCTACTTGAACTCAATTGAGTTGGATCAGAAAGCTGGACCAAAGGGTGAAATCGTCCAGATGAAGATGAAGCTCTTCATTTTTTTTGAATTAATTGTTTTAGTTTAAAGAAAATTTGGATTTCAAATTTTAGTCAGGGATATTTATCCCTGTTTCTCTCATATTGTTGCAATATTTTTTAATATTAATAAAGTTTATAATTTTCGAAAATCACCATTGCAAATTATGAGATTGAGCTTCATTTATTTTATCTTCATCAATTATTACCACATTATATTTGTATGTTTTTATGTGTAAGTGTTTTTATTATTGATGCAAATTCTATAATATTTTCAACTCTTCATAGAGTTATATATTATATAAACACTAGAAATTATTTCTATGTTTATCAATAATTGTTAATTCTCATACAATTATTAAGAATTTGTTTAATAAAAGGATCTTATGATCTGATAGGGGTGGAGAAAAGTTAAGAAAACTATGCAGTTCAACGATCTTTTATATCTAATGAACTCTGGATAGTATTCAACTCCACATAAACTCTATCACACTAAGAGAATCATGATCTTTACAACCTTTAGGGGTGGATCATAATCTCTATATACTTAGGGGTGGAGGTTATCCATAGTACCCTATATGTATATTCTTAGGGGTGGAGTCCATTCCACAATTCCCTATGAAACACATATCTTGTTTAAACATAGAAGTAATATAATGAGTCAGCTATTGTCAATATAAATTCTTGATCTTGATTGTATGTTCCATTTCGTTTTTACTGTTGTAAGTAAAAGTTTGATACCTTTGAAAGTTCTTTGATAAAGTTTCACACTACCTTAATTGAGTGGGAGAATTTTAAAGTTCTATACCCATCTTCATTAGGTTGATAATTGTGATAGGTACTTAAGAACACTACTGAAAAGCAAATCTAACCATTCACATGGATAGGAATAGCTTATCAGAATTATGAGAATAAGATAAAGAACTCTAGTTCAGTCCATTCGAATGACTTGAACCGAGAATTCTTAATCCTCATAAAATTTGATGGTATCTTAATTTTGATTACTTTAATCTCTGGCATGTATTTTTCACTTCAAATACTAGTCTGCTATGTTGATGACTTAGTCTTAAATTAAAGTCTCAGACTAATACAAAAGTCACAACTAGGTAACTCTCTAAACAATCAGAGGTTAAAAGTATTATTTAACCAGACATCTGCTATTGAGTGGAAGCTATCTGAGATGTAATCAAATAGGGAACATTAGAAGATATTCAAGAAAGGTTTATGAAAGTGATCTATATGTTAGATATTAAGGAACTGTGTATCAGCTATCCTTGTATCTCACCATCTAATTTCGATTTCCATGAGATGGTGCTTACTTTGGGGAAGGAGGAATTATTGAATAATAATTCAAGCTCTACCAGAGAAGAATTGTAACTTTGTTTATTCAAAAATACCAGAAAGTTATATCACTGAAGAAAAGTCTACACTGTATTATCTCAATTACATATTTTAAAATATGAGAGATATGTCTTCTGTTAATTCAGATGTACTTTTAAAACAGTAAAGATTTCAGTATCCCTTGAAGAGTAAAGCATATAGTAAAGGATGTTTCATAAGTGTATTTATGAACTAGTTTCCAGAAGTTTGGGTGGATTCAAATATACTACACTTGATCTGAGGATCAAAACATCAGATTGACCTATTTACACAGTTTGTTTTTGTTGGAAATTATTTTACCAGGATCTTAGATCTACTCACAAGTATGTTGATTAACACCCTAAATATGAACTTTCTAAAACGATGAAATAAACACATATAAAGTTTAAGAAACCTTACATTGGGTGCAGCGGAATATAATGACTCCTTCCGTTCAGATATCTAGCCCTTGATTCCTTTCTGTAGCAGAGCATTATCAATATCTGAACCTGGATCTCTTTCTCTGAATCTTTGATGCTGAAACTCCTTCTTGTTGAAAGTCTTTCTTCACGATCTTCCTCACTATGATTGAGGTATCACTTGCTGTGTGTGGGCACTACTCATACACTAAGAATTTCGAAATCTCAATGAGGAAGAGAAAGAGAGTGGATTATGCCAAAGATAGGGAGAGAGAAGGCTCAGGTTTTTCTCTGAAGGAAAAATAGAAAATTTAAGTGTAATTTTCCTGAAGCCTTCACTATCTATTTATAGCATTCCACTAGGGTTAGGTTTGAATTATTTGGCATTAAAATAATGAAAATATCAGTTTAAATTTCCTACAAAAGTGGCAGGCCCTATACTAGTGGATTTGGGCCTCACTTTTTGCAATTTTGCAGTTTTATCTTTTCTGCATCTGATTTTCTCAAAAACGCCAATTTTCTAATTCAACCATTTAAATGCCAATTCTAACTATTTAATAACTATAAATAATTATTAAATAATATTGTCATTTATCATATTTATTAATTGAACCATACAAAGTATCATAATTAACAAATATGCCCCTAAAACTCTTTCTTTACAATTTCGCCCTTACTTAGTGAAAAATTCACAAATAGACATAGTCTAATTTGAGAATTATAATTGATTAATCAAAACCAATTATATGAGTCTTACAAGCAATATTATCTCAACTAGTGCGGGGACCATGGGTCTATATAACCGAGCTTCCAATAAGTAGATCAAGAATTTAGCACTAAAATTCACTAATTTATTAATTCTTCGTTGAATCAACGCATAGAACTTAGAATTGCACTCTCAGTATATAGAATGCTCTATATGTTCCACCATATAGACACATCATTAGTTATCCATTGTTATAATCCTAATTTGATCACTGATCCTCTATATGAATGATCTACACTGTAAAGGGATTAAATTACCGTAACACCCTACAATGTATATATTCCTTAAAACACTTGACCCCGTATAAATGATATTTCAGCTTATGTGAAATGAGTACTCCACTATTTATGTTCGTTTGGTCAAGCTCCAAGGAGATCATCATTTGCTTACTATTCGTTAGATAGAAGCTATAGATTCCATGTTTATGATAGCGCTCCCAATCAATTGCACTACCGTGTTCCCAAAATGTACGTATCACCCTGACCTAAAAGTAGGCTTAACTAACAAATCAAAGAACACGAATAGCCTCTCGAGATTGAGCCTAATCATATCAGGATTAAGATCATTTGATCTAGGATCAACTAGGCGATATTGACTTGAATAGATATTACGGTAAGTTTAATAAATCTAAGTCAAAGTTCAATATCGGTCCCTTCCGATGCATACTCCATGCATCCAACCTGAGCTTTACTTTAACCAATGCTCTGGAAAGAACATAGCACTTCTCCAAATGCAAGTAAACTCTGTTGTAGATTATCATATCAGTAAAACCCTATGTCTGATAAATCTAGGAAACTTTATTCACATAGTCATGTTTACTTTCCAATGTGTTGACGGCACAATAAACAGGATCAAGTATGTGAAAAGGGTTTCAGATGAATTTATACATTATGTACATATAATCATGAAATAAATCATGTGAACCACGCAACATTAAATGTTATTTCTGATCTATATTAATAAGTAAATCTGATTATATTGAAATAAGTTTTATTTAGGGCATAAAACCCAACAAACTCCCACTTGCACTAATATAAAACAAAAAGTGTGTTTCAAATAATCTCAACACCTCGATATACAAATCAAGTGTAGTAGTAGTAAACTCCTCGTAATAGGATCTGAAAGGTTGAATTAAACACAACCTTTTCTCCACCATTACTCTTCCTTAATCACAAAATGATTGATAATGTGAAATTCCTCTCTATATATTGTTAGGTTTTATGCCCTAAATAAAACTCCATTTCAATGTAATCTATTTTATTCAACATCAATAAAGAAACAGAAGTATTTTTCATTCATTTGTGTATGTTTTGGTTCACTTTATCAATTGCTTGTCTAATTGATTTATAAATTCATCTTAAACCCTTTTCACATACTTGATCATGTTTATTGTGCTGTCATCACATTGGAAAGTAAACATGACTATGTGAATAAAGTTTCCTAGATTTATCAGACACAGGGTTTTACTGATATGGTAATCTACAACAAGAGTTTACTTGTATTTGGAGAAATACTATGTTCTTTCCAGAACATTGGTTAAAGTAAAGCTCAGGTTGGATGCATGGAGTATGCATCGGAAGGGACCGATATTGAACTTTGACTTAGATTTAATTAAACTTACCGTAAAATCTATTCAAGTCAATATCGCCAAGTTGATCCTAGGTCAAATGATCTTAATCCTGTTATGATTAGGCTCAATCTTGAAAGGCTATTCGTGTTCCTTTGAATTGTTAGTTAAGCCTACTTTTAGGTCAGGGTGATACATACTTTTTGGGAACACGGTAGTGCAATTGAGTGGGAGCGCTAGCATAAACATGGAATCTATAGCTTCTACCTGGCAAATAGTAAGCAAAGGATGATTTCTGTAATGACCGCTTTAGTAATGTGGATTAGAAAAGGCAATTAGCACTAATTTTTATTATTTTATTATTTTATTATTATTTGTGAATTAATTTTGAATGTGGACCCCAATATTTAGAAATAAATATTAGAGTTATAATTTCTCAATTCTGGAGATTTTATTAAACTCTAGGGGTATTATTTAGCTTATATGTGAAATATGTTAATTTTGTAATTTTTGCTCGGCGACAACGGAAAATGCGATGGATGGCTAGATAATCACATGAGTAAGTTTAGAACCCTATTTTATAGTGGGGAATATTTTAGAGAAAATTAATTATCGGGATTGAGCGGGGTTATGGATTTTGACCATTTTACCCCTAGCTTTAGAAATACCCTAGTTTTAAGTCTAAGGGCATTTTGGTCTTTTGTTTATGGTTGAGTGAGGTGGCTGCCCAAGTTATTGACACCTAGCACCTTAATTTTCAGCCAAGGATTAATCAATCCTTTTCCCAATTTGGAAAATCAAAGAAAAGAAAAGAAATTAAAAGAAAACATTTCCTCTTGAACTCTCTCTCTCTCTCTTTCTATTCGGCTGAGGCAATCAAGGATCAAACCAGAGTTTTTCCTTCCATTTTTGTGAATCTAAGCTAGGATTCAAAGTGGTTTTATCTAAGGTAAGCCCTAGAACTCTTGCTTATGTAATTTTTGAGCTTTTTACTTAGTTTGAGCATGTGATTTTGGGAGTAAGTGGCTGTTAGGTTTCAAAGTGTTTAAGGTTCGAATTTTAGGGTTTAGTTGAGTTGATTCTAAGTCCTAGCTGCTGGTTTTAATGGTGTAGATGGTTTTTATGCAATTTTAGGTTTAAAGTTCAAAGCTTTACTCATTAATGGCAACTTGAGTTGTAATGGTTTATTCTGTGAATTACTGCCTGGAAATCATTGTGTATACATTGTATAGGTATACTGGAGAGTTTGGTAAAGTTTGGGATTGAATTGAATCAAGGGGGATAATTTTTTGGTTCCCAGCAGCAGAACCGGAATTCCGGTTCTGGGTGGTCTGTACCAACCGGTCGACCGGTTGGTGACCCAGAACCGGGATGCCGGTTGGGAACCGGTCTACCTGTTGGGGGAATTTCCAGAACCCTAGTTTTGGCCAATTTTGAGTTATTTAGGGTATTGCCATGAAGTCTATCGATAGGGAAACTTTTAGTTTCAAGTTTTAAGTCCCGAAAAGTGATTTAGCGAGTCACTCATCTGTATTACTATTGTTGTGATTAGGGCATCCATCTAGCACGTGAATTCCGTTCAGGTCGGCCAACACACTTGAATTCGGAAAACAGGTAAGAACTGTGTATAATGTATGATGTGATTATCTGAATGTGTGTATATGTGTTTATATATGCATGCTTGAATTATGTTAAACACTACCAACACTTGTATGAATAAGTTATAGAGTGTATTGGTACAGTGATTGTTGTGATTATGAGTACGATACAGTGATACCAACGCAAGCATGGAAAAATGCTAAGGTGTGTGGTACATCACTCAGTGTTACTCAGTGATCGGGATAAACCCTACCAACACTCGTACAGTGAGGTGTGATGTGTATGTGGTATAGTGGTTGTACCCTGGTAATGAACGTTCATACTCATCTGTTAAGCTCTGTAAATAGGTGTATGGGTGCCTATTTACAGGTCGGAAATTATATGATATGTTATATGCATTTCTTACTGAGTCTGTTGACTCACAGTTTCTGCTTCCATGTGTAGGTAAAGGAAAGGCGAAGGCTGAACAGGAGTGAACCTGAGCTCGGGTGAGATTGTACATGTCAAGCAGCGCGACCTGGAGTGTTCGGTCTCGGGACATCTGGGAGTTGTATTTTGAAAGTCGCTGTGCGACCTGTAAATCTGTATATTTTGGATTGTATGCTTGAAAAGTAAAGTTTGTAAAGTTTTAAAAATCGGGATCCCGGCACTTGTAAATATTTTATTAAATTACAAAGTTTAGTATTTAATGCAAAAATTTTAATTTGACACGTTTTTCGAGAAATTTCTTTGATTAGCAAAGATTGCATAATTATTGAAAAAAGCACTGTAGCGTGCCTTAGCATTAGGGCGTTACAATTTCCTTCGAGCTTGACCAAACGAAAATAAATGGTGGAGATCTCATTTCACATAAGCTGAAATATCATTTATACGGGGTCAAGTGTTTTAAGGATAAAATACATAGTAGGGTGTTACGGTAATTTAATCCCTTTACTGTGTAGATCATTCATATAGAGGATCATTGATCACATTAGGATTATAACAATGGATAACTAATGATGTGTCTATATGGTGGAACATATAGAGCATTCTATATACTGAGAGTGCAATTCTAAGTTCTATGCGTGGATTCAACGAAGAATTAATAAGTTAGTGAATTTTAGTGCTAAATTCTTGATCTACTTATTGGAAGCTCGGTTATATAGACCCATGGTCCCCCCACTAGTTGAGATAATATTGTTTGTAAGAGTCATGTAATTGGTTTTGATTAATCAATTATAATTCACGAATTAGACTATGTCTATTTGTGAAATTTTCACTGAGTAAGGTCGAAATTGTAAAGAAAGAGTTAATAGGGGCATATTTGTTAATTATGATACTTTGTATGGTTCAATTAATAAATATGATAAATGACAATATTATTTAATAATTATTTATAGTTATTAAATAGTTAGAATTGGCATTTAAATGATTGAATTAAGAAATTGGCATTTTTGAGAAAATCAGATACAAAATGTGTTAAAATTGCAAAATTGCAAAAATCAAGGCCCAGTCCACCTAGCCAGGGCCGGCCACCTATTTTATCTTTTTTTAAATTGATTTTTTCATTATTTTAATGCCATATAATTCAAATCTAACCCTAGTGGAATGCTATAAATAGATAGTGAAGGCTTCAGGAAAATTACACTTTCTGAATCAGAAAAACCTGAGCCTTCACTCTCTTCTCTAGCCGCCACTCTCTCTCTCTATTCTTCCTCTATATTTCGAACCTCTCTTAGTGATTAGAGTAGTGTCCACACACATCAAGCAATACCTCAATCATAGTGAGGAAGATCGATCGTGAAGAAAGATCATCAGCAAAGGAGATTCAGCATCAAGGATTCAGAGAAGAAGATCCAGGTTCAGATCTTGATAATACTCTGCTACAGAAAGGAATCAAGGGTTAGATATCTGAACGGAAGGAGTCATTTAATTCCGCTGCACCCAATGTAAGGTTTCTTAAACTTTATATGTGTTTAATTTATCGTTTTAGAAAGTTCATATTTAGGATGTTAATAAACATACTTGTGAGTAGATCTAAGATCCTGGTAAAATAATTTCTAACAACTGGCCTCAGAGCCATGGTAATTGATTTACTTGCTAGAAATTTGGACTTTAAAACGATTATTTGTATGTTCTTTGGATGGTATCATGTTGTATTGAGTGTTATTTGATGAATGATTGATGTTTGTGAAATTTTCGTGAAAAATAATTGTGATTTCGTTTCTGGAATTATTTTTATTGGATAGTATGGAAAAAATTAAGCAAGATAGCCTTTTACAGAACTCAATTTGGATTTTATTTGAATTAGTTATGATTTTTTGAAGATTTGACAAAATCGGGGCTGTGCTAATATTTTCCTGCGATCGCAGAACTGTCCGTACAGTTTCGAATTTTTTCTTTTTTCTTCAATTTTTCATACTTTTTCATGGAATTAACTTCCAATTTTTTGTATGGTTTTGTATATATACTATTACTATTCCTAATTCAATTCTAATTATCATTTTGAATTAATTTAATTTTTTTTAAAATTAATTCAAGATATTATAGTGTAATTTGAATTTGAATAGAATTAGTATTTATCTTTTTGCTTAAAAATCTATCTTATTTTTAAATTTGATTATATTTTTTTTTAAAATTTAAGGTCAGATTTTATAAGATATTTATAATATCTTTTAAGATATTTATAATATCTTTTAAGATATTTTAAAAAAATATCTTATCCTTTTAAGATATTTATAATATCTTTTAAGATATTTTAAAAATATCTTATCTTTTAAGATTTTTTTTAAATCTTTTTAGATATTTTGACCTTATTTAAATTTAAAATAAGATATTTATAATCATGTAATTTTAAATAGATATAAGATAAAAGTAGGTTTAATTTTAAATTTTTTTTATTTTTCAAAATTTAAATTATTTTTCGAATATTAAATTTTTTTTTTTTAAATTTAATTATTTATTTATTCGAAATTATTTATTTAAAATTAAATAAATCCTAGTTCCAACTATCCAACTAACCCTGTTGCAGGAGTATGTGTTTTAACTTATGTGTAAGTTTTCAAAACCTATTATTACTTGATTGCAAATAGCCATGGTTACCTTTTTGCCAGATCTAATGATCTGATGGCTCCCTTGGTCAAGATAATAATTTGTAACAGGTATAATTTACAATCTTCTTTCATCTGTGTATGACCTAGCAATATGATAGGACCCATCCAAAGTGTGCCTGTGTGAGCCTATGTGTTTAATTTTATTATAGATGCATATAGGTTAATGTTGCTAAAATAAATTATCATAGTTCTTGATAGGATTTATTTAGGCCCATTTAGTTTTTGGGCCTATTCAATTAATAACAGTTGTTCTTATTAAGGTTAAATTCCTCTCTTTTGGGCCTTGTGTGAGAGTTGGGAGCCATAGAAGTGGGTACGACATAATGAACCCAGCACCCCCTCACACAAACTACCCCAATTGTGAAGGCCCATTTGCCTGATTTGAATGACTGTACTAGGTTGATTACACTAGTTTAACCTAATTAAAATTGAATTAGCAACATAATTAATTTCATTTATTTTGAAATTAATTTAGAAAATCATAGTTTAAAGAATTTTATATTCTAAGCTAAACTATATGTATTTTCTTGTATTTAATTAAATATAGAATTATAACCATCTAGATTCTTTCTGGAACTTAATTTAAATTTTTCATTAAATATTCCTATTTAAGTTGATATTTAGTTATCTACAACTAACCAACTTAAATATGAATATCTTTTTGAATTCAAAATTTTAAAATTAAGTTGAGGAATTTTAGGCATTGGTTATTAAGATTCTTTAGATATTTTTTAAGTTAATATCTTTTCAAATATTAACTTACAATGGAATATTCTAGATATTTTTTAGGTTAATATCTTTTCAATTATTAACTTAAAATGGAATATCTTCAAAATTAAGTGGTTACAACTTAATTTTAAATTTAATTAAATCTGATTTGAAAGATATTTAAGTTGATTTTTTAGATTCTTCTAAAACAACTTAAGTGAGATATTTTCAAATTTGTTCCATTTAAATATTCAAATTTATTTTTTGAATTTAATTAATAATTGAAAATTAATTAAAGTTGATTTTTTATTTAAATCAATTTTGATTTTTAATTTTTCATTATTATATTATGGAACTTGTTCAATATTTATTTGAATTTATTTTTCAAATTAAATAATAATTGAAAATTAATTAAAGTTGATTTTTTAATTAAACCAACTTTAATTTGTAATTTTTCATTATTATAATATCGAATATTATGATTATACAAAATACATATATATATATATTTTTTAAATAATGAGCTTTTAATCAAAAGATATTCGATCTCCATTGTTGGTCTTACAATAGTTAAACTTATTCAATATAACCTCGAGACGCTAGACTTCGTCCCCCTATGGATGGTTATTCGTTGAACACTTTTAACACCGTAAGATTTCATTTGATAAGTGTTTTGTGAGTTTTCGTCTCTATTTAGACTCTCCCCTACAGTGACTACTTAGAGATAAACTCATAGAACATGAAACAATGGTGGAAGCTCATAAAATGAGAATAACCTTGACTCTCGCCTACCGGGACAACGTTGGATTCTCATTTTGATCGAATAAAAGGTTGCTAAAATGTTTAATTTTAGATGAGCTGACAACTCTATTCAACTAATGTTATCTTTGACTCTCGCCTACCGGGACACTGTATTTAATTATGTTGGAAACCTTGGAAAATAAACTATGTTAGATTTAGTATTTCTATAACATATGTCATTACTTGTTATTTTCTGAACTTGTGTATGAATTTTGAACCAAAACCTTACTTCTGTTTTATTGATGTGTTGTAGTGTCTATAATCCCCTTCTCATTCCACTCCTAGTTAATATCTTAGCAATTGAACTTGAAGTTATAAACTCCTTGTCAGAGTAATACTTCACATATGCTCATGATGGACTTTAAATTCCGTAAAGCGAGTGTAAGCTGGGAATTGTTCACTCTGAAGAGCAAATAGTTCATAACTCCATAAATCCTACTACTTCAAGCTTAGTTGAGAAGATAAGAGAAAGTGATTCTACTTCCTCAAGTTATACTTCACAACAAAATGAACTAGCAAGAACAACAATTAACAAACGAATAAGCAGTAATGCTTTAGTCTTCGAATCATGTGTGTTAGAGAATGATAAATCCATTTGGATTCTTGATTCTGGGTCTACAAACCATGTAAGTTGTTCATTGCAATTGCTTGAGAATTGGAATTATTTGAAATCCGGAGAGTTGAAACTTAAAGTTGGTAATGGCGAAATGGTTTCGGTTAGAGCTAGAGGAAAAGCCAAACTCAAGTTTCAAAACAAATTTTTGAATTAGACAATGTCTTATACATTCCAAATTTCAGTAGAAACTTGGTTTTACGTTTCATGCTTACAATTGCAACAATACAAATTAGATTTTTCGGATTCTGGTTCTACCATTTCTCGAAATGACATTCAGATTTGTGTTGCATCCATGGAACAGGGGCTTTATGTTCTTAGACCAGAAACACCATTTGCTCTACATAACGAACTTTTTAAAGTAGCTAAACCTAGAAACCACAAAAAGCAAAAGATCGATGATGATAATGAAACATATCTATGGCATTTACGTTTAGGTCATATAGGCTTTGATAGACTCAATAGGCTAACCAAAGACGGTCCATTGAAAAATGTCGTCTTAGGTGAATTGCCAGTTTGCGAGTCCTGCTTGGAAGGAAAAATGACTAAACGTTCTTTCTCTGCAAAGGGAGAGCGTGCCAAAATCCCTCTAGGGTTAGTGCATTCCGATGTCTGCGGACCTTTGAATGTCAAAGCCCGAGGTGGTTATGAGTACTTTGTCACTTTCATTGACGATTACTCTAGATATGGACATATTTACCTTATGCATAAGAAATCTGAAACATTTGCAAAGTTTCAAGAATTTCATGCTTTGGCCCAAAACCAATTAGGTAAATCATTAAAGATCTTGCGAACTGATAGGGGTGGAGAATATATGGATATGCAGTTCAAAGATCATTTAATTGAACTTGGAATTGAATCCCAATTAACCGCCCCTAGCACTCCACAGCAAAATGGAGTTGCAGAAAGATGGAATCGCACGCTTTTGGAAATGGTTAGGTCTATGCTTAGTTTTTCAACTCTACCTACGTCCTTCTGGGGATATGCAATTCAGATGGCAACTGACATTTTAAATGTTGTTCCATCTAAATCAATCCCTAAGACACCTTTAGAACTTTGGAATGGTCGTACACCTAGTTTACGCCATTACAGAATCTGGGGGTGCCCTGCTCATGTCTTAAGAAAGAAAGACGGCAAACTTGAGTCACGTACTGAAGTTTGCATGTTTGTCGGTAATTCAAAAGAGACTAGGGTGGACTATTTTATAGTCGCAAGGATGATAAAGTGTTTGTTTCTACAAATGCCACTTTCCTTGAAGATGACTATATTAAGAATTTCAAATCACAAAGTAAAGTAGTGTTGGAGGAAATGCTTTCAGATATAAGTCCTTCCAATGTTCCGTTCTCTTCCACACGTGAAGAGGACAATCCCACTCCCTCGCCTGAACAACCGAGAAATCTACTACTAAAGTTTACGTTCGTAAGACAACCGTACCTCGTCGTAGTGGGAGGGTTTCAACAAAACCTGCTCGTTATGGCTTGGATGGTGAAATCAATATGGTCGTAGGTGACGGTATTGATGACGATCCATTAACCTATAAATAGGCAATGGCTAGTCCGCAACGGAAACGATGGTCAGCCGGCATGGATTCAGAAATGGATTCCATGAAAAAGAACAAAGTCTGGGTATATGTAGACACACGTGACGACTATCACCCGATAGGATGCAAGTGGGTTTACAAGAAGAAAAGAGGAGCTGGAGGCGAAGTCGAAACTTTTAAAGCTAGACTTGTAGCCAAGGGTTATACCCAAAGAGAAGGCGTGGACTATGAGGAAACTTTTAGTCCTGTTGCCATGCTCAAATCCATCCGAATTCTTCTCTCCATACCGCTTTGCTTTCGATTATAAAATCTGGCAAATGGATGTCAAGACTGCCTTCCTTAATGGGGTACTTGAAGAAACCATCTATATGGAGCAACCAGAAGGTTATGTTCTTCCTGGGCAAGAAAAGAAAGTTTGCAAGTTAAACAAGTCTATCTATGGACTTAAGCAAGCTTCTCGCTCATGGAACAAAAGGTTTGATGAAATTATCAAGACCTACAGCTTTCTTCAGAATGAAGATGAACCTTGTGTTTACCAACTCAAGGAAGACCAAATAGTAGTATTCCTGGTCCTTTATGTTGATGACATTTTGATCATTGGAAACAATATCAAGAAAATTACTCACATTAAGGAATGGCTCAACACTCAATTCGAAATGAAAGATTTGGGTGAAGTACCTATGTTCTTGGTATTCGGATTATCGAAACCGGAAGAACGAGATCTCTTGCTCTCTCTCAACTCGCCTACATAGACAAAGTCTTAGAGAGATTCTACATGAACAATGCCAATGGGGCAAACATGCCCTCTAGATTTGGTATTTGTCTATCTAAGGAACGATCACCGACTCGATCCTCAAGAGATAGAGGACATGGCAAATATTCCCTATGCCTCTCAGCTTGGAAGTCTAATGTATGCAATGTTGTGCACTAGACACGACATACGTTATGCCGTTGGAATTGTGAGCAGTATCGAGTCTAATCCGGGACAAGAACATTGGAATGCGATTAAGTATATTACGAAATACTTAAAGAGTACAAGGAATTTTGTGTTAGTCTACAAGGGTGGTGCTTTAAATCCCATAGGCTACACCGATTCGGATTTCCGTGCAAGTCTTGAAGACGGGAAATCAACATACGGGATGGTGTTTACTCTTGGGGGTGGAGCGATGGTTTGGAGAAGTGCTAAACAAACCTCGATATCGGACTCAACTATGGAAGCCGAATACATAGCAACAGCCCGAAGCCGCTAAAGAACTTGTCCAGTTAAGAAAGTTCTTCACCGGCATAGGAGTTGTTCCCGGAATGGAAAAGCCTGCGGTACTACTCTGTGATAACAATGGAGCAATAGCAAACAGCAAAGAACCTCGAAGCCACAAGAGAAGCAAACACATTGAAAGGAAGTATCACATTATCAGAGAATACGTGGCAAGAGGGGATGTACTAGTTGAGAAAGTCGACACAGAGGACAACTTGGCTGATCCATTTACCAAAGTCTTGGCCGTGACAGCCTTTGAAAAGCACCGTCAGAATTTAGGATTAATTGATATGTACTAATTAGTTTTATATTAGTGCAAGTGGGAGTTTGTTAGGTTTTATGCCCTAAATAAAACTCCATTTCAATGTAATCTATTTTATTCAACATCAATAAAGAAACAGAAGTATTTTTCATTCATTTGTGTATGTTTTGGTTCACTTTATCAATTGCTTGTCTAATTGATTTATAAATTCATCTTAAACCCTTTTCACATACTTGATCATGTTTATTGTGCTGTCATCACATTGGAAAGTAAACATGACTATGTGAATAAAGTTTCCTAGATTTATCGTACACGGGGTTTTACTGATATGATAATCTACAACAAGAGTTTACTTGTATTTGGAGAAATACTATGTTCTTTCCAGAACATTGGTTAAAGTAAAGCTCAGGTTGGATGCATGGAGTATGCATCGGAAGGGACCGATATTGAACTTTGACTTAGATTTAATTAAACTTACCGTAAAATCTATTCAAGTCAATATCGCCAAGTTGATCCTAGGTCAAATGATCTTAATCCTGTTATGATTAGGCTCAATCTTGAAAGCCTATTCGTGTTCCTTTGAATTGTTAGTTAAGCCTACTTTTAGGTCAGGGTGATACATACTTTTTGGGAACACGGTAGTGCAATTGAGTGGGAGCGCTAGCATAAACATGGAATCTATAGGTTCTACCTGGCGAATAGTAAGCAAAGGATGATTTCCTTCGAGCTTGACCAAACGAAAATAAATGGTGGAGATCTCATTTCACATAAGCTGAAATATCATTTATACGGGGTTAAGTGTTTTAAGGATAAAATACATAGTAGGGTGTTACGGTAATTTAATCCCTTTACTGTGTAGATCATTCATATCGAGGATCATTGATCACATTAGGATTATAACAATGGATAACTAATGATGTGTCTATATGGTGGAACATATAGAGCATTCTATATACTGAGAGTGCAATTCTAAGTTCTATGCGTGGATTCAACGAAGAATTAATAAGTTAGTGAATTTTAGTGCTAAATTCTTGATCTACTTATTGGAAGCTCGGTTATATAGACCCATGGTCCCCCCACTAGTTGAGATAATATTGTTTGTAAGACTCATGTAATTGGTTTTGATTAATCAATTATAATTCACGAATTAGACTATGTCTATTTTTGAAATTTTCACTGAGTAAGGTCGAAATTGTAAAGAAAGAGTTAATAGGGGCATATTTGTTAATTATGATACTTTGTATGGTTCAATTAATAAATATGATAAATGACAATATTATTTAATAATTATTTATAGTTATTAAATAGTTAGAATTGGCATTTAAATGATTGAATTAAGAAATTGGCATTTTTGAGAAAATCAGATACAAAAGGTGTTAAAATTGCAAAATTGCAAAAATCAAGGCCCAGTCCACCTAGCCAGGGCCGGCCACCTATTTTATCTTTTTTTAAATTGATTTTTTCATTATTTTAATGCCATATAATTCAAATCTAACCCTAGTGGAATGCTATAAATTGATAGTGAAGGCTTCAGGAAAATTACACTTTCTGAATCAGAAAAACCTGAGCCTTCACTCTCTTCTCTAGCCGCCACTCTCTCTCTCTATTCTTCCTCTATATTTCGAACCTCTCTTAGTGATTAGAGTAGTGCCCACACACATCAAGCAATACCTCAATCATAGTGAGGAAGATCGTGAAGAAAGATCATCAGCAAAGGAGATTCAGCATCAAGGATTCAGAGAAGAAGATCCAGGTTCAGATCTTGATAATACTCTGCTACAGAAAGGAATCAAGGGTTAGAGATCGGAACGGAAGGAGTCATTTAATTCCGCTGCACCCAATGTAAGGTTTCTTAAACTTTATATGTATTTAATTTATCGTTTTAGAAAGTTCATATTTAGGATGTTAATAAACATACTTGTGAGTAGATCTAAGATCCTGGTAAAATAATTTCTAACATATATCTACTCTCTTGGGATACTGGATTCTATACCTTTGGCAACTACTTTTGGTTAATCAGGAAATTAACACTGGTAGTTTAAGGCAATTTGGAATGGTGCCAAAGATGTATAGAACTTTCCTTAGACTGAATAAGTACCTTTCCTGCAACTTTAACATTCAGTCCCTCTCTGGTAGACCTAGAGACTTCAGATAGGTTTTTACACTTCTCCAAAATCATTATTCCACCCCCAGAGTAACCACCATCTTATCAGAAAGATTTACTAGCACAAAGGCAAATTTCGAAATCTGATATGGTGTAGTCTAAGAGTTTTAAACACACCCTTATAGACTAACATATAGTTCCTCTTCTTTATCTTAAGATTTACTTGATTGTCTTCCAATGTTCTTCTCCTGGATTAATCTGATACCTACTCATTACTCCCACTCAACAGCAGGTGTCTGGTCTAAGGCATGCAAAAGCATATCTAAGACCTCTCACTGTTGATATAAGAAATTCTTTCATGGCTTTATCTTTTCTGGAATAGTAGAGACTTTTCCTTAGATAAATAAAATCTAAGCCTAAGAAGTTGTGAAGCTTCTATAGATTGCCATTAGAAAGAAAATGCTTCAGCATCTTACTAAAGTAAGTTGCTTGCATTAGAGTAAGTAATTACCAGGTATACCACAAGCCATAGGTTTAGATAAACTCAAACCTATAATACTAGGAACAGGAAGTTTTGTTAAGTCCATTGAATAGACTTATAAACGTAAATTTCCTTTTATGTCCTTGTAATAGAAAACTTAAGGTTACTCCGTGTGAATGGATTAAACCATAGTTCTATTGGCTTTCTTCTTAGTTTCTTATCTTGACAATCCATTACTTGTTTAAACTCACAATGGATTTTAATCACTAGTGTCTCCCAAGTCATAAGAAGGTGAGTTCCTAGAAACTCTCCCACTACGACAAGGTACCGTGAATTATGTCGAAGAAAACTAAATGGTATTGATCTCTTCGGTTGTGATAAGACAACAGAGGCAGTGGGATCACCATATGTCAAATAAGATGATAGAACACTTTTGGAATCAAGAATTAAATATCTCCTTTATTTGCTACTTGTTTTTCAGACTTAGTCATTTTCTTAGAAAAGTAGTATTTATTTGAACAAACACTTTCTTATCTATTGACAATGGGATGGTCCACCCCTAATCACTTAGAATAGCTAATAAACCATGGTTAACAGTTCTAGCTTTTCTTAAGATTTTGATTAGGTCATCCATGAATCTAGTAATGATTTACATTAAGTATACAACCATTACATCATTCTGAAATTGTATTACCATAGAAGGAATTAGGCAACGACTAGTAACTAATCATCAACATGCAACTCAAAATTTCTGGGGAGGTAAGTTTGGATATAATTCAAAAATCAATTTAATGATCTTTGAACTGCATATCTACTAACTATTTCTCCACCCCTATCAGTTCGCAAGATCTTTAACCACTTACCTTAATGGTTTTAACCATTGCTAGAAATTAATGAAATTTTTCAAACATTTCAAATTTATTGCTAAAAGGTATAATCTAGAGTTTTCGTTTTAAGAATACAACGAAAAACTCATATCCACCCATGAATGTGCATCCATCTGCGAATGAGATGAACTACTTTCAGTGGATATAGGCATATTAACTCTTTGCAGAGATTGATCTTGTCAAATCCACTATGAACAAGATACAAATGCCATAGATTAAAAAAATGTGGTAGTGTCTATTGATGACATAGGTTTAGTTACATCAAAGAGTTCTTAGAATACTGCAAGTGGATCCTGGTCACAGAATACCTAACTCATATTCCATACAGTTTTAATCCATTAATAGAAGATGGATATAAACACTTGAGAAAGTGTAACTGTATTGTATTCTGGAATTAGAAATATAAGAAAATTTCTATTTGGAATCTAAAATTAAAGTCAAAGACTTAAATTTATACCAAATATAATGAGTAATTCTATCTTGGACCAGCACTACTAATATAACTCTAACTCTGATTTGCCCATACAAGTAGGAGATTTCTAAGATTGGGGATTTATATCAATTGGGAATAGAATTTCGGGATTATAATCATATGCGTCATTTAATTTCTTAAAAAAAATATAATGACATGAAATGATTTATAGACCATTCATCCAATGATATATTATTGAGCTAATTCGAAATGAATAAGCTAAGAGGAATTAGGATAATTTCGTTTATAAATAAGAATCCAACGATGCTTCGATTAGCGAAAGTCAAAGTAATCTTATTTATATAATCTTCTTGTTTCATATCGTAAAAATACTAGTCTAAGGTGTCATCAATTGATGAACAGCTAGATGTCGCATATACAATATTTATCTTTCGAGATCTAACGCTATTATGTATGTCTAATGGTTAAAATCCACTAGGGATTTATCTCATTAGATAAGCAAGCCAAGTTAGACCAACAAGGAAGATTCGAAATTAAACTACAACTTAATAACAGAAAATAACATGGTTCAATATAAATTCATACACAATTTAGAAATTATAAACATATAGCAAGTAGGAATGACAAGTGAAAATACTAAAACTTACAATCCTAAATAATTTCCAAGGTTTTTCAACAAACTGATACAGTGTCCCGTTTAGGCGAGAGTCAAAGCATCATCCATTGAATAGAGTTGTCAGCTCATCTAAAATGATAACCATTCTAGCAACCTTTTATTCGATCAAGATTGGAATTCAGCGTTGTCCCGTTTAGGCGAGAGTCAAGGCAATTCTATCTTATGAGCTTCCACCATTGTTTCATAATTTGCAAGTCAAGTATGGTCGCCACCATTAGGGTGATCCATACCATACAAAACACTTACAAACTACTTATCATGCGAGGTTAAACGGTGCGAAATTGCTAATGAACGTTCCTCCATTAGGGAGGATTACTCACTAAAACAAACGCGGTGTAAAACCCACAATGGAGATCGAATATCTTTTGATTAAAAGCTCATTATTAAAAAGAGTTGTATTTTCTTTGATTCTCTTTATTTATTCTATTTATTTTAAATATATATTTATTTAATTAAAATTTCCAATTTAGAATGAAAAATTCTAAATATAAATTTTAATTTAATATTTATAAATTTTACTGAGATGGTTATGAAAATAACATGAATTATTTCCATCTTAGTAATAATTTCCAATAAATATTTAGAAAAATATTCAATTTAAGTTGTTACAAAATTAATTTAAATTAATTTACAACTCAAATTTTATTTTCTATAAATATATATTGCATTTCGAAAAATTAAAGTATTTAAGAATACAATTTTCGAAAAATGCATGTTAAAATAAAAAATAAATCTTGAAAAAATTATTCTAATTTAATGTTGGCCCAAAATTAATTAATAAAATTAATTTACAAGAAAAAAAAATATAATTTTCCTATTTAATTAAATATATAAGAAAAATTTCAAATATTTAAGTATGATGATGAAAATCAACTTAAATATTAATTTTCTATTTAATTAAATACACTAGAAAAATACTTCAAGCAAAAATATCATCTATCTAGATTTTTCTTTGACTAATTAATTCAATTTCTAATAATATACTTTAATTCAATTTATTTTAAATTAATCAATAAATGAAAAAATTATTGATTTAAGTTGATCCAAGAATTAATTAAAATAAATAATTAATTTACAACTTAATCTATTTTTCAAATAAAATTTGAAATTCCAGCATTTAAGAAATGCAATTTCGAAATTTGATTAATAAAATAAAGAAAAAATATATTTTGAAAATTATTTAAATTTAGTTGAAAAAATAAATTTCAACTAAAAATAATTTTCTATTTAATTAAGTGTCATGAAAAAGAAATATTTAAGTATCATGATGAAAATGAACTTAGATATTTAATTTTCAAATTAATTAAATGTATTAAATTCAAGAAATAAATAATTAAGTGTAGAGAAGGCTTAATTATTAATCTCTAGTTTAATACTAGGAAAAATATACTTAAAATAAATTGTACCAAAATTAATTATATAAATAATTAATTTCACATTGTATAATATTTTCCTATTAAATATTAGAAATAATAAGTAGTCTAGAAATAACTATCTAGAAAATATCTTATTTGACTAAGTATCTTTTCCACGAAATTTGAAAAAATATCTAATTTAGGTTGTATTAGAAAAAATCTAGAACCTAAATATTTTTCAAATTTAAATTTAATTAAATATCAAAAATTAAGTTGTAACCACTCAATTTGAAAATATTCCATTTTAAGTTAATATTCGAAAAGATATTAACTCAAAAAATATCTAAATTATTCCATTTTAAGTTAATATTCGAAAAGATATTAACTTAAAAAAAAATCTAAAGAATCTTAATAACCAATGCCTAAAATTCCTCAACTTAATTTTGAAATTTTAAATCCAAAAGATATTCAGATTTAAGTTGGTTAGTTGAAGATAACTAAATATCAACTTAAATGGGAATATTTAATGAAAAATTTAAATTAAGCTCCAGAAAGAATCTAGATGATTATAATTCTATATTTAATTAAATACAAGAAAATACATATAGTTTAGCTTAGAATAAAAAATTCTTTAAACTATAATTTTCTTAAATTAATTTCAAAATAAATGAAATTAATTATGTTGCTAATCAATTTTATTAGGTTAAACTAGTTTAATTAACCTAGTACAGTTATTCAAATCAGGCAAATGGGCCTTCACAATTGGGGTAGTTCATGTGAGGGGGTCTTTGGAGTTCAGTATGTCGTACCCACTACTATGGCTCCCAACTCTCACACAAGGCCCAAAAGAGAGGAATTTAACCTTAATAAGAACAACTGTTATTAATTGAATAGGCCCAAAAACTAAATGGGCCTAAATAAAATCTATCAAGAACTATGATATTTTATTTAGCAACAACAACCTATATGCATCTATAATGAAATTAAACACATAGGCTCACACAGGCACACAATTTGGATGGGTCCTATCATGTTGCTAGGTCATACACAGATGAAAGAAGTTTGTAAATATACCTGTTACAAATTATTATCTTGACCAAGGGAGCCATCAGATCAATAGATCTGGCAAAAGCTAACCATGGCTATTTGCAATCAAGTAATAATAGGTTTTGAAAACTTACACACAAGCTAAAACACATACTCCTGCAACAAGGTTAGCTGGATAGTTGGATGTAGGATTTATTTAATTTTAAATTAAATTATTGATTTCGAAATAATTAATTAAATAAAAAAAATAATTTTCGAAAATTTTTAAAATTTTTTTTGAATAATTCGAAATTTAAAAAAAAAAATTAAATTTAAAATTAAACCTACAATTTTGAAAAATTAGGTTTCAACCAACTTAAATATCATTTCAAAAATTTGCTAACTACTTTTAAAATTTAAATGTTATTTTATATATAAAAATTAAATAAAAAATTAAAAAAGATAAATGAATATCTTTTTCAGATTTTAAATGTAATTTAAATAAATAAAATAACAAAATTTAAAAGTTAGCAAAATATCTTACATCTATTTAAAATTACATGATTATAGTTATCTTATTTTAAATTTAAATAAGGTCAAATTATTTAAAAAAAAATTTAATTTAAAAAATTTAAAATCTGACCTTAAATTTAAAAATAAGATAAGATATAATCAAATTTAAAAATAAGATAGATAATTAAGCAAAAAGATAGATACTAACTATTTTCAAATTCAAATTACACTAATATCTTGAATTAAATTTAAAAAATATTAAATTAATTCAAAATGATAATTAGAATTGAATTAGGAATAGTAATAGTATAAATATAGAACTACACAAAAAAAATCGGAAGTTAATTCCATGAAAAAGCATGAAAAAACGAAGAAAAACGAAAAAATTGTGAGCTGTACGGACAGTTTTCGCGATCGCAGGAAAATTTCAGCAGAGCTCTGATTTTTTTCGAATCTTCAAAAAATCATAACTAATTCAAATTAAATCGAAATTGAGTTCTGTAAAAAAGTAACTTGCTTAATTTTTTCCATACTATCTAATAAAAATAATTCTAGAAACAGATATTCAATTATTTTTCATGAAAATTCACAAACACCAATCAATCATCAAATAATACTCAATACAACATGATACCATCCAAAAACAAACAAACAATCGTTTTAAAGTCCAAATTTCTTGCAAGTAAATCAATTACCATGGCTCTGATACCAGTTGTTGGAAATTATTTTACCAAGATCTTAGATCTACTCACAAGTATGTTGATTAACACCCTAAATATGAACTTTCTAAAACGATGAAATAAACACATATAAAGTTTAAGAAACCTTACATTGGGTGCAGCAGAATATAATGACTCCTTCCGTTCAGAAATCTAGCCCTTGATTCCTTTCTGTAGCAGAGCATTATCAATATCTGAACCTGGATCTCTTTCTCTGAATCTTTGATGCTGAAACTCCTTCTTGTTGAAAGTCTTTCTTCACGATCTTCCTCACTATGATTGAGGTATCACTTGCTGTGTGTGGGCACTACTCATACACTAAGAATTTCGAAATCTCAA
The DNA here is from genome assembly GCF_029168945.1 of Cannabis sativa. NCBI lineage: Eukaryota > Viridiplantae > Streptophyta > Magnoliopsida > Rosales > Cannabaceae > Cannabis > Cannabis sativa. The sequence continues at coordinate 29,898,419 of NC_083605.1, forward strand.
TGAGGAAGAGAAAGAGAGTGGATTATGCCAAAGATAGGGAGAGAGAAGGCTCAGGTTTTTCTCTGAAGGAAAAATAGAAAATTAAGTGTAATTTTCCTGAAGCCTTCACTATCTATTTATAGCATTCCACTAGGGTTAGGTTTGAATTATTTGGCATTAAAATAATGAAAATATCAGTTTAAATTTCCTACAAATGTGGCAGGCCCTATACTAGTGGATTTGGGCCTCACTTTTTGCAATTTTGCAGTTTATCTTTTCTGCATCTGATTTTCTCAAAAACGCCAATTTTCTAATTCAACCATTTAAATGTCAATTCTAACTATTTAATAACTATAAATAATTATTAAATAATATTGTCATTTATCATATTTATTAATTGAACCATACAAAGTATCATAATTAACAAATATGCCCCTAAAACTCTTTCTTTACAATTTCGCCCTTACTTAGTGAAAAATTCACAAATAGACATAGTCTAATTTGAGAATTATAATTGATTAATCAAAACCAATTATATGAGTCTTACAAGCAATATTATCTCAACTAGTGCGGGGACCATGGGTCTATATAACCGAGCTTCCAATAAGTACATCAAGAATTTAGCACTAAAATTCACTAACTTATTAATTCTTCGTTGAATCCACGCATAGAACTTAGAATTGCACTCTCAGTATATAGAATGCTCTATATGTTCCACCATATAGACACATCATTAGTTATCCATTGTTATAATCCTAATTTGATCACTGATCCTCTATATGAATGATCTACACTGTAAAGGGATTAAATTACCGTAACACCCTACAATGTATTTATTCCTTAAAACACTTGACCCCGGATAAATGATATTTCAGCTTATGTGAAATGAGTACTCCACCATTTATGTTCGTTTTGTCAAGCTCAAAGGAGACCATCCTTTGCTTACTATTCGCCAGATAGAAGCTATAGATTCCATGTTTATGATAGCGCTCCCACTCAATTGCACTACCGTGTTCCCAAAATGTACGTATCACCCTGACCTAAAAGTAGGCTTAACTAACAAATCAAAGAACACGAATAGCCTCTCGAGATTGAGCCTAATCATATCAGGATTAAGATCATTTGATCTAGGATCAACTAGGCGATATTGACTTGAATAGATATTACGGTAAGTTTAATAAATTTAAGTCAAAGTTCAATATCGGTCCCTTCCGATGCATACTCCATGCATCCAACCTGAGCTTTACTTTAACCAATGCTCTGGAAAGAACATAGCATTTCTCCAAATGCAAGTAAACTCTGTTGTAGATTATCATATCAGTAAAATCCTATGTCTGATAAATCTAGGAAACTTTATTCACATAGTCATGTTTACTTTCCAATGTGTTGACGGCACAATAAACAGGATCAAGTATGTGAAAAGGGTTTCAGATGAATTTATACATTATGTACATATAATCATGAAATAAATCATGTGAACCACGCAACATTAAATGTTATTTCTGATCTATATTAATAAGTAAATCTGATTATATTGAAATGAGTTTTATTTAGGGCATAAAACCCAACAGTTTTATATTAGTGCAAGTGGGAGTTTGTTGGGTTTTATGCCCCAAATAAAACTCTTTACAATCTGATTAGTTATCAATATAAGAAATTTGAAGTGATTGATGTTTGCATGAATTTTACATGCTAATGGTTTAATATGTTTAAATGTGTTTATTACATTCATACACACAAGATCAGTTAAATCCAGATCATATGTTTATTCACAATTACAGTATCGTCAACACAGTGGAATGTGATTGTGATCATATGAATCAAAAAGTTTTGGTTCCTGTTTCATCAGTGTTATTGGATTTACACTAATGTGATAATCAGCGATGATGTGTACTTACACTTGGAGTAAGTGTTCTGTTCTTTCCAGGACATTAGTAAAGTATACTAGTTTCGAATGTATGGAGTATACATTGGACTGGACCGATATTGCAACTAAGTTAAGATATTACAAACTTACCGTTACACATATCTTTCCAAGTCAATATCAGTAGTTGATCTTAAGATTAAAAGAATCTAAACCCTAATATGCTTAGGCTCAACTCAGGAGTGCTATTCATGTTCTTAGATTTATTAGTTAAGCCTACTTTCGGGTCAGGGTGATACGTATATTTTGGGAACATGATAGTATGATTGAGTGGGAGTGCTGAACATAAATATTGAATCTATAGCTTCTACTGGTGTATAGAAGTCAAGTGATGATTCCCTTCGAGCTTAGCAAATAAAAGTAAATGGATGAGCTCTTGTTTAACTGACTAATTATTAGATCACTAAACACCATTTACAGGTAGCTAAGTGTTTTAAGGGGCAAAATACATTGAGGGGTGAGAACGGTAAAGAAATCCCATCTCGATGTAGATCATCTATATAGAGGATCTTTAAATCACAATAAGATTATAACAATGGTTAAATGAGATAGTATATTGATATCGTGAAACATACAATATGCTCTATATAATTCTGAGAGTGCAATTCTAAGTTCTAAGAGTGGATTCAACGAAGAATTAATAAGTAGGAATTTACTTGGTAAATTTGGTTCACTTATTGGAAGCTCAGCATATTGATCCATGGTCCCCATTCTAGTTGAGAACATTCTGCTTGTAAGACTCATTAATTGATTCGTGATTGATCAATTATAATTCTAAAGTTAGACTATGTCTAATTTTATGAATTTTCACTAAGCAGGGGTGAAATTGTAAAGAAAAGAGATTCTAGGTTTATTTATTTATTAATGGACTTTATCTGTCTAATTAATAATTAAATTAAATGACAATATTATTTAATAATCTATTTTAGTTATTAAATAATTAGTTTTGGCATTTAAAAGGTTAGAATTGGAAAATTGGCGTTTTTGAGAAAATAGAGATAAAATTTTATAAAACTGCAAAATAAAGTGAGGCCCATTTATACACCTTGGCCGGCCACTATATGGAGTTTTTCAAATTAATATTTTCATTATTTTAATGCCAAATAATTCCTAACCTAAACCTAGTAGTTGCCTATAAATAGAAAGTGATGGCTCAGTCAAATTACATAAGTTTTTAACAAGCCTTTCTGACAGAAATTTCTCTTTTCAGAAAAACTGAGCCTTCCCCACTTTCTATACCTTGGCCGAAACCCTCTCTCTCTTTTCCCTTCATCTTTTTCGTGACCCTAGTGAAAGAGTAAGTGCCCACACACAGCAAGCAGTAACTCAATCATAGATTGGAAGACAGTGAATGATCAAACTTGAAGAAGAAGGACATTCGGGCTCAGATCTTGATTATACTCTGCTACAGAAAGGATTCAAGGGTTAGAGATCTGAGTGGAAGGAGACATTAATTCCGCTGCATCAATGTAAGGTTTTCTTAACTTTATATGTGTTTAATTTATCGTTTTAGAAAGTTCATATTTAGGGTGTTTAAATAACATACTTGTGAGTAGATCTAAGATCCTGGTAAAATAATTTCCAACAAGAATTACTCATTATATTTGGTATAAATTGAAGTCTTTGACTTTAATTTTAGAATCCAAATAGAAATTTTCTTATATTTCTAATTCCAGGATACAATACAGTTACACTTTCACAAGTGTTTAATATCCATCTTCTATTAATGGATTCAAATTGTATGGAATGTGAGTTTAGTATTCTGTGACCAGGATCCACTTGCACTATTCTAATAACTCTTTCATGTAACTAAACCTAAGTCATCAAAAGACACTAGCACATTTTTTTTAATCTATGGCATTTGTATCTTGTTCATAGTGGTTTTGACAAGATCAATCTCTGCAAAGAGTTAATATGCCTATATCCACTGAAACTAAGTTCATCTCATTCGCAGATGGATGCACATTCAGGGGTGGATATGAGTTTTTCGTTGTATTCTTAAAACGATCACTCTAGATTATACCTTAAGCAAAGAAATTTGAAATGTTTGAAAAATTTCTAATTTCTAGCAATGGTGGAACACCATTAAGGTAAGTGGTTAAAGATCTTGTGAACTGATAGGGGTGTAGAAATAGTAAGTAGATATGTAGTTCAAAGATCATTAAATTTATTTTTGAATTATATCCAAACTTACCTCCCCAGAAATTTCGATTTTCATATTGATGATTAGTTACTAGTTGTTGCCTAAGACCTTCTATGGTAATACAATTTCATAATGATGTAATGGTTGTATACTTAATGTAAATCATTACTAGATTCATGGATGACCTAATCAAAATCTTAAGAAAAGCTAGAACTGTTAACCATGGTTTGTTAGCTATTCGAAGTGATTAAGGGTGGACCATCACATAGTCAATAGATAAGAAAGTGTTTGTTTAAACAAATACTACTTTTCTAAGAAAATAACTAATTCTGAAAACAAAGTAGCAAATAAAAGGAGATATTTAATTCTTGATTCCAAAAGTGTTCTATCATCTTATTTGACATATGATGATCCCACTGCCTCTGTTGTCTTGTCACAACCGAAGAGATCAATACCATTTAGTTTTCTTAGACATAATTCACGGTACCTTGTCGTAGTGGGAGAGTTTCTAAGAACTCACCTTCTTATGACTTGGAAGACACTGGTGATTAAAATCCATTGTGAGTTTAAACAAGTAATGGATTGTCAAGATAAGAAATTAAGAAGAAAAGCCAAGAGAACTATAGCTTGATCCATGCACATGGAGTAACCTAAAGTTTTCTATTACAAGGACATAAAAGGAAATTTTCGTTAATAAGTCTATTCAATGGACTTAACAAAACTTCTTGTTCCTAGTATTATAGGTTTGAGTTTATCTAAACCTATGGCTTGTGGAATACCTGGTAATTACTTACTCTAATGCAAGCAACTTACTTTAGTAAGATGCTGAAGCATTTTCTTTCTAATGGCAATCTATAGAAGCTTCTCGACTTCTAGGCATAGATTTTATTTATCTAAGGAAAAGTCTCAACTATTCCAGAAAAGATAAAGCCATGAAAGAATTTCTTATATCAACAGTGAGAGGTCTCAGATATGCTTTAGTATGCCTAAGACCAGACACCTACTATTGAGTGGGAATAATGAGTAGGTATCAGATTAATCCAGGAGAAGAACATTGGAAGACAATCAAGTAAATCTTAAGATTAAGAAGAGGAACTATATGTTAGTCAATAAGGGTTTGTTTAAAAATCTTAGACTACACCACATCAGATTTCGAGACTTGCCTTTGTGCTAGAAAATCTTTCTGATAAGATGGTGATTACTCTGGGGGTGGAATAGGGATTTTGGAGAAGTGTAAAAACCTATCTGAAGTCTCTAGGTCTACCAGAAAGGGACTGAATGTTAAAGTTGCAGGATAGGTACTTATTCAGTCTAAGGAAAGTTCTATACATTTTTGGCACCATTCCGAATTGCCTTAACTACTAGTGTTAATTTCCTGATTAACCAAAAGTAGTTGCCAAAGGTATAGAATCACGTATCCCAAAAGGAGTAGACATATAGAGAGGAATTTCACATTATCAATGATTTTGTGATTAAGGAAGAGTAATGGTGGAGAAAAGGTTGTGTTTAATTGTACCTTTCAGATCCTATTACGAGGAGTTTACTACTACTACACTTGATTTGTATATCAAGGTGTTGAGATTATCTGAAATGCACTTTTTGTTTTATATTAGTGCAAGTGGGAGTTTGTTGGTTTTTATGCCCTAAATAAAACTCATTTTAACATAATCAGATTTACTTATTAATATAGATCAGAAATAACATTTAATGTTGCATGGTTCACATGATTAATTTCATGATTATATGTACATAATGTATGAATTCATCTGAAACCCTTTTCACATACTTGATCTTGTTTATTGTGTCGTCAATATATTGGAAAGTAAACATGACTATGTGAATAAAGTTTCCTAGATTTATCAGACACAAGGTTTTACTGATATGATAATCTACAACAGAGTTTACTTGCATTTGGAGAAGTGCTATGTTCTTTCCAGAGCATTGGTTAAAGTAAAGCTCAGGTTGGATGCATGGAGTATGCATCGGAAGGGACCGATATTGAACTTTGACTTAGATTTATTAAACTTACCGTAATATCTATTCAAGTCAATATCGCCTAGTTGATCCTAGATCAAATGATCTTAATCCTGTTATGATTAGGCTCGATCTCGAGAGGCTATTCGTGTTCTTTGATTTGTTAGTTAAGCCTACTTTTGGGTCAGGGTGATACGTACATTTTGGGAGCACGGTAGTGCAATTGAGTGGGAGCGCTAACATAAACATGGAATCTATAGCTTCTATCTGGCGAGTAGTAAGTAAAGGATGATCTCCTTCGAGCTTGACCAAACGAAAATAAATGGTGGAGATCTCATTTCACATAAGCTGAAATATCATTTATACGGGGTTAAGTGTTTTAAGGATAAAATACATTGTAGGGTGTAAGGGTAATCTAATCCCTTTTACAGTGTAGATCATTCAAATAGAGGATCATTGATCAATTTAGGATTATAACAATGGATAACTAATGATGTGTCTATATGGTGGAACATATAGAGCATTCTATATACTGAGAGTGCAATTCTAAGTTCTATGCGTGGATTCAACGAAGAATTAATAAGTCGGTGAATTTAGGTTATAAATTCTTGATCTGCTTATTGGAAGCTCGGTTATATAGACCCATGGTCCCCCCCCCCCCCTAGTTGAGATAATATTGCTTGTAAGACTCATATAATTGGTTTTGATTAATCAATTATAATTCTCAAATTAGACTATGTCTATTTGTGAATTTTTCACTAAGTAAGGGCGAAATGGTAAAGAAAGAGTTTTAGGGGCATATTTGTTAATTATGATACTTTGTATGGTTCAATTAATAAATATGATAAATGACAATATTATTTAATAATTATTTATAGTTATTAAATAGTTAGAATTGACATTTAAATGGTTGAATTAGATAATTAGCATTTTTGAGAAAATCAGATGCAGAAAAAGATAAAACTGCAAAATCCAAGTAAGGCCCATTACACTACATGGTCGGCCACTTGGAATGATTTTTCAAACTGATATTTTCATTATTTTAATGCCAATTAATTCAAACCTAATCCTAGTGGAATGCTATAAATAGATAGTGAAGGCTTAAGGAAATTTACACTTAAATTATCTACTTTTTCTTTCAGAGAAAAACCTGAGCCTTCTCTCTCTATACCTAGCGGCCACCTTCTTCTCTTTCTTCCCTCTTCAATTTCAAAATTTCTTAGTGTTAGAGTAGTGCCCACACACAACAAGTGATACCTCAATCATAGTGAGGAAGATCGTGAAGAAAGACTTTCAGCAAGAAGGAGTTTTAGCACTAAAGAATCAGAGAAAGAGATCCAGGTTCAGATCTTGATAATACTCTGCGACAGAAAGGATACAAGGGTTAGAGATCTGAACGGAAGGAGTCATATAATTCCGCTGCACCCAATGTAAGGTTTCCTAAACTTTATATGTGTTTATTTCATCGTTTTAGAAAGTTCATATTTAGGGTGTTAATCAACATACTTGTGAGTAGATCTAAGATCCTGGTAAAATAATTTCTAACATACTATTGGCCAACTATGGTTCAAGATGCAATTAATTTTGCTAAATGTTGTAAGTCATGCTAATTACATGGAGATTTCATCCACCAACCCCCTCAACCACTCCATCCTTCTATACTGTTATGGCCTTTCGAAACATGGGGAATGGACGTCATTGGTCCTTTTACGCCACCCTCTTCCAAAGCCCATAAATATATTTTGGCCATCACAAATTACTTCTCTAAATGGGCTGAAGTCGTACCATTAAAAGAAGTACGGGTAGAAGATGTCGCTGATTTCATAAGAACCCACGTAATTTACCGATACGGGGTTCCTTCAAAATTTATCTCCGACAATGCCCTTTATTTCAAATGTAAGGCAATGGTCAAGTTGATGAACAAATACAAATTCAAGCATAGTTTCTCGGCTAGTTACAACCCGTCTTCAAATGGTCAAGCAGAAGCATTTAACAAAGTGTTATGCAAAATCATGAAGAAGACAACAACAAAGAATAAAAGGGATTGGCATGAACGCCTCCTAGAAGCTTTATGGGCTTATAGAACCACTCTGAGGACTGCAACTTGTTGCACACCTTATAACTTGGTGTTTGGGTATGAGGCAGTGTTACCTTTGGAGGTACAAATACCTTCATTAAGAATTGCTACTCAACTAACAAACCCAGATGAAAATGTGCAAGTCCGTCTAGCCGAGCTTGAAGCATTAGATGAAAAGCGACTTGCTATTCAACAAAAGCTCGAAATTTACCAAGCCCAAGTAGCTGGGGCATTCAACAAGAAGGTTAAATTTCGATCTTTTCCAGTCGGGGGATCTAGTGCTTACTGTGAAAAGACCAATTATCATAACTAGAAGGATGAAAGGCAAATTTGAAGCAAAATGGGAAGGACCTTATGTTGTCACTAAGGTCTTCCTAAGAGGGGCATATGAACTTTCAAATTCAGAAAACTCTGAGTAAGTGGGAAGAAGACATCTTCAATACGACTAGACTCGTCATGCTTTGCACGTTTCTTTTTTTTGAAATGTGGGACTGAGGAATGGACATTTTATGATCCAATGTCCGACTCAGTATCAACATAGTTGGCGCCAGTAAATTCATTATGTAGGGAAGGACATCTCTCAAAAACTTCTTCAGGGTTGGAGTAAAGTAAGCGAATGTCTTTGATTACATAATTTGACTCCTCTTCTTTGAATGGTTGCTTGGATAATGTTGAATGAATGGCCTTCACAAATCTCCCCAAGTATGGAATGCTACTCCTCACCCACCAACGACAGTACCACCACGTGCATTGACCCATACGGAGAGTCCTAGGAATGTGAAAGTGGATGCCAGTATTTCTCCTTAATATTAAAACCCAAGCTTTAGCGATTTCGCTTATTCCACACTGCCTCCTCCTAGGAATACTCAGACAAAACTTATCTGAGGGCACACCTTGATCGAAACCAAACTAGCGAGCAAATCTGTTAGGATAATAAGATTCTAAATATGCATCGTTACCCACTCTTACGGGTAGCAAAGAAGAACGCATAGAAATTAGTAACTCAAATTTCTCATCAGATAAATCTTCATTATCCAGAAAGTCTAGATCTTTTTCCATGGGAAATGAATATGGCCGATGCATAACATAATCCTCTCCCCTTAAAATATGTCTAGCCCCATTCATGCTTCGACGTTCAGCAGGGATCCCGCCATACTTACTTAAATGAGGAAGATCCATAAGATCCCAATACAGAGATGGCGAAAATGCTCGGCTAACCAACCTATCACATAATGCATAGGTAAGAAGGCTTGACCTCGCCCCTGGCCATGTATGGCTGAATCATACAAAGCTCGATAAATGTATCCCAAAACAAAGGGTGCAAGTGAAACTTTGTGTCCGTGGGCCTGTTGGAAATTATTTTACCAGGATCTAGATTTACTAACAAGTATGTTGGATTAACAACCTAATATGAATTCTAAAACAATGAAAATAAACACATATAAAGTTAGAAAACCTTACAGTGGGTGCAGCGGAATAATATGACTCCTTCCGTTCAGATCTCTAGCCCTTGATTCCTTTCTGTAGCAGAGCATCACCAAGATTTGAACCTAGATCTTCTTTTCTCCTTCTTTGATGCAGAAATTCCATAGTCTTACATACAATGATTGAGGTACCACTTGATGTGTGTGGGCACTACTCATCTCACAAGGATTTCTAAATTTTCTCTCTTTTTCTCTCTTGAATTTCGTGGCTTATCATATATACAAAGACATGCAAGAGAAGAGAACAAGGGTTGCTTTATATAGGGAAAATGGAGAGCACAACTTTCCAAATAAAACAATTTCTTTAATTACTGTGTAATCAATTAACTGCCTTATTTAGTGTGAGCCACCACTTTCCTATTTTTGCTAGGCTTTGATTAGCAATTACATGGCAATTAAAATTGAAAATAATAATTGGGAAACACAAACCATGTGGCCGGCCATAGGGTGATATGGGCCTCACTTGGATTTTGCAGTTTCCTCAATTTTATTTCTATTTCTCCAAAAATGCCATTTTTCCAATTCTAATCATTTAAATGCCAAAACTAATTATTTAATAACTAAAATAGATTATAAATAATATTGTCATTTAATATAATTATTAATTAGACATACAAAGTCTCTTAATTAATAATTAAACCTAGAAACCCTTTTCTTTACGATTTCATCCTTAAACTGTGAGAATTCATAAAGTAGACATAGTCTAACTTTTAGAATTATAATTGATTAATTAAAATCAATTAACTGAGTCTTACAAGCAGTATGGTCTCAACTAGTATGGGGACCATGGGTCTATATAACCGAGCTTCCAATAAGTCGAACTGAATTTACCAAGTAAACTCCCTAACTTATTAATTCCTCATTGAATCCACACTTAGAACTTGGAATTGCACTCTCAGTCATATAGAACGCTCTATATGTTCCATGATATAGACACGTCATTAGTTATCCATTGTTATAACCCTAATGTGATCAATGATCCTCTATATAGATGATCTACATTGAAAAGGCACTACTGTTACCGCTACACCTCTAATGTATTTTATCCTTAAAACACTTAACCCTGTATAAATGATATTTCACCTAAGTGAAATGAGATCTCCACCATTTATCTTCGTTTGGTTAAGCTCGAAGGAAATCATCCTTTACTTCTATTTGCCAGATAGAAGCTATAGATTCCATATTTATGTTAGCGCTCCCACTCAATTGCACTACCGTGTTCCCAAAATGTACGTATTACCCTTACTCAAAAGTAGGCTTAACTAACAAATCAAAGAACACGAGTAACACTCTTGAGATTGAACCTAACCATATCAGGATTAAGATCATTTGATCTAGGATCAACAGGTGATATTGAATTGAATAGATATTACGGTAAATTTTAATATATCTAATCAAAGTTCAATATCGGTCCCTTCCGATGTATACTCCATACATCCGATACTGGTAAACTTTGCCAATGTCCTGAAAAGGACATAACACTTTTCTAAGGTGTAAGAATACCTATCGCTGATTATACCATGTCAGTCTAAATCCAGTGTTCTGACAAATCAGGGAATAAACTTTTGAACATATAATAAAGATTATATTCCACTGTGCTGACAACACTATAATCTTTAACAAACTCATATGTTCTGGACTTAAAAAGAATTCATACATTATATACATATAATCATGAAATAAATCATGTGAACCATGCAACATAAAATGTTATTTCTGATCTTTATTAATAAGTAAATCTGATTATATGAAATGAGTTTTATTTAGGGCATAAAACCCAACAGGGCCATCATTGAAGCCATATAAAAAGTTTCAGGTCTAGTGTTGGAGCCCTCAGTAGGAAAAACAAAACGACTTAGCCATAAAGACAGAAAGGCTGCAAGACTACCGTCGTTTAAAATTTTCAATGGGATAGACTGAAGATTAACTTTTGATTTACCTTTCCTTTGGTCGTCTTCTCCTACGGCCTCACAAGTCGAGTTTTGTCTCACACCTTGAAACATCTTTTTCCCTCTATAGAAAAATTCTATCCACTACTCCCAAGATACATTTATATTATTTGATTTGGCACAAACTTTGACACTCTTCAAATAGTTATAAATTTGAGTGTGGAGCCTGAAAAGCTCTGCAGTAGTAGAATGATATGGAGTTCCACCAACCAATTTTTTGTTAAGAGGTATGAACTCTTCATAAGGAATTCCTAAAATAGGTAACCCTCCAATAACCTTCAAGTCATACAGAGATATTCCCATCTCACCGCTGCTATGATGAAATGTGTTAGACAGAGGACCCCAGAGTTCAGAAAAAGCTCGCCATACAGATCTCTCATAGTTGATATATAAACAGCTCCACAAATTCCAGCCTGATTCAAAGTATCTCGATTTGTGCACAAAATAAGGTCTGTCCATCGATAAGATATGTCATAAATACAGCATGTCCATGAAAGAAAAAATTGTTATTGGCCTTTTTCTCTGCTAAAACACGATGAAGGCTTGGATAAAAGTCCACAGTGACTTGGTAATCCATATCAGCATCCTGTTTATTGTCAACATCCCCAAGAACTTTAGCTTGGAAATTGGGACCAAAGCCTCGAGTGTGCTGGACAACATTATCATCAAGTGAAGAATGATATTGTAAGTCACCCGAGATTACATCTTCAATCTTACACAAAGAAACTGGATCTTGATGATCATTGGATGCTTTTACTTCATTCAATGAAATGGAGCGCCGATAAGATGGTCCAATCTCTATTTCTCTTCCTAAAATTTTCGGAGCTTGTTGAGAGCCAAGTCCCCTAAAATTAAACATACTGCACAAAAAAAGTAGGTCAGACAAAATAAAATACAAAATTCTCAAGCAAGATGTGTGTACATAAATGACACGCACTTGCTTGAGGGGGCATCTATTGAATGATAAAAAAAAGGAATAAATAAATTTATTATTATTTCATTATTGGTTTTAAAATAATAATAATAAAAAAAAAATAAATATCAATCAAATAGAGAGAAAATAGGATCTCAACTCCCCACTCCCCTATTTTTACTCATCCTTTACGTTACAGGATAAAAAAAATTAATAATTTTACTGGAAAAATAGGGTCTACAAATAGGAGAAGTTGAGAACAGAAAACGGCATTGATACTTTGAAAAAAAGAGTCTGAGAAAGAGAGAAAAAGAAACTCAGAGAAAAAAATAAGCGATACTTTTTTTGGCAACAATCAAGAAAACTTCAAGGGTAAGTATTCAGGGAATGAACTCATTCCTAATTCTCTTTTTTTCTTTTGATGTGTATTTTGTTCCTCTCCTATTCCTATTTCTCTCTATTCATTTATAGGATGCCCTCATTCTATAAATGAAATTGGATGCCCTCATCCATGGAATGCCCTCATTCCACAAAAAATTGGATGCTCTCATCCATGGAATGCCCTCATTCCAAAACAAAAAAATTGGATGCTCTCATCCATGGAATGCCCTCATTCCACAAAAAATTAGATGCCCTCATTCCACCAAAAAAATTGGATGCCCTCATCCATGAAATGCCTTGATTCCACCAAAAAATTTAAATGCTCTCATCCTTAAATTAATCAATCAGAATTACTTTTTTTCTTTAAAAAGATTTTGATTGAGAAATACGGTATATCAATATGCACCTTTCTGAATAAAATATTGCCATTATATGGAGTCATGGGTTTAAAGGTGATTAAAACACCGAATTGAGTCAGTTTACAAGCTAAAAAATATATGTATATATCGTAAGCCTAGCTATTATTTAGGTTATATACGATCTTATATATATATATATAAATATATGCTTAAGTTAATTATTTGTTTCACTTGGGATTGTATGACTATATATATGCGTGTACTGACTCTTCCTAAATGGCCATTTAAACACACACATGATATTGATATATAAAGAATATATATAAGTATAGATGTCCTGACATAAAAAAAAAATATAATGGAGTTGTGAATATAAAGGAGTAAACTGTTGGAAATTATTTTACCAGGATCTTAGATCTACTCACAAGTATGTTTATTAACACCCTAAATATGAACTTTCTAAAACGATAAATTAAACACATATAAAGTTTAAGAAACCTTACATTGGTTGCAGCGGAATATAATGACTCCTTCCGTTCAGATATCTAGCCCTTGATTCCAATCTGTAGCAGAGCATTATCAATATCTGAACCTGGATCTCTTTCTCTGAATCTTTGATGCTGAAACTCCTTTTTGCTGAAAGTCTTTCTTCACGATCTTCCTCACTATGATTGAGGTATCACTTGCTGTGTGTGGGCACTACTCATACACTAAGAATTTCGAAATTGAAGGAAGAAAAGAAGAGAGGGAGTGGTCAGCCAGATAGGGAGAGAGAAGGCTCAGTTTTTTCTGAATCAGAAATGTCAGAAGAAAAGTGTAGAAATTTTAGTGTAATTTTCCTGAAGCCTTCACTATCTATTTATAACATTCCACTAGGGTTAGGTTTGAATTATTTGGCATTAAAATAATGAAAATATCAGTTTAAATTTCTTACAAAAGTGGCAGGCCCTATGCTAGTGGATTTGGGCCTCATTTTTTGCAATTTTGCAGTTTTACCTTTTCTGCATCTGATTTTCTCAAAAACGCCAATTTTCTAATTCAACCATTTAAATGCCAATTCTAACTATTTAATAACTATAAATAATTATTAAATAATATTGTCATTTATCATATTTATTAATTGAACCATACAAAGTATCATAATTAACAAATATGCCCTATAAACTCTTTCTTTACAATTTCGCCCTTACTTAGTGAAAAATTCACAAATAGACATAGTCTAATTTGAGAATTATAATTGATTAATCAAAACCAATTATATGAGTCTTACAAGCAATATTATCTCAACTAGTGCGGGGACCATGGGTCTATATAACCGAGCTTCCAATAAGTACATCAAGAATTTAGCACTAAAATTCACTAACTTATTAATTCTTCGTTGAATCCACGCATAGAACTTAGAATTGCACTCTCAGTATATAGAATGCTCTATATGTTTCGCCATATAGACACATCATTAGTTATCCATTGTTATAATCCTAATGTGATCAATGATCCTCTATATGAATGATCTACACTGTAAAGGGATTAAATTACCGTTACACCCTACAATGTATTTATTCCTTAAAACACTTGACCCCGTATAAATGATATTTCAGCTTATGTGAAATGAGTACTCCACCATTTATGTTCGTTTGGTCAAGCTCGAAGGAGATCATCCTTTGCTTACTATTCGCCAGATAGAAGCTATAGATTCCATGTTTATGATAGCGCTCCCACTCAATTGCACTACCGTGTTCCCAAAATGTACGTATCACCCTGACCTAAAAGTAGGCTTAACTAACAAATCAAAGAACACGAATAGCCTTTCAAGATTGAGCCTAATCATAACAGGATTAAGAACATTTGATCTAGGATCAACTAGGCGATATTGACTTGAATAGATATTACGGTAAGTTTAATAAATCTAAGTCAAAGTTCAATATCGGTCCCTTCCGATGCATACTCCATGCATCCAACCTGAGCTTTACTTTAACCAATGCTCTGGAAAGAACATAGCACTTCTCCAAATGCAAGTAAACTCTGTTGTAGATTATCATATCAGTAAAACCCTATGTCTGATAAATCTAGGAAACTTTATTCACATAGTCATGTTTACTTTCCAATGTGTTGACGGCACAATAAACAGGATCAAGTATGTGAAAAGGGTTTCAGATGAATTTATACATTATGTACATATAATCATGAAATAAATCATGTGAACCATGCAACATTAAATGTTATTTCTAATCTATATTAATAAGTAAATCTGATTATATTGAAATGAGTTTTATTTAGGGCATAAAACCCAACAAACTCCCACTTGCACTAATATAAAACAAAAAGTGCGTTTCAAATAATCTCAACACCTTGATATACAAATCAAGTGTAGTAGTAGTAAACTCCTTGTAATAGGATTTGAAAGGTTGAATTAACCACAACCTTTTCTCCACCATTACTCTTCCTTTAATCACAAAATCATTGATAATGTGAAATTCCTCTCTATATGTCTACTCTCTTGGGATACTGGATTCTATATCTTTGGCAACTACTTTTGGTTAATCAGGAAATTAACACTAGTAGTTTAGGCAATTTGGAATGGTGCAAAAAATGTATAGAACTTTCCTTAGACTGTATAAGTACCTTTCCTGCAACTCTAACATTCAGTCCCTTTCTGGTAGACCTAGAGATTTTAGATAGGTTTTTACACTTCTCCAAAATCACTATTCCACCCCCAGAGTAACCACCATCTTATCAGAAAGATTTACTAGCACAAAGGCAAATTTCGAAATCTGATATTGTGTAGTCTAAGAGTTTTAAACACACCCTTATAGACTAACATATAGTTCCTCTTCTTAATCTTAAAATTTACTTGATTGTCTTCCAATGTTCTTCTCCTCGATTAATCTGATACCTACTCATTACTCCCACTCAACAGCAGGTGTCTGGTCTAAGGCATACAAAAGCATATCTAAGACCTCTCACTGTTGATATAAGAAATTCTTTCATGGCTTTATCTTTTCTGGAATAGTTGAGACTTTTCCTTAGATGAATAAAATTTATGCCTAAGAAGTTGTGAAGCTTCTATAGATTGCCATTAGAAAGAAAATGCTTCAGCATCTTACTAAAGTAAGCTGCTTGCATTAGAGTAAGTAATTACCAGGTATACCACAAGCCGTAGGTTTAGATAAACTCAAACCTATAATACTAGGAACAGGAAGTTTTGTTAAGTCCATTGAATAGACTTATAAACGAAAATTTCCTTTTACGTCCTCGTATTAGAAAACTTTAGGTTATTCCATGTGAATGGATTAAACCATAGTTCTATTGGCTTTCTTCTTAGTTTCTTATCTTGACAATCCATTACTTGTTTAAACTCACAATGGATTTTAATCATTAGTGTCTCCCAAGTCATAAGAAGGTGAGTTCCTAGAAACTCTCCCACTACGACAAGGTACCGTGAATTATGTCTAAGAAAAACTAAATGGTATTTATTGTTAGGCTATTTTTAGCTTAGGTTTCGGATCAATTTTATGTGCGTTTTTCGCTGTATTGGGACAGAATTACGCTTGTTTTCTATGTTTTCAGGGTCTTTGGAATAAAAGAGATCTCGGGGGCAGAAATTCAACAAAAGACGGGCTGAGCCAAGGAAAACACGAATTCTGAAGTATTGTGCACATCTGGCCGCGGCTAGACACAGCTTGGCCGCGGCTAGAACACCAAACGAATGAAGGAAAAAAATGTGCTCCAGTCGCCGCGGCCAGAGGGAACTTCGCCGCGGCTAAAAAGTCCTTACAGAACCGTGTATTTTCAACACCAATCTGGCCGCGGCGAGGGTGTATATGGCCGCGGCGAGATCCCGTACGGACCAGGGGCCTTTTCGTCCATCGAACCCTAAATTTTAGTTATAAATAGAAAACTGCGATTGGAAGTCAGGGAGAGCGATCAGAAACCCTAAAATACAGCAGAGAGCGGCAGGAAGAGCACGGAGATTCAAGTGACGATCTGTAATTCATCCACCAACAGTTCATTTCTTTATTCCTCTTTAATTTATTTATGTTGAATATTGCTTTAGGAATAGTTATGGATTTGTTTCTGAACTAAATTTCCCATTTAGGGAGGATGATGATTGTTGTTTAATGTTTTGCCTAGTTAATGTTTAATTACCATTCCTCAATTCTTGTTTGTGAAATTATCTTAATTTGTGTTTAATTTCATGTTTAAGATTGATCACCTTGTGCATGCTCTATGATCTCAATTCGAAATCTGAAAAAGTGAGAATTGAGAATGCTAAAATTGAGATAATCGATGTTCTATGTGAAACGAAAGTATTCACATGACTTATGTGACGAGTAGATTATTACTTAATGCTGATTTCATGTTAGTTTAATTTAGGAATTAATTAGATAACATGTGATTTAGAATCTAGAAGATCTGAAAGGAGCTAGGTTATTTCATAATCTGTCATTCACTTCAAGAATAGGATAGTAATTAAGCATTAACGATTTGGGTAAACAACAACAGGATTCTCCTCCCTATCATCTCATATTGCTTAAACTTTAACTGTGTTTTGTGTTTTCTGAATTACTTTACTTTTCTGAAATCATAATTGTCTTCGATTTGCCAAATAGAACTATAAGTATATTTTAGTGGTATTTAATCCAATTCCCTGTGGGATCGACCTCACCTGTGTGAGATTTACTACTTGATTGCGTATACTTGCGTAGTGTTTATAAATTTTAGCAACAAGTTTTTGGCGTCGTTGCCGGGGAATTGTTTAAAGATTAATATTACACAAAATTATACTAACTTCTACTTTGGTATATTTTCTCTTGCTGATTTTTCTAACCTTTTTCTTGCAATATTTCTTGATCTATTTCAGGAATCCTAAGTGCATGCGCCATCAAGGACAAGCAGTCATATTACCAGTTGATCCTGAAATCGAGAAAACTTGCAAGAGGAGTCGAAAGAACAAGAGGCAAGAAAGAGTTTTAGCAACTGCTGAAACATCAGAAATCATGGCTGCCAATGTGAACAATAATGCTGGAAACAATGGGGGTAATAACGGTAATAATGGAGGTGCCGTGGAAGATCAGGCTAATGGCCGTAGCTTGAGAGATTACATTCTCCCTACTCTGACGGGAGTGCAGTCATGTATCAGGCCACCGGCAGTGGATGCAAACAACTTCGAGATTAAACCTGCCATCCTTCAAATGGTGCAGTCTTCAGTTCAGTTTGGTGGCCTCCCTTCTGAAGATCCTAATCTGCATCTCTCTAACTTCATGGAACTTTGTGAAACTTTTAAAGTTAATGGAGTTAGCGATGATGCCATTCGACTGAGATTGTTTCCATTCTCGCTCAGAGAACAAGCCAAGAGTTGGTTGAACTCTTTGCCACCCAACTCTATTGCCACTTGGAATGATTTGGCAAGAAAATTCTTGTCAACGTTTCTTCCTCCAGCCAAGTCTGCAAAGCTGAGAGGAGAAATCAATAATTTCTGCCAACAAGATAATGAATCTCTCCATGAGGCTTGGGAGAGGTTTAAAGATCTGATCAGGAGGTGTCCTCATCATGGTATAGAGAAGTGGATGCTGGTTCACAACTTCTACAACGGATTGGTTGGTAATACTAGAACTCTAATAGATGCAGCAGCGGGCGGAGCTTTTATGAGAAAGAGTGCTAATGAGGCGTATGATCTATTGGAGGAGATGGCTCTAAACAATCAGCAGTGGCCAACTAAAAGGAGTCAATCTAAGAAGGTAGCTCGTGTGTTAGAAGTTGATGCCATCACAAAGTTAACAGCTCAGGTTGAGGCATTGACAAAAATAATTGCAGGGCAAGCTAAACAAGCCCAAATTGTTTGTGAGTTATGTGGAGGAAGTCATCACTTTTCGGAGTGTCAAGCAGATGTGGATGATTTGCCAATGGATGAAGCTAAAGCCATTGGGAATTTTTCACAGAAATACAACAACAATAATTATGGGTTCAACCAGGGTAACAACCGAAGAAACAGTGGGTTCTATCAGCAACGAAATCAGAACCAACAGTTTAATCAGCAACAAGCCTCTGGTGGAAATTCTAGTTTGCAAACAGATTTACTGCTTCAATTTATGACTGAAACTAGATCTTCAATTAAAGACCTACAGACTCAGATGGGCCAGCTAGCAACTCAGGTAGCAACCCGCCCTCAAGTAAATTTGCCTAGCACAACTGAAGTCAATCCCAAAGAAAACTGCAAAGCAATTACCCTGAGGAGCGGTAAGAAGTATGATGGGCCTGAGTTACCACAACCAGTTGAGGTAGATGAAGAAATAAATGCTCAACCAGTGCAAACACCAACACCAACAGCAGAGAAGGCTACTGAAAGCCCAACACTACCACAGCAGTCTCCACCTATTAGCATAGATCATCATGTGAAAATACCCTATCCTTAGAGGCTCAGAAAGTCAAGCTTAGACAAGCAGTTCACCAAGTTTCTAGAAGTCTTCAAAAGACTTCACATTAACATTCCTTTTGCTGAAGCTCTAGAGCAGATGCCAAGTTATGTGAAGTTTATGAAGGAGATTTTGTCAAAGAAGAGGAAGATGGAAGATTATGAGACAGTGGCTCTAACTGAAGAGTGTAGCGCTATTCTACAGAAGAAACTTCCTCCAAAACTCAGAGATCCAGGGAGCTTTACTATTCCTTGTACTATTGGAAAAATTGAAGGAATAAATGCACTATGTGATTTGGGAGCCAGTATAAACTTAATGCCTTTGTCAGTGTTTAAAAGACTGCAGCTGGGTGAAGTAAAGCCAACCACGGTAACTCTTCAATTGGCGGATCGATCACTAGCTCATCCTAGAGGAGTCATTGAGGATGTGTTAGTAAAAGTTGACAAGTTTATCTTTCCAGTTGACTTCATTGTTCTGGATATGGAAGAAGACAGCAATGTTCCTATCATCCTGGGGAGACGCTTCTTGGCAACAGGGAAAGCACTAATTGATGTTCAGAAAGGAGAGTTAAAGCTGAGGGTACAAGGAGATGAAGTTGTATTTAATGTGCTCAAGGCAATGACTTACCCTACGGCTAGTGACAATTGTTTTGCAATTGATGTGGTGGACCAGTTGGTGGAGACAAAGACGCATATTGAAGAACCTCTTAATCTGACTTTGGTACAAGGGGAGGTGGTGGAACAAGACGGTAAGGAAGCTTATGAGTATGCTATGTGGCTCGACTCTTATGGACCGTTGAATAGAAGATACTATGAAGAGTTAGGAGTCATACCAACAAAGCCTACCCCATCTACTGAAAAGCCTCCTCAACTAGAGTTAAAAGTCCTACCGGATCATCTCAGGTATGAATATTTGGGAGAAAATAAGACACTTCCTGTTATTGTGGCATCCTCCCTATCTTCTGTAGAGACAGACAAGCTATTACGGGTTCTAAGGAAGCATACGAAAGCCATTGGATGGACTTTAGCAGATATTAAAGGGATCAGCCCTTCAACTGTAATGCACAGAATCTTAATGGAGGAAGGAGTGAAGCCTACCATTGATGCACAACGAAGATTAAATCCACCAATGAAGGAGGTTGTCAGAAAAGAAGTCTTAAAGTGGTTAGATGCTGGGGTAGCGTATCCTATTTCAGATAGTAAATGGGTAAGTCCAGTCCAAGTTGTTCCAAAGAAAGGAGGGATGACGGTGGTGAAGAATGAAAAGAATGAACTCATCCCAACCAGAACTGTCACAGGATGGAGAATTTGCATTGACTACCGAAAACTCAACAAGGCCACAAGAAAAGATCACTTTCCACTCCCATTCAGTGATCAGATGTTAGACAAGTTGGCAGGTCAAGAGTACTATTGTTTCCTTGATGGGTACTCAGGGTATCACCAAATAGCTATAGCACCGGAAGATCAAGAGAAAACAACATTCACATGTCCATATGGTACTTTTGCTTTTCGACGAATGCCATTCGGGCCGTGTAATGCTCCAGCAACATTTCAGAGGTGTATGATGGCCATATTTTCAGATCTAATAGAAAAATGCATCGAGGTGTTCATGGATGATTTTTCAGTGTTTGGTTCATCGTTTGACCAATGTTTAAGCAACTTGGAATTGGTTTTAACAAGGTGTGAAGATTCTAATTTGGTGTTGAACTGGGAAAAATGCCATTTCATGGTTACGGAAGGAATAGTGTTGGGACACAAAATCTCGAAAGAAGGTATTGAGGTTGACAGAGCCAAAGTATCTACAATTGAGAACTTGCCTCCTCCAGTTTCAGTTAAAGGAGTTCGAAGCTTTTTGGGTCATGCCGGGTTCTATAGAAGATTTATCAGAGACTTCTCCAAAGTTGCCAAACCGCTATCCAATCTTCTCGCTAGTGGAGTACCTTTTGAATTTGGGAAAGATTGTCTTGAAGCATTCCAGATTCTCAAGGATAAGTCAATCTCAGCACCGATCGTGACTACACCAAACTGGGAATTACCTTTTGAAATCATGTGCGATTCAAGTGATTATGCGATTGGAGCAGTGTTGGGACAACGGGTTGACAAGGTATTCAGAACCATTTACTATGCAAGCAAAACCTTGAATGATGCCCAACTGAATTACGCTACTACAGAAAAAGAGATTTTGGCTATAGTGTTTGCATGTGACAAATTTCGACCCTACTTGATTGGCAATAAAGTGATAGTGTATACAGATCACTCAGCAATCAAATACTTGATGACTAAGAAGGATGCCAAACCAAGACTAATTCAATGGGTTCTTCTTTTGCAAGAATTTGATCTAGACATAAAAGATAAGAAGGGTACTGAGAATCTGGTGGCAGATCACTTGTCAAGACTAGAGCTGGAAGAAAGTCAGAATACGAAAGAGGTACAAATAAATGAACAATTTCCCGATGAACAACTCTTTAGTGTGAGGGAAAGTCTAATGGTACCGTGGTATGCTGATTATGTTAACTACTTGGCTGCCAATATCACTCCTCCTGAGCTATCTCGCCAACAACTAAAGAAATTCTTTTCTGAGGTGAAACATTACTACTGGGAAGAGACAATCCTCTACAAGCACTGTGCAGATCAGATAATAAGAAGGTGTGTGCCTGAAAAGGAGATGTACTCTATTCTTAATCACTGTCATGCTCTACCATGTGGGGGACACTTCAGTGGAACTAGAACAGCTGCCAAGGTGTTGCAAAGCGGATTCTTTTGGCCAACAATTTTCAAAGATGCTAGTACTTTTGTGAAGGCATGTGATCGTTGTCAGCGTACAGGAAACATCTCAAGGAGAAACGAAATGCCTTTGACAGGAATCTTGGAAGTAGAGTTGTTTGATGTATGGGGGATAGACTTTATGGGTCCTTTTCCTTCATCATTTAGCAATCTATACATTCTACTAGCTGTGCATTACGTATCAAAATGGGTAGAAGCTGCAGCAACACCTGCTAATGATGGAAAAACAGTTCTTCGATTCCTTCAGAAAAATATATTCACACGTTTTGGTACTCCCCGAGCAATCATAAGCGATGAAGGGAGTCACTTCTGCAACAAACAGTTCGAAGCACTTCTTTCAAAATATGGTGTTCGTCATAGAACTGCCCTCCCCTATCATCCGCAAAGTAATGGCCAAGCTGAGATTTCTAACCGGGAAATAAAGACGATTCTGGAGAAAACGGTGCAGAGATCAAGGAAAGATTGGTCAAGAAAGTTGGATGACGCATTGTGGGCCTATAGAACAGCGTTTAAAATGCCAATCGGGATGTCACCATATCGGTTGGTGTTTGGAAAGGCTTGTCATTTACCGGTGGAGTTAGAACACAAAGCTTACTGGGCAATGAAAACTCTGAACATGGATTTAAGGGCTGCTGGGCAGAAAAGACTACTACAGTTGGATGAATTGGAGGAATTTCGAAACGAAGCTTATGAAAACGCTAAGATTTACAAGGAAAGAACTAAGAGGTGGCATGACCAAAATTTAGTCAGAAAGGAGTTTCAACCTGGGCAACAAGTTCTACTCTTCAACTCAAGACTAAAGTTGTTTCCTGGTAAATTAAAGTCAAGGTGGTCAGGGCCATTTACAGTGATCAAGGTGTTTCCTTATGGAGCGGTGGAACTCAAAGGTGAAGGCCCTAATACTTTCAAAGTGAATGGGCAGCGATTAAAGCTCTACTTGGGAGGTCAATTTGATCAAACCAAGTCTGCCATGATTCTGGCGCCACTATGAAGATCTCAATCAACGTCTAGCTAAGCGACGATAAAGTTAGCGCTAATTGGGAGGCAACCCAAATTTCTTTATGATTTAGTTGAACTCTTTTTAAGTTTTGCTGTTAATTTTCTTTTTCGGTTTTAATTAGCATTCCTCAAAAAAAAAATGGGACTCGCCCAGTGGCCGCGGCGAGATATACCTTGGCCGCGGCCATAAGGTCCTTACAGAGAGACCTGAAATTTATCGAAATCTAGCCGCGGCGAGGCTTTATATGGCCGCGGCTAGAATGGTCAGTTTTCCTTTTTAAAGGCCAAATCCCTACATTTCAAATCAAACCCCACATTCAAATCCCTAACTTCTCCAACCGAACACCCATTCTCTCCACCATATTTTCTTCATCTAATCCCATTCAAAACCCCTTTTCATCAAATTTAACCATAAACTTTCATCCTAAATCATCATAAACCCTTATTTCTCTCATCTAACACTCTTTTCCTCTAAAAATCCATTCCAAAATCCCTAAACCTCACCCGAATTTCAGAAAAATCACTATTAACCTTCTTCTTCCTTAAAGCTTCAAGATTCTCATCAATGGAGGTTGACTAAAGATTGATTTTCATTGAGGTAACAAATTTTAATCTCTCTACACAAGTTTGATTGGATTATTTGTGGATTGCTAGAGAATATTAGACTTTGTGTTGGATTTTTGAAATTTTTGCTCATACATTGTTGAATAGTATTGTTGTGAGTGAAATTGAGTTTGATTGTGAAAGGGTTAATTCCCAGGAAGTGGATTTTTAAGGGGAAGTGCTGTCAAAATTTTGAAAAATCTTGAGAGTTAGAAAAAATTTGGGTGATATGGGTCCAAAAAGATCAAGAGTGAGTGAGGAAGTGGGAGCGTCATCATCCAACCCACCTAGAGGTCGCTCTAATCTTGATAGAGTAAGGTTTACCAACATGGATGCTCAAGAGCGGTTTTTGAAATTGAAAGATAGGGCATTCATTGAAGATAGAGGGATAGACATTGTAAACCTAAGCCAAACTGCAAACATCCTTCCTGCCTTTGCATCTATTAGAGATCAAATCTTAAATAGGCAGTGGACTAAGTTTGTAGATGTCACTGAGCGTGGTAACCAAACTCTAGCTTTAGAATTTTTAGCCAACTGGCCTGAAAGAGAGGACGGCAAAGTAAGAGTTAGGGGGGTTAAAGTGCCTGCTTCCACAGCCGATATTCATGCTCTTTATGAGCTCCCAACCTTTACTATAGAGCAGCAACCTTTGAAGCAGCAAATCCGAGCAAAAAGTTTGGATTATGTGGATATAGCCGAAACTCTAGGGTATCCGGGACTTAGATTTCACACCTATGATGGAGAACCGTATCAATTGTTTCGGTGTGAACTCAACCCAATAGCCAAGGCGTGGCTGTACTTTGTCAGTGCAAGGTTGCTCCCGAACAAACACTTTTCTGATGCTCAGATTGACAGGCTTAAATATGTTTATGGAATTATGAAAGGGTATAATTTGAATGTGGGGGACATCATTCGACTGACATTTGATATAATGGTTGAGGGTTCTTGTGGTGGTGGACTTGGGCTTGCTGGCATTATCACTGATCTGTGTGAGAAACATGGAGTACCACAGTACTCTTATGATACTAAGGTAGCGCCGCAACGCAGTATCAATTTATGCACTGTTATGCGACTCAAGCCTCCTCATCCTCATGGTCAACCACCAGCTCGGGGAGATCCTCCCGCAACAGAACAAGAGGAGCATGAGGACATTGAACCACCACGTCTTGTCGGGCCTCTTGACCCCGCCATGCAGTACACTCACAATCAGCTGAATTATTTGATTCAGCAGAACATGCATATGCAGAATTACATGGCCCAGCGGAGTATCTTTGATGAGCAGGAGGTGGCTCAATTGAACACACTTGTCACGAGGATGAATATCGGTGTGGACGATCCGAATTATTTTGCCATGCCACCCCGCTTCAACCCTTATGACCAGCCACCGCCGCCAAACCCCTTCTAAGGGGCTCAGGTAAGTTTCTCTCACCCTGGTTTATTTTCACACATTGGGGACAATGTGCATTTTTAGTTTGGGGGGGGGGAGACTTAAATTTTTTCAGTTTATTTGTTTTCGTTAATTAGTTTGTTTTAGTTTAGTTTGTTTTAGTTTTTTTTAGTCCTGTGTGATAGCTAAATTGAAAGATTGATTGAACCGCTGTTATTCACTTGTGCAATGGATTAAAACATTAACTGTGTGCTTGACTTGCAACTGTTTGAATTAAGATGGATGTGTGCTAGGAAGTGATTCATGTAGACTTAAAACATTTGTTATTCTCACATATCACTTCTGTTCTATTTGGTTTGTGGAATGATTGACTATACATGAAATAGAATTTGTTTGACATACTCTCTTGAAGCGAAATCCTTGATTTTTTCTGTTTGGAAAGTGATTTAGGCAAGTTTTCTTTGGAACGATTGAGCCTTTCAAGCCTACCTAAAATTTTTTACCATAGTATACCCAAAGTTGAGCCTTAGCCTTTTTTAAAAATTTTCACCACTTAACTGAGCTGAATTCGTTATATTTAACTCTTTTAACCCTGAACATACCTTATTATGCCATGAGCCTTTAAGCAAGTTTGGGGGGGGATAAAGTGTTGTAAGTGGGAAACAAAGTGTAAGGGTGAGAGATTGAAAAAAATATTGTGTGTTGTGCCTCCAGAAAAAAAGAAGAAGAAAAAAAAGAAAAGAAAAAATATGCGAAAATGTCTTCTTGAAAAAAAACTAGGAAAATTATGAGGTACACGCATAAAGAAAAAAAATTGTAATCTCTTACTTCGGTTTTTGGGATATATGGAAGAAAAGAAAGGAAAAATAAATGTCTAGGCTTGCTTGGTTAATAGTGCTTATGGTATAGTGTAGCCTAAATGACTTCTCACCTACCCATGTACCTAAGCCATGTGATGATAACCGAAAAAGACCTATTGATTCCAAAGAGAAATGTGTCAACATTAGTGGAGAGAGGTATGTCATTCAAACTTATTGATCATGTGTTAGTGGAATGTTGGAAAGTTTAGAACGGTTGTGATATGGGCGACAATTGCAATGTTTGATGTTTGTATGAACTGCTTACTTGTAAATTGCACATCCAAATTAGTTCTTAGAGTTGGCAAGTTGAAATTCTGGTTATTGATGGATTGAAGTTGTGCAGGTGGCGGTAGCAGTTCAATCGTCGGAAAGTTTACTTATCATTGTTTGTTTGTTTTTAGTTTGAGTCTTAGTTTACTCGGGGACGAGTAAAGAGTCAGTTTGGGGGAATTTGTTAGGCTATTTTTAGCCTAGGTTTTGGATCAATTTTATGTGCGTTTTTCGCTGTATTGGGACGGAATTACGCTTGTTTTCTATGTTTTCAGGGTCTTTGGAATAAAAGAGATCTCGGGGGTAGAAATTCAGCAAAAGACGGGCTGAGCCAAGGAAAACACGAATTCTGAAGTATTGTGCACATCTGGCCGCGGCTAGACACAGCTTGGCCGCGGCTAGAACACCAAACGAATGAAGGAAAAAAATGTGCTCCAGTCGCCGCGGCCAGAGGGAGCTTCGCCGCGGCTAAAAAGTCCTTACAGAACCGTGTATTTTCAACACCAATCTGGCCGCGGCGAGGGTGTATATGGCCGCGGCGAGATCCCGTACGGACCAGGGGCCTTTTCGTCCATCGAACCCTAAATTTCAGTTATAAATAGAAAACTGCGATTGGAAGTCAGGGAGAGCGATCAGAAACCCTAAAATACAGCAGAGAGCGGCAGGAAGAGCACGGAGATTCAAGTGACGATCTGAAATTCATCCACCAACAGTTCTTTTCTTTATTCCTCTTTAATTTATTTATGTTGAATATTGCTTTAGGAATAGTTATGGATTTGTTTCTGAACTAAATTTCCCATTTAGAGAGGATGATGATTCTTGTTTAATGTTTTGCCTAGTTAATGTTTAATTACCATTCCTCAATTCTTGTTTGTGAAATTATCTTAATTTGTTTTTAATGTCATGTTTAAGATTGATCACCTTGTGCATGCTCTATGATCTCAATTCGAAATCTGAAAAGAGAGAATTGAGAATGCTAAAATTGAGATAATCGATGTTCTATGTGAAACGAAAGTATTCACATGACTTATGTGACGAGTAGATTATTACTTAATGCTGATTTCATGTTAGTTTAATTAAGGAATTAATTAGATAACATGTGATTTAGAATCTAGAAGATCTGAAAGGAGCTAGGTTATTTCATAATCTGTCATTCACTTCAAGAATAGGATAGTAATTAAGCATTAACGATTTGGGTAAACAACAACAGGATTCTCCTCCCTATCATCTCATATTGCTTAAACTTTAACTGTGTTTTGTGTTTTCTGAATTACTTTACTTTTCTGAAATCATAATTGTCTTCGATTTGCCAAATAGAATTATAAGTATATTTTAGTGGTATTTAATCCAATTCCCTGTGGGATCGACCTCACCTGTGTGAGATTTACTACTTGATTGCGTATACTTGCGTAGTGTTTATAAATTTTAGCAACATTTATCTCTTCCGTTGTGACAAGACAACAGAGGCAGTGGGATCATCATATGTCAAATAAGATGATAGAACACTTTTAGAATCAAGATGTAAATATCTCCTTTATTTGCTACTTATTTTCAGACTTAGTCATTATCTTAGAAAAGTAGTATTTGTTTGAACAAATACTTTCTTATCTATTTACAATAAGATGGTCCACCCCTAATCACTTAGAATAGCTAACAAACCATGGTTAACAGTTCTAGCTTTTCTTAAGATTTTGATTAGGTCATCCATGAATCTAGTAATGATACAACCATTACATCATTCTGAAATTGTATTACCATAGAAGGATTTAGGCAACGACTAGTAACTAATGATCGATATGCAACTCGAAATTTCTGGGGAGGTAAGTTTGGATATAATTCAAAAATCAATTTAATGATCTTTGAACTGCATATCTACTAACTATTTCTCCACCCCTATCAGTTCGCAAGATCTTTAACCACATACCTTAATGGTTTTAACCATTGCTAGAAATTAATGAAAGTTTTCAAACATTTCAAATTTCTTTGCTAAAAGGTATAATCTAGAGTTATCGTTTTAAGAATACAACGAAAAACTCATATCCACCCCGGAATGTACATCCATCTGCGAATGAGATGAACTACTTTCAGTGGATATAGGCATATTAACTCTTTGCAGAGATTGATCTTGTCAAATCCACTATGAACAAGATACAAATGCCATAGATTAATAAAATGTGGTAGTGTCTATTGATGACATAGGTTTAGTTACATCAAAGAGTTATTAGAATAGTGCAAGTGGATCCTGGTCACAGAATACCTAACTCATATTCCATACAGTTTTAATCCATTAATAGAAGATGGATATTAAACGCTTGAGGAAGTGTAACTGTATTGTATTCTGGAATTAGAAATATAAGAAAACTTCTATTTGGAATCTAAAATTAAAGTCAAAGACTTAAATTTATACCAAATATAATGATTAATTCTATCTTGGACCAGCACTACTAATACAAACTCTAAGTCAGATTTGCCCATACAAGTAGGAGATTTCTAAGATTGAGGATTTATATCAATTGGGAATAGAATTTCGGGATTATAATCATATGCGTCATTTAATTTCTTAAGAGAAAACATAATGACATGAAATGATTTATAGACCATTCATCCAATGATATATTATTGAGCTAATTCGAAATGAATAAGCTAAGAGGAATTAGGATAATTTCGTTTATAAATAAGAATCCAACGATGCTTCGATTAGCGAAAGACAAAGTAATCTTATTTATGTAATCTTCTTGTTTCATATTGTAAAAATACTAGTCTAAGGTGTCATCAATTGATGAACAGCTAGATGTTGCATATACAATATTTATCTTTCGAGATCTTACACTATTATGGATGTCTAATGGTGAAAATCCATTAGGGATTTATCTCATTAGAAAAACAAACATGTTAGACCAACAATGAAGATTCGAAATTAAACTACAACTTAATAACAGAAAATAACATGGTTCAATATAAATTCATACACAATTCAGAAATTATAAACATATAGCAAGTAGGAATGACTAGTGAAAATACTAAAACATACAATCCTAAATAATTTCCAAGGTTTTCAACAAACTGATACAAAGGTCCCTAAGGTAGGCGAGAGTCAAAGTATCATTTATTGAATAGAGTTGTCAGCTCATCTAAAATAGAAACCATTCTAGCAACCTTTTATTCGATCAAAATAAGAATCCAACGTTGTCCCGGTAGGCGAGAGTCAAGGTTATTCTTATTTTATGAGCTTCCACCATTGTTTCATGTTTTATGAGTTTATCTCTAAGTAGTCACCGTAGGGGAGAGTCTAAATAGAGACGAAAACTCACAAAACACTTATCAAATGAAATCTTACGGTGTTAAATGCGTTCAACGAATAACCATCCATAGGGGGATGAAGTCTAGCGTCTCGAGGTTATATTGAAAACATTTAACTTTTGTAAGACCAACAATGGAGATCGAATATCTTAATAATAATCAAGCTCATTATTTAAAGTGAGTTGTATTTTCTTTGATTCTTTTTATTTAATTTATTTATTTTAAATATATATTTATTTAATTAAAATTTCCAATTTAGAATGAAAAATTCTAAATATAAATTTTAATTTAATATTTATAAATTTTACTTAGATGGATAAGAAAATAACATGAATTATTTCCATCTTAGTAATAATTTCCAATAAATATTTAGAAAAATATTCAATTTAAGTTGTTACAAAATTAATTTAAAGTAATTTACAACTCAAATTTAATTTTCTATAAATATATATTACATTTCGAAAAATTAAAGTATTCAAGGATACAATTTTCGAAAATGCATGTTAAAATAAGAAAAAAATTAATCCTGGAAAAATTATTCTAATTTAATGTTGGCCCAAAATTAATTAATAAAATTAATTTACAACAAAAAAATATAATTTTCCTATTTAATTAAATATATAAGAAAAATTTCAAATATTTAAGTATGATGATGAAAATCAACTTAAATATTAATTTTCTATTTAATTAAATACACTAGAAAAATACTTCATGCAAAAATATCTTCTATCTAGATTTTCCTTTGACTAATTAATTCAATTTCTAATAATATACTTTAATTCAATTTATTTTAATTAATCATTAAATGAAAAAATTATTGATTTAAGTTGGTCCAAAATTAAAATAAATAATTTACAACTTTAATCTATTTTTCAAATAAAATTCGAAATTCTAGGATTTAAGAAATGCAATTTCGAAATTTGATTAATAAAATAAAGAAAATATATATTTTGAAAATTATTTAAATTTAGTTGAAAAAATAAATTTCAACTAAAATAATTTTCTATTTAATTAAGTGTCATGAAAAAGAAATATTTAAGTATGATGATGAGAATCAACTTAGATATTTAATTTTCAAGTTAATTAAATTCAAGAAATAAATAATTAAGTGTAGAGAAGGCTTAATTATTAATCTCTAGTTTAATACTAGGAAAAATATACTAAAAATAAATTGTGCCAAAATTAATCATATAAATAATTAATTTCACAATGTATAATATTTTCCTTATAAATATTAGAAATAATAAATAGTCTAGAAATAACTATCTAGAAAATATCTTATTTGACTAAGTATCTTTTCCACAAAATTTGAAAAAATATCTAATTTAGGTTGTATTAGAAAAAATCTAGAACCTAAATATTTTTTCAAATTTAAATTTAATTAAATATCAAAAATTAAGTTGTAACCACTTAATTTGAAAATATTCCATTTTAAGTTAATATTCGAAAAGATATTAACTTAAAAAATATCTAAAATATTCTATTTTAAGTTAATATTCAAAAAGATATTAACTTAAAAAATATCTAAAAAGAATCTTAATAACCAATGCCTAAAATTCCTCAACTTAATTTCGAAATTTTAAATCCAAAAGATATTCAGATTTAAGTTGGTTAGTTGAAGATAACTAAATATCAACTTAAATAGGAATATTTAATGAAAAATTTAAATTAAGCTCCAGAAAGAATCTAAATGGTTATAATTCTATATTTAATTAAATACAAGAAAATACATATAGTTTAGCTTAGAATAAAAAATTCTTTAAACTATAATTTTCTTAAATTAATTTCAAAATAAATGAAATTAATTATGTTGCTAATCAATTTTATTAGGTTAAACTAGTTTAATTAACCTAGTACAGTTATTCAAATCAGGCAAATGGCCTTCACAATTGGGGTG
Source organism: Cannabis sativa (assembly GCF_029168945.1). NCBI lineage: Eukaryota > Viridiplantae > Streptophyta > Magnoliopsida > Rosales > Cannabaceae > Cannabis > Cannabis sativa. Next base: position 29,930,114 of record NC_083605.1, read on the forward strand.
GTTCATGTGAGGGGGTGCTGGGTTCAGTATGTCGTACCCACTACTATGGCTCCCAACTCTCACACATGGCCCAAAAGAGAGGAATTTAACCTTAATAAGAACAACTGTTATTAATTGAATAGGCCCAAAAACTAAATGGGCCTAAATAAATTCTATCAAGAACTATGATAATTTATTTTAGCAACAACAACCTATATGCATCTATAATAAAATTAAACACATAGGCTCACACAGGCACACTTTGGATGAGTCCTATCATGTTGCTAGGTCATACACAGATGAAAGAAGATTGTAAATATACCTGTTACAAATTATTAACTTGACAAAGGGAGCCATCAGATCATTAGATCTGGCAAAAAGTAACCATGGCTATGTGCAATCAAGTAATAATAGGTTTTAAAAAGACTTACACACAAGCTAAAACACATACTCCTGCAACAAGGTTAGCTGGATAGTTGGATGTAGGATTTATTTAATTTTAAATTAAATTATTAATTTCGAAATAATTAATTAAATAAAAAATAATTTTTCGAAAATTTAAAAAAAAATTAAATAATTCGTAATTTTAAAAAAAATATTAAATTTAAAATTAAACCTACAATTTTGAAAAATTAGGTTTCAACCAACCTAAATATTATTTCAAAATTTGCTAACTACTTTTAAAATTTAAATGTTATTTTATAAATAAAAATTAAATAAAAAATTAAAAAAGATAAATGAATATCTTTTTCAGATTTTAAATGTAATTTAAATAAATAAAATAACAAAATTTAAAAGTTAGCAAAATATCTTATATCTATTTAAAATTAAATGATTATAGTTATCTTATTTTAAATTTAAATAAGGTCAAATTATTAAAAAAAAGATTTAATTTAAAAATTTAAAATCTGACCTTAAATTTAAAAATAAGATAAGATATAATCAAATTTAAAAATAAGATAGATAATTAAGCAGAAAAGATAGATACTAACTATTTTAAATTCAAATTACACTAATATCTTGAATTAAATTTAAAAAATATTAACTTAATTCATAATGATAATTAGAATTGAATTAGGAATAGTAATAGTATAAATATAGAACTACACAAAAAATCGGAAGTTAATTCCATGAAAAAGCATGAAAAATCGAAGAAAAACGAAAAAATTGTGAGCTGTACGGACAGTTTTCGCGATCGCAGGAAAATTTCAGCACAACGCTGATTTTTTCGAATCTTCAAAAAATCATAACTAATTCAAATTAAATCGAAATTGAGTTTTGTAAAAAAATAACTTGCTTAATTTTTTCCATACTATCCAATAAAAATAATTTCAGAAACATATATTCAATTATTTTTAACGAAAATTCACAAACACCAATCAATCATCAAATAACACTCAATACAACATGATACCATCCAAAAACAAACAAACAATCGTTTTAAAGTCCAAATTTCTTGCAAGTAAATCAATTACCATGGCTCTGATCCCAGTTGTTGGAAATTATTTTACCAGGATCTTAGATCTACTCACAAGTATGTTTATTAACACCCTAAATATGAACTTTCTAAAACGATAAATTAAACACATATAAAGTTTAAGAAACCTTACATTGGTTGCAGCGGAATATAATGACTCCTTCCGTTCAGATATCTAGCCCTTGAGTCCTTTCTGTAGCAGAGCATTATCAATATCTGAACCTGGATCTGTTTCTCTGAATCTTTGATGCTGAAACTCCTTTTTGCTGAAAGTCTTTCTTCACGATCTTCCTCACTATGATTGAGGTATCACTTGTTGTGTGTGGGCACTACTCATACACTAAGAATTTCGAAATTGAAGGAAGAAAATAAGAGAGGGAGTGGTCAGTCAGATAGGGAGAGAGAAGGCTAAGTTTTTTCTGAATCAGAAGTGTCAGAAGAAAAGTGTAGAAATTTTAGTGTAATTTTCCTGAAGCCTTCACTATCTATTTATAGCATTCCACTAGGGTTAGGTTTGAATTATTTGACATTAAAATAATGAAAATATCAGTTTAAATTTCCTACAAAAGTGGCAGGCCCTATGCTAGTGGATTTGGGCCTCACTTTTTGCAATTTTGCAGTTTTACCTTTTCTGCATCTGATTTTCTCAAAAACGTCAATTTTCTAATTCAACCATTTAAATGCCAATTCTAACTATTTAATAACTATAAATAATTATTAAATAATATTGTCATTTATCATATTTATTAATTGAACCATACAAAGTATCATAATTAACAAATATGCCCCTATAAACTCTTTCTTTCCAATTTCGCCCTTACTTAGTGAAAAATTCACAAATAGACATAGTGTAATTTGAGAATTATAATTGATTAATCAAAACCAATTATATGAGTCTTACAAGCAATATTATCTCAACTAGTGCGGGGACCATGGGTCTATATAACCGAGCTTCCAATAAGTAGATCAAGAATTTAACACTAAAATTCACTAACTTATTAATTCTTCGTTGAATCCACACATAGAACTTAGAATTGCACTCTCAGTATATAGAATGCTCTATATGTTCTACCATATAGACACATCATAAGTTATCCATTGTTATAATCCTAATGTGATCAATGATCCTCTATATGAATGATCTACACTGTAAAGGGATTAAATTACCGTTACACCCTACAATGTATTTATTCCTTAAAACACTTGACCCCGTATAAATGATATTTCAGCTTATGTGAAATGAGTACTCCACCATTTATGTTTGTTTGGTCAAGCTCGAAGGAGATCATCCTTTGCTTACTATTCGCCAGATAGAAACTATAGATTCCATGTTTATGATAGCGCTCCCACTCAATCGCACTATCGTGTTCCCAAAATGTACGTATCACCCTGACCTAAAAGTAGGCTTAACTAACAAATCAAAGAACACGAATAGCCTTTCAAGATTGAGCCTAATCATAACAGGATTAAGAACATTTGATCTAGGATCAACTAGGCGATATTGACTTGAATAGATATTACGGTAAGTTTAATAAATCTAAGTCAAAGTTCAATATCGGTCCCTTCCGATGCATACTCCATGCATCCAACCTGAGCTTTACTTTAACCAATGCTCTGGAAAGAACATAGCACTTCTCCAAATGCAAGTAAACTCTGTTGTAGATTATCATATCAGTAAAATCCTATGTCTGATAAATCTAGGAAACTTTATTCACATAGTAATGTTTACTTTCCAATGTGTTGACGGCACAATAAACAGGATCAAGTATGTGAAAAGGGTTTCAGATGAATTTATACATTATGTACATATAATCATGAAATAAATCATGTGAACCATGCAACATTAAATGTTATTTCTGATCTATATTAATAAGTAAATCTGATTATATTGAAATGAGTTTTATTTAGGGCATAAAACCCAACATAAACTCAACCTCGTAACTTTCAAAAAGAAAATTTGGATGTCTATACAAATTAATATATATACAATAACCATACATTGGGACATATAATGGAATGGTGGCAGTTTATAGATGTTTTAAAAAAAAAAAGAAACCAAAACAATGTATATACACTTATATTTATTACCAGCCAAAGTCTATGTGTCAGTATGTATGTTTATGTATTTCATAAATACATGTATATCATGAAGTGAAGTAATAAAAGATAGAGTGACTTACTGTGTACACCGAATTGTATATGCAGAATGGTTTTACAATTATGAACTGCTAACAGCGATTGAGGATGATATATCAATAAGTTTACAAGTGTTTGAATCGTAAAATAAACAGTCAAGAGGCTATATATATCATGTATCCATTATATAATTCAAATAGGAATTGAATTATAAATAAATATCTTAGATACTATCTTTGATTTTAATTGAATAGTTTAAATTTGAGATAGTATTTAATAAAAGATAAATTATTATTTCCCAAATTTTGGAATAAATAATTAAATATTAGTCAAATAATCTTTTTATTCGCAAAACTGAATTTCATTACAAAAAAAAGTGGTAGAATTCTAAAGTTTATAAAAGACAATTAAAAGATCCCCAAACTCAAATTTATCACCAAAAAGTGGTAAATTTCTAAATCCATACAAAATGGCACAAAATTCCAAATGAGCTCACTAAAATTAATCTTGGAATATTAAAGAGGTCATTCACCTCATCAAATTTCAAAGAGGTCTTAACCTCAAAAAAAATCTCAAAAATGGTAATTTTACCTAAAAAAGAATAAAAAAGTGCACTAAAATTCAAAGTCATAGCAAATTGAATGGCATTCCAAAAAAAGAGAAGTCATTGACCTCTTAAAAAATTTTAAAACTTAGAACTAAGTTTGACTTGATTCCTATAAAAGGATACGTAGACAACTTATTTGCTAAGACTAAGTGCAGTCCCTGATATCGCAAAAATAGTATAAAAATACAAATCTTAAAATTCTATAAAAGGTCATATACGTAGGAATTTTCCTAAATTTTTAAATAGCAAAGGATTCCTGAAAGTGGTCATCTACCGGAATCCTTGTATCCAAATTCCAAAATGTCGTATTCTGAACTACAAGTGGCTTGATCCTTCACAAAAAAGGCATGTAGGCAGCTCGGTTAATTAAATGGACTGAGTTCAGCTGCAATTCCAAATTTACCCCAAATTTCCCTGATTTATTTCAAATCATTTAATATCATCGTAATTAGAATCAAAGGGTATCTCCTTTAAATAAAAGGATTGTAATTAAGAGGTTATTCTTATAATCTTGGATGGGTCGAACTTAAACTAATAAACTCTTATGCTATAATTCAGCATAGGTGAAATTGTGTTTTGCATTTATTTTTAATATTTTAAATGTGAAATTTTTTCTTAACAGACCCTATTATTAACCGTTGGGAATAGCCCATTTTGTAGTAGTAGATAATGGGGACCGTTTTGTACCGTATGGACGCGTGGCGATCCAGTCTTTGTCAGAAAAAGCATAACCGTCACTTGGTGATCTGGCATGCATAAAAGGTGGACATCTGTGACACTCTAAAGGGGTTGACATCCACATTAGGCCCTTTGAGTACCCGTTCAGGTGTAATCTGGGCAAGCTTTCATGTTAAGACCCCTTCGGGTCTAGGAAAGACAATTCTCCTTCTGCATTCGGGAAGCCAAGGCAAGGTTGAGTAGGCTTCCGTATACTCATTCATCTGACCATACATCTGATTCCAGGAGGTGATAGGATTGCATCAGTTTTAATCAAAAAATTACTAGGCTGATCCCCTGATTGAATGCCAGTGTCTCACGTTCGAAAATGTGAATAACATTTATGTGTGAAGATAATTTTTTTGACATTTAATTATTTATGAAAATACAATTATACATATGTAATGCGGCAAAAAAAAAGTTTCCGATACAGAAATCTCTATACAAGTAGTACTATTCTATTATTATAACTAATTATGTAAATTTTAGGTATGCTTTAAGTAATATATTGACATGTTGGCATCACTAACAACGGCCTATATGTGCATAAAGTTTTGAAGTTTAACAACCATGACCGTAATATCATCCATATTCCCTCTGCTTGAAGACATATCTACAAGCTTTTTGCAAGCCTTCAATGTTGAGTTTTCTCTTGCAACAATATCCACCGCTTCCTGGTCATATATCTGCAGATATAATTAATAATCTACCATATATAAAATATACTTATATATTATATTTATATATATATATATATAAATCTAAGATCTTCTAATTATATATAAATATATACCTTGTCCCACAGTCCATCAGAGGCCACTATCAAAAATTGACAGTCAGAAGTTATAGGAATAGTTTTGATTTCTGGCTCAGAAATAACCCATTCTTTCAAATGTTGATCCCCGATTGCTCTTGAGACTGCAAGTGACCCTTGAACTCTCCAAACTCCATTGCGACAGTGAACAAATCCACCCTGCAACCCTTATATAATTAGATTAGGTGTATGTAATAATAATATACAATTAAGCAAATTAATATATAATAAGATGGTGAACGTACGGAATTCTCGATACGAAGACGCTCGTCCTCTCTGGTGGTCAAACGATGGTCGTTGGTTAATACATGAGCTACTCCTTTCCTACTGAGAACTACTCTACAATCTCCCACGTTAGCTACATGTAATTTTCCTTTTTTTACAAGCACACTAGCTGCACAAGCTCCACTACTTACTCCCTGTATGAATTTGCAATATTTCATTCAGTTTCAATCATAATCATGTATTATATATAGGAACACACAGTAAATATTTCGTAATAAGAAGCATACACATCAATTACCATTTTATTAAAGAATATTTTGACATATAATGTGACACTATATCTATTATTAACCGATGTAAGACATCTTATATATATGGAGATTAATTTGATTTAAATTAACTATATTCAAGACTACATGAGGTAGCATTTTGTATCATGTTTCCAATTTTTTATAATTTAATATATAAGGTGTTAGGTATCCTAAACTACCAGCAGAGATAAAATATTACATATATAATGCATCTCGGTAGATTAATCTGACATATTATTGTGTGGTGCAAGTCTAAGTAAAAAACAATGTGCCTAAAACATCACTATATATATTAATTATAATATATGTATACATATCATATTGCATGAAACTTGGTATTTCAAAATCTCATGATCATTTAGAAAAGGTCGGCATGGCGAACATTTCAAAAGTCAAACTAATTAAGTATAGGATCAAGTTTGTACGTAAGATAAATAACATTTATAATAATCATAAAAAAACAAAAAAGAGTCAAACTAATTAAAGAAGTTAAGCCGTGCCAACTCAAAGGAGAGGTTCATAATAGTAAGTAACGAGATCCAACCCCTAGCTATAAGTTATTCAGAATTTTTCACAATAATAATAATAGTAATATTGAGAGAAATTTATAACTTTGGATATATTATATAATTTTGTTATACTATATAATACAAAATAATTTATTTAATTAATACATAAATCTAAATTTATTTTTCTATAAATCTATATAAGGTAATAAATTTTGCCTAAGTCATATATAAATAAATAAAAAATATACCTATTTTATTTATAAAGCTATATATATCAAATTAACAATTTATAAACATTATCATATATGCATAATGTCACATTTAGTTACTGTTTCATTTTTTAAAAACACATTTCTGAACAATTTATAAAGATAAGTTTTTGTTTTTTTAAAAAAATAAACATAAATATTTTATTTTTAAACTTATTTATTAATTTTTAATAAACAAATTATATTAATTCTATTAAAAATAATAAACATATTAGATTAATTATAGAAATATTTTAACATTAATAATAATAATTAAATATATAGGTGGCGTTTGGTAACACTTTTAATTTTTGAATTTTTTTAATCACAAAAATGAAAATAAAATTTGTGTTTTTAAAAAATAAAAATGTGTTCTATAGCCACTTTTGCTTTTTTAATTTTAAAAATAGAAAAAAAATGTGTTCTATAATTTTTATTTTTTGATTTATTTAAGTCGGGTCTAGGTCCGGGTCTGGGGTCGGGGACGTGGTTTGAGTCCAGGACTGTAGCCAAGGCCGGAGACCGAGTTCCTAAAAAATTGTTTAAAAAAGTTTTGAAAGTGATTTTGTTTTGTTTTCAAAATTTTTAAAATTTTGATTCTCGAATAAAAATTAAAAAGTCAAAACAGTTTTATAAAATATGTTTATGAAAAATATTTTTACTTTTTTAATTAAAAAAATATTACTAAAGACACCTTTAATAAATATTTATATACATTGTTTATAAAATATAAACTAAAATTATAAATATCGCATATATATTATTAATTTTGTATTAAATTTTAGTAAATACATTAATAATATATCAAAATATAAATAATGATTTATATTTTTATATTTAGTTTTATGTATTTTTTTAATTTAGGAAATTAATTAAAATAATTAACTTGTTAAAAAATTATAAGTATTTATGTTTATTTCTATATTATATAATATAAAAATGATGATTATTTGTAAATATTTATAAAATTGTATAAAATTGTGTAATTATATTTTTATTTTCACATTGTTTGTCATATAGTTAATTTTGTTGTATATAATATAACTTATAATTGAACTAATATTAATAATAATAATAAATAAAAGATATATATATTAATTTGTAGAGAGACCAAGTCATAAGGAATACAGATCAGTAGTAGATGGTACTAGCCAGCTAGCTATGGATAACAGTTTCATAATTTATTACCTGACTAAGAAACTCCTTATCTGTGACTAAGTATCCTTCACGAATAGCCTCTTCTACTTTTTCTTCATCGCTATTTGGAACATCTTCCAACCCTTTTACAATGTTCTTTCCTAAATTTTCAGCAACGTAATCAGTCGCTGCACACCCTCCATGCCCATCCATTACTGCAAAAAAGGCCTGCGTACCGTACGTACATGATTAATTCACTTAATTTAGTCATTAAATATACTCTAATTAATGTAGTTATATGTTTATGTAATTAATTAATACTTACTTGCTTTGAATCTCCCATAATGTCAACCAAAACTCCATAGCCATCCTCCATAGACATCCTCATTCCCTTTTTAGCTGCCAAAAAGAAATCTCTGCCTTCAACTACCTCAACTTCTTCCTTATCCAACCTCCTTGTTCTACCCGCCTTTTCATCACACAATTCTTGGCCTCCTCCAACTCCAGGGTATTTAGGCACAACCAAGCTCGAAGGCCTCTTTCGTAACCTGCAACTACCGGAGTGTTTATTACCCTTCCAATCACCGCCTTCGTTTACGTTCATCATTTCTGATCTTGCACTCTTATCATCACGAATTATGACCTTCTCTTGAAGAAAGAAACGACGTCGTTTGGGATCATCATCATCATCTTCTTCTTCTTTATGTGCCTCAATATTCTTAATGTTGTATTCATCATTATGAATATGGTCATCATCAGAATTATTATTAGCTAATAGAGGTCCGACGAAGAGTGGGCTGACCCATGAGAGATTTGAAGGAGGTGGAGAGTTTAGGGTTAAAGCCATGCAAGTGAGAGGGTACAGGAAAAGCTAATTATAATAAATTAAAGTTAGTTTCTAGCATTAACTTCTTCTGTCTTTATATGTATATAAATACATAAAGATTTCGTGAAGGTGTATTGTTGAATTGTATGAGATGTATTTTGTTGAAGAAAAAAAGTGTGGGCTAGCTTTAGCTCTCTGATTTTCATATATAGAGGACTATGGTTATAATATCTAGGAGCCTTTAAAGACGGCAAGAAAAGGCTCTCTATGTATACATGTGACATTAATCAAGGAAAAGAATATTTGATGATGATGATTGCCAAGTCAAAGGAAAATTCTTTATGATCTAACGGCTGAGACTGAGACCCTTGTTTACATGGCAAATTATTATATACAGTGGGATGAGAGAGGGAGAGAGATGAGTTTTGACACTTTCAATCCTTCTATGATAAGGAACTAGTCACGGATTATTAGGGGTCGGACGGTACCGTCCAAGAGAATAATGTGAATGGATGTGATTGGGCTTCCCTTATTCGTCAATTTAGTTACCCAAAAACGGAAACTAATAACATTATTATAAATGTACGTTGACTTGGTGAACACCATATTTTATATATTTAAATCGGAAAAAGTGTATATTTGTATTTTTTTTTTTTTTTTTTTTGAGGAAATGTATATTTGTATGTTGACAACATAGTTATATAAAAATGTTTAGCAAGAAAATATTATATTTATGGGTATAAGACAATATTGTATATCATGTATTATGAGATATAATATTGGCAAGATGAATTGATCATGAAACTATGGTCATCTTTAAATTACATTTTATATTGTTTAAAAAATGGCTAAAACGTAGGTAACGACAATGTATATGTAACGTTCCAGATCAGAAAGAATTTATTAATATATATTTTTTTTATTTATTTTTTAAAGTGTTATTAATATATTGACTGCTAAGGTTAAAGAGTTGGAAAAAGTCGTGGAATTATTAACGGGCAAGAACATCATAAAAAAATATAAGATTACGGTATCTTTTTTTTCGTTAATTTATTTTTACAATGGAACATTTCAATAATCATTAAAATCCATTTGCAAAACTGACCTTGACCATATTCAATATAGCTCATAGGAGATACAAGTACACTCTTATTATGAGGGAGACCAACCCAGGCACCGACGCGTATTATAAATATAAATGCACCATTTTGATTTACGTGGTGTGTTTGTTTATAACATATGGTGAGTTCATGCAATTCAATCTTCGCTATTTTACTCATATTTTATTCAATTTTCACTAAGTCTAGATTTCATTTTTTAGATCAAATTCAATCTACACTGAAAAACCGAATTTTTGTAAATGTCAATAATAAATACGAAATTATAATATATATATATATGTAACTATATACGTCTACAGCAGCAATATGTAATTCTGTTACTGCAGAAACAAACCAGAACTGACAGAATATAAAAATAATTGCAGAAAATTAAATCACTTGACACAAGAGATTTGTACGTGGTATCACTGTTCTTTCAAACACTACTAGTCCACGGGGCCACGCCCAGAGAATGAAATCAATTAGTGAAGTATCAAAGATTACAAAAGCAATTGACTTAAACAAATTTAGACTCCCTCTAGTGATTTGCCGCAACCCTTTGTAATCCACCTTGTTAATCTGATCTTTGAAACACACCAAGTAGAGTGAACTCCCTTCAGCTATTGATGTGTGCTTGCTTCCTCCCGAAGTAAGACTTAAACAAATATTCTCCCGAAGATATATGCTCACTTCCTCCCGAAATGAGACTTGGAAAACTCTCCCGAAGACCCACGCTTGTTCAAAGCTTCTCTTCAACCTTATCTATGAATAGTATGAGATCATAATAAGAAAACCAAAACCTAGTTGAATATCTAAGTTTTTACAAATGAAACACTGTTCTCACAAAGAAAAATATGAAAATATGAGAATAGAAGAGATAAAATCGTTTGGCTGCTCTCTAGGTCCTATTTATAGAACATAGCAACCCTAGAGACAACCACAGAAACGATTTCCCAGCTGTACAAAACTTTCTTAAAAAAATTCCTGATTTGCAGCATCAAAATCGGATTTCGCAGTAGCAGATCAGGACCAAAAAGGAAACTTTCTAAATTGAACCAAGATCACCAATTTGGACTTCAAACCTGCCAAATAAAGATAATTTGATTGGTTCTAATAAAGGCAAAACCGAAATCATCCATTAGAAAAAGGGAAAGTCAAGTTTCTCAAAATTAGACAACTTTCCATAAGAAAATTCCTTCTCTTACAAGAAGTTTCCTAAACCAAAAAGAGATCAGCTGAGAAAGAATCTTTCCTTAGAAGAAAAGTGTAATTAAAGCACAAAATTAATGTAATAAAAACAATTTAAATGCTCAATAAAAATGCACATTAATTGAAAAATATTTTGACAATTAAATTGCCAAAAAAGGACCTAACAACCTCCCCTTTTGGCACTTTAGATAATCAAAATATTTTTAATCAACCAACACCTACAAAACAAAGTTAGCGAAACAAACATAAAAACCCCTGAGAAGCAAAACATTAAACCAAAATAAAAAGCTAACTTTTGACCAAAGACGAACACAAACACAAACACTCCCCCTGCACAGTTGAGTATACAATTAAAAGCACAATTGCTCCCCCTTTTTGTTTATCTATAAGGGCCAAAGATAAAAAGAAACCAAGATTTTTCAAAAATTAAGATTTGAAAAAAAAAATCATGATCAACAATTAAACAAAATATAAGAATAAGAAATCAAATTTTAAGAGGAAACTCATCAAAAATTTACCAAATAAAGCACATGTTGATACTTACCAAAAGAAAGACAAATAACTAATTTTTCTTAGCCCAAAAGTCAAGTCACATGACACCTTTTTTTAATATTTTTTTCGAAATAAAAAAAAAAACATGAGACTAAAATATTTTATACAAAAATCAAGTCATTCTTATTCATGCATCTGTCTAAGTTTCATAAAAAGGACAAATAACCATTTTATGCTTTTAAAGATGATAAGTAATTAGTGTCTCAAATACAAACCATACTTACCAGATGTTGAGAAAAAATAGAGAAGTTACATAATGTGAACAAGGACTTTTTTTTATTAGAAGAGGAGACTTACAAACTTGTACACACTTGTCAGAAGTGAAAATAGGATCATTGTCCTTGGCAAGATTTTTCTTTTTTGCCTTTTTCAATTTGATCCCGCAACTGGATGTTATCACACCATACTGAAGGTAGCCCTTTTCTATGGTAGTGCATCCTCTTCATAACTCTTAATTACAAAGTTCCACCACTACTACAAAATTCACTATTCACGTCTGTTTTTAAATGACACTTAATGAATTTACGTCAATTTTATAAACCGACGTATATATCATAGTCACAAATAGTTTTTATTAGCATCATTTTTCAAACGACGCAAAAAAACAATTTTTGACATTTATAAACCGACGCTAAATAATTTCTTTTCTATTTTATTTTCAGCGTCGGTTAAAAAATGACGGTAAATGTTTCATGGCATTTTAAAACTGTCACAAAAAATTTATTCCGTCAGTTTAAAAATGTCATATCTATTACGAAAATACTTTTTTTTTTACCTATTGCGTCACTTATAAAATGAAGCACTAATATAAGTAAGGGAAAATTGCAAATTTTTCATGCAATTTTCCCTACCTGCATTATCAAATTTTAGAATAACTCTATATAATAGTAAATACATAATACGAAAAAAATTAAAATAATATTTTTAAAACTTATATTAAATTAGTAATCGATTCTATTAACTAATCACACAATACCAAAATTGTTAATAAAATCGATTCTAAAACTTAAATTCCATGTATATCGTAAACTAAATATAAACTAATAATATATGCAAAAGATAACAATAATCATAAAACTTGTTACTCATGTATTATATTAAAAGTGTAGTAACCTTAAGTACTTAATCTATAATCAAAGGCTTCACAAATTCGGCCAACTCATCCCGTACGGCATTGATCTCCTCGTTACTATAGGGAGCATCTAACTTGAACTGTAAAACAAAAGATAAAAAAACATTAATCATTATATTAAAAGTATATATAATTAAAATACAAACTAAATAGAGAAGAGTAGTTATCCATGTTTACATGATTTTTCAAAAAACTTGCAGGATTAACAACCGTCATGAAACTCTGGATAATCTTCATAACATAATAACCACATTGTACTCCATCCGGCTGCTGTCGACACGTGTATTGGTTGATTTTTACTGGACCCTTGTTTCGTATATTTTTTTCGATCCTGTACATGTCCACAGCACTAAACAAAAAAGAAATTAATTAATGAATTGATTTGTATAGAAAGACAATGTCTAACGAACACAATGTCTTTTTTGTCTCATAGAAAGACAAAGGCACCTCATTACCTTCGGGTAATAATTCTCCTAAGAAAGCTAGTAACTCTGTCAAACTCTTATCACTCCACCCGTGTTTTGCTTTCAAATTGTATAGCCTAATAAGCGTCGATAATTTAGTAAACCTACTACAATTAGGGTAAATCGGCTTTTCAACATCTTCTAACATAGTTTGAAATGTTTCAGGACGAACTTGAGATTCAGACTCTGCTTCGTTAATCATCTCTGCGATGTGATCATCTTCATACTCCACATTATTAACAATCTTATCCTTTCTAGAGGGTCCCTCGCCCGATCTTCTAATTTTTTCTCCGTAGTGATACGAAACCTTATAACTCCTGTCTATACCGTTCTTAAACAAATGTTCTCTTATTTGGGCAATTTTCATACGCTCCATGTTACCACATTTGAGACATGGGCAATGAACCAAATCAGGATTATCCGCATTCTTTGCAGAAAACTCCAAAAAGAAATCAACACCTTCCCTATATTTTACCGTTAACCTATTCGCACTCATCCAATCTCTATCCATTTCGAAACTTCTAATAAAACAACAAAACAACAATTTAATTAACCTAATTAATACAATAAAATAATTCTATTTCAACTTAACCTAATTAATTCAATAAAATACTAATCCTACTGAAATTTCTACCGAAATTTCGGCAGCATAACATCTATAATTCGGACGTTCCCAAAAATTTTAAACATGCAACTAATGTATTAGAACATCCACAATAATACAAACAAACAAAACTATAATTAACAGTACAAATATTACCACCCATCCGACCGCAGTCATGCAATTCCAGAACTTACTTCACTATGGATGAATATCTAGGATATTCAAACTCTTCTAGGATTTATAAAATATAAAATAATAAAGTTTGAGTAGCTTACCAATTCCAAGCTAGCGTTCAAGCAATTTCTTCGAAGAATAGTTTTATACCAAGGATCTAACAAATTTCAGCATATTAGACAATTAAATTTGCAAAAAAAATAACATAAATTGCTATCTGAGTCAAGTGTATTGGAGGCTAAACCTTCAAGTCATTGAACAATCTATAAGTACTAACTGTGCTTTATGGTCCTCTACTACAAATTGACAAGCCTCAAAATGTGATGTTGTTGGGGACAACTGTCATCATAAATATATTTAAATCAGAGCAATCTTATGAATACTTTTCAAGAAATTTCATACTAAAAAGAAGATTAATAAAACAAAAAACAATAGTAGTGGACATATTTTTCCAATAAAATGATAGTGGATTTTGTGTGTGTTGTATGTGTACTACGTGTGTGTGTTTAAGCATATATCCTAGGCAGATATATTAATGCATCAAGCTTGAAGAAAAATCACACTGAAAATAGAGTATAATGGAAAAAAGACAATATGTACCTGGGGAATGATAGGCAAAGAATCTGTTAAAGGGAACAACAGCTAACCTGATCTGCAATAGTACCAATAAGAAGCTGCTTTGAAGTTATTCCCTTAGTTGTTGATGTCACGATATAGCTTTAACAGAATGAGTGAAAAAGTAAAATTGTTATTTTGTCACAACCTCACTTCAGGAGTACGAAGAAATAGGATATGTAAAATCTATGGATGATTAAATGCCAATTTCACTATAATAATAAATATGCAAAGCTTGACAAATGGAAGCAATCATGGATGATTTATATCAAAATAGTAAAGGATACCTTAATTCATAACTATCATATGAACTTACTGTTGGGTTTTATGCCCTAAATAAAACTCATTTCAATATAATCAAATTTACTTATTAATATAGATCAGAAATAACATTTAATGTTGCATGGTTCACATGATTTATTTCATGATTATATGTACATAATGTATAAATTCATCTGAAACCCTTTTCACATACTTGATCCTGTTTATTGTACCGTCAACACATTGGAAAGTAAACATGACTATGTGAATAAAGTTTCCTAGATTTATCAGACACAGGGTTTTACTGATATGATAATCTACAACAGAGTTTACTTGCATTTGGAGAAATGCTATGTTCTTTCTAGAACATTGGTTAAAGTAAAGCTCAGGTTGGATGCATGGAGTATGCATCGGAGGATCAACTAGGATCACCCTGACCTAAATTCTTGATCTACTTATTGGAAGCTCGGTTATATAGACCCATGGTCCCCGCACTAGTTGAGATAATATTTCTTGTAAGACTCATATAATTGGTTTTGATTAATCAATTATAATTCTCAAATTAGACTATGTCTATTTGTGAATTTTTCACTAAGTAAGGGCAAAATTGTAAAGAAAGAGTTTTAGGGGCATATTTGTTAATTATGATACTTTGTGTGGTTCAATTAATAAATATGATAAATGACAATATTATTTAATAATTATTTATAGTTATTAAATAGTTAGAATTGACATTTAAATGGTTGAATTAGAAAATTGGCGTTTTTGAGAAAATCAGATGTAGAAAAGATAAAACTGCAAAATTGCAAAAAGTGAGGCCCAAATCCACTATGTAGGGCCGACCACTTTTTTAGGGTTTTTCCCTCTGATATTTTCATTATTTTAATGCCAAATAATTCAAACCTAACCCTAGTGGAATGCTATAAATAGATAGTGAAGGCTTCAGGAAAATAATACTTTTCTTCTGACACTTCTGATTTAGAAAAACCTGAGCCTTCTCTCTCCCTATCTTTGGCCGAACCCACTCTCTCTCTCTTCCTCTTTAATTTCGAAATCCTTAGTGTATGAGTAGTGCCCACACACAGCAAGTGATACCTCAATCATAGTGAGGAAGATCGTGAAGAAAGACTTTTGAGCAAGAAGGAGGTTTCAGCATCAAAGATTCAGAGAAAGAGATCCAGGTTCAGATATTGATAATGCTCTGCTACAGAAAGGAATCAAGGGCTAGATATCTGAACGGAAGGAGTCATTTAATTCCGCTGCACCCAATGTAAGGTTTACTAAACTTTATATGTGTTTATTTCATCGATTTAGAAAGTTCATATTTAGGGTGTTAATCAACATACTTGTGAGTAGATCTAAGATCCTGGTAAAATAATTTCCAACAACTAGCCTCAGAGCCATGGTAATTGATTTACTTGCAAGAAATTTGGACTTTAAAACGATTGTTTGTTTGTTTTTGGATGGTATCATGTTGTATTGAGTGTTATTTGGTGATTGATTGATGTTTGTAAATTTTCGTGAAAAATAATTACGATTCTGTTTCTGGAATTATTTTTATTGGATAGTATGAAAAACATTAAGCAAGTTACCTTTTTACAGAACTCAATTTCGATTTAATTTGAATTAGTTATGATTTTTTGAAGATTCGAAAAAATCGGAGCTATGCTGAAATTTTCCTGCGATCGCGAAAACTGTCCGTACAGCTCACAATTTTTTCGTTTTTCTTCGATTTTTCATGCTTTTTCATGGAATTCACTTCCGATTTTTTGTGTAGTTCTATATTTATACTATTACTATTCCTAATTCAATTTTAATTATCATTATGAATTAATTTAATATTTTTTAAATTTAATTCAAGATATTAGTATAATTTGAATTTAAATTAGTTAGTATCTATCTTTTTTGCTTAATTATCTATCTTATTTTTAAATTTGATTATATCTTATCTTATTTTTAAATTTAAGGTCAGATTTTAAATTTTTAAATTAAATCTTTTTTTAAAATAATTTGACCTTATTTAAATTTAAAATAAGATAACTATAATCATGTAATTTTAAATAGATATAAGATATTTTGCTAACTTTTAAATTTTGTTATTTTATTTATTTAAATTACATTTAAAATCAGAAAAAGATATTCATTTATCTTTTTTTAATTTTTTATTTAATTTTTATTTATAAAAATTAAATTTTAAAAGTAGTTAGCAAATTTTGAAATGATATTTAGGTTAGTTGAAACCTAATTTTTCAAAATTGTAGGTTTAATTTTAATTTTTTTTTTAAATTTCAAAAATTTTTTAAATTTTTAAATTTTTTTTTTTTTTACGAAAATAAATTTTTATTTATTTAATTAATTATTTTTTGAAATTATTTATTTAAAATTAAATAAATCCTACATCCAACTATCCAGCTAACCTTGTTGCAGGAGTATGTGTTTTAGCTTGTGTGTAAGTTTTCAAAACCTATTATTACTTGATTGCAAATAGCCATGGTTACCTTTTGCCAGATCTATTGATCTGATGGCTCCCTTGGTCAAGATAATAATTTGTAACAGGTATATTTGCAAACTTCTTTCATCTGTGTATGACCTAGCAACATGATAGGACCCATCCAAAGTGTGCCTGTGTGAGCCTATGTGTTTAATTTAATTATAGATGCATATAGGTTGTTGTTGCTAAAATAAATTATCATAGTTCTTGATAGAATTTATTTAGGCCCATTTAGTTTTTGGGCCTATTCAATTAATGACAGTTGTTCTTATTAAGGTTAAATTCCTCTCTTTTGGGCCTTGTGTGAGAGTTGGGAGCCATAGTAGTGGGTACGACATACTGAACCCAGCACCCCCTCACATGAACCACCCCAATTGTGAAGGTCCATTTGCCTGATTTGAATAACTGTACTAGGTTAATTAAACTAGTTTAACCTAATAAAATTGATTAGCAACATAATTAATTTTATTTATTTTGAAATTAATTTAAGAAAATTATAGTTTAAAGAATTCTTTATTCTAAGCTAAACTATATGTATTTTCTTGTATTTAATTAAATATAAAATTATAACCATCTAGATTCTTTCTCGAGCTTAATTTAAATTTTTCATTAAATATTCCTATTTAAGTTGATATTTAGTTATCTACAACTAACCAACTTAAATCTGAATATCTTTTGAATTTCAAATTTCAAAATTAAGTTGAGGAATTTTAGGTATTGGTTATTAAGATTCTTTAAGATATTTTTTTAAGTTAATATCTTTTCGAATATTAACTTAAAATGGAATATTTTAGATATTTTTTAGGTTAATATCTTTTCGAATATTAACTTAAAATGGAATATTTTTGAATTAAGTGGTTACAACTTAATTTTTGATATTTAATTAAATTTAAATTTGAAAATATTTAAGTTCTAGATTTTTTCTAATACAACTTAAATTAGATATTTTTTCAAATTTTGTGGAAAAGATACTTAGTCAAATAAGATATTTTCTAGATAGTTATTTCTATACTACTTATTATTTCTAATATTAAATAGGAAAATATTATACATTGTGAAATTAATTATTTTAAATAATTAATTTTGGTACAATTTATTTTTTCCTAGTATTAAACTAGAGATTAATAATTTAGCCTTCTCTACACTTAATTATTTATTTCTTGAATTTAATACATTTAATTAATTTGAAAATTAAATATCTAAGTTGATTTTCATCATGATACTTAAATATTTCTTTTTCATGACACTTAATTATATAGAAAATTATTTTTAGTTGAAATTTATTTTTTCAACTAAATTTAAATAATTTTCAAAATATATTTTTTCTTTATTTTATTAATCAAATTTCGAAATTGCATTTCTTAAATGCTGGAATTTCGAATTTTATTTGAAAAATAGATTAAAGTTGTAAATTATTTATTTTAATTTTGGATCAACTTAAATCAATGATTTTTTCATTAATTGATTAATTTAAAATAATTGAATTAAAGTATATTATTAGAAATTGAATTAATTAGTCAAAGAAAAATCTAGATAGATGATATTTTGCTTGAAGTATTTTTCTAGTGTATTTAATTAAATAGAAAATTAATATTTAAGTTGATTTTCATCATCATACTTAAATATTTGAAATTTTTCTTATATATTTAATTAAATAGGAAAATTATTTTTTTTGTTGTAAATTAATTTTATTAATTAATTTTGGGCCAACATTAAATTAGAATAATTTTTCCAGGATTTATTTTTTATTTTAACATGCATTTTTCGAAAATTGTATTCTTAAATACTTTAATTTTTCGAAATGCAATATATATTTATAGAAAATAAAATTTGAGTTGTAAATTAATTTAAATTAATTTTGTAACAACTTAAATTGAATATTTTTCTAAATATTTATTGGAAATTATTACTAAGATGGAAATAATTCATGTTATTTTCATAACCATCTAAGTAAAATTTATAAATATTAAATTAAAATTTATATTTAGAATTTTTCATTCTAAATTGGAAATTTTAGTTAAATAAATATATATTTAAGATAAATAGAATAAATAAAGAGAATCAAAGAAAATGCAACTCTTTTAAATAATGAGCTTTATTATTAAGACATTCGATCTCCATTGTGGGTTTTACACCGCGTTTGTTTTAGTGAGTAATCTTCCCTAATGGAGGAACGTTCATTAGCAATTTTGCACCGTTTAATCTCGAATGATAAGTAGTTTGTAAGTGTTTCGTATGGTATAGATCACCCTAATGGTGGCGACCATACTTGACTTGCAAATTATGAAACAATGGTGGAAGCTCATAACATAGAATTGCCTTGACTCTCGCCTAAACGGGACAACGCTGAATTCCAATCTTGATCGAATAAAAGGTTGCTAGAATGGTTATCATTTTAGATGAGCTGACAACTCTATTCAATGGATGATGCTTTGACTCTCGCCTAAACGGGACACTGTATCAGTTTGTTGAAAAACCTTGGAAATTATTTAGGATTGTAAGTTTTAGTATTTTCACTTGTCATTCCTACTTGCTATATGTTTATAATTTCTGAATTGTGTATGAATTTATATTGAACCATGTTATTTTCTGTTATTAAGTTGTAGTTTAATTTCGAATCTTCATTGTTGGTCTAACATGTTTGTTTTTCTAATGAGATAAATCCCTAATGGATTTTCACCATTAGACATACATAATAGTGTAAGATCTCGAAAGATAAATATTGTATATGCAACATCTAGCTGTTCATCAATTGATGACACCTTAGACTAGTATTTTTACAATATGAAACAAGAAGATTACATAAATAAGATTACTTTGTCTTTCGCTAATCGAAGCATCGTTGGATTCTTATTTATAAACGAAATTATCCTAATTCCTCTTAGCTTATTCGTTATTGGATGAATGGTCTATAAATCATTTCATGTCATTATATTTTCTCTTAAGAAATTAAATGACGCATATGATTATAATCCCGAAATTCTATTCCCAATTGATATAAATCCTCAATCTTAGAAATCTCCTACTTGTATGGGCAAATCTGACTTAGAGTTTGTATTAGTAGTGCTGGTCCAAGATAGAATTACTCATTATATTTGGTATAAATTTAAGTCTTTGACTTTAATTTTAGATTCCAAATAGAAATTTTCTTATATTTCTAATTCCAGAATACAATACAGTTACACTTTCTCAAGTGTTTAATATCCATCTTCTATTAATGGATTAAAACTGTATGGAATATGAGTTAGGTATTCTGTGACTAGGATCAACTAGCAGTATTCTATGAACTCATTGATGTAACTATACCTAAATCATCAAAAGACTCAACCACATTTTTCATTAATCTATGGCATTTGTATCTTGTTCATAGTAGATTTGACAAGATCAATCTCTGCAAAGAGTTAATATGCCTATATCCACTGAAAGTAGTTCATCTAATCCGCAGATGGATGTACATTCAGGGGTGGATATGAGTTTTTTGTTGTATTCTTCAAACGATAACTCAAGATTATACCTTTTAGCAAGAAATTTGAAATGTTTGAAATTTTTCATTAATTTCTAGCAATGGTTAAAACCATTAAGGTAAGTGGTTAAAGATCTTGCGAACTGATAGGGGTGGAGAAATAGTTAGTAAATATGCAGTTCAAAGATCATTAAATTGATTTTTGAATTATATCCAAACTTACCTCCCCAGAAATTTCGAGTTGCATGTTGATGATTAGTTACTAGTCGTTGCCTAATTCCTTCTATGGTAATACAATTTCAGAATGATGTAATGATTGTATACTTAATGTAAATCATTACTAGATTCATGGATGACCTAATCAAAATCTTAAGAAAAGCTAGAACTGCTAACCATGGTTTGTTAGCTGTTCTAAGTGATTAGGGGTGGACCATCCCATTGTCAATAGATAAGAAAGTATTTGTTCAAACAAATACTACTTTTCTAAGATAATGACTAAGTTTGAAAACAAGTAGCAAATAAAGGAGATATTTTTCTTGATTCCAGAAGTGTTCTATCATCTTATATAACATATGATGATCCCACTGCCTCTGTTGTCTTGTCACAACCAAAGAGGTTAATACCATTTAGTTTTCTTCTACATAATTCACGGTACCTTGTCGTAGTGGGAGAGTTTCTAGGAACTCACCTTCTTATGACTTGGGAGACACTAGTGATTAAAATCCATTGTGAGTTTAAACAAGTAATGGATTGTCAAGATAAGAAACTAAGAAGAAAGCCAAAAGAACTATGGTTTAATCCATTCACATGGAATAATCTAAAGTTTTCTATTACAAGGACATAAAAGGAAATTTTAGTTAATAAGTCTATTCAATGTACTTAACAAAACTTCCTGTTCCTAGTATTATAGGTTTGAGTTTATCTAAACCTATGGCTTGTGGTATACCTGGTAATTACTTACTCTAATGCAAGCAACTTACTTTAGTAAGATACTGAAGCATTTTCTTTCTAATGGAAATCTGTAGAAGCTTCACAACTTCTTAGGCATAGATTTTATTTATCTAAGGAAAAGTCTCAACTATTCCAGAAAAGATAAAGCCATGAAAGAATTTCTTATAACAACAGTGAGAGGTCTTAGATATGCTTTTGTATGCCTTAGACCAGACACCTGCTGTTGAGTGGGAGTAATGAGTAGGTATCAGATTAATCCAGGAGAAGAACATTGGAAGACAATCAAGTAAATCTTAAGATTAAGAAGAGGAACTATATGTTAGTCTATAAGGGTGTGTTTAAAACTCTTAGACTACACCATATCAGATTTCAAAATTTGCCTTTGTGCTAGTAAATCTTTCTGATAAGATGGTGGTTACTCTGGGGTGGAATAGTGATTTTGGAGAAGTGTAAAAACCTATCTGAAGTCTCTAGGTCTACCAGAGAGAGACTGAATGTTAAAGCTGCAGGAAAGGTACTTATTCAGTCTAAGGAAAGTTCTATACATTTTTGGCATCATTCCAAATTGCCTTAAACTACTAGTGTTAATTTCCTGATTAACCAAAAGTAGTTGCCAAAGATATAGAATCCAGTATCCCAAGAGAGTAGACATATAGAGAGGAATTTCACATTATCAATAATTTTGTGATTAAGGAAGAGTAATGGTGGAGAAAAGGTTGTGGTTAATTCAACCTTTCAGATCCTATTACGAGGAGTTTACTACTACTACACTTGATTTGTATATCAAGGTGTTGAGATTATTTGAAACGCACTTTTTGTTTTATATTAGTGCAAGTGGGAGTTTGTTGGGTTTTATGCCCTAAATAAAACTCATTTCAATATAATCAGATTTACTTATTAATATAGATCAGAAATAACATTTAATGTTGCATGGTTCACATGATTTATTTCATGATTATATGTACATAATGTATAAATCCATCTGAAACCCTTTTCACATACTTGATCCTGTTTATTGTGCCGTCAACACATTGGAAAGTAAACATGACTATGTGAATAAAGTTTCCTAGATTTATCAAACACAGGGTTTTACTGATATGATAATCTACAACAGAGTTTACTTACATTTGGAGAAATGCTATGTTCTTTCCAGAACATTGGTTAAAGTAAAGCTCAGGTTGGATGCATGGAGTATGCATCGGAAGGGACCGATATTGAACTTTGACTTAGATTTATTAAACTTACCGTAATATCTATTCAAGTCAATATCGCCTAGTTGATCCTAGATCAAATGTTCTTAATCCTGTTATGATTAGGCTCAATCTCGAGAGGCTATTCGTGTTCTTTGATTTGTTAGTTAAGCCTACTTTTAGGTCAGGGTGATACGTACATTTTGGGAACACGGTAGTGCAATTGAGTGGGAGCGCTAGCATAAACATGGAATCTATAGCTTCTATCTGGCAAATAGTAAGCAAAGGATGATCTCCTTCGAGCTTGACCAAACGAACATAAATGGTGGAGTACTCATTTCACATAAGCTGAAATATCATTTATACGGGGTCAAGTGTTTTAAGGAATAAATACATTGTAGGGTGTAACGGTAATTTAATCCCTTTACAGTGTAGATCATTCATATAGAGGATCATTGATCACATTAGGATTATAACAATGGATAACTAATGATGTGTCTATATGGTGGAACATATAGAGCATTCTATATACTGAGAGTGCAATTCTAAGTTCTATGCGTGGATTCAACGAAGAATTAATAAGTTAGTGAATTTTAGTGCTAAATTCTTGATCTACTTATTGGAAGCTCGGTTATATAGACCCATGGTCCTCGCACTAGTTGAGATAATATTTCTTGTAAGACTCATATAATTGGTTTTGATTAATCAATTATAATTCTCAAATTAGACTATGTCTATTTGTGAATTTTTCACTAAGTAAGGGCGAAATTGTAAAGAAAGAGTTTTAGGGGCATATTTGTTAATTATGATACTTTGTATGGTTCAATTAATAAATATGATAAATGACAATATTATTTAATAATTATTTATAGTTATTAAATAGTTAGAATTGGCATTTAAATGGTTGAATTAGAAAATTGGCGTTTTTGAGAAAATCAGATGCAGAAAAGATTGAAATCCACTATGTAGGGCCGGCCACTTTCGTAGGGTTTTTCCCTCTAATATTTTTATTATTTTAATGCCAAATAATTCAAACCTAACCCTAGTGGAATGCTATAAATAGATAGTGAAGGCTTCAGGAAAATAATACTTTTCTTCTGACACTTCTGATTCAGAAAAACCTGAGCCTTCTCTCTCCCTATCTTTGGCCGAACCCACTCTCTCTCTCTTCCTCTTGAATTTCGAAATCCTTAGTGTATGAGTAGTGCCCACACACAGCAAGTGATACCTCAATCATAGTGAGGAAGATCGTGAAGAAAGACTTTCAGCAAGAAGGAGGTTTCAGCATCAAAGATTCAGAGAAAGAGATCCAGGTTCAGATATTGATAATGCTCTGCTACAGAAAGGAATCAAGGGCTAGATATCTGAACGGAAGGAGTCATTTAATTCCGCTACACCCAATGTAAGGTTTTCTAAACTTTATATGTATTTATTTCATCGTTTTAGAAAGTTCATATTTAGGGTGTTAATCAGCATACTTGTGAGTAGATCTAAGATCCTGATAAAATAATTTCCAACACTTACAACTTCCCATGCCATTTCTATATTAAATATTCCATATACTTTTATCATTAATTTGTTAGGTTTCACTTTTGTAGTCACTTGATATTGTACTACAAAAGACACTCTCTAACATAGTAAATAAAAAAAGAATGACTTGATGATGACAAACTGAATATAGAAAAATATAAATGCTACAAGAAGCCTCAAAAATGTGAGGGGCCATATTTAAAACCATAATAAAGTGATTTCGTATGTCAATGTGCTTAGTGCGAGAAATGCCATCATTGAGCCCAACTGAAAACCAGCACAACAATCACTTGGTTTCAGTTTAAAGTTGGGAGTATATTGTAGTACAACAGAAGGTGAATTTAGCAAGGAGAGATGCATAAACAAGCCTAGGCCCTAGACCATGAAATGACGACCGACTAAGAAAAACAAACACACAAGCACAAGAACTCTAACATTGAAAAACAATGAACCTTTTTTGAAAGAAAAAAAAAACAAAACAACACTACTTGTATTATTAATATAGAGAAATAGTTCAGTAAAAAACAATGGACTTCTAAACTCTTATCAACACATCAATTACTTTTTTTAATTATTTATCTAATCTGCTACAACTGTGGCAATAAATGGGGAAACTCATGTAGAAAAATGGCAGGCTTAATTAGTTCACAGAGACAATCTTCAAATAAAAGAAGGAAAAGAAAAAAGTAAATTTTAAAGGGATGAAACATTAGATAATATGAGTCACTTGTCACCTGGGCGGAAGAACTGGCGCTTCCACAAGAGGGTACAACTAAAAAATTAATATGAAATCTAGATCAAAAGAACATTCAAATTTATCACTCTGTAACAATTACAATACTAAGTTGAAACAATACATAATTAAATGGCCCTATAGTGCCTACTTCGAATCCAAATAAATGTATCTTATTAAACAATAAATAAATAACTAAATAGAAAGGGAGAAAAAAAAACATGAAAAAGTCAGTGGTTGTGATCAACTGCACAGTAACACAAACAGCGGATGAGCTAGTAAAACAATCAAAATCATAAACTGAACCAACATTGCAAATAATCAGTACGACTCGTTATGTTTTATAAAAGATGCTTTTAGTTTTTTGTTTCAGTGTAGAATATAAACTACAAAACCAGAATCCATTACACAAAAATTAGGAAACAAAAATAAAGAACAAATTGACTACGAATAGGAAACATGACAAGCATTAAGAGAGGAAAACACGCACAGAGACACAAGCACAATAGGAAACATAAAGGTTGGGTTTTCGTTTTTGGGTATAAAAATTTATATTGTGAGATGATGATTATTATGAGCAAGTACACAGTTTTATACTCTTCTCCATTTTTATCTATTAATGTAACAACATTCTTATCTTCCTAAAGAATGAAATAGACATCTAATTACCAGTTCTTACCACAAACACATTTATTGAATACAAATCATATTCTAAATCTTAATATAACTTAGTTTAAAAAACCTAATTTCAAATTAAAGGGAGAATCAGATAATCGAAACTAGCAATGTAAATCTCTCAATCTAAATTTATAACATTCAAATCGGAAACCCCCAAATCGGAAGCTAGCAATGATATAAAATGATAAATTATTTTTTGATGACAAAAACGAGAGACTGAGAGAGAGAGAGAGATAGATTCTAGTTGAGAGAAAGCAAGAGAGAAAGAGATGGAAAGAGAGAGACTTACGGAGGTGGGAGAGGAGACCTACGACGGTGAGCAAAATCGCCAGACCTTCAAAATCGCATCCAGGCCCTGTTCGAAAATGAAAGTCGACCTTCAGACCTTCGAAATTGCTAGAGAGAAAGAGAGGGAGAGAGAGCTGTTCAGAGAAAGAGAGGGAAAAGAGAGCTCGAAAATGAAAGTGTCATTTGATTGTTTGGGCGTAAGTGAACAATAGGAGAATTTGCGTCATTTTCTCACACTCACAGTCTCTTTTACCGTCGGTTTTAAAACGCCACACAAAGCTTAAGTGAGGCTTTTAAAACGACGCTAATAATGAACGAATTTTTTTAATTTCTTGACTTTTACCGTCGGTTGGGTAATTAGTGACAAACATAGAACCGACGCAATTTGTTTATTTTTTGTGACATTTTAAAAATGACGAATATATTGAATATAGTACTATTCACGTCGGTCAACGCGATGAACAGTCGCGTTGACCGACGTGAATAGTGAATTTTGTGGTAGTACACCTTACTCAAAAGATGGCTTTCCCACCTCAGTATGGGAGCTCTATTCCAGCAAGGGGCCTGACAAGAAACTGAAACAAAAATTGCTCAACTCTGTATAAGAACATTATGTAATCCCAATCACACATAAAAAGTAACATGAATCTTTTAACTCAACCTCAAAAGTATGAAGAGTACAAGACACTAAGCTAATTATCATCCAAAGGCAAAAATATGTTTTGTCAACCAAGAATGAAAGAAGGATAGATGCAAAATAAGAACTACTCAAAAAATTTTGTACAAAATAGAGAACAAAAAGAAAAGAGTTAGATAATGCAAACCCCCAAAGATTTTCTGTGGGGGTCAAACTGACTTGAATCTAAGGCTTTAGTGAAAGTATCAGTCAATTGCTTTTCAGTATCAACATATTCCAACTACAATGTTTGGTTGTCAACAGGTTCCCTAATAAAATGATGCCTTATATCAATGTATTTTGTACGAGAACGTTGAACAAGATTTTTAGAAATATATGCAGCACTAGTATTTTCACATGCAGAATGACAAGTAAGAACAGATGTGAGAGTGTAGCAATTATCAACAGATCTAAACCCTTGTAAAATGCATTGTTTATTACTGTTAAGAACAAAACAATGATCATTGTCAAAATTGACGGTATAACCTTGATCACAAATCTGACTAATGCTAAGTAAATTAGCTTTTAGTCCCTCAATAAGCATAACATTTTTCAACCTTGGTAACCCTTCAAAATTGAGAGTTCCCACACCAATGACATTTCCTGTTAGACCATTGTCAAACGTGACCTCACCACATTGCACTGGTTTGATATTCACTATAAAATCCTTGTCACTTGTCATATATCTAGAACAACCACTGTCAAAATACCACATTTGAGAAGCAGCACGTTTATCAGAAAAACTAGCTAGACATTTTTCTTTTTTAATCCAATTTTGTTTTAAAGCACTGTGTTTCTTTTGAAAAAATTTCAAACTACCAAAATAATTTGTTTTGTACAAATTTTGCATGGTGAAACATTTAGATCGAATATGCCCCTTAATATCACAAAAATAACAGATTTGAACAAACTTTCTTACCTGAGATTTTATCCTTTTTGAACTTAGTGGAGACTTTGCTTCTACAGACGACATTTTTGCTGCAACAGATCTTAAATTTGCAGCAGCAGTTAAATTTGTTGGAACACTAGATTTTACAAATTTTGTTTTTCCAGAACTTTCAGTACCATTTGATCCAAGACCAGTAAAGCCTCTTTGACCTGCATATTGAATTTCCTCAAAAATAGAAGATCCAGGGTTAAGCATTTGAATATTTTTCTTGAAATTTTCAAGTTCCTTCTTTAATAGAATAATTTTCTCATCTTTAAAACAAAAATCAGTCTCATATTCTTTTATTTTTAATTCAAGAGATTTAGTTTGATGAGACAATTGTTTATTTATTTTTGACAATGATCTATTTTTAGAAGTAACCTGTATCCACTTTTCATACATAGCCTTGGAAGACTCAGCCAGTCACTCCTCACAGATTTTAGATTCATCAGAATCAGAATTTTCTTTTTCAATGGTATTATTCAAACATACCAATCTTTCTTTCACCTGTGAATCACAAACAAACTTAGATGAAACTGAGGTTAGTGCAACATTTTTAAAAATATCTTCATCACTATATGTTTTATCGTCACTCCATGTGACATTGAAACTTTTCTTATTCTTTTTCAGTGTATTTGCACATTCAGATTGAATATGTCCAAAACCTTCACATTCTCTTCATTGAATTCTCTTTTGATTGTTAGACATTGAAGGTTTTGAAAAAGTATTACTTTTGGAGAATTTTGGAAAATTCTTTTTGTCACTTATCTTTTCTGAAAATTTTTAGTTAAAGCATCCATATTATCATCTTCTTCATCATCTGAAATTTCTTTTTCAGCAACATTAAAAACAATACCTTTACCTCTATCAGCAATGGACTTGGGTTTGTCCTTCTGCTTGATTTGTTGATTCAATTCAAAAGTACGCAAATCACCCATTAACTCCTCCACCTTCATCTTGCTAAAATCTTTTGCTTCCTCCATAGCCAAGAGTTTAGTGTCAAACCTGTTTGGAAGAACTCTAACAATTTTTCTGATAAGAACAGATTCATCAAGCTTCTCACCAAGAGCAAAATATTCATTAGCTATATCAGATAGTCTTTCATAAAACTCAGACAAGGTTTTAGATTCAGACATTCTAAGATCATCAAATTTGGTCTGAAGCATAATAAACCTAGAACGCTTAACATCAGAAGTTCCTTCAAACTGAGTTTGAAGAATCTGCCAAGCATCCTTAGCAGATTCACAAGAAGATATAAGCTTAATACAGCCTTCACTTACTCCATTAAATATAGCATGTAAAGCTTTGCTATTATAAGCAGACAATTTATCATCTTCACTAGACCATTCAAGTTCATATTTTAATTTAGAATTACCTTTGGAATCTACCACAATAGGAGGAGACCATCTTGAAAAAACCATCCTCCATGCTTTCTCATTTTGACACTTGATAAAGGCTCTCATTCTAACCTTCCAATAAGGATAGTTGGAATCATTGAGGAGTGGTGGGCGAACAATAGAAGTTCCTTCTGCAAAGGGAAACATATTGCGTGAACACAAGAAAAGGTTAAAAGGATCACACTAAGAGTTTAATGTCCCACTCTGATACCAATGGAAAAACCGATTTTTTTTGCAAATGTCAATAATAAATACGAAATTATAATATATATATATGTATAAATCTGTATAAGTCTACAGCAGCAAAATGTAATTTTGTTACTATAGAAACCATTTTTGCATAAACAAACCAGAACTGGCAGGATATAAAAGTAATTGCAAAAAATTAAATCACTTGACACAAGAGATTTGTACGTGGTATCAGTGTTCTTTCAAAAACTACTAGTCCACAGGGCCACACCTAGAGAATCAAATCAATTAGTAAAGTATCAAAGATTATAAAAGCAATTGACTTAAATAAATTTAGACTACCTATAGTGATTTGCCGCAACCCTTTGTAATCTGCCTTGCTAATCTGATCTCTGAAACACACCATATAGTGAACTCCCTTCAGCTATTGATGTGTGCTTACTTCCTCCCAAAGTAAGGCTTAAACAAATATTCTCTTAGATGCTCACTTCCTCCGGAAATGAGACTTGGAAAAGTCTTCTCCCGAAGACCCACGCTTGTTCAAAGCTTCTCTTCAACCTATTCTACGAATAGTATGAGATCATAATAAGAAATAAAGATAATTTGATTTGTTCTAATAAAGGCAAAACCGAAATCATCCATTAGAGAAGGGGAAAGTCAAGTTTCTCAAAATTAAACAACATTCCATAAGAGAATTTCTTTTCTTACAAGAAGTTTCCTAAACCAAAAAGAGATCAGCTGAGAAAGAATCTTTCCTTAGAAGAAAAGAGTAATTAAAGCACAAAATCAATGTAATAAAAACAATTTAAACGCTCAATAAAAATGCACATTAATTAAAAAATATTTTGACAACTAAATTACTAAAAAAGTACCTAACATACACAATAACTCAAATCTAATCCAATCCAATTTGCAAAAATACAGATTGGATCAGTTACTTTTTAATATTGAATTATTTTATATTTATGAAAAAAAATATTTTTTTAACATAACTACAACAAAATAAAACTAATTATAGTTATTTTCTTCAACAGTACATTAAAATAAATAATAGTAAATAACAAATTCAAAGGAAGAAAAAAATTTCATGAATAAAGAAATGTTTAATTTTATTTTAAATTGTATGTAGAAAAAAATTATATATGTAAAGTCTTTTTTTGGTAAGTTAGATGAAAAAATATTTTTCTTTTATGGTAAGATATTATTGCATTCATACCTGATTGTCTGACCTTGTATATTCGATTTTAGTTGCTCTTTTCTATGTTAGGAAAGATGCATTTTACAGCTGAAGTTTTCTTTGTTTGGAAACTTCTTGTAAGAGAAGCAATTCTCTTATGGAAAGTGGTTTTTTAAGGAAACTTTGATTATTGCCTTTTCCTTATTAAGTTCGATTGTTTCTTGATACAGTCAGAATATATAATCTGTTTATGGCAGGAATCAAGACTTAATAGAGGATCGGACCCGATTATAGCAAGTTTCCTTTTTCTGGTCAGATTTGCTGCGTCAGATTCCTATTCTAATGCTGCAGATCGTGTTTATCTTAGGAAAGTTTTGTACAGCTGTAGATTCAATCTTGTGACTGTCTCTAGGGTTTCTATGTTCTATAAAAAGGACCTAGAGAGCAGCCATTCGATCGTGTTTATATTCAGTTTTTGCATTTATCTTATTTGAGAGAAGAGAGTTTCTTTGTTATGTGAGAACCTAGTTGTTCATCTAGGTTCTAGTATTTTATATATCAGTTGTTACTCTGTCCTAGACTTTGTTAAGAACGACTTGACTGAACAAGAGAGTAGTCTTCGAGAGAAGACTTGCTGAAGCCTTACTTCGAGAGGAAGTAAGCACTTTGGTCTTCAGGAGAAGACTTGTTGAAGCCTTACTTTTGGAGGAAGTAAGCACTCACACTTTAAAAATGAAGGGAGTTTGGGGTTGAAGGTGTTTCTGAAGTCAGATTCATAAAGTGCATTACAAAGGATTGCGGCAATAATTTAGAGGGAGTCTAAACTTGTATAAGTCAATTTTCTTTGTAATTGTTGATACTTTATTAATTGATTTCATTCTCTGGGCGTGGCCCCGTGGACTAAGAGTGTTCGGGAGAACACTGATACCACGTACAAATCTCTTGTGTCAAGTTATTTTATTTTCTGCAAATATTTTTATATTTTGCTTGTTCTATTTTTTCGTTGCAAAACTGGTTTTTGAAGTAACAGAATTACATTCTACTTCTGCAGACGTATACAGTTTTATATTTTCGTATACATTATTGACATTTGCAAAAATTCGGTTTTTCAATTGTTATCAGAGCGGGACGTTAAACTCTTAGTGTGGTCCTTTAAAACTTTTGTGTAAAATGTCATTTTTTGTAGAATGAAGTTCGATTTCTAGACCACCATTGCGTAATGATTCTAATTATCCTTATTGGAAAGTTAGAATGAAGGCCTTCATCAAATCTCAAGATGAAAAAGCTTGGAGGATGGTTCTATCAGGTTGGTCTTCTACAGTTGAGACAGATTTTGTAGGTAATTCTACAATAAAATCTGAACTGGAATGGTCTATTGAAGATGATAAACTTTCTGCCTACAATAGCAAAGCACTATGCTATATTTAATGGTGTAGGTAAGGGTTATATTAAACTTATATCATCTTGTGAATCTGCCAAGGATGCTTGGGAGATCATTCAAACTCAGTTTGAAGGAACATCTGATGTTAAACACTCTAGATTTATTATGCTTCAAACTAAATTTGATGAGCTTAGGATGCTAGATAATGAAACCCTAACTGAATTCTATGAGAAATTATCTGATATTGCTAATGAATATTTTGCTCTTGGTGATAAACTTGATGATTCTATTCTTGTGCCCCAGATTGCGTGGTGGTGGTGCGTGGCAACCAGATGCTGGCTCGCGATTGTTATCGCATAGAGCTGCAGCATACGAAAGCCGGTCATCAACTGATGACGATCTTGGCAAGAGAAAACGAGAAGAAAGATGAAGATCTTGATCCTCGAGTTCAAGATGAAAGAAACTTGCTAAAACCAATTGAAGAATTGGAAGAGTTTATTCTCGACCTAGGAAATCCCACCAAATATGTGTACATTAGGAAGAACTTGGACGAGCAACTCAAATAGAAATTAATAAGCTTTTTGAAGGCGAACCAGGATCAATTTGCGTGGAGTCGTGGAGATATGATAAGGATTGACCCTAAGATTATCTTCCATCACTTAAATGTTGATCCCAACTACCCAGCGAAGAGACAAATTAGGAGGCCCTTGGATTCCGAGATGCAAGGGGCACTAAAATAGGAAGTTGACAAGTTACTAGTCAACAATTTTATACGCGAGGTATTTTATCCTTCTTGCATAGCCAATCCTGTTCTCGTCCCGAAACCTAACGGAACTTGGAGAACTTGTATTGATTTCTCTAATCTGAATAAGGCGTGCTTGAAAGGCTGTATTCCACTTCCCAGGATTGACTTGTTAGTGGATGCAACTATTGGGCACGAGCTTATGTCTTTTATGGACGCATATTCTGGATATAGCAAGATAAAAATGTATGTCCCAGATCAAGAACATACAAGCTTCGTAACCAACATGGGACCCTATTGTTATAAAGTCATGCCATTCAGACTGGAGAACGCTGGGGCAACGTATCAGCGACTAGTAAATGAAGTGTTCGCAAATCAAATAGGGCGAAACATGGAAGTTTATGTCGACAATATGTTGGTGAAATCGATAGTGTAAGGATCAAACCTCCGACCTTGCGGAATGCTTTAAGATATTAAAAAAGTATAACATGAAGCTAAACTCGAAAAAGTATAACAAGGCATTAATAGACATGCCATCCCCGACAAAGCCCAAAGAAGTACAAGCCCTGACAGGAAGAATGGCGACACTTAACAGATTCATTTCGAAGTCAACTAATAAGTGCGTACCGTTCTTCAACATATGGCGAGGCAAAAAAAAGTTTGAGTGGATAAAAGAATGCGAGGAGGCCTTTCAAAACATAAAAAAGCATCTCGCAACCCCCCAGTTTTGGCGAAACCAATAACTGGAGAGACGTTATTTCTTTATTTAGCCATCTCAGAAGATGCGATTAGTGTAGCTATAGTTTGAGAAGAGGGTAAGCACCAGAAACCTATTTACTACGTAAGTAAAAGGTTACTAGGGGCAGAATCCCCCTCTAGAAAAACTTGCGTTATGCCTAGTCCACGTGTCTCGCAAGCTACGACCATACTTGTAATATCCCAGAAAATAAATAATATTTAAATGGACATATTTTATTAAATATGTAATTACTTGGAAAATGAAGTAGGATTATGATCTTACTTAGGTAAATTGTTGAGAAATTATTTAATGAAATACGTTATTTTGGGCCCGGTAATTGTGGAAATTTAGCTATGTGGTTAGCAATGTCACGACATTAAATGAAAGAATTATTTTGAGAATATCCCGGATTAAGTTAGAATTTTATTAGAATGTCGGATTGGGGAATTAGTAAAATTACCAAAATGCCCCTAGGGTTTCTTTTAAAAAAAAAAAAAATTTTATTTACTTGTGAGAGGGGTAAAGTAGGAATTCAAGGAAATATTTTTTTTGACTTTTCTTATCTTTTCATTGCTGCTGCCTTTTTGTTATAAAAAGGAACTTTTGTTCCTGGTCTGCCAGAACCGGTCGACCGGATGGGTTCTGGTATACCAGAACCGGTCGACCGGTTGCCTGCAGGGGAGAATTTCTTCGGGTTTGTTTTATGTTCAGTTTTGACCCGGGGAGTTGTGTACTATCTGTTTTAAATTAAATATGGGATGCTTGACCTAAATTAGGGTTGTTGGGAGTTAGGTTACATTTGATTTCTAAATTAGGGTTTTAATCCGGAATATTATTGTGTTTCAATTGTCGTGACATAGGACCGGGATTGCCTAGCTTGTTTTTCCACCCAGGTCGGCCATATTCTTGACTTCTGAATTAAGGTAAGAAAAGTGGTAAGCACCGTATGAGGTTCAAAATCAATGAATGAATGGAGGTGATTTTGATTATTAACATGATGTTGATTAAAGCTTGTTAAGCCTAGGTTATTACCTAGGGTTGGAAACGGTTATTACCGTTATGAGTAATTACTCATGAAACCGCGGTTAGGTTTCTTACTTATCGTTTGCGTTATCGGGCAACGATAGTGACATATTCAGCTCGTATGTAACGAGTGGTAAAAGTGGTACTTTATTAAGTACCAGGAATGTATGATGTTTAAGGAAATGCTTATTATTATCGAATAGTGAGTAAACATAATGGCATGAGAATAAGTTGTTAATCATTTTCTTTCAATTATTGTTTTAGTCACTTTCTTGCTGAGTCTCTGTGACTCACTGGTGCTTTATGGTGCAGGTAAAGGAAAAGCTAAAGTCGAACAACCATGAGTTATGGTCACAGCAGCAATGTACATACCGGTAGCAGCAGCCCAAATTTTGCTGAGGATGCTCTATTTTGATTGTATTTTGGAAAATATAAAGATTATGTTGTAAAATACTTTGAAACCAGTTTGTAAATATTTTGGAAACAGGGGGACCCCATAAATCATGTTACTTATCTTTTGTTAAATAGTTTAAAGGTTGAGTTTTAACTATCAAAATTTTTAATTACCCACACTTTTAGTATAATTACATCTTATATAATTATTGGTATTTTAAATAAGTGCACACACGTGGCGTCCCTGTTGGACAGGGCGTTACAACATGGTATCAGAGCGCCAAGGTTTTTAGATCCTGAAGACTGGTTTGATATGTACATTGGCTGCAAGGACCTGATCGACTCATGGTTTAGTAAGTTTTAAGTTAAAAGATAGTTTGCTAATTTTCTGATTACCTGATTACCTGAATTATGTCGATATCAGAATGTTGTGGGAAGGATTATAATATATGGAAATACTTATCAGTATTGTTATTACTTGGAATGTGATCGCAGGTGTATAGTTATGCACCCAAGGCGGACTGGTAGGGGTGCCCGCGAGCTAGCTGGGCTCAGGGCTGCCGGTGAGGGAGAGAACCCTTTACCGCCACCTAATTGGGAACAGTTATATGCTGCTATGCAAGAAACTATTCGGCAGCAGGGTGAACAAATCAGAGAATTAAGAGAGCAGCGAGCTCAGCCTGCTCTAAATCTGAATCCTGATCCTCCGGCACCTCTAGTAGTGCCACCGGATGCAGGAAATCGTTTGGAACCATTATATGAACGGTTCAGAAAGCAGAACCCGCCAGTGTTTGAGGGTGGTGCTGATCCACTCAAAGCAGAGCAATGGATGAGTATGATAACATCCATTTTCGATTTTATGCGAGTTGAAGATAATGACCGGGTCAGGTGTGCTACCTATATGCTACGAGATGATGCCCGTATTTGGTGGGAGATTGTATCTCAGGGCCATGATCTGAATAATATGACCTGGGAAACTTTTCGGGCCTTATTTTTTGAGAAGTATTATAATGAGTCTATTAAGGCAGCAAAGGCAGAAGAGTTTATACGGTTAACTCAGGGTAGTGTGACTGTGACAGAGTATGCTACTAAGTTTGATCGACTGGCAAAGTTTGCCTCAGATGAGGTGGCTACTGAAGCTGCTAGAAAAGCCAAGTTTATTCGGGGGCTGGATGAACACATCGCCCGGGATGTGATTGTTGCTTCTAAACAACCGGGGGTTGCCCGAACTTATGCTCAGATAGTTGAGTTGGCTTTAGTTTCTGAGGGTGCAGAGGCTCAGATACGAAAGAAAAATATTGCCAGAAGAGATTCATGGAAACAATCAGCAGGTGCTGGTTCGGGTAGGGGTACTGATCTTGGTGACCGCAGGAAAAGACCTAGTGAAACATCAGCAGCAGGCCCAAACAAAAGATTCCAGGGTAACCAAGGTTTCCGTCGTAGTGGGAATGAAAACTGGCGGACTTTTCCTGAATGTCCAAGGTGTAAAAGGCATCACCTGGGCGAGTGTCAGGCTAGGGCCTGTTTCCACTGTGGAATGGTGGGTCATATGAAGAGAAATTGTCCACAATTGCTACGGTTAGAGCAAAAGAAGGATGATACACCCGCTCCTGCTCGAGTGTTTGCCATGACTCAAGCTGAGGCTGATGCTGGTCCATCTACTGTGACAGGTCAGCTTTCTGTTGCTGGTACTTTATTGACTGTATTAATTGATTCTGGTGCGACGCATTCTTATATTTCAAGTAGAATAATTGAGCAGCTGAATAAACCTAGTGATGTGCTTTCTAGAGGTTTTGGAACCTTGTTGCCTACTGGGGAGTTGGTTATCTCCAGCAGGTGGGTTCGATCCCTTCCAGTGTTTGTGGAAGGAAGAGAGTTATCAGTTGATCTGATAGAATTAAATGCGGAGGATTTTGATGTTATTTTGGGGATGGATTGGCTTGCTAAATACAACGCCACCATTGATTGTAAAAGAAAGATGGTAACTTTTCAGCCTGAGGGCGAGGACCCTTTTGTATTTGTGGGTAAGATGCAAGGATCTCGGATTCCCTTAATTTCAGCCCTTAAGGCAAGGGATTTGTTGTGTGAAGGGTGCATTGGTTTCCTGGCAAGTGTTGTGGATACTTCCAGGGAACCACTAGCGGGACCGGAGCATGTCCCAGTAGTTCGAGAATTTCTGGATGTGTTCCCAGAAGAGTTACCAGGGTTGCCACCAAAACGTGAAATTGATTTTGAGATTGATTTAATACCAGGAGCTGAGTTCGTATCGAAAGCTCCCTACAGGATGGCACTGCAGAGTGAAAGAGTTAAAAGTTCAATTACAGGGGATGATGGATTTAAAATTTACTAGACCTAGTACTTCACCTTGGGGTGCACCAGTTTTGTTTGTGAAAAAGAAAGATGGAACATTACGAATGTGTATAGATTATCGGGAGTTAAACAAATTAACGATGTGAAGAACAAGTACCCTCTCGCCAAGAATAGATGATTTATTTGATCGGTTGCGGGGTAAAACTGTCTTTTCTAAGATTGATCTTCGATCCGGTTATCACCAACCGAGGATTCGAGAGGAGGATATTCCCAAGACAGCTTTTCGCACCCGGTATGGTCATTATGAATTCTTGGTAATGTCCTTCGGATTAACAAATGCCCCGGCAGCATTTATGGATTTGATGAACCGAGTGTTCAAGGATTTTCTGGATGATTTTGTTATTGTCTTCATCGATGATATTCTAATTTATTCAGACTCGGAAGAGACTCACGAAAGACATCTTCGAATGGTATTACAACGTCTCAGGGAGCATAAGTTGTATGCCAAATTTAAGAAATGTGAATTTTGATTACCTCAGGTGAGTTTCTTGGGGCATGTGGTGAGTAAAGATGGTATTTTAGTGGATCCAGTAAAGATTGAAGCAGTGCGTGACTGGCCTCGACCTAAGTCAGCAACTGAAGTTAGAAGTTTCCTGGGGTTAGCAGGGTATTACCGAAGATTTGTTGAGGGCTTTGCAAAGATTTCTACGCCTTTAACTGAGTTGACTCGAAAGAATTGTAAGTTTGTTTGGACTGACAAGTGTGAAGGTAGTTTCCAGGAATTGAAGCAAAGGTTGATTACCGCTCCTGTGCTAACCTTACCAAAAGGTGACGAAAAGTTTGTGATTTATTGTGATGCGTCCAAACAAGGGTTAGGTTGTGTTCTTATGCAATCAGGGAAAGTGATTGCTTATGCATCCAGGCAATTGAAGGAGTATGAGCAACGATATCCTACCCATGATATTGAATTAGCAGCGGTTGTCTTTGCACTAAAAGTTTGGCGTCACTATCTGTACGGTGAGAAGTGTGAAATTTATACAGATCACAAAAGCCTCAAGTACTTTTTCACTCAGAAGGATTTAAATATGAGACAACGACGATGGTTAGAACTGGTCAAAGATTATGACTGCGAGATTCTCTACCACCCTGGTAAAGCAAATGTGGTAGCGGATGCTCTAAGTCGGAAAGGACCAGGGCAAGTTTGTGAACTAAAGGAAATCTCAGCCAAGTTGGCTGAGGATATGACGAGAGCGGGAATTGAATTTGTAATTGGAAAACTTGCTAATATCACCATACAATCTAATCTATTGGAAAGAATTAGAGTAGCCCAACAAGGTGACCTTGAGCTACAGGGACATAAGGAGAGGTTAGAGGCTGGATTGGCAAGAGACTTTTCATGCTTATCTGATGGGTTGTTGCGATACAAAAACAGAATCTGTGTACCGGTTGACAAAGAAATCAGACAAGAGATTCTTGATGAATCTCATACTACACCGTACTCCTTACACCCGGGAACAACCAAGATGTATCATGATGTGAAAGCTTTATACTGGTGGCCGGGTATGAAGAGGGATATTGTTGAATATGTGTCAAAATGCTTAACTTTGTCAACAAATTAAAGCAGAACACCAAAGGCCGGCAGGTTTGCTTCAACCTTTAAAGATTCCTGAATGGAAATGGGAAGACATCACCATGGATTTTGTGGTGGGATTACCCAGAACAGTAGGGTATTATGATTCTATTTGGGTGATAGTGGACCGATATACGAAGTCTGCTCACTTTCTCCCGGTGAGGACAACGTATACAGTGGATCAATATGCTGATTTGTATATTAAGGAAATAGTTCGACTTCATGGTGCCCCAAAGTCGATAGTTTCGGATCGAGATCCAAAATTTACATCCAAGTTCTGGGGAAGTTTACAGCAAGCAATGGGTACTAAGTTGAGATTCAGTACAGCTTTTCATCCTCAAACCGATGGACAATCTGAAAGAACTATTCAGATACTTGAGGATATGTTGAGGGCATGTATAATGGACTTTGAAGGTTCTTGGAACAAGTACCTACCTCTGATTGAATTTTCTTATAACAATAGTTATCAGAGTACCATTGGCATGGCTCCGTATGAGATGCTTTATGGAAGGAAATGTCGATCACCTATTCACTGGGATGAGGCTGGTGAACGTAGGTATCTTGGACCTGAAGCTGTCCAAAGAACGAGCGAGGCTATTGAGAAGATTCGAGCTCGTATGCTTGCTTCCCAAAGTAGACAGAAAAGCTACGCGGATCCAAAGCGTAGAGATGTTGAATTCCAAGTTGGGGATTTTGTTTTTCTTCGGGTGTCCCCAATGAAGGGAATTCGAAGGTTCGGGAAGAAGGGAAAGTTGAGTCCCAGATTTATTGGTCCATTTGAGATTCTTGAGAAAGTAGGTCAGGTAGCTTATCGGTTAGCTCTACCTCCTGCCTTATCTGGGGTTCATAATGTGTTTCATGTCTCGATGCTTCGGAAATATGTATCTGATACAACTCATATCTTAAGTTATGAAGACATTGAGCTTCAAACCGACCTGTCATATGAAGAACAACCAGTACAGATCTTAGACAGGAAAGAAAAGGTGTTGCGAAACAAGACTATTCCACTAGTCAAAGTGTTGTGGCGGAACAACAAAGTTGAAGAAGCGACTTGGGAATTAGAGCCGCAGATGCGGGAGTTGTATCCCGAGCTTTTCAGGTAAATTTCGAGGACGAAATTCCTATAAATGGGGGATAGTTGTAATATCCCAGAAAATAAATAATATTTAAATGGACATATTTTATTAAATATGTAATTACTTGGAAAATGAAGTAGGATTATGATCTTACTTAGGTAAATTGTTGAGAAATTATTTAATGAAATACGTTATTTTGGGCCCGGTAATTGTGGAAATTTAGCTATGTGGTTAGCAATGTCACGACATTAAATGAAAGAATTATTTTGAGAATATCCCGGATTAAGTTAGAATTTTATTAGAATGTCGGATTGGGGAATTAGTAAAATTACCAAAATGCCCCTAGGGTTTCTTTTAAAAAAAAAAAAAAATTATTTACTTGTGAGAGGGGTAAAGTAGGAATTCAAGGAAATATTTTTTTTGACTTTTCTTATCTTTTCATTGCTGCTGCCTTTTTGTTATAAAAAGGAACTTTTGTTCCTGGTCTGCCAGAACCGGTCGACCGGATGGGTTCTGGTATACCAGAACCGGTCGACCGGTTGCCTGCAGGGGAGAATTTCTTCGGGTTTGTTTTATGTTCAGTTTTGACCCGGGGAGTTGTGTACTATCTGTTTTAAATTAAATATGGGATGCTTGACCTAAATTAGGGTTGTTGGGAGTTAGGTTACATTTGATTTCTAAATTAGGGTTTTAATCCGGAATATTATTGTGTTTCAATTGTCGTGACATAGGACCGGGATTGCCTAGCTTGTTTTTCCACCCAGGTCGGCCATATTCTTGACTTCTGAATTAAGGTAAGAAAAGTGGTAAGCACCGTATGAGGTTCAAAATCAATGAATGAATGGAGGTGATTTTGATTATTAACATGATGTTGATTAAAGCTTGTTAAGCCTAGGTTATTACCTAGGGTTGGAAACGGTTATTACCGTTATGAGTAATTACTCATGAAACCGCGGTTAGGTTTCTTACTTATCGTTTGCGTTATCGGGCAACGATAGTGACATATTCAGCTCGTATGTAACGAGTGGTAAAAGTGGTACTTTATTAAGTACCAGGAATGTATGATGTTTAAGGAAATGCTTATTATTATCGAATAATGAGTAAACATAATGGCATGAGAATAAGTTGTTAATCATTTTCTTTCAATTATTGTTTTAGTCACTTTCTTGCTGAGTCTCTGTGACTCACTGGTGCTTTATGGTGCAGGTAAAGGAAAAGCTAAAGTCGAACAACCATGAGTTATGGTCACAGCAGCAATGTACATACCAGCCGCAGGCAGCCCAGTTTACAGGATGCTCTATTTTGATTGTATTTTGGAAAATATAAAGATTATGTTGTAAAATACTTTGAAACCAGTTTGTAAATATTTTGGAAACAGGGGGACCCCATAAATCATGTTACTTATCTTTTGTTAAATAGTTTAAAGGTTGAGTTTTAACTATCAAAATTTTTAATTACCCACACTTTTAGTATAATTACATCTTATATAATTATTGGTATTTTAAATAAGTGCACACACGTGGCGTCCCTGTTGGACAGGGCGTTACAATACTTCCGAGCACACCCCATAAAAGTGTCAACCGATCAGCCCTTGAGACAAGTTTTATCAAAACCAGATGCTTCTGGAAGATTGATAAAATGGTCGATTGAACTGGGGCAGTTCAACATAACATACCTTCCTCGAACATCCATCAAGGGTCAAGCTTTAGTTGACTTCTTGATAGAAGGTATAACTCCAAAAGAAATCCCATCTGATCAGCGAGATGTGGAAACTTGGAAGTTATATGTGGATGGTGCATCCAACGAGCAGGGTTCGGGTGCAGGGGTGATATTAATGTCGCCGGAAGGCTTTAAGTTTCATTATGCTCTGAGATTCCAATTTGATGCATCTAATAACGAGGCTGAGTATGAAGCCTTGATCGCTGGCTTAAAGATAGCAGAGGCCTTAAAAGTCAAAAATCTCATCTTTCATAGTGATTCGCAGCTGATCGTAAACCAGGTCCTCGGGGAATACCAAGCCAAAGGCTTGAAAATGGTAAAGTATTTAGAGATAGTTCAGAAGAACTTGGAAAGATTTGATTACTTTAAAATAAATTTTGAGAGAACAGAACTCTAACGTCGATGCCTTAGCAAAACTGGCCTCGCAGAATGATCTGGACAAACTAAATCTGGTTTCGGTAGAAATGCTAAGCGAGCCAAGTATATGTGAAAATGAAGAAGTCGAGATGATAGATGGCTCTCCAATGTTATGGTGAGATTTCTCTCACCTAGAAACTCGAGACAAGACTCCTATTTAAAGGACACGTATATTCAGATTTCCAATGAAAGCTGAAATGTCCATGAGAGACTCCTCAAAGTTTGAACCTCGCCAGGATAAAGCCAGCGAGATCTTGCGAGTACGACCAAAGTCGGATCGCGTAACTGTAATTCGCGTTATGCAGGATGAGAGAATGGATCCAACTCGCATGTGTCGGCACATATGCGAGTATCCTCTCTATACTTCTGCGAAAGCATAGAGATCAACTCTCTATGGTGCGATTTGGTCCCAACGACCCAATAGCCTTGATAAACCGATATAGACTCGCGTGTCTAGGCTCTATCAGCTCGATATGCGATGTCTACAAGAGGCGATTGCTTAAGGACTCAGACAATCCAAACGTAATGATAACCTTGCGAGCTCAACAACGGAACATCAACAGTCAACTCGCAGATGCGAAAGACGCATACGTTGATGGACTTAGTAACTGTCACCCATTTATTAATGTTAACGTTGTTTGGGTTTAATTATTGCAATTCAATATGTAAATAATGAATTAACAATGAATGTGATCCTTATGTAACCGATTGGACGCCTGCTTTGTGTATAAAGGGGTGATCCACCATGAAATGGCACCTACGAATCCTTTGCTACAATGGACTAAGCAGATCACAATCTGACTGAACCACTATAATTCTCTGTCTTATTGATATTTTCCAGCCTTGTTGATTGTTCTCGCATTCCCAGTCGAGTACTCGCCATTCTAGGTCGAATACTCGCACTTGTCGTTTCTCTGAAAATTCTCTTTTATATTAATTAAATAATATATTTTGGTGTTGCGAAATTCACTCGAAAACATTTGGCGCCGTCTGTGGGAATCGACTAAAGATTTCATTCATTTCAAAGAACACTAATCATCATGGCTGGAAATCACGCTAACGGAGCTAACAACGGGTCCATCAATATTGGAATGATGAGTGTACCGCTGTCTGGAGCCGGAGTGCCACCTGTGGACGTCATTAATGGCGGAGTAGGGAGAAGCAATATC
The DNA here is from genome assembly GCF_029168945.1 of Cannabis sativa. Classification (NCBI taxonomy): domain Eukaryota; kingdom Viridiplantae; phylum Streptophyta; class Magnoliopsida; order Rosales; family Cannabaceae; genus Cannabis; species Cannabis sativa. Next base: position 29,973,501 of record NC_083605.1, read on the forward strand.
AGACCTCTAAACCTATTCCCAGAAACGACTGGCCCTCAAGTCGGGGACACGTCCACGCCACCAGCAACCATGCATTTTCCCCCCGTCACTCCGGCGGTAGTATCCGAGGGAATGGTCCAGCTCACCACTGATCAATATGCTGCGATTCAGGATCAACTGGGGGCACTACAAGCCGAAGTAGATGGACAGAGCTGAGCTCGACGCCCTCCTCGAGTTCCCGCCATTTGCAACGATAACCCTCAGGTAACAACTTCTAGACGTCATACTAATCGTGTACGCAGGGAACGAAGAACTAACCCTGAAGCTCTGGACCTGAACCATCCAATGTCAAGGGATCAATCCGCAAGGTTTCCAAACCAGAGCGCACAAATCGACGAAGATCCTGAGCGCCGTAATCCTTGCAGCCGACCATCGAGAGATAACGACGCAGAATCAGCCACTTCGTCGTCGCATGGTCGCACTCCAAGCAGGTATACAAGGTCCGGCTCTGTACAGACACAACAGGGAGGACGTTATCAGGTACACCGAGGTGATCTACGTGATCATCTCAACGCAGTTTTCAGGGCACGCTCTCGCGGCCCACATAATACCGAGACACTCCGTGATCCCCATGCGGGCAATCAGGGTGTCAACGCTGATAATAACCCGCCTATCGCGTCGATCGAAACCACTGGGATTAATGTCCCAGCAAACCTTGCCGCAGTAGTTGCGAGCCCCACAGTTGCAGCGACTCCAGCTCCTGCGACAGGAGGAATTGACCAAAGCATGCTTCTGTACGCTTTGAAAATGCTCGAGCTGCAACGTAAGCCTATATATAAGCTGCATGGCACCTCGCCTTTTACTACAGAGGTGCGACAGGCTCAACTTCCAAAAGGGTTTCGTCTATCCGAATCCCTCAAATATAAAGGTACTTCTAACCCGATAGACTATTTAGAAAAATTTAATACTATAATGGAAGTAGACCAGGTACCACAGCTCGCAAAGTGCCGCATTCTTGCGGCAACACTCGACGAAAATGCTCATGATTGGTTCACCCAATTACCCGAGGCATCAATATCGACGTGGGAAACTTTCGTTGACCTATTTCTCACGCATTTCCAGGCCACAATGACGTATAGGCCACCTTATACGACTTTGGCCAACATCAAACAAGAACCTGGTGAGTCTTTACAAGACTATTTCAAACGTTTTAACGTAGAAGTAACAAAGGTCGAGAAGGCCCCCGAGTCTTCGCTTGTTTGCATGTTGATAACAGGTATCTTGCTGAGGACCGACTTTTGGAAGGAACTACAAGCTCGAAGGCCCGAGTCCTTAGTAGAGTTCTTCGCCATGGCCGAACCTCACAAAAGAATTGAGAATTCTCTAGCGGAGTTAAAGAAGGGGAAGGACAAGCGCTGATCACCCATACCGCGGTCACGATCTCGCAGTCCGCGAGGGAAGAACTCCAGGGGCTGAAGCCCGAGAAGACGCAGTCCGCGAAGACAGCGAAGTCCGAAGCTGGCCAAGTCTCCTCCAAAGAAGGAGTCCTCGCCAAAAAGGAAGGGTGGACCTCGCTTCGTCAATTATACTGAACTCGCAGTCCCTCGAGACCATATCTACGCGATTGAAGAAAGAAACGGAGTCTTCAAGAAGCCGCCCCCCATCAGGGGAAATCGCGACCGGAGGGATCCTAAAAAATTCTGTAAGTACCACAAGGACATTGGTCACACTACTCTAGAATGTTGGGTCTTGCAGGATGAAATAGAGGAGCTGATGCGGAGAGGGAAATTCGACAAGTACAAAAGAAGCGAGGAAAGTCATCCCCAAGCGGATGGCAAAGGAGAAAACCAGAATGTGAGTGGCTCCAGAACACCTCGCAATATCCTGACTATAATTGGAGGACCACACATCGCAGGCGACTCTCGCAAATCACAAGAACGGTATGCTAGAGAAGCCAAGGAGAAGCCGCTTACCAATGTGAATAATCTTGGTGAACGGCCCGAGAAGCTCTTTAAGAAAGAATGCGACGACATCATCTTTATAGAAAGTGATGCGAGATGGGTCCATCACCCGCATTCTGATGAACTGGTGATAGTCGCCAATATTGGTGGGGACAATGTCCATCGCATACTGATTGACAATGGGAGTTCAGTGAATCTGCTGAATTTCCAAGCCTTCAAACAAATGGGGTTGCAGGAGAAGGATTTGCGACCTATGACATCGAGCATTTATGGCTTTTCGGGAGATGTCATAGGAATTAAAGGAATGATCAAACTCCCAATCACTTTGGGAACAGCCCCAGTAACAGCCAAGTCAATGGCAGACTTCGCAGTAATCGACCAATACTCAGCGTATAACGCCGTAATTGGTCGACCAATCCTGAAGGAGATGAAGATCGTAACCTCGATCTATCATCTGACAATGAATTCCCTACTCCCGCTGGAGTAGGTTCGGTGCGGGGAGTGCAATCCGACTCACGAGAATGTTATAACGCAGCCGTTAAACTCGCAGAAAAAAGGACGGTAAATGTTATCTACCTTTTGGAAGCACCACCTCCTCGCCAGGAGATCCTCAAGATCGAGGAGGTGCCGCACATAGACGAACCGGACTTGGATCTAAGAATCCTCGATCACACCGCCGCAGCCCAAGCCGCGGAAGACACAATCGAGGTACCTATAGATCCTGTAGATAATAACAAGGTTTTAAAAATTGGTTCTAAATTAAATTTACAGCTGCGAGAACAATTAACGACCTTTTTAAAGCAAAATCTTGATGTCTTTGCCTGGAAACATTCAGATATGGTCGGGATATCTCCGCAAGTCATGTGTCATCGCTTGAACATTGACCCCGAAGTGCGAGGTGTCCGACAAAGGCGTCGCAAAATGGACCCCACGAGGTACCAAGCGCTGAAAGAAGAAGTCGACCGCCTCCTTGCCTGCGGCTTTATACGGGAGTCGTTTTACCCCAACTGGTTAGCGAACCCCGTACTTGTGCCAAAGCCTAATGGCTCATGGCGCACATGTGTTGCCTTTACAGATCTAAACAAAGCCTGTCCCAAAGACAGCTTTCCTCTTCCTAGCATTGACCAGCTTGTCGATGCCACTGCAGGTCACGAACTTTTGAGTTTCATGGATGCATACTCGGGATATAATCAATTCCCGATGTATGAACCAGACCAGGAGCATACCTCGTTCATTACTGATCGAGGATTATACTGTTACAAAGTAATGCCTTTTGGTTTAATAAACGCAGGTGCGACTTATCAAAGGCTAGTGAATATGATGTTCGCAGATCTCATTGGAAAGACCATGGAGGTATATGTTGACGATATGCTCGTAAAATCACAACATGCGAAAGATCATATTGCCCACTTACAGGCTATGTACGATATATTACGGCAATATAAGATAAGATGCGTTTAAATCCACTGAAATGCGTCTTTGGAGTTGGCTCTGGGAAATTCCTTGGTTTCATGGTTAACCAGCGAGGAATAGAAGCCAATCCTGCGAAGATCAGGGCATTGGTGGAGATGCCATCACCGACCAAGCCAAAGGAGGTTCAAAGCCTCACAGGTAAAGTCGCAGCTTTAATCCGCTTTATATCCAGATCTTCTGATAAGTGCAAGGAGTTTTTTCATATTTTGAAAGGCAACAAAAGGTTTCATTGGAACGAAAAATGCGAGCAAGCCTTTCAAGCTTTAAAAATGCACTTGGGGCAGCCTCCGATCTTGTCGAAGCCATTGTCCGGAGAAGTCTTGTCCATCTATTTGGCCATCTCAGAATATGCGATTAGTTCGGTACTGATACGCGAGGACCAAGGACGCCAATACCCAGTGTATTACGTCAGTAAGCGATTACTGGATGCCGAGACGCGTTATCCCCAAATGGAGAAATTGGCTTTCGCCTTGATAATATCCTTAAGGAAATTGCAACCCTACTTCCAGGCTCACAGCATTGAAGTTTTGACGAACTTCCCCTTAAGACAAGTTCTAGCGAAACCAGAAACATCGGGGAGATTGTTAAAATGGGCGATGGAGTTGAGTCAGTTCGACATCAAGTATAAACCGAGAACTGCGATCAAGGGGCAAGCCTTGGCAGATTTTATACTTGAATTCCCCAGCACTGAGGTGGCAGTCGTAGAGGACAGAAGTGACATTGCTATAGCAGGCAGAGAAACATGGACATTGTACGTCGATGGAGCCTCAAATAGCAAAGGTTCTGGTAGTGGGATCTTGTTAATCAGTCCCAATAATTTCAAGGTACACGCTGCTTTACGTTTTGAGTTTTTCTGCATCTAACAATGAAGCCGAGTATGAGGCTTTAATCGCAGGATTGAAACTTGCCCTCGAGATGAAAGTCGAGTATCTTCAGGCTTTTAGCGACTCCCGAATCGTAGTATGCCAGGTGAATGGAGAATACCTAGCAAGAGGCGGGAGATTGGTTAAATACTTAGCCATTGTTCGCGAAATAATGCAGAAGTTCAAAAATGTAGTCATATCTCGAGTGCCGCGTGCTCAAAATGCCCACGCAGACGCATTGGCCCGTTTGGCCTCAACTAGAGAAGCCGAATTGCTTGATGTGATTCCGGTAGACGTATTGGCTCACCCAACCATAAATCAAGAAGTAATCATGGAGATAGATGACGTTCATGAGATTACCTGGATGACTCCTATCCTCGCATATCTGGAGAAGGGGCTCTTACCCGATGATAAAGTAGAGGCAAGAAAATTGCGACAGCGAGCAGCCCGTTATGTAATATATGACCAAAGGTTGTATCGCAGAAGTTTTAGTCAACCACTTCTCAAATGTATCAGTGGAGAGGATTGTGGTTACATACTTCGTGAAGTACACGAGGGGATTTGTGGCAATCATACTGGAGGTAATTCCCTTGCGTTAAAAATTATGCGGCAAGGGTATTACTGGCCAACATTGCGACAAGATGCTCTCGCATTTGCAAAGATGTGTGACAGATGTCAGTGAATAGCAACTTACACCCACCAGCCTCCGAGTAACCTCCATTCTATCACAAGTCCATCGCCCTTTGCAATATGGGGAATTAATCTAATCGGCGAGTTACCCAAAGGAAAAGGCGGAGTCAAATATGCGGTAGTCGCAGTCGATTACTTCACGAAGTGGGCCAAAGCCAAAGCACTCGCAACCATCACAGCAACGAAATTGCGCGAGTTTGTCTATACCTCCATCATTTGTCGTTTTGGCATTCCGCATAAACTCATTTCAGACAATGGAAAACAGTTTGACTGCAAAGAGATGCGACAGCTATGCGACGATTTGGGAACTAAAAAGGCTTTTTCCGCAGTTGCTTACCCGCAGAGTAACGGACAAACTGAAGCCATTAATAAAATAATCAAACACACCATAAAAGGGAAACTAGAAGATTGCAAAGGAGCTTGGCCAGACGAGTTACCGCAAGTCCTATGGTCTTATAATACGACCCCTCGATCTACAACTGGCGAAACACCCTTCTCACTTTCTTATGGGTGCGAGGCCATGTTGCCAGTTGAGGTTGGGGCAGGTTCCCTACGCAGAGATATTTTCAACATCTCGCAGAACAACGAGAATCAGCTATTCTGCCTTGATCTTTTGGAGGAAAAGCGTGACCAAGCGCACCTAAAAAATGCGGCTTTCCAACAGCGAACTGCAAGATACTTTAACTCCAAAGTGAAAGTAAAAGCCCCGCGAGCAGGACACTTGGTCCTTAGAAGAGTAATGTCAAATACCAAAAACCCATCGCATGGGGTCTTTGGGGATAATTGGGAAGGACCATACCTCATCGCAGAAAAAATTGGTGATGCAACGTATCGACTCGCAACACTCGATGGAACTGCGATTCCACGAGCATGGAATGGCGAGAGTTTGAAATTTTATTATCAATAGTACTCGCATTATTCGATTATGTTCACTCTTGTACTTATACTTAGATATCATTCATTCAAAAGGAAAAAATCCTAAGTATAGGGGGGTATATATGCCCGAATGTACTATTAATTATATGAATGAAATTACTTGTTAAATTTTCAAAAATTTTATCAGCTTTGTAAATATTCCTACTTATTACACCAAGCTGTAATTGAAGTCGCAAATATATATATAAAACACGAGTACCCATGTACTGCGAAAATGTTAAAGGATAGTTATCTCCGCGAGGATATAAATTTGTCCAAAATAAAAAGAAATTTGTCCAACTACAAAAGCGCGAGTACCCCTGTACCGCATATATAAAAAAGAGAAGTAAAATTAAAAAACATAATTAAACATCTGGAGCAGCAGGAGCAGTCTCATCCGCGACTTTGCTGATGACCTCGTTCTCGACTTCTTCAGCTTCTGCACCCTCGACCTCATCAGGAAGGTTCCCCCCCCACCTTGGGTCTGAGTAGGCGACATGGCATGAAAAGCCTTGGCCATCTCAGCAGCTTCTGCCCCAAGAAGACAGAAGTCGAAATCTGGAACTTTAGAAAGAGTGGTATAAATATAATCAGACACTGCCTGATCATACTGCTTCTTCCCATTCTCTCTCTTAGTCTCCAACTCGCGGGTCATCTCCTCGATCGTCGCCTGTGATTTCTTGACCTCGAGCTCCGCCTGCTCCTTAGCCTTGCTGATTTCTTCGAGCTCCTTCTCCTTCCTAGCCACTTCTTGCTTCAGCCTTTTTATGTTCTCCTGAAACTAGGCATTTCGCCTCTTCAGCGAGTCAGCTTCCTTCGAATGAGTAGCAGCAGCTTTTATGAACAAAGTCATCGACTGCGCGGCCAGCTCAGCAGAGCGCGTAACAAGATCCTCATAAGGGATCTCAGCCAGGAACTTCTCTTGCATGGCTAGGAAGTCGCGAGCTCGAATAGGTGGATCGATTACGACTTTCTTCCCCTTGTCCTGTGCGGTCTTGGCCAGCTTCTTGGAAGAGTCTGTGGCAAGGGTAGCCATCGCATCGCTCTTCCTCTTTTGGGCGACAACGGGCGAAGTCGTCGTTGCTCCACCCTTCGGCTTGATCTTCAGGACAGGTGCGGACTTTAAAAAAGTCATATCTGCGAAGATAAATGAAAGATAAGTATAAGTCAAACTCTACCTATTAGTTTATAACAAGAGATAAATTACCTGAGATTGGTCGAGGAGTTTGCTTAGAAAGGCGTTTGTTTATTCGCTCTTGCTGCCTCTCGGATGGTTCTTTGTATACTGGCTCCCTTTGAAGACTTGCGTTCTCAGGAATCAGCTGATGTTCTCGCAACTTTGCAGTTGTACACAGTAATCGCCAGTCGCGATCTTGTACCGGAAGGCTCCCGAGGATTTCAGCTGTCTCTCTGCTAGTCGCGTCAAGTTCCGGTCGAACTGGTCTATCTGCGAGAACAACAAAGAGCGAGTAAGCAAAAGATCTCAAAAGTAATTCAGAAAATGTCTAAGTTAAAAAATACGCGACATACTAGGTCTGCGATTAAAGTCAGTTCTAATCCCAGGGACTTTAAAGACATAAAACCACTTCGATTTCCAATCCCCCATGTTCGACATCATTCCTTCAACTCCGTCGATCTCAGAAGTCGCCCATTTACTAAAGCAGTAGAAGCCATTATGAAGACCTACACTTTTATGTCGTAGAAATAGCTGAACTCTTCTACTGAGGGGGCCCTATGGACATACTCCATGTACATCGCATAGAAGGCTAGGGCAGTGCGGTAGCTGTTTGGAGTTAGCTGAAAAGGCGATACATCATATCACCTGAGAATAGCTGCGATGAAGGGATGAAAGGGGACCGATACCCCACACCGAAGGATGGGTATTGAGACTACCACATCCTCTGTGGGAATGATCGCAGGGTTAGTAAACAGAAGATGCGCTCTCTGAGATGGCTTAGGTCGCTGAAACGTGAGTCGCAGCAAATTTAACCTCACAAAGGTGGTGAAGTCTGATTTGGAAACCCTCGAAATTAAATCCTCACACGCGAAGGGCTCATTCAGCTGGGAATCGTCAACCGAATCTGTCCCACTCCCTTGCGCCTCCTCTTCATCCTCACCTGACTCGCGAACTGGAGTCGTCCATTCATCGTCCATCTCCTCGACCTTGATGTCAGGACCATGCCTCGAGTGGATAAGGTAGTCGCGGGCCGACACCGTGGACTCGCTGTCTCGAATGTCGATTGTCCCAGGTTCTGCGAGTTCCTGCACCATCTTTTCGATGTCCACAGAAGACATCAGGCCTAGCTCTATTGGAGCGGCCTCCTCTTCTAAAAGCGAGGTGGGGAGAAAGCTGTCCTCCTGCTGGTCAACTTCACCGTCAAATGCACGGCCTCCGGAGCCGAGCTGTTGGCTATCCGACAAGTCGCTCATCTGAAAGATAGAAGATCTTTTCAGTGTGATGGATGTGTGAAAAGCAAAGTAAGTGATCTCACCCGCATTAAACTATAAAGTCGCACTCGATAGAATGGTCAGCATCCTTGCGAATACTGACCACCCCCTCAATATGCGAGAAGAGATAATACTTTCTTGGGCGAGTAATTCACGCATCCTGGGCCAAGCGATATACCTCCAGAAACGGTTGGGTGTATCCCAGTGACTCAAGGGGCATGCGTTTTCGAGCATAACCCTGAAGTTACTGGGATACCCCCACCGTTCCGAGACTACCTATCAGCCAAAGAGTACGATCATTTGAGTATCATCTTATATTGCAAATGGCTGGGTGTACCTCAGTATCTCAAGGGGCATATAATCGCATATATGACCATTAGAATATTGAGATACACCCACCATTTGGAACGGCGATTGATACCCTCACAACTCAGCCCACGACATATAAAAATCCTAAAAGATCTAGCTATCAGTCAAAAGAAGGTAAATCTTGGCAATACGCGAGTATTCGAATTGTTCATCAAAATACCAGCGAATATTCGAGTTGTTCATCTGAATACCCGCGAGTATTCATGACGTGAAACAGTGCCTATATATCGTGTGCGGTTATGTCAGTTTACAGGTCATATTCTATGAATTTACCCAGGTTTTTTACCTAAAACACATAGCCTCATAAACATACCCCATACAAGCATACATTCCTAAAAAAGCCTCAAAAATACCAAAACCCAGAAAGTAAAGCATTTTTTCTCCAAACAGAAAACGAAAATGCAATGACTTGAAAACTAACCTTTAGTTTTGATTTCTGCGATTGCTCTCGATCACTTCTGAGATTGAGAATATTGTAGAAAGAGTGGTAGAAATCTGGGCGAAGAATGAAAGTTGGTTTTGAAGTCTCTGTAATGGAGGGAAGGAGGAAGTTAAGAACAAGAGGGAAAAATGGAAGTTTTGATTCGTATCAAAGGGTTTAAATACCCATATCCCTTATTAATTGGGATTACGACACGTGGCAACCAGAATGCCTAAGGTCGCCCAATCTAACGGCCAACGATGGCCACGCCTACACAAAAACCGAGGAGTTTTGTGACGTGGCACCATAAATGCAATAATAAGTAATAATTGCAGCCGTCATTTTTCGAAACCCTCGACGGGACAACCAAAAGGTCACCTCCTCGTGACAACCTTTCACCTGTCTCTCGAGTAATAGTTTCCCTCTGTGACCGCACCTGTCACATCGCGAAACTAGGGACATGTGTTATGGTGAGATTTCTCTCACCTAGAAACTCGAGACAAGACTCCTATTTAAAGGACACGTATATTCAGATTTCCAATGAAAGCTGAAATGTCCATGAGAGACTCCTCGAAGTTTGAACCTCGCCAGGATAAAGCCAGCGAGATCTTGCGAGTACGACCAAAGTCGGATTGCGTAACTGTAATTTGCGTTATGCAGGATGAGAGAATGGATCCAACTCGCATGTGTCGGGACATATGCGAGTATCCTCTCTATACTTCTGCGAAAGCATAGAGATCAACTCTCTATGGTGCGATTTGGTCCCAACGACCCAATAGCCTTGATAAACCGATATAGACTCGCGTGTCTAGGTTCTATCAGCTCGATATGCGCTGTCTACAAGAGGCGATTGCTTAAGGACTCAGACAGTCCAAACGTAATGATAACCCTGCGAGCTCAACAACGGAACATGAACAGTCAACTCGCAGATGCGGAAGAGGCATACGTTGATGGACTTAGTAACTGTCACCCATTTATTAATGTTAACGTTGTTTGGGTTTAATTATTGCAATTCAATATGCAAATAATGGATTAACAATGAATGTGATCCTTATGTAACCGATTGGACGCCTGCTTTGTGTATAAAGGGGTGATCCACCATGAAATGGCACCTACGAATCCTTTGCTACAGTGGACTAAGCAGATCACAATCTGACTGAACCACTATAATTCTCTGTCTTATTGATATTTTCCAGCCTTGTTGATTGTTCTCGCATTCCCAGTCGAGTACTCGCCATTCTAGGTCGAATACTCGCACTTGTCGTTACTCTGAAAATTCTCTTTTATATTAATTAAATAATATATTTTGGTGTTGCGAAATTCACTCGACAACATCCAACATGGATGACGCCTATTGTTAACTATTTACTCAAAGGGCGACTTCCAAATGACAAAAATGAGGTGCAAAAACTTTTGTATATAGTGCCTCGCTACACAATGATCGAAGGTAAACTATATAGAAGAGGGTATTCAATACCCCTACTTCGGTGTGTTCTTCCCGCAGAAACAAACGAAATCATTAGAGAAATTCATGAAGGCTTCTGCGGGGATCATTCGGGTTGGTAAAGTCTATCTAAAAAGATCGTCAGACAAGGATATTACTAGCTAACGATCAATAAGGACACATATGAGTTAATCAAGAGATGTGATAAATGTAAAAGATTTTCACATATACCTCGCGTACCACCAACAGAACTTAGAATGATGACCTCGCCCTACCCATTTGCTATATGGGGGATCGACCTGATTGGGGCATTACCCACTAGGCGAGGAAGAGCTAAGTATGCGGTGGTAGCGATCAACTTCTTTACTAAATAGACGGAGGCCGAGCCCCTTATATCCATAACCTGGAAGAAAGTCCTTGACTTCATCGTCAAGGACATTATATGTAGGTTTGGAATTCCCATAAAGATAGTATTTGACAATGGAACCCAATTTGATGGCGACTTGTTCACTGAATAACGCAAGAGGAATAAAATTATCAAAAGCTTCTCGTCAGTATCCAGGCCTCAGGAAAATGGACAAGTGGAAGTCGTTAATAAAACCCTAAAGGATACTATCAAGAAGAAGTTAGATGCTGCCAAAGGCAGATGGGTTGGCGAGCTACCTCAGGTGCTCTAGGCCCACAGAACTACCGAGAAAACAGCCACGGGACACACTCCTTTCTCACTAGCATTGGGCTCGAAAGCAATGCTGAATGTTGAAGTGAATATATCGACTCACAGAAGAGAGTTTTATAATCAAGAAGAAAACCATGAACTTGTAAAATTGTCCTTGGATCTACTTGAGGAAAAACGAACTGAGTCGCAAATCACCAACGCTGCATACCAACACCGAGTCACAAGATACTTCAACAAAAGAGTCAAGAAAAGACTGTTCAATGTTGGAGACTTGCTGTTAAGACGAGTCTTTGCAAATATGAGAGATGCATCAGCAGGAGTGATCAACCTGAACTAGGAGGGTCCATAAGTCATCGAAGCAGTAGTTGTAGTCGGAGTCTATAAATTGGCTCGGCCTGATGCTCGCTAATAAAAAAACTAGTGGAACGTAGAACATCTCTGACCCTACTATCAATAAATAAATGATGTAACTCGCATTACTGATGTAAACTTTAAACTTCAGTTATGAATAAAGATAATCATTTATATTAAGTAATTACAAAGTTTCATTCTTTAAAATTACTTAAGGGGCATTTATGTATGATTAACCGGAATTCATCTGGAAATACATTGTATAATGCAAACTCGCCATTTCAATTTTTTTTTTTGAAATTCAAAAGGTTCTCGACTAAACCTCTTTGACGAAAGTGGAGTCGAACCGTTATAACAACCTGACTAAACCTTTTTGACGGGAAAGGGGTTGAGTTATTATAACACCTTGATCAAACCTTTTTGACGAAGAAGGGATCAAACAACTATAATTTTTTATTTATAACCTATCTAACGGGAGTGGAAAATCAAAAGTTATAACTTGCGTACAAAACTGAATACTAACGGTTCTCGTGAGCTAGGAAAGTACTGAACGACGCATCATGACGCCTTGATAAAGTACTTAAACCTAGAAAACGGATAGATAATATAACTATTCATGCGACCAAATTAAAAATATACAAAGTGATAAAATCCTTAAAGTATATTTAAGTTTGCTTAAGGCAGATTATAACTACAATTGCGAGACAGAATTGACAATTGCTCAAAATTCATAAAGTTTGGTGGATTACTAACTACTTAAACAAGAAGATAACGAGCAATGGACAAACCCAAAATTGTTGTATATTTGATCAAAATATAGTTGTTTATATTGTGAATAATAACGCAAGTAAATACAATTGTATTAAGTTCGAAAAAAAAACAGTACAAGGCATTTAAGCTAAGAAAAACCTAAGGCTTGATATAAACTTTTCTTTACAGAAATGCCACTAGGGGCAAACCATTATGTCATTCTCCTATGAGAGGGGAAGCCGATGAACTCGAGAAAGACCATCTTCATATAGCTTGAAAAAGACCGTCTACACGTAGCTCGAAAAAAGACCGACTACACATAGCTTGAGAAAGACCGGCTACACGTAGAGAGCCTTGGTCTCTACGCAGGCCTCATTCCCCTCATCATCAGAAGATCCCATTTCCTGAAGTCGAGATCTATTTCCCAGCCTCTAGAAATCTCTCAACACTGAAGAGTGGTTGATGCAAAGATCTCCTGGCACCGGATAGGGTCTTAAGTTGGTTGGTTTCTCTGATAGAAACCACGCCAACTTCCTTCCTATATCCTCCTGAAACCATGCCAATCTTCCTCTGAAATTCTTCATCAGCCTGAGGAGGATCTTTGTGATCGCTCACAAGATTAATACCCTCTAGGAACACTTGTGAGGATCGGCCATGGCAAGTCACGGGATTCCCCTAGAAATCTCTCAACACTGAAGAGTGGTTGACGCAAAGATCTCCTGGCACCGGATAGGGTCTTAAGTTGGTTGGTTTCTCTGATAGAAACCACACCAAATTCCTTCCGAGATGCTCCTGAAACCATGCCAATCTTCCTCTGAAATTCTTCATCAGCCTGAGGAGGATCTTTGTGATCGCTCACAAGATTAATACCCTCTAGGAACACTTGTGAGGATCGTGTTGGGTTTTATGCCCTAAATAAAACTCTGTTTCAATGTAATCCAGATTATTCAATATCAATAAAGTAACAGAAGTAATTTTTCATTCACTTGTGTATGTTTTGGTTCACTTAATCAATTGCTTGTCTATTTGATTGATAAATTCATCCAAACCCCTTTTCACATACTTGATCATGTTTATTGTGTTGTCAACACAGTGGAAAATAAACATGACTATGTGAATAAAGTATTCCTAGATTTATCAGAACACTGGGTTTCACTGATATGACAATCTACAACAGAGTTTACTTACATTTGGAGAAATGTTATGTTCTTTCCAGAACATAGGTTAAAGTAAAGCTCAGGTTGGATGCATGGAGTATGCATTGGAATGGACCGATATTGAACTTTGAATTAGATTTTGAAACTTACGTAAACATCTATTCAATTCAATATCATAAGTTGATCCTAGATCACATGATCGAAATCCTGTTATGGTTAGGCTTAATTTCAAGAGTATTATTCGTGTTCTTTGATTTGTTAGTTAAGCCTAATCTTTAGTCTGGGCAATACATACATTTTGGGAACACGGTAGTGCGATTGAGTGGGAGCGCTAACATAAATATGGAATCTATAGCTTCTATCTGGTGAATAGTAAGCAAAGGGTGATTTCCTTCGAGCTTAACCAAACGAGATAAATGATTGAGTACTCATTTCACTTAGTTGAAATATCATTTATACAGGGTTAAGTGTTTTAAGGATAAAATACATTGTAGGGTGTTACGGTAATTTAGTCCCTTTACAGTGTAAATCATCCATATAGAGGATCATTGATCACATTAGGATTATAACAATGGATAACTAATAATGTGTCTATATGGTGGAACATATAGAGCATTCTATATACTGAGAGTGCAATTCTGAGTTCTATGTGTGGATTCAACGAAGAATGAATAAGTCAGTGAATTTAAGTGGTAAATTCTATATCTGCTTATTGGAAGCTCGGATATATAGACCCATGGTCCCCTCACTAGTTGAGATGATATTACTTGTAAGACTCATTTAATTGATTTTAATTAATCAATTAAAAATTCTCAAGATAGACTTGTCTATTTGAGAATTTATCACTTATTAAGAGCAAAACAGTAAATAGAGATTTTGAAGGGCATATTTATTAATTAGGAAACTTTAATTAGTTTCATTATTAATAAAATAAATGACAATATATTATTTGATAATTAATTTTAATTATTAAATAATTAGATTTGACATTTATGTGGTTGAAGAAAGGAATTGGCAGTTTTTGACAAAACAGGAAACTATCAGTGTAGGAAAAGGAAAGTTGGAAAAGTGGCAAGCCTTGTTTCCACAATGCCTAGGCCGGCCACTTAGCTTCCTTTTGTCTTTGATTTTTTTCAATTCCAAATGTCAATCATTGGTGGTCTTCTATAAATAGAAGGCAAAGGCTTCAGAGTTGAACACAACTGTACAACCTTTTCACAACATTATTCTGAAAGAATTTTCTCTCAGAAAATTCTCTCTGAGCCGCCACCCTCTCTCTCTCTCTCTCTTCCTTCAATGTTTCGAAAAGTATAAGTGCTAGAGTAGTGCCCACACACATCAAGTAATACCTCAATCATAGTGAGGAAGGCTGTGTAAAATTCAGAAACAACAAAGAAGGACTATCGGGCTCAGATCTTGATTATACTCTGCTGGAGAAAGGAATCAAGGGTTAGAGATCTGAGTGGGAGGAGACATATATTCCGTTGCAATCACTGTAAGATTTCTGATACTCTTATGTGTTTAATTTCCTATCGTTTTAGAAGTTCATATTTAGGTTGTTAAATCAACATACTTGTGAGTAGATCTAAGATCCTGGTAAAATAACTTCCAACAACTGGTATCAGAGCCATGGTAATTGATTTGCTTGCAAGAAATTTGGACTTAAAACGATTTGCTTGTTTTTTGGATGGTATCATGTTGCTTTGAGTGTCATATTGATGTTTGATTGTTGTTTGTGAATTCTGGGAAAAATAGTTACTGTTCTTATTCTGTAATTATTTTTTTTGGATAGTTTGGAAAATTCTAAGCAATTTACTTTTATACAGAACTCGATTTCGATTTAATTTGAATTAGTTATGAATTTTTGAAAATTAGAAAAATCGGGGTGACGAGCAACCTCATCACGCGCGCGGAATGGCTGCTTGCAGCCTTCCTGCGCCGTGATTTCTCGGCCAATCACCCCAGATACGCGCGCAGATGGCCATGCATGGCATGCCATCCGTACAGTTCATCCAATTTTTCAATTTTTTCGATTTTTCATGCTATTTCATGGAATTAAATTCCGATTTTTTGTGTAGTTTTGTATGTTGATTTTTGTTTTTCAAATTTCAAATCTAATTATCAGAAATAAATTAATTTTATTTTTTAAAATTAATTTTAGATATTAGTGTAATTTGATTTTGAAAATAGGAAAAATCAAGTTTTGCTTACCTCTTTTCTTATTTCCTTTAAAATTTGATTATTTTATTTTTTTTTAAGGTCAGATATTAATTTTTTTTGGTAACTTGACATTAATTAAAATAAGATCAAAATAATCATGATAACTTTAAAAGAGGAAACAAGGTATTTTTTTTTTTGTTAACTTTTAAATTTTGTTATTTTTTTAATTAAATTAAATTGTAAAACAAGAAAAGGGTATGTATTTACCATTTTCTATTTTATTATTTAATTTATTAAATAACATGAAATTTAAAAGGAAAGTTAGCAATTTAATTTTGAAATGACATTTAGGTTACCCAAAACCTAATTTTTCAAAATGGTAGGTTTAATTTTAATTTTATTTTCGAAATAAATGTTTAAAATTAAATAAATCCTACATCCAACTATCCAAATCTAACCTTGTTGCAGGAGTATGTGTTTTGAATTGTTTGTAAGTTTTCTAAAACCTATTATTGCTTGATCTAAATTGCCTTGGTTAACTTGATGATAGATCCTATGATCTAATTTTAACCAAAGGTTCAATTGATGATAGATCAAGTAAATAATTTGTAACAGGTAATTTTTACAAACTTCTTTCATCTGTGTATGACCTAGCAACATGATAGGATCCATCCAAATGTGTATGCCTGTGTGAGCCTATATGTTTAATTTCTATTATAGATACATATAGGTTGTTGTTGCTAAATAAAATATCATAACTGATAGATTTTATTTAGGCTAATTTAGTAGTGAGCCTATTCAATTAATAACAGTTATTCATTTTAAGGTTAAATTCCTCTCTTTTGGGCCTTTTGTAAGAGTTGGGAGCCTTAGAAGTGGGTACGACATACTGGACCCAGCTCCCCCTCACATGAACAACCCCAATTGTGAAGGCCCATTTGCCTAATTTGGATAGCTGTGCTAGGTTAATTATATTAGTTTGACCTAATAAAAAATTGATTAGCAACATAATTAATTTCATTCTTCCTTGAAATTAATTTAAGAAAAACATAGTTTGAATAGTTATATTCTGGAAAGCTATATGTATTTTTCTTGTTTTTAATTAAATATGGAATTATAACCATATAAATTCTTTCTGAATCTTAATTTTATAATTTCATTAAATATTCCTATTTAAGTTGAGATTTAGTTAAATCTATTAAATGAACTTAGATTTGAATATTTTTGAATTTCCTATTATAAATTAAGTTGAGGAATTTTGGGAATTGGTTATTAAGATTCTTTAGATATTTTTTAAGTTGATATTTTATAAATATGGGAACTTAAAATGGAATATCTTCTAAATTAAGTGGTTACTACTTAATTGGTAATATTTAATTAAGTCATTGGTTGAAGAATATTTTAAGTTGGGTATTTAGATTTTTCTAAACAACTTAAATAAGATATTTTTCAAAATTATTCCATTTTTGAAATTTAATTAATTTGTAATATTTAATTATTGAGATATGGAATATAAATGATTAAACAAAATACATTGTTAAATAATGAGCTTTACTCAAGAGAAATTCGTTCTCCATTGTTGGTTTTACATAGCTATTGTTTTAGTGAGTAATCCTCCCTAATGGAGGAACGTTCATTAGCAAGTTAGCGTCGTTTAAACTCGAAAGATAAGTATTCTTATAAGTTTTTTTTTATATGGTTCATGACCACCCTAATGGTGGCGACTATATAAGACTTACAAGAATGCGAAACAATGGTAGAAGCTCATAAGATAGAATTGCCTTGACTCTCGCCTAAACGGGACAACGCTGAGTTCCAATCTTGATCGAATAAAAGGTTGCTAGAATGTTAAACATTTTAGATGAATTGACAACTCTATTCAATGGATGATGCTTTGACTCTCGCCTAAACGGGACACTGTATCAGTTCGTTGGAAACCTTGGAAAATAAACTATGTTAGATTTAGTATTTTTATAACATATGTGATTATTTGTTTTCTGAACCTGTGTATGAATTTATAGAACCAAAACCTTACTTCTATTTATTGATATGTTGTAGTCCCAATATGAATAACCCTCATCCCGATCCACTCCTAGTTAGTATCTTTGCAAAAGAACTCAATAGTGTGAAAATGCATCCTGGTAGTTGCATTAACTCGCACCTATTGTTGATGAATCTGAAATTCCAAAAGGCAAATCTACTAGGAATTGATTTATCAAAGGAACAATGGGTAAAACTCATACTTTATAGTCTTCCTCAGGAGTATAACAGTTTTGTTCTATATTACTTATTGAACAATCCTAACTCCCCCGACATGGACAAACTCGAGTCTGAGTTAAGGGCCCATGAGCGGAATCTGATTGCAATGAGACCTCCTGGCATTGCAAGCTTTGATCAGAGGAAGAAGATTAAGCATGAGGGCTCTAACAAAGCTGCTTCTTCAAGTACAATTATCAGACATCATGTTCTATGTGCGAATTGTAATGGAAAGGGACATAAAGGAGAACAATTTCCCATGCTTCTAGACAATTCAAACGAAGGTGATGCTTTTGTATTTGAATCATGTGTTTTAGAGAACGACAAATCCTCCTGGATTGTTGATTCTGGATCTACTAACCATGTATGTTCTTCATTACAGCTGCTTGAAACTTGGGAGAATCTTCACCCAGATAAGTTAAAGCTTAAAGTTGGAAATGGCGAGTTGGTATCAGTTAAAGCAAGAGGAACAACCCGAATCAAGTTTAATTCTAAGAAGTTTTTACTTTTAGAGAATGTTTTATTTATTCCCAATTTTAGTAGAAACTTGATTAGCGTTTCATGTTTACAGACACAATTTTATATGTTGAATTTTTCGAGTTCAAATTGTTCAATTTCTCGTAATGGATTTCATATATGTGTTGCAAACATGGAACGAGGGCTTTATGTTGTAAGACCTGATACTCAAATCTCACTAAATACTGAACTTTTCAATGTAGCTAAACCTAGAAGCCTTAAGAGAAAAGAGATTGATAATGATGATCAAACTTATCTATGGCATTTACGTTTAGGTCATATAGGTTTTGATAGACTCAATAGGGTAACCAAAGACGGTCCATTGAAAAATGTCGTCTTAGGAGACCTGCCAGTCTGCGAGTCTTGCCTAGAAGGAAAAATGACCAAACGTTCTTTCTCTGCGAAGGGAGAGCGTGCCAAAGAACCCCTAGGGTTAGTACATTCAGATGTTTGCGGACCGCTGAATGTAAAAGCCAGAGGAGGTTATGAGTATTTCGTCACTTTCATTGACGATTTCTCTAGATATAGTTTTCTTTACCTAATGCAAAAGAAATCTGAAACGTTTGAAAAGTTTCAGGAATTTCATGCTTTGGCTCAAAACCAATTAGGTAAAACATTAAAGATCTTGCGAACTGATAGGGGTGGAGAATATATGGATATGCAGTTCAAAGATCATTTAATTGAACTTGGAATTGAATCCCAATATACTGCCTCAAGCACTCCACAGCAGAATGGAGTTGCAGAAAGAAGAAATCGCACTCTCTTAGAAATGGTTAGGTCTATGCTGAGTTATTCAACTCTGTCTACGTCCTTCTGGGGATATGCTATTCAAATGGCAAACGACATTTTAAATGTTGTTCCATCTAAAGCAGTCCCTAAGACACCCGTCGAACTATGGAATGGTCGCACACCTAGTTTGCGCCATTATAGGATTTGGGGTTGCCCTGCTCATGTCTTAAGAAAGAAAGAAGGCAAACAGGAATCGCGAACTGAAGTTTGCATGTTTGTCGGAAATTCTAATGAGACTAGAGGTTGACTATTCTATAGTCACAAGGATAACAAAGTGTTTGTTTCTACAAATGCTACTTTCCTTGAAGATAACTATATGAAAGACAACAAACCGAAAAGTGAAATTGTATTAGAGGAAATGCTCACAGATACTGTTCCTTCAAATGTACCATCTTCTTCTACTCAAGAAGAAGAACATCCTGTTAGGTTTTATGCCGTAAATAAAACTCTTTACAATCTGATTAAAAATCAACATAAGAAATTTGAAGTGATTGATGTTTGCATGAATTCTACATGCTAATGGTTTAATATGTTTAATATGTTTATTACATTCATACACACAAAATCAGTTAAATCCAGATCATATGTTTATTCACAATTACAGTATCGTCAACACAGTAGAATGTGATTGTGATCATATGAATCAAAAGTTTTGGTCCCTGTTTCATCAGTGTTATTGGATTTACACTAATGTGATAATCAGAGATGATGTGTACTTACACTTGGAGTAAGTGTTATGTTCTTTCCAGGACATTAGTAAAGTATACTAGTTTCGAATGTATGGAGTATACATTGGACTGGACTGATATTGCAACTAAGTTAAGATATTACAAACTTACCGTTATACATATCTTTCCAAGTCAATATCAGTAGTTGATCTTAAGATTAAAAGAATCTAAATCCTGATATGCTTAGGCTCAACTCAGGAGTGCTATTCATGTTCTTAGATTTATTAGTTAAGCCTACTTTCGGGTCAAGGTGATACGTATATTTTGGGAACATGATAGTATGATTGAGTGGGAGTGCTGAACATAAATATGGAATCTATAGCTTCTACTGGTGTATAGAAGTTAAGTGATGATTCCCTTCGAGCTTAGCAAATAGAAGTAAATGGATGAGCTCTTGTTTAACTGACTAATTATTAGATCACTAAACACCATTTACAGGTAGCTAAGTGTTTTAAGGGGCAAAATACATTGAGGGGTGAGAACGGTAAAGAAATCCCATCTCGATGTAAATCATCTATATAGAGGATCTTTAAATCACAATAAGATTATAACAATGGTTAAATGAGATAGTATATTGGTATCGTGAAACATACAATATGCTCTATATAAGTCTGAGAGTGCAATTCTAAGTTCTAAGAGTGGATTCAACGAAGAATTAATAAGTAGGAATTTACTTGGTAAATTTGGTTCACTTATTGGAAGCTCAGCATATAGATCCATGGTCCCCATTCTAGTTGAGAACATTCTGCTTGTAAGACTCATTAATTGATTCGTGATTGGTCAATTATAATTCTAAAGTTAGACTATGTCTAATTTTATGAATTTTCACTAAGCAGGGGTGAAATTGTAAGGAAAAGAGTTTTCTGGGTTTATTTATTTATTAATAGACTTTATATGTCTAATTAATAATTAAATTAAATGACAATATTATTTAATAATTTATTTTAGTTATTAAATAATTAGTTTTGGCATTTAAAAGGTTAGAATTGGAAAATTGGCATTTTTGAGAAAATAGAGATAAAATTTGATAAAATTACAAAATCAAGTGAGGCCCATTAAGCACCATATGGCCGGCCACTTAGATGAGTTTTTCAAATTAATATTTTTATTATTTTAATGCCAAATAATTCTAAACCTAGACCTAGTAGTTGCCTATAAATAGAAAGTGATGGCTCAGTCAAATCATAAGTTTTCAGATCAACTTTCTGACAGAAATTTCTCTCTTCAGAAAAACTTAGCCTTCCTCACTCTCTACCTTGGCCGAAATCTCTCTCTCTCTTTTCCCTTCATCTTTTTCGTGACACTAGTGAAAGAGTAAGTGCCCACACACAGCAAGCAGTAACTCAATCATAGATTGGAAGACTGTGAAGGATCAAAGCTTGAAGAAGAAGGAGATTCGGGCTCAGATCTTGATTATACTCTGCTACAGAAAGGAATCAAGGGTTAGAGATCTGAGTGGAAGGAGACATTTATTCCGCTGCATCAATGTAAGGTTTTCTTAACTTTATATGTGTTTATTTTATCGTTTTAGAAAGTTCATATTTAGGATGTTAATAAACATACTTGTGAGTAGATCTAAGATCCTGGTAAAATAATTCCCAACAACTGGCCTCAGAGCCATGGTAATTGATTTACTTGCATGTAATTTGGACTTTAAAACGATTGTTTGTATGTTCTTTGGATGGTATCATGTTGTATTGAGTGTTATTTGATGATTGATTGATGTTTGTGAAATTTTCGTGAAAAATAATTGTGATTTCGTTTCTGGAATTATTTTTATTGGATAGTATGGAAAAAATTAAGCAAGTTAGCCTTTTACAGAACTCAATTTGGATTTTATTTGAATTAGTTATGATTTTTTGAAGATTTGACAAAATCGGAAATTTTGTCTTGATATTTTCCTGCGATCGCAGAACTGTCCGTACAGTTTCGAATTTTTTCTATTTTCTTCAATTTTTCATACTTTTTCATGGAATTAGCTTCCAATTTTTTGTATGGTTTTGTATATATACTATTACTATTCCTAATTCAATTCTAATTATCATTTTGAATTAATTTAATTTTTTTTTTTAATTTAATTCAAGATATTAGTGTAATTTGAATTTGAATAGAATAAGTATTTATCTTTTTCCTTAAAAATCTATCTTATTTTTAAATTTGATTATATTTTTTTAAATTTAAGGTCAGATTTTTTAAGATATTTATAATATCTTTTGAGATATTTATCATATCTTTTAAGATATTTAAAACTATCTTATCTTTTAAGATATTTAAAAATATCTTATCTTTTAAGATATTTATAATATCTTTTAAAGATATTTATAATATCTTTTAAGATATTTAAAAATATCTTATCTTTTAAGATTTTTTAATCTTTTTAGATATTTTGACCATATTTAAATTTAAAATAAGATATTTATAATCATGTAATTTTAAATAGATATAAGATATTTTGCTAACTTTTAAATTTTGTTATTTTATTTATTTAAAGTAAATTTAAAATCTGAAAAGATATTTTATTTATCTTTTCTAATTTTTTATTTAATTTTTATTTTTAAAATAACATTTAATATTTAAAAGTAGTTAGTAAATTTTTGAAATGATATTTAGGTTGGTTGAAACCTAATTTTTCAAAATAGTAGGTTTAATTTAAATATTTTTTTAAATAATTTCGAAATTTAAATTTATTTTTTTTTTTAATTTTATTTTTTTCGAAATTAATTAGAATATTTTTTTTAATTATTTATTTTTCAAAATTATTTATTTAAAATTAAATAAATCCTACTTCCAACTATCCAGCTAACCTTGTTGCAGGAGTATGTGTTTTTAGCTTGTGTGTAAGTTTTAAAAAACCTATTATACTTACAGATCTGATGGCTCCCTTGGTCAAGTTAATAATTTGTAACAGGTAAATTTTACAATCTTCTTTCATCTGTGTATGACCTAGCAACATGATAGGATCCATCCAAAGTGTGCCTGTGTGAGCCTATATGTTTATTTTGTTTTAATATAGTGTTGACCGAGATTTTCGGCAACTATTAAAATATGATTATAATAAAGAGCTGTAAGAAAGTGAGATGAAGATTTTTACGTGGTTGGGGCGTTAATGAGCCTTAGTCCACGAGTCTTTGTTATTAATGGATGTATTTAATACAGATTCCACACTTGAGAGAATGTCTTTCTCATAAATACAGAGAATGTTCTTGGTGAGTATTTTCTCTTCTTGCTCTTTTGCAAACCAAGATTCTCGACCCCATTAAATAAGCTTTGAGGGGGTATTTATAGTGTTTTGGTGGGGTAATCCCTAGAATTGTTCTTACACATGTATCTGTAAGTATCCATAAAGTTGGGCATTTCCAATGAACATACCATGGGTGATGCATGGTCAAATCCCTAGGTGCCGTAGGGTTTTTATGAAGAATGTCCTTTTTGCCTTATGATTGACGTGACTCTTCGCAGAGTAGCCGTCGCTAGACTTAAATGATCATTACTGTAGCGCTGCTGTTTGGGGGTTGTGCCGTCAGACTTTATTGCGTGTTACAGTCCCAACACGCTTCCTCCCATGCGGCATTAAATGCGACTTGATTGCTCGAGAGAGATCTGACACATCCCGGAGAGGCTTCACGTCATGCGAGCTTCCTAGAGTACCTTGTACTCTGGGTGCCTCCTCCGGGACCCACGCTAACTGCGCTTCCTTGTGGCGCACAAAGACTTATCAAATGTTTACAGGTTATCTGATCCACGTGTCCTAATTCGACTAGTCCACGTATTTTGGGCGAATTCAGGGGCAACATTTACCCCCCAAGCCTTGTTTACTTAGTAAAAATAAACCAAGGCTTGCTTAAGTGCCTCCGGTCGACTCCTCGTTTCCCTGGCTCAAGCCTTGAGCGCGTGGGGGCACATTTAATGATGACATTTAACGCAGCGATTCGCCTCTTGCAGGAATGTCTCCAGCCGCCTCCTCGGTCTTCTAACACGAGCTTGGGGCGCGTGAAGGCGTGTCTAATGATGGCATTAAATGCAGCGATCCGCTTTTGCAGAGGTCGATTCGTTTCACGCCCTTTGATTGATGCGGCGCATTAATGGTGTCAGACGGATACTCAAACGTTTCCACCGCCTTTATGGCAGATTGATCTGATCCATTGATTTTCGAGAATTCGAATCGTGCATCTCCCCCACCGTGCGATTGGTAGGTGATGATGCCTGTTCCTCATGCATTTTTGCCTATAAAAGCCACCACCTTTCCTTCATTTCGGTTACTTTCCATTCCTTGCCATTTCTGCTCGAATTTCCCAGAGAGAAAATTCCTCAAAGTAGCACGAACTGTCTTAACACTTAGACACTTCTTTCAGTTTTCCAGTGTTTGACTTCGCCAGTTCTTCTCAACTTTCACTTTACCACATTCAGTACCCCCAGTTCAACGATCTACTGTAAGTTTCTTGCATCCTTAGATAACATGCTTATATTTACTTCGTTCGTTTTCTGGGTTCGTACTTAGAGATTTCTGGGTGTGTGAGTGTTTAAGTTCTTCGAGTTCTGTTTTATGTTTACTGCGTTAGTTGTAGAATCGCCATTATCATGCCTCTGTTGTAATCATACAGCTTTGTTGAAGAGAGTCATGCGTTCTTCGTTCAACAGTTGCTTAGGGCATAGAATGGTTTTTCTTCTTTTTTTTTTTTTTTGTTACTTTGTAAAACCTCTTTCTGTGATTTCACTGCACCCGACACTTGTTCAGGGAATCTCTCTAGGGTTTCCCATGTGACACGTGTCCGGAGGGGGCCTCTTTCCAGCGGTTAGGGGACCCCCACTCCCTTTTTCTTGACTTAGGGTTTGGTATGGGACCTAACTGCTGGAATTTTCTTTTCCCTTTTTGTTTTTCTCAGAACACAAAATGTCTGCTTCTGGCTCAAAATCTTCGAAGAAGAAGGGAAAAGACATGGCCACGGCGGGAGGAGGTTTCCACGGGACTGTAGCCCGGGAGGGGTATAAATCCGTGCGGCGGGTGGGAAGCGGGCAGAGCTTCGATCCACCTTGACTTGTCCTCACCAGCTGGAGAATATTATAGAAGTCGCTGGGATCAAACCCTCCACCTCAGGGACCTATCACCGGCCTCCTCGTGACTCGGAGACGCCTAATCATAACTATGATGGCTTCGGGGCTTGGAGTCAGACTCATTTGATGGCCGGTGCCATGCTCCCGCTCCAAGATTACTTTGTTAATTTCCTTGTATTTGTCGGCCTCGCGCCATACCAACTCATTCCTCAAGCTTACCGCCTGCTCTCAGGCTTATTTATTTTTTACACCGCCCGCGGCTGGGGGTCTCCCAGCCCGGCGGAAATTTTATATTTTTATGAACTTGTATCCGTCCCCAAGAAAGGGGACAAACTTAAGGATGGTTTTTATGGGTTCGGATCCACCACCGCTTTAACGAGGGGGTGGTTCCGTATAATAGGCGGACTCACGTTAAGGAGTACGCCACCGCTTTTCTTCTCTTCCGGGTTCAGGGTCGTGGACCACCCGGAGCTTCTCACGGAGTGGGTGCGGATCCCACCTTACCAGCGGACGCTTCCCACTCAGGCTTTCCTTCGAAGGGCCCAAGCCTTTGCCTCCTATGACCGCGCCGATCTTGATGTCGGGGGCCTAGTCACCACGGAGAATTGTAGGAAGGCCAAACTTATCCTTTCTCACCAATCCGTGGATGACTCCAACCTCTCACGGGTCATCTGCCCCAATGTGAGGGCGCCGGTTGCGGAGAAGGCCTTCCGGGACGAGCTTATTGCCACGGCAGAGAAGAAGTACCAAGATTATCTCTACCGGAAGGCCCAGGAGAAAGCATACTCTCAGGCTCAGGCTGCCTCTGGGAGAGGACTCCGCGTGGGGAGTCCGGTGGTGCGAAGGAGCCAAGCCATTGCCGGGAAGTCCGAGGCAAAATTTTTTGACAAGATTCTTCAAGAAGAGATTGGGGATCGTCCTGCCAGGAGGCCCCTTCGTATTGAAGATTCTTCCGAGAAGCAAACTTCCCGGCCACAGCCTCTGGTCCCCGAACCAAACTCGGGGGCTCCCGGTGCTAGCACCTCCGGTGTCGGCGGTAAGTCTCCCTTGGTAGTTCGTTATGTTCCTTCCGTTGATGAGTACACCAGTCGTAGGCCCGTAGGGTTCAACGAGCGTCTTCGTAGATTTAGGATGTCGTCGACCCGGTGGGGGGATCGCTTGAAGGAGTTTTATTTTTCGAACTTAGGAGATTACCTAGGTCGGTCCCGGATGGGCTCCGGCCCTCCGGAACCTATTCCCTTAGGTCCCTCTGCTTACATAATGTCCAGCTGGTTCCGGCCCTCGGACAGTTATCTTGGAGATGACGCTGCCAGCATTAAAGTTCAGGACTTTGCTAGGGCCGAATTAGGGAGTTCGGGTAGGAGTAGTTTATTTGCTGTATCTTGTATAAGCGGTTCCTCACGGAGTTCTAACACTTGCTTATTTTTTGAAACAGATATCTCCATGGATGCCATCCTGGAACAGCTTGCCGGGGTTCATACTCCCGTGGCTCCTCCGGCCTTCACCTCTTCTTCCCCGGCCCCTTCCTTGAAGGTTTCTTCCAGCGCTGCCCCCGATACTATTGACTTAGTGGATGACGAGGAGGTGCTTCCGGGAGAAGGCCAAGGGAAGGGATGGGACTTCTCGGAGGAAGCCGCTGAGGGTGCGGGAGAGCCTCGAGCCCTTCCGGAGGAAGCAGAGGAGGGCGAGGAGGAGCCTGAGGTGGCTCTGATTCGTAAGCGCAAGGGCAAGATGATTGCCTAGGATGAGCCAAAGAGGCCTCGGAGAGCCGACACTCCTGCTCATGGTCTGGACGGCGGGGTCTCCCCGATGGAGGAAAATCCTGCTCCTCCCAACATCGTTCTTACCCCGATTCCGGGGGACGAGGTGAGGCAGGAGCTTCGCATAGCCAAACACAACCATGCTATGGACGAGTACTCCCGGGGGTATGCCGAAGTGGAGGCCCTTAGGAGGATTCTGCGAGCATCAACCACCCGAAATACCAGGATCCGTGGGACCTTAATCTGGACCCCTTATCGGACTGGTTCCGTCGCTTCCTAGGGCCTACCTTGGCTCCTTTTTCCGCGGAGATGACCGGCGAGTTCGCTTCTCAGCTCACCCGTTGTGCGCCTAAGCGGTTTGCCACTTGCGCTTCCCTGAACTCCATCTTCCAGGTCCAGGACCTTAGCCATTCTCTCACGGTGGTAAGTACTTTGCAATTTTTGCGTTTCCTTTTATTGTTTGTATTTTGCTTTCTCCTTTGAGAAATTCCTCCTTCTTATCCTTTCATTATGGTTCAGCTTGCTGCTGAGGCTGGCCGCCTCTCCAAGAACATCATAAACCATGGCTTCACTCTGTCCGACTTTGGGGACATGAATGATGTCAGGAAGGTCCTCTAGGACCTCACAGCGGAGAGGCAGATCTACCAGGAGGCTGCCGAGCGCCAGGAGGCCGCGGCCAAGGCCAAGGAAGAGGAGGCCAAACGGAGGGAGGCTCAGGCGGAGGCCATGATCCGGGACGAGGCTCAGCGGAGGAACAGGATGGAGGCCCATCATCAGGAGGAACTAAGGGCTCAAACCGAGGCTGCTGACAAGGCCAGGCGGGATCTCCGGAAGGCCAGGGAGGCTTTGGATGAAATGGTCGCCAAGGTGAGATCTTAAGAGGAAACTCACCAGTCGGACATTGAGTCCAAGGCCGCTCTAGCTGCGGAGTTGAAGGAGCTTAGGGATTTCAAAGAACAATCCACCAGGAAGGCCAAAAGGGCCGAGCTCCTTTCTCCCGTTTCCTGCGCCCGGTGCTCGAAGCGCTTCGATGATGGTGTCTACATGGCTTGGGCCACCAATGATCAAAATATCAAGCTTACTTTTTATCCCAAACCCGAGGAAATGATTGCCAGATTCCGGGAAAAGAAGAAGAAGCTTGATGTCGCGCTAGAGGCGCGTATTGGACCTCGCCTTCCTCCGCGGGCTGATTGAGCTGCCATACTATTGACCCAAATTCCACCCATTTCTTTTATAACTCTCTCTTTTTTTTGTTTGTACATATTTGCTGCTGCCTTAGAACAATTTACATATAGGTAGCAGCTTTCATTTGAAGGGGAGACAATTATATTTTAAGGCCTGTCCCCGGGCCGTTTATATGTATATGACCTGCCCTTTGGGCTAGGATATTTTTTTTTATGCGATCTTTATTTGTCACACTTATATTTTTTAACCTGTCCTTTGGCTCAGGGTTTTTATACTTATGCTTTTTATTTTTGTGCATACTTTTTGACCTGCCCTTTGGGTCAGGATATTTTACTTAGTTTGTTTTTGTTTGTCCGTGCGGTATACCCTAGTACCCCCCTGAGTGGCATAGAAACTTTGTTTTTAAGGCACTCAGTTTTATTTAATATAGAGGAGGTATACATTTGGACGGTACAAACCCTTTGAACAAAATCTAAGTTTTAATTCGCTACTGGTAATATTTTCTGAGGTGATCGGCATTCCAGGCTCTTGGGACGGTGGTTCCGTCCATTTTTAGTTTGTAAGTGCCAGAACCGATCTCGTCCTCGATCTCATATGGTCCCTCCCAATTTGGTCCAAGTACCCCCACTCCGGGTTCTTGGGTGGCTGGAAAAACCCTTCTTAGGACCATATCCCCAATAGCGAATTTTCTGTTTTTAACCTTGGAGTTAAAATACTTGGTCACCTTCTTTTGATAAGCAGCCATCCGTATTTGAGACTCATCCCGGAGTTCTTCGACTTGATCCAAAGCCTCTTGGAGCAGTGCCTGATTGGTGGCCGGATCATAAGTCGTCCTCCTGTGGGATGGGAATAATGTTTTCACCAGGACCATTGCTTCACAACCGTACACCATTGAGAACGGCGAGTGACCGGTTGTGGTTCTGGGGGTCGTCCGGTAGGCCCACAATACCCTTGGCAATTCTTCAGGCCAGTTATTTTTACAGGCCAGCAGCTTCTTTTTCAAGGTGACCTTTAGGATTTTATTGACTGCTTCCGCCTGGCCGTTTGTTTGAGGCCGGGCTACCGCGGAGAAGCTTTTTACCACTCCGTGTTGGTTGCAAAAGTCAGTAAATTCCTCGCAATCGAATTGCTTTCCATTGTCTGAGACTATCTTGTGAGGCAAGCCGTATCGACACACTATGTTTTTGATAACAAAGTCCAATGCCTTCTTAGCAGTTATTGTCTTCATAGGCTCAGCCTCTGTCCACTTGGTGAAGTAGTCCACTGCTACTATTGCATACTTTACCCCTCCTTTTCCCGTAGGTAGAGACCCGATGAGATCTATTCCCCAGACCGCGAAGGGCCAGGGGCTGGTCATCAAAGTGATCTCATTTGGAGGAGCTCTCGGTATGTTCGCGTACCTTTGGCACGAGTCACACTTTTGGACATAGTCTATACAATCTTTTTTCATTGTTGGCCAGAAGTACCCTTGCCTCAATATTTTCTTTGAGAGGCTGGGTCCTCCCGTATGATCTCCACAGAACCCTTCATGGACCTCCAGCATGATTTGTCTAGCTTCAGGGTCCGATACACACCTTAAATAAGGCATGCTGAGTCCTCTCCGGTAGAGAATTTGGTCCATCATTACATAACGATGAGCCTGATACTGAATCTTTCGAGACAGTGCCCTCTCTTGGGGCAACTCACCTGTGGTTATGTATTTTATGATGGGGACCATCCAGCTGGGTTCTTGCCCAACCGTTAGTGTGGTCTCTTTTATTTTGATGCTTGGCTCTGCCAAACGTTCCACTGGTACTACCCCCAGCTCTTCGATTTCACTGTCCGAGGCTAACTTAGCCAGACAGTCCGCATGAGCGTTCTTCTCTCGGGGGATTCTTTCTATTTTATAGTCCGTGAACTCGTGGAGCAGTTCTCGGAATATTGCTACGTACGCGGCCATCCGTTCGCCGCGAGTTTGGTATTCTCCGGAGACCTGGTTTACGACCAGCTGAGAGTCACTGTAGACTTCCACTCTCTTGGCTCCTACAGCTTTAGCCAATTTTAGCCCTGCTATCAGGGCCTCATATTCGGCTTCATTGTTTGAAGCTGTGAAGTTGAATCGGAGTGCTGCCTGGAGCCGCAATCCAGTAGGTGATATCATAGCCACTCCGGCTCCCGAACCGTTCTCATTAGAAGCTCCGTCTACAAATACCCTCCAAGTGGGGATTGGTGGTACCGGTGTATTGGCTGTTGCCTCGGCTTCATTACATTCGGTGATGAAGTCTGCCAAGGCTTGGCCTTTTATGGAAATCCGGGGCACGTAATGTAAGTCGAATTGACTCAGCTCCATCGCCCACTTGAGGAGTCTTCCGGATGCTTCAGGCACGGAGAACTTGCCGGAGCGGATGATTGGTCAAGATTTTGATCGGATGGGCTTGGAAGTATGGCCTCAGCTTCCTTGATGCCATCAGGAGGCAGAATACTAATTTTTCAATGACCGGGTACCTTGTCTCGGCCCCTATCATGCGTTTACTGACATAGTACACGGGGTCCTAAGTTTTTTCTTCCTCCCGGACCAGGGCAGCGCTGACCGCGTGCTCGGAGACGGCCAAATAAAGGAACAAGTCTTCTCCGAAGACGGGTTTCAATAGGATAGGAGGTTTGGCCATGTGGTCTTTCAACCTCTTGAATGCCTCCTCGCATTCATCCGACCATTCGAACTTTTGGCATTTCTTCAGTATGTTGAAGAAGGGTATGCACTTGTCCGTGGAGCGTGAGATAAAGCGGCTCAGTGCAGCTACCTTTCCGGTCAAGCTCTGCACGTCCTTATGCTTCTTGGGGGATGGCATGTCCAGGAGAGCTTGGATTTTCTCCGGGTTTGCTTCGATTCCCCTTTGGCTGACTATGAAGCCCAGGAATTTTCCCGACTTGACCCCAAAAGTGCACTTTTTCGGGTTGAGCTTCATACCGTATCTCCGGACGACTTCGAAACATTCTTCTAAGTCGCTTGCATGGCTGTTGCATGCTTTGGATTTGACGAGCATGTCGTCTACATATACTTCCATGTTTCGTCCCAGGAGGCTTTTAAACATCCGGTTAACCATTCTTTGATAGGTTGCTCCGACGTTTTTCAGTCCGAAAGGCATGACTAGGTAGCAGTATACCCCCTTATCGGTCCTGAAGCTAGTGCACTCCTGGTCTGCCGTATGCATTTTTATTTGGTTGTACCCAGCATAGGCATCCATGAAAGACAGCAGCTTAAATCCGGACGTGGCGTCTACCATCTGGTCGATCCTGGGTAGCGGGAAGCAGTCCTTTGGGCAGGCTTTGTTTAGATCTGTGAAATCTATACAAACTCGCCAAGTCCCGTTCGGCTTGGGTACCAGGACCGGATTGGCCAGCCATTCCGGATAGTATACTTCGCGGATCCTGCCATTGGACAAAAGTTTGTCCACCTCTTTCTCTAAGGCCTCGGCTTTCACCAAGTCGAGCGGGCGTCTCTTTTGCTGTACAGGGGGCATGTCCGGGTTGACATTGAGTACATGGGTGATGACATGAGGGCTTATGCCAGTCATGTCTTCTTGGCGCCATGCAAAGATGTCTATGGCGCCCTTCAGTGTTTTTATTATTTTTTCTTTTTCCTCCGGATCCAGGCTCTTCCCTATTCGGAGTACTTTAGTGGAGTCGTCGTCGCACACTGGTATTTCTTCGACGTCCTCCATTGGTTCCACGACCCTTTCGGATCCTATGCGAGGATCCAACTCATCCTCTTCAGCCTTCTCTATTCCAGGGGATTCCCGGAGCGTGAATACAGGTAGGTGAGTGGCAACATTGTAACATTGCCTGGCCTCTCCCTGATTTCCCCTCACAGTTCCGACTCCGGCTTCCTGGGTAGGGAATTTCAGGCACAGGTGTCGGATTGAAGTAATCGCACCAAAGTCCACTAGGGCCGGTCGGCCTAGGATCGCGTTGTAGGCTGTTGGACAGTCTACCACCACGAAGGTGCAATACTTAAATGTGCTCTGGGGGGTATCCGGGCACAGGGTAACCGGGAGCCTTACTTTTCCCATCGGGATTAGCGTCGTCCCGTTAAATCCCGTGAGTTGTGACCCACTAGGCGAGAGGTCTCGGTCGGTCAACCCTATCGCAGTGAAGGCTTCTTTGAAGAGCAAGTTCACGGAACTCCCATTGTCAATCAAGACCCTAGCCACCACTTTATTTGCGATGGGGGTCTCTATGACCAGCGGGTCGTGGTGAGGAAAACGCACCGTCTTGGCGTCTTCTTCTGTGAACGTTATGGGTTGGTCCATTAGCCGAGGCCTTTGGGCTGGGAGTTGAGTAACCTCCCACACCTCACTGTGTTTCGCGGCCTCGGCATATCTTTTTCGCTCCTTGCGAGTGTTTCCTCCGATATGGGGACCTCCGGAGATCATGGCTACCCGTCCATTAGGCCGGGGCGGTAGTCCGGGAATATGCTGGGTGTCACCTGCGGGAGCAGCTGGAGGCAATGCTCCTGTACCCTGGCGTTCCCGGAGGCATACCCCCGGCCACCTGCCCTGGATTAAGGTGGGGCAACCTATTTTTGATCCACTCATAGAGGTGGCCCAAGCGGATCAGATTCTCAATCTCGTCTTTGAGATTCTTACACTCATTGGTGCTATGACCAATGTCGTTGTGATACTCGCATCTTTTACTCGGATCTCTCCGGGAGCTATCTTTGTACAACGGCTGGGGTCTCCGGTAGTGCGTATTTTGCCTAGTGGCGAAGTACACACGTTCCTGAGAGTCCGTGAGCTCTGTGTACTGAGTGTATTGGGGTGTGTACCCCTTTTTCTGGCGCTTCTCTCCCGTTCGGGTGCTGCCCTTGGAGGACCTTTTGCTCCTCGACCCCTGGGTAGGGCCTGTCAAGCTAACAGTCGGGGCCGCCTGTGAAGGAGCTCGTCCATTCACCCCGGACGGGTTGCCGTAATGGGAAGATGCCGGTGCCAAAGCTTGGCCTTGGCTGTACCCGGGAGTAGCAGAGAATTGTATGCCACTTACTTGTGGAGTCGCGGTCGGGACAGTGCCCGAGGACGACACTCCGGGCATGTACCCTGCTATCCCGATGGGATAGTAGCCTCCGTAAGCCACGATCTGGGCTTCTTCGAGGTTAATATATTTTTGGACTCTCTTCTGGAAGTCCTGAAGGCTGGCAGCGCCTTCTTGCTGCAACTCGTTCCAGAAGGGAGTCCCAGTGCGGATTCCTGCTTGGAGAAGCGCAAGCTGTTGTCCGTCATCGACCTTCTTGGTCTTCGAGGCTTCCTCTCGGAACCTCTTGATGTAATTCTTCAAGGTCTCGGTGGGCAGTTGCTTGATGTTGGTCAAGGCACTAACCTCCAAGTTAACCTTCCTGGCGGCGACAAACTGTCTCCGGAAGTTGGTTTGGAGTTTGTTCCAACAACCCACGGATCCTGGTTCCAGCTTTTTGAACCATTCCTCCGCTGATCCGCTCAGAGTGAGGGGGAAACACAAGCATTTGGCGTCATTGCTGACCCGCATGACTGTCATGACACGGTTGAACCGTGACAAGTGATCACTGGGGTCGGAGTTCCCAGTATATGCCGCCATTTCGGGCATCTTGAAGTTTTTAGGGAGCTCCGCCTCCAGGATATGCTTGGCACATGGCTCCCGATCCTCACTGTCCGAGTCGGAGTCGTCTCCCTTCTGCCTCCGAGAGACTCGAGCAATATCTTTTCGAAGTATGGCAAGTTCCGCCATAATCCCTTCGTTTACAGTACCCAAAGAGACCACAGGCCTGTATCTTTTTTGGTCAAGGTGATCCCGGAGGTCACCTTGATTCCCATTGATTTGATTTCTCAGATCAATGGGAGGACATCTTTGTCCTCTTCTTCCTCTACCCCTTGTTCCTGGTGCACAGAAACGCTTTTCCGGTCCCCTCGATCCTGAGGGCCAAGACTCCCTCTTTGGGGCTTGCCCCTCTGCGGACCTTTCCCTTTAGGGAAATCTGAGCGGACCCTTCGCGGATCCTGCACCTTTTTCTTTCGCCCAGGGGTAGAAGTAGGGTTTTTTGTTTGATTTTCCTCAGCAGGGTGCCTTATAGGGCTAGGTTCCCTAGGTCTTTGCTGTTGGGAATTAGGCGAGGACGTCGCTGGTTTCCCGTCGAGCCCAGCGGCCATTGCCTTGGGATGCACGTGAATACCAGCAGCCTCCATGGCTTTCTGCATGGCTAGCATCACTTCCTGCATTTTTTGATTTTGCGCTTTCTGAGCTTCGATCTCAGCTTCATGATCGATAGCTTTTTGTCTAAGGAGCACCAACTCTGAGTAACTTCCTCCGTCGTAGGCATACTCGTCGAGGTTTTCCTCGTAGTTCTCGTCGGGAACTATTTCTTCTTCTTCTTCCTCGGACTCCTCTGCTGCTCTTGAGGCTACATCTTCCTCATTTGGATCTTGAGCATCTTCCAGAGGGCGAGGGTGACGTGTACTTCTTGTCTCCACCATTGTTGTGAAGTCAAATGCTTGTTATGTAGTAGCTTTCCTCAGCTCTCAATGAAAGCACCAAAATGTTGACCGAGATTTTTGGCAACTATTAAAATATGATTATAATAAAGAGCTGTAAGAAAGTGAGATGAAGATTTTTACGTGGTTGGGGCGTTAATGAGCCTTAGTCCACGAGTCTTTGTTATTAATGGATGTATTTAATACAGATTCCACACTTGAGAGAATGTCTTTCTCATAAATACAGAGAATGTTCTTGGTGAGTATTTTCTCTTCTTGCTCTTTTGCAAACCAAGATTCTCGACCCCATTAAATGAGCTTTGAGGGGGTATTTATAGTGTTTTGGTGGGGTAATCCCTAGAATTGTTCTTACACATGTATCTGTAAGTATCCATAAAGTTGGGCATTTCCAATGAACATACCATGGGTGATGCATGGTCAAATCCCTAGGTGCCGTAGGGTTTTTATGAAGAATGTCCTTTTTGCCTTATGATTGACGTGACTCTTCGCAGAGTAGCCGTCGCTAGACTTAAATGATCATTACTGTAGCGCGGCTGTTTGGGGGTTGTGCCGTCAGACTTTATTGCGTGTTACAGTCCCAACACGCTTCCTCCCATGCGGCATTAAATGCGACTTGATTGCTCGAGAGAGATCTGACACATCCCGGAGAGGCTTCACGTCATGCGAGCTTCCCGGAGTACCTTGTACTCCGGGTGCCTCCTCCGGGACCCACGCTAACTGCGCTTCCTTGTGGCGCACAAAGACTTATCAAATGTTTACAGGTTATCTGATCCACGTGTCCTAATTCGACTAGTCCATGTATTTTGGGCGAATTCAGGGGCAACATATAGATACATATAGGTTGTTGCTAAATAAAATGTCACACCATGATAGATTTTATTTAGGTCCATTTAGTTATTGGACCTATTCAATTAATAACAGTTATTTATTTTAAGGTTAAATTCCTCTCTTTTGGGCCTTGTGTGAGAGTTGGGTGCCATAGAAATGGGTACGACATACTGAACCCAGCACCCCCTCACATGAACTACCCCAATTGTGAAGGCCCATTTGCCTGATTTGAATAACTGTACTAGGTTAATTATATTAGTTTGACCTAATAAAATTGAATTAGCAACATAATTAACTTTTAAAATATATGAAAATTTATTTTCATTTTAATATTTTAAAGTTAATTTTAAGAAAAACACTTTTAGTTTTAGATATTATTTCTAGACAAACTATTTGTATTTTTCTTGTATTTAATTAAATATAGAATTTTAACTAACTAAGATTCTTTCTGGAGCTTATTTAATTAAATATTCCTATTTAAGTTATAAATTAGTTGTATCAACTGATTTTTCTTAACTAACTTAAATTTGAATATTTGATTTAAATTTTAAATCAAGTTGAGGAATCTTAGGCATTAGTTATTAAAGATTCTTAAGATATTTTTTAAGTTAATACTTTTTCAAATATTAACTTGAAATGGAATATCTTAGATATTTTTTGGTTAATATCTTTTCAAATATTAACTTCAAAAAATATCTTCAGATTAAGTGGTTACAACTTAATTTGTGATATTTAATTAAATCTAGATTTGAAATTATTTAAGTTTTAGATTTTTTCTATATAACTTAAATTAGATATTTTTCAAATTTTGAAAAGATACTTAGTCAAATAAGATATTTTCTAGATAATTTCTAGACTACTTATTATTTCTAATATTTAAATAGGAAAATATTATACTTTTGTGAAATTAATTATTTAAATAATTAATTTTGGTACAATTTTATTAAGTATATTTTTCCTAGTATTAAATAGAAATTAATAATTAAGACTTCTCTACACTTAATTATTTATTTCTTGAATTTAATACATTTAATTAAATTGAAAAATCTAAATATCTAAGTTGATTTTCATCATGATACTTAAATATTTATTGATTTTTCATGACACTTAATTAAATAGAAAATTTATTTTTAGGTTGAAATTTAATTTTTCAACTTAAATTTAATAATTTTCAATATGTATATTTTTCTTTATTTTATTAATCAATTTCGAAATTTGCATTTTAATTATGCAATATTTTCAAATTTTTTTTTGAAAAATAGATTGAGTTGTAAATTAATTATTTATTTTAATTAATTCTTGGACCAACTTCAATCAATGATTTTTTCATTTAATTGATTAATTTAAATAAATGAATTTAAAATATATATATATATTATTAGAAATTGAATTAACTAGTCAAAGAAAATCTAGATAGATGATATTTTTGCTTGAAGTATTTCTTTTCTATTTTTTATTATTTTCGAAAATTGTATATTTATATACTTTAAATTTTCGAACCCAATAAATATATTCTCATATGAAATTTTTAAGTTGCTAATTATTTATTTAATTCAACTTAAATTAATTTCCTTAATATTTATATTTAAGATTATTACTAAGATGGAAATAATTAATTTTATTTCAATCACCATCTAAGTATAATTTTATAAATATTATATTAAATTCTTATTTTTGAATTTTAATTCTTAAATAGAATTTAATGAGATTTATTTATTAGAATAATAAAGAAAATACATTTTAAACAATGAGCTTTATTATTATTAAGATATTCGATCTCCATTGTGGGTTTTACACCGCGTTTGTTTTAGTGAGTAATCCTCCCTAATGGAGGAACGTTCATTAGCAATTTCGCACCGTTTAATCTCGCATGATAAGTGGTTTGTAAGTGTTTTATATGGTATAGATCACCCTAATGGTGGCGACCATATTTGACTTGCAAATTGCGAAACAATGGTAGAAGCTCATGAGATAGAATAGCCTTGACTCTCGCCTAAACGGGACAACGTTGGATTCTGATCTTGATCGAATAAAAGGTTGCTAGAATGTTTAACATTTTAGATGAGCTGACAACTCTATTCAATGGATGGTAGCTTTGACTCTCGCCTAAACGGGACACTGATATCAGTTTGTTGAAAACCTTAGAAATTATTTAGGATTGAATTTTTTAAGTATTTTCTCATATCATTCCTACTTTCTATGTGCTTATAATTTCTGAATTGATTTTGTGTGATAAACCATTATTAATTTCTATTTGTTGATTTCTATTATTTTAGTATCCTGTTTGTCAAAATGAATCCCATGTTATCACTGTTGACTGAAAATAAGCTGAATGGATCTAACTTTAATAAATGGAATGAGAACATTAATATTGCTCTCATAGGAGAAAGTGCCTTGTTTGTTTTAACCGAGCCGTCACACGAAGTGCACGGGGACAATGCATCCAAAGCTGTGAAAGAAAAGTATGAGCGTTGGCAGAAGGCAAATGACAAAGCTCTATACTTTATGCTTTCTAGCATGGTTGACACCCTCAAAACTCGGTTTTCTAAAACTGAGAAGGCTGCTGAAGTTATGACGAAGTTAAATGAGCTATTCGGTAAGGCATCACTTCAGTCACGCTTTGACGCGACTAAGAAGTACATTAACGCACGGATGGAACCTCATCAAAACGTGCGTGATCATGTTCTCCTCATGTCCAGTTATTTCCAAGAAGCCCAGGATCATGGTGCTGAAATGGACAGTGCTACTCAAGTTAGTCTTATCTTGAATAGCACGACTCTGACATTTCTACCATACACATCAAATTATGTCATGAATAAGAAGGAAATTGACTTTCATGAATTAGTCAATGACCTTCAAACTTATGAAAATTTGATTGGAGGACCCAAGAAGAAAGGGAGTAAACCTCATCCTGGTAATGGTAATGGGACGATAAAACCTGAAGCAAATGTTGCCTCTGCTTCAAAGCCCAAATCGAAGAAGAAGTGGAAGAACACCAAGAAGCGAGCAAAAGCCATGAAAAAGGCTGCTCCTCCTGGTGATGCTACACTTAAAGGAAAGTGTTTCCACTGCAATGAAAAAGGTCATTGGAAACCCCAGTGTCCTAAACTTCTTGCAAAGAAACAAGGTATTTCCATTTATAAACTTTAAGAGTTTTAGTGAATTATTATCCAATTGGATTTATGATTCTGGACTAAACTTTGTTTATTTGTTTTCTTCTTCTTATAGGCCAAGCTACTTGATCTCAATTGAGTTGGATCAGAAAGCTGGACCAAGGGTGAAATCGTCCAGATGAAGATGAAGCTCTTCAATTTTTTTTGAATTAATTGTTTTAGTTTAAAGACAATTTGGATTTCAAATTTTAGTCAGGGATATTTATCCCAGTTTCTCTCATATTGTTGCAATACATTTTTTTTTTCTAATTAATAAAGTTTTATTTTTCGAAATTACCTATTGCAAATTATGAGATTGAGCTTCATTTAATTTACCTTCATCAACTATTACCACATTATATTTGTATGTTTGTATGTGTAAGTGTTTTTATTATTGATGCAAATTCTATAATATTTACAACTCTTCATAGAGTTATATTATATATAAACACTAGAAATTATTTCTATGTTTATCAATAATTGTTAATTCTCATACAATTATTAAGAATTTGTTTAATAAAAGGATCTTATGATCTGATAGGGGTGGAGAAAAGTTAAGAAAACTATGCAGTTCAACGATCTTTTATATCTAATGAACTCTGGATAGTATTCAACTCCACATAAACTCTATCACACTAAGAGAATCATGATCTTTACAACCTTTAGGGGTGGATCATAATCTCTATATACTTAGGGGTGGAGGTTATCCATAGTACCCTATATGTATATTCTTAGGGGTGGAGTCTATTCCACAATTCCCTATGAAACACATATCTTGTTTAAACATAGAAGTAATATAATGAGTCAGCTATTGTCAATATAAATTCTTGATTGTATGTTCCATTTCGATTTTACTGTTGTAAGTAAAAGTTAGATACCTTTGAAAGTTCTTTGTTAAAGTTTCACACTACCTTAATTGAGTGGGAGAATTTTAAAGTTTTATACCCATCTTCATTAGGTTGATAATTGTGATAGGTACTTAAGAACAATACTGAAAAGCAAATCTAACCATTCACATGGATAGGTATAGCTTATCAGAATTATGAGAATAAGATAAAGAACTCTAGTTCAGTCCATTCGAATGACTTGAACAAGGAATTCTTAATCCTCATAAAATTTTATGGTATCTTATTTTTGATTACTTTATCTCTGGCATGTATTTTTCACTTCAAATACTAGTCTGCTATGTTGATGACTTAGTCTTGACCTAAAGTTTCAGACTAATACAAAAGTCACAACTAGGTAACTCTCCAAACAATCAGAGGTTAAAAGTATTATTTAACCAGACATCTGCTATTGAGTGGGAGCTATCTGAGATGTAATCAAATAGGGAACATTAGAAGATATTCAAGAAGGATTTATGAAAGTGATCTATATGTTAGATATTAAGGAACTGTGTATCAGTTGTCTTTGTATCTCACCATCTAATTTCGAAATTCTATAAGATGGTGCTTACTTTGGGGGTGGAGGAATTATTGTATAATAATTCAAGCTCTACCAGAGAAGAACTATAACTTGGTCTATTCAAAAATACCAGAAAGTTATATCACTGAAGAAAAGTCAACACTGTATTATCTCAATTACATATTTTAAAAATATGAGAGATAAGTCTTCTGTTAAATCAGATGTACTTTTAAAACAGTAATGATTTCAGTATCCCTTGATGAGTAAAGCATATAGTAAAGGATGTTTCATAAGTGTATTTATGAACTAGTTTCCAGAAGTTTGGGTGGATTCAAATATACTACACTTGATCTGAAGATCAAGACATCAGATTGACCTATTTGCGCAGTTTGTTTTATATTAGTGCAAGTGGGAGTTTGTTAGGTTTTATGCCCTAAATAAAACTCTTTACAATCTGATTAGTAATCAACATAAGAAATTTGAAGTGATTGATGTTTGCATGAATTCTACATGCTAATGGTTTAATATGTTTAATATGTTTATTACATTCATACACACAAAATCAGTTAAATCCAGATCATATGTTTATTCACAATTACAGTATCGTCAACACAGTAGAATGTGATTGTGATCATATGAATCTAAAGTTTTGGTCCCTGTTTCATCAGTGTTATTGGATTTACACTAATGTGATAATCAGAGATGATGTGTACTTACACTTGGAGTAAGTGTTATGTTCTTTCCAGGACATTAGTAAAGTATACTAGTTTCGAATGTATGGAGTATACATTGGACTGGACTGATATTGCAACTAAGTTAAGATATTACAAACTTACCGTTATACATATCTTTCCAAGTCAATATCAATAGTTGATCTTAAGATTAAAAGAATCTAAATCCTGATATGCTTAGGCTCAACTCAGGAGTGCTATTCATGTTCTTAGATTTATTAGTTAAGCCTACTTTCGGGTCAGGGTGATTCGTATATTTTGGGAACATGATAGTATGATTGAGTGGGAGTGCTGAACATAAATATGGAATCTATAACTTCTACTGGTGTATAGAAGTTAAGTGATGATTCCCTTCGAGCTTAGCAAATAGAAGTAAATGGATGAGCTCTTGTTTAACTGACTAATTATTAGATCACTAAACACCATTTACAGGTAGCTAAGTGTTTTAAGGGGCAAAATACATTGAGGGGTGAGAACGGTAAAGAAATCCCATCTCGATGTAAATCATCTATATAGAGGATCTTTAAATCACAATAAGATTATAACAATGGTTAAATGAGATAGTATATTGGTATCGTGAAACATACAATATGCTCTATATAAGTCTGAGAGTGCAATTCTAAGTTCTAAGAGTGGATTCAACGAAGAATTAATAAGTAGAAATTTACTTGGTAAATTTGGTTCACTTATTGGAAGCTCAGCATATAGATCCATGGTCCCTATTCTAGTTGAGAACATTCTGCTTGTAAGACTCATTAATTGATTCATGATTGGTCAATTATAATTCTAAAGTTAGACTATGTCTAATTTTATGAATTTTCACTAAGCAGGGGTGAAATTGTAAGGAAAAGAGTTTTCTGGGTTTATTTATTTATTAATAGACTTTATATGTCTAATTAATAATTAAATTAAATGACAATATTATTTAATAATTTATTTTAGTTATTAAATAATTAGTTTTGGCATTTAAAAGGTTAGAATTGGAAAATTGGCATTTTTGAGAAAATAGAGATAAAATTTGATAAAACTGCAAAATCAAGTGAGGCCCATTAAGCACCATATGGCCGGCCACTTAGATGAGTTTTTCAAATTAATATTTTTATTATTTTAATGCCAAATAATTCTAAACCTAGACCTAGTAGTTGCCTATAAATAGAAAGTGATGGCTCAGTCAAATCATAAGTTTTCAGATCAACTTTCTGACAGAAATTTCTCTCTTCAGAAAAACTGAGCCTTCCTCACTCTCTACCTTGGCCGAAATCTCTCTCTCTCTTTTCCCTTCATCTTTTTCGTGACCTTAGTGAAAGAGTAAGTGCCCACACACAGCAAGCAGTAACTCAATCATAGATTGGAAGACTGTGAAGGATCAAAGCTTGAAGAAGAAGGAGATTCGGGCTCAGATCTTGATTATACTCTGCTACAGAAAGGAATCAAGGGTTAGAGATTTGAGTGGAAGGAGACATTTATTCCGCTGCATCAATGTAAGGTTTTCTTAACTTTATATGTGTTTATTTTATCGTTTTAGAAAGTTCATATTTAGGATGTTAATAAACATACTTGTGAGTAGATCTAAGATCCTGGTAAAATAATTCCCAACACATCCCACTCCCTCAGTTGTAGCAACTGAGAAAACTACTACTAAAGCTCCTGTTCAGAAGGTCACCGCTCCTCGTCGTAGTGGGAGGGTTTCTACAAAACCATCTCGTTATGGCTTGGATGGTGAAATCAATATGGTCGTTGGTGACGGTATTGATGACGACCCATTAACCTATAAACAGGCAATGGCAAGTCCGCAACGGAAGCAATGGTCAGCCGGTATGGATTCAGAAATGGATTCCATGAAAAAGAACAAAGTCTGGGAATATGTAGAACCACCTGATGATTTTCGTCCAATTGGATGTAAATGGGTCTACAAGAAGAAAAGAGGTGCTGAAGGCGAAGTCAAAACTTTCAAAGCTAGACTGGTCGCCAAGGGTTATACCCAAAGAGAAGGTGTGGACTATGAGGAAACTTTTAGTCCTGTTGCCATGCTCAAATCCATCCGAATTCTTCTCTCCATAGCTACCCCTTTAGATTATGAAATTTGGCAAATGGATGTCAAGACAACCTTTCTTAATGGGCTTCTTGAAGAAACCATCTATATGGAGCAACCAGAAGGTTATGTTCTTCCTGGGCAAGAGAATAAAGTTTGCAAATTAAATAGGTCCATATATGGACTTAAGCAAGCTTCTCGCTCATGGAATAAAAGGTTTGATGAAATCATCAAAACCTACGGCTTTCATCAGAATGAAGATGAACCTTGTGTTTACCAACTCAAGGAAAACCAAGTAGTAGTATTCCCGGTCCTTTATGTTGATGATATTTTGATCATTGGAAACAATGTCAAGAAAATGACTCACATCAAGGAATGGCTTGACACTCAATTCGACATGAAAGACTTGGGTCAGGCAGCCTATGTTCTTGGTATTCAAATTGTCAGAAACCGAAAGAACAGATCCCTTGCTCTCTCTCAAACAACTTACATTAACAAAGTTCTAGAGAGATTTTCCATGACCAATACCAATGGGGCAAACATGCCCTCTAGACATGGTATCCGTCTATCTAAGGAACAGTGTCCTACTGATCCTCAAGAGATAGAAGACATGGCAAAAATTCCTTATGCTTCTGCAGTTGGAAGTCTAATGTATGCTATGCTATGCACTAGACGTGACATCTGCTATGCAGTTGGAATCGTGAGCAGGTATCAGTCAAATCCAGGACGGGTACATTGGAATGTTGTTAAGTATATTTTGAAATACTTAAAGAGTACAAGAGATTATGTATTAGTCTACAAGGGTGGTGCTTTAAATCTCTTAGGCTATACAGACTCAG
This sequence comes from Cannabis sativa, assembly GCF_029168945.1. Lineage (NCBI taxonomy): Eukaryota > Viridiplantae > Streptophyta > Magnoliopsida > Rosales > Cannabaceae > Cannabis > Cannabis sativa. Next base: position 30,016,927 of record NC_083605.1, read on the forward strand.
ATTTCCAGGGATGTCTTGAAGACAGGAAATCTACATCTGGGATGGTGTTTACTCTTGGGGGTGGAGCAGTGGTTTGGAGAAGTGCTAAACAAACTGCGATTCCGGATTCTACCATGGAGGCAGAATACATAGCTGCGGCTGAAGCAGCTAAAGAGGTTGTCTGGCTTAGGAAGTTCTTCACCAGTCTCGGTGTAGTTCTTGGAATGGAAAAGCCTTTAGTCCTGCTTTGTGATAATACTGGAGCTATAGCCAACAGTAAGGAACCCCGAAGCCACAAGAGAAGTAAGCATATAGAAAGAAAGTATCATATTATCAGAGAATATGTGGCAAGAGGGGATGTACTGGTGGAGAAAGTGGATACGCAGGATAACTTGGCTGATCCATTCACCAAAGTCTTGGCAGTAACTTCATTCGAAAAGCACCGTCAAAATTTTGGATTAATTGAAATGTACTGATTTGTTTTATATTAGTGCAAGTGGGAGTTTGTTGGGTTTTATGCCCTAAATAAAACTCTGTTTCAATGTCATCCAGATTATTCAATATCAATAAAGTAACAGAAGTAATTTTTCATTCACTTGTGTATGTTTTGGTTCACATAATCAATTGCTTGTCTATTTGATTTATAAATTCATCCAAACCCCTTTTCACATACTTGATCATGTTTATTGTGTTGTCAACACAGTGGAAAATAAACATGACTATGTGAATAAAGTATTCCTAGATTTATCAGAACACTGGGTTTCACTGATATGACAATCTACAACAGAGTTTACTTACATTTGGAGAAATGTTATGTTCTTTCCAGAACATAGGTTAAAGTAAAGCTCAGGTTGGATGCATGGAGTATGCATTGGAATGGACCGATATTGAACTTTGAATTAGATTTTCAAACTTACCGTAAACATCGATTCAATTCAATATCATAAGTTGATCCTAGATCACATGATCGAAATCCTGATATGGTTAGGCTTAATTTCAAGAGTATTATTCGTGTTCTTTGATTTGTTAGTTAAGCCTAATCTTTAGTCTGGGCAATACATACATTTTGGGAACACGGTAGTGCGATTGAGTGGGAGCGCTAACATAAATATGGAATCTATAGCTTCTATCTGGCGAATAGTAAGCAAAGGGTGATTTCCTTCGAGCTTAACCAAACGAGATAAATGATTGAGTACTCATTTCACTTAGTTGAAATATCATTTATACAGGGTTAAGTGTTTTAAGGATAAAATACATTGTAAGGTGTTACGGTAATTTAGTCCCTTTACAGTGTAAATCATCCATATAGAGGATCATTGATCACATTAGGATTATAACAATGGATAACTAATAATGTGTCTATATGGTGGAACATATAGAGCATTCTATATACTGAGAGTGCAATTCTGAGTTCTATGTGTGGATTCAACGAAGCTCGGATATATAGACCCATGGTCCCCTCACTAGTTGAGATGATATTACTTGTAAGACTCATTTAATTGATTTTAATTAATCAATTAAAAATTCTCAAGATAGACTTGTCTATTTGAGAATTTATCACTTATTAAGGGCAAAACAGTAAATAGAGATTTTGAAGGGCATATTTATTAATTAGGAAACTTTAATTAGTTTCATTATTAATAAAATAAATGACAATATATTATTTGATAATTAATTTTAATTATTAAATAATTAGATTTGACATTTATGTAGTTGAAGAAAGGAATTGGCAGTTTTTGACAAAACAGGAAACTATCAGTGTAGGAAAAGGAAAGTTGGAAAAGTGGCAAACCTTGTTTCCACAATGCCTAGGCCGGCCACTTAGCTTCCTTTTCTCTTTGATTTTTTTCAATTCCAAATGTCAATCATAGCCCTTGGTGGTCTTCTATAAATAGAAGACAAAGGCTTCAGAGTTGAACTCAACTGTACAACCTTTTCACAACATTATTCTGAAAGAATTTTCTCTCAGAAAATTCTCTCTGAGCCGCCACCCTCTCTCTCTCTCTCTCTCTTCCTTCACTGTTTCGAAAAGTATAAGTGCTAGAGTAGTGCCCACACACATCAAGTAATACCTCAATCATAGTGAGGAAGGCTGTGTAGAATTCAGAAACAACAAAGAAGGACTATCGGGCTCAGATCTTGATTATATTCTGCTACAGAAAGGAATCAAGGGTTAGAGATCTGAGTGGGAGGAGACATATATTCCATTGCAATCACTGTAAGATTTCTGATACTCTTATGTCTTTAATTTCCTATCGTTTTAGAAGTTCATATTTAGGTTGTTAAATCAACATACTTGTGAGTAGATCTAAGATCCTGGTAAAATAACTTCCAACAGATCGGCCATGGCAAGTCACGGGATTCCCCTGGTTTGGATTGGTCAGAAACTCCTCAACCCTGGAATCCATTATTTCTGGCTCCGGTTGAGGTTTGAAGTCTGTGGGAACTAATGGCGAATGGTTGGTGCATCTGGGTATTATGAGTCTGAAAGGAAAAACTTCTGAACTCAGAAGAGACATTTTGACAAGAAGGAAGTAATCCATTCTGAAAATGGGTTTCACTAAAGAGCCAGAGGACTTGTGAAAAATGACAAGCATGAGCAGTCTTTTTATACACGAAGTTCAGTAGCAAGAAAGCTAAATATTGAGAAATCTAACGACAAGGAATCGTGCAAAATATGAATAGGCAATTCATAATGATCTTCGAAACCATACAACCGCCAGAATCGAAGGAGGCATCCTTTCCAAGAAAGGATTTTGGCAAAAAGGCCCTCCGTAACTATTAAAAAGCTCTTTTTACTAAAAGAACTTTTTAAGGGGCAATTGTTATACCCGAAATTCGAATGGAGGACACATGTCAAGATAAAGGGAATGTGAATCAGTGTCGTATCTTTTATGGAATAACTCATTAATTGTGTAAGTACTAGAGTATATTTGTAACCAGCTGTCTGTAAAGTCTTAGGCGAGGAATCAATGTATGAACTGATACTTAGAGTATTAGGGAGAAATCATATGTCGCTAAGGGATAATAGCGAGGCACCAGAGAAGAGCAACACATACCTCAACTTGCAATAAGTAGGCTAAGTATAAAAGCCAAACCGGCTCAGAATACAAGAATGCGAGATGACCATCTTGTTGGAAATATTTTACTAGGATCTAGATTTACTACCATGTATGTTTCATTAACATCCTAATATGAATTCTAAAACAATGAAATAAACACATATAAAGTTTAGGAAACGTTAAATTGGGTGCAGCGGAATATAATGACTCCTTCCGTTCAAATCTCTAGCCCTTGATTCCTTTGTGTAGCAAAGCATCACCAAGATCTGAACCTGGATCTCTTTCTCTCCTTACTTTGATGCTGATTCTCCTTCTTGTTGTTTGGAATCTTCTACAGTCTTACACACTATGATTGAGATACTACTTGATGTGTGTGGGCACTACTCTATCACTTAAGGTTCCAAATTTAGAGAAGAAAAGAGAAGAGAAGTGGCTCGGCCTATAGAGAAAAGAATAGGAGGCTCAAATTTCATCTCACAAAGTTAACTTAAGTTAAGTGTGAATGAGAGCCATCACTATCTATTTATAGGTAACCACCTAGGTTTAAGTTAAAATTATTTGTCATTAAAATAATGAAAAAATAAATGATAAAAACCTATAAGAGTGGCCGGCCATGGGCTTTGGATAATGGGCCTCACTTATGCAATTTGGCTGTTTTATCATTTCTGCATCTCATTTTCTGTAAAATGTTAATTTTCAAATTCAACCATTTAAATGTCAATTCTAATTATTTAATAACTAAAATTAATTATTAAATAATATTGTCATTTAATATATTTATTAATTAGACATATAAAGTCTCTTAATTAACAAATAAAACCTAGAATCTCTTTTCTTTCAATTTTGCCCTTGCTTAGTGAAAATTCATAAACTAGACATAGTCTAACTTTAGAATTATAATTGATTAATCAAAATCAATTAATTGAGTCTTACAAGCAGTATGGTCTCAACTAGTATGGGGACCATGGGCCTATATTTCTGAGCTTCCAATAAGTCGAACCGAATTCCCAAGTAAATTCCCTAACTTATTAATTCCTTATTGAATCCACACTTAGAACTTGGAATTGTACTCTCAACCATATAGAACGCTCTATATGTTCCACGATATAGATACGTCATTAGTTATCCATTGTTATAATCCTAATTTGATCAATTACCCTCTAATAGATGATCTACATTGAATAGGCACTAAGTTACCGTTACACCTTCAATGTATTTTATCTTTAAAACACTTAGCTCCGTATAAATGATATTTCAGCGAAGTGAAATGAGATCTCCACTATTTATCTCTATTTAGCCAAGCTCGAAGGATATCATTGTTTCACTTCTAAATTCCTATAGAAGTTATAGACTCCATATTTATGTTAGCACTCCAACTAAATTATACTATCATGTTCCCAAAATGTATGTATCACCCTGACCCAAAAGTAGGCTTAACTAACAAATCAAAGAACATGTATAATACTCTTGAGATCGAACCTAAACATATCAGGATTAAGATCATTTGATCTAGGATCAACGGGTGATATTGAATTGAATAGATATTACGATAAATTTTAATATATCTAATCAAAGTTCAATATCGATCCCTTCCGATGTATACTCCATACATACGATACTGGTAAACTTTGCCAATGCCCTGGAAAGGGCATAACACTTATCCAAGGTGTAAGAATACCTATCGCTGATTATCATGTCAGTCTAAATCCAGTGAATTGATAAATCAGGGAATAAACTTTCGAACATAGAATTAAGATTATATTCCACTGTGGTGACAACACTATAATCATTAACAAATTTATATGTTCTGGACTTAAATAGAATTCATACATTATATACATATAATCATGAAATAAATCATGTGAACCATGTAACATAAAATGTTATTTCTGATCTTTATTAATAAGTAAATCTGATTATATTGAAATGAGTTTTATTTAGGGCATAAAACCCAACAAACTCTCACTTGCACTAATATAAAACAAAATGTGCATTTCAAATAATCTCAACACCTTGATATACAAATCAAGTGTAGTAGTAGTATACTCCTCGTAATAGGATCTAACAGGTTGAATTAAACACAATCTTCTCTCCACCATTACTCTTCCTTAATCACAAAATCCTTGAGATGGTGAAATTCCTCTCTATATGTCTACTCTCTTGGGATACTGGATTCTATACTTTTGGCAACTACTTTTTGGTTAATCAAGAAATAACACTAGTAGTTAAGACAAGTTGGAACGATGCCACAAATGTATAGAACTTTCCTTAGACTGAATAAGTACTTTTCCTACAACTTTAACATCCAGTCTCTCTCTGGTAGACTAATTAAGAGACTTCAGATAGGTTTTTACACTTCTCCAAAATCACTACTCCACCCCTAGAGTAATCACCATATTATCAGTAGACTTTCTAGCACAAAGGCAAGTCTCGAAATCTGATGTGGTGTAGTCTAAGAGTTTTAAACACACCCTTATAGACTAACATATAGTTCCTCTTCTTAATCTTAAGATTTACATGATTGTCTTCCAATGTTCCTCTCCTGGATCAATCTAATACCTACTCATTACTCCCACTCAACAATAGGTGTCTGGTCTAAGGCATACTAAAGCATATATGAGACCTCTCATTGTTGATTTAAGAAATTCTTTCATGGCTTTATCTTTTCTGGAATAGTTGAGACTTTTCCTTAGATAAATAAAATCTATGCCTAGAAGTCGAGAAGCTTCTATAGATTGCCATTAGAAAGGAAATGCTTCAGCATCTTACTAAAGTAAGTTGCTTGCATTAGAGTAAGTAATTACCAGGTTTACCATAAGCCATAGGTTTAGATAAAGTCAAACCTATAATACTAGGAACATGAAGTCTTGTAAGTCCATTGAATAGACTTATACACGAAAATTTCCTTTCTTGTCCTTGTAATAGAAAACTTTAGGTTACAACATGTGAATGGATCAAACCATAGTTCTCTTGGCTTTTCTTCTTAGTTTCTTATTTTTGACAATCCATTACTTGTTTAAACTCACAATGGATTTTAATCACTAGTGTCTTCCAAGTCATAATAAGGTGAGTTCCTAGAAACCATCCCACTACGACAAGGTACCGTGAATTATGTCTAAGAAAACTACATGGTATTAACCTCTTCGGTTGTGTCAAGACAACAGAGGCAATGGGATCATCTTGTATCGAATAAGATGATAGAACACTTATGGAATCAAGGAAAAAATATCTCCTTTATTTTCTACTTTATTTTCAAACTTAGTCATTTTCTTAGAAAAGTAGTATTTGTTTAAACAAACACTTTCTTATCTAATGACTATGGGATGGTCCACCCCTAATCACTTAGAATAGCTAACAAACATGGAAACCTTGGTTAACAGTAGCCTTTCTTAAGATTTCGATTGGGTCATCCATGAATCTAGTAATGATTTACTTTTAAGTATACAACCATTGCATCATTCTGAAATTGCATTACCATAGAAGGATTTAGGCAACGACTAGTAACTAATCATCTATATGCAAATTAAAATTTCTGGGGAGGTAAGTCTGGATATAATTCAAAAATCAACTTAATGATCTTTGAACTGCATATCTACTAACTATTTCTCCACACCTATCAGTTCGCAAGATCTTTAACAACTTACCTTAATGGTTTTTCACCATTGCTAGCAATTCATGAAATTTTTCAAACTTTTCAAATTTCTTTGCATAAGGTAATATCTAGAGTCATCGTTTTAAGAATACAACAAAAAACTCATATCCACCCCCGAATGTACATCCATCTGCGAATGAGATGAACTTAGTTTCAGTGGATATAGGCATATTAACTCTTTGCAGAGAATGATCTTGTCAAAACCACTATGAACAAGATACAAATGCCATAGATTTATAAAATATGGTTGTGTCTTTTGATGACTTAGGTTTAGTTACATAAAATAGTTCTTAGAATAGTGCAAGTAGATCGTGGTCACAGAATACTAAACTCACATTCCATACAGTTTGAATCCATTGATAGAAAATGGTTATAAAACACTTGTGAAAGTGAAACTGTATTGTATTAAAAAAATTATTTGGAATCTAAAATTTAAAGTCAAAGACTTAAATTTATACCAAATATAATGAGTAATTCTTTCTTGGACCACCACTACTAGTTTAACTCTAAGTCTGATTTGCCCATACAAGTAGGAGATTTAAGATTGAGGATTTATATCATTTTGGGATAGAATTTTGGGAAAATAATTATATGCGTCATTTAATTTCTTAAGAGAAAATATAGAAGGACATGAAAAGATTTATAGACTATTCATCCAATGATATGTTATCGAGCTAATTCGAAATGAATAAGCTAAGAGGAATTAGGATAATTTCGTTTTTGATGCTTCGATTAGCGAGAGTCAAAGTAATCTTATTTATACAATCTTCTTGTTTTATATTGTAAATACTAGTCTAAGGTGTCATCAATTGATGAACAGCTAGATGTTGCATTTACAATATTTATCTTTCGAGATCTAACACTATTATGTTTGTCTAATGTTGACAATCCATTAAGGAATTGTCCCATTAGAACAACAAACCAAGTTAGACCAACAATGAAGATTCGAAATTAAACTACAATTTAATAACAGAAAATAACATGGTTCAATATAAATTCATACACAATTCAGAAATTATCAAACATATAGCAAATAACAAAGACATGTGAAAATACAAAACAGGCACATCTTAAATAATTTCTAAGGTTTCCAACAAACTGATACAGTGTCCCGGTAGGCGAGAGTCAAAGTATCATTCATTGAATAGAGTTGTCAGCTCATCTAAAATACAAACCATTCTAGCAACCTTTTATTCGATCAAAATAAGAATCCAACGTTGTCCCGGTAGGCGAGAGTCAAGGTTATTCTCATTTTATGAGCTTCCACCATTGTTTCATGTTTTATAAGTTTATCTCTAAGTAGTCACTGTAGGGGAGAGTTTAATAGAGACGAAAACTTACAAAACACTTATCAAATGAGATCTTACGGTGTTAAATGCGTTCAACGAATAACCATCCATAAGGAGGACGAAGTCTAGCGTCTCGAGGTTATATTGAAAACATTTAACTATTGTAAGACCAACCATGGAGAACGAATGTCCTAATAATAATAAAGCTCATTATTTAAAAAAATGTATTTTCTTCTAATATTTATTTTAATCAATTTACTTTAAATATATATTTATTTAATTAAAATTACCAATTTAGAATGAAAAATTCTAAATATAAACTATCATCAAATATGCACATAAACCACATGAAACAATCCAAATTAATGCATATCATCGTTCTAATTCATATTTCATGAAAATAAATCATTACCATGGCTCTGAGACCAGTTGTTGGAAATATTTTACCAGGATCTAGATTTACTACCATGTATGTTTCATTAACATCCTAATATGAATTCTAAAACAATGAAATAAACACATATAAAGTTTAGGAAACCTTACATTGGGTGCAGCGGAATATAATGAATCCTTCCGTTCAAATCTCTAGCCCTTGATTCCTTTGTGTAGCAGAGCATCACCAAGATCTGAACCTGGATCTCTTTCTCTCCTTCCTTTGATGCTGATTCTCCTTCTTGTTGTTTGGAATCTCCTACAGTCTTACACACTATGATTGAGATACCGCTTGATGTGTGTGGGCACTACTTTATCACTCAAGGTTCGAAATTTAGAGAAGAAAAGAGAAGGGGAGTGGTTCGGCCTATAGAGAAAAGAATAGGAGGCTCAAATTTCATCTCACAAAGTTAACTTAAGTTAAGTGTGAATGAGAGCTATCACTATCTATTTATAGGTAACCACCTAGGTTTAAGTTAGAATTATTTGTCATTAAAATAATGAAAAAATAAATGATAAAAGCCTATAAGAGTGGCCGGCCATGGGCTTTGGATAATGGGCCTCACTTATGCAATTTTGCTGTTTTATCATTTCTGCATCTCATTTTCTGTAAAATGTTAATTTTCATATTCAACCATTTAAATGTCAATTCTAATTATTTAATAACTAAAATTAATTATTAAATAATATTGTCATTTAATATATTTATTAATTAGACATATAAAGTCTCTTAATTAACAAATAAAACCTAGAATCTCTTTTCTTTCAATTTTGCCCTTGCTTAGTGAAAATTCATAAACTAGACATAGTCTAACTTTAGAATTATAATTGATTAATCAAAATCAATTAACTAAGTCTTACAAGAAGTATGGTCTCAACTAGTATGCGGACCATGGGCCTATATTTCCGAGCTTCCAATAAGTCGAACTGAATCACCAAGTAAATTCCCTAACTTATTAATTCCTTATTGAATGCACACTTAGAACTTGGAATTTCACTATCAGTCATATAGAACACTCTATATGTTCCACGATATAGATACGTCATTAGTTATCCATTGTTGTAATCCTAATTTGATCAATGACCCTCTAATAGATGATCTACATTGAATAAGCACTAAGTTACCGTTACACCTTCAGTGTATTTTATCCTTAAAACACTTAGCTTCGTATAAATGATATTTCAGCAAAGTGAAATGAGATCTCCACCATTTATCTCTATTTAGCCAAGCTCGAAGGATATCATCGTTTCACTTCTAAATTCCTATAGAAGTTATAGACTCCATATTTATGTTAGCGCTCCCACTCAATTATACTATCATGTTCCCAAAATGTATGTATCACCCTAACCCAAAAGTAGGCTTAACTAACAAATCAAAGAACATGTATAATACTCTTGAGATCGAACCTAAACATATCAGGATTAAGATCATTTGATCTCGGATCAACGGGTGATATTGAATTGAATAGATATCACAGTAACTTTTAATATATCTAATCAAAGTTCAATATCGGTCCCTTCCGATGTATACTCCATACATCCGATACTAGTAAACTTTGCCAATGCCCTGGAAAGGGCATAACACTTATCCAAGTTGTAAGAATACCTATCACTCATTATTATGTCAGTCTAAATCTAGTGAACTGACAAATCAGGGAATAAACTTTCGAACATATAATTAAGATTATATTCCACTGTGCTGACAACACTATAATCATTAACAAATTCATATGTTCTGGACTTAAATAGAATTCATACATTATATATATAATCATGAAATAAATCATGTGAACCATGCAACATAAAATGTTATTTCTGATCTTTATTAATAAGTAAATCTGATTATATTGAAATGAGTTTTATTTAGGGCATAAAACCCAACACATCTCGCTACGAGGAAACTTCGTATAGTTTCATCCAACTAACGGAAGCAAGACTCACAACCCATGCAAGTCACTAGATTTCCTTATATCCGCTTTCGACGCAAGACACATCTTGTCGATCTCGGAAAGAAGAATGGTTCCATCTCGCCATTGGGATCACTACAATCAAGTTTCTGTCGAGACATCTCCAGAATCAATAATTAAAGACGTGTTTAATACACGATATTTCTGACCCAATAAAAACGGGAAAAAATCACAGCTATATGACTTTCATAATCATGCACCACTCTTAGGTTATATTTAGCCTATGTTTCGGGTTTGAAAAGTAAGCATTTTCTCGCCTATTGGTGTCTTTTGGAGCGGTTTTATGCTTGATTTTCCTTGTCTCAGGTTCCCGGGGTATCAAAAGTCAAATGCAGTCAATTGATGAAAAGACGGGACAAACTGGTGAAAAATCGGAGAAATCTGCTCTTCAGGTGTCAGTAGTCGCGACCATGGATCGTGCTAGTCGCGACCCTTTTCTATGGTTGCGACCACGGTCGCGACTTGGAGTTTTGGTAGAACCTATGATTTTTGAGGTTTGTCTGTAGTCGCGACCAGCCTTTAAGGTGGTCGCGACCTTATACGGAAAACGCAGATTTTGACCTAATTCAGATTTTTTTCCAATTGGAGGCACACCTTTCATTCCTATATAAGGAACACGATTCAGAAGGTCAAAGGAAGCGAAAATATACCTGAATAGTGGATGAAAGTGGAGAGGAAGCTATCTTGAAGACCCGAAGCGATATCACCTTCTAGTTTCTTTCTTTTATCCTTATTCTTTCTTTTATGTCTAGTTTTGTTTTAGATTTAATCATGGATGTTATTATTGTTTTTATGAGCTAAATTTCCCATTAAGGGAGGATGATGAATGTTGTTTAAGTTTATACCTAGTTAATAAATAATTGCCATTCCTCCATCTTGATTGTGAATACTATCTATATTTGTGTTTAATTCCATGTGCAAGATTGATCACCTTTTACATGTTTAATGATCTCAATTTGAAATCTGAAAAGTGAGAATTGAGAATGCTAAAATTTGATAGTCTAGGTTTTGATGTGAAACGAAAGTATTTACATAGCCTTAGTGACAATTAGATTATTGCTTAATGCTGATTTCATGTTGGTTTAATTAAGAAGTTAATTAGAGAACATGAGATTTAGAACCTAAAACATCTGAGATGAGTTAGGTTAATTCATAATCTGTCATTCACTTCAAGTAAAGGATAGCAATTAGGCATTAACATTGGTAACTTAACAACAGGATTCTCCTCCCTAATATCTCATCTTGATGAATCTTCATTTTTTCTTTTAATTTCTAAATTGTTTTATTTTATTCACAAAAAGTATTGTTTTACCAGATAGAATCATAAGTATAAATTAGTAGTACTTAGTCCAATTCCCTGTGGTTCGATCTCACTTGCGTGAGCTACTACTTGACTGCATATACTTGCGTAGTGATCATAAAATTCGTAACAAGTTTTTGGCACCGTTGCAGGGGAATTGTTTAAAGATTAATATTACACAAAATTATACTAACTTCTACTTTGGTATATTTTCTTGTTGAATTTCTAACCTTTCTCTTGCAAAACTGTTCTTATCTATTTCAGGTATTTTGAGTGCATGCGCCGCCAAGGGCAAGCAGCTGTATTACCCGTTGACCCTGAAATCAAGAAAACTTGTAGGAGAAACCGAAAGAACAGGAGGCAAGAAAGAGTTTCAGCAACTGCTGAAACATCAGAAATCATGGCTGCTAATGTGAATGCTAATGCTGCAAATAACGGTAATAATGGTTGTGCCGTTGAAGATCAAGCTAATGGTCGTAGCTTGAGAGATTACATTCTCCCTACTCTTACGGGAGTGCAGCCATTTATCAGGCCACCGGCAGTGGATGCTAATAACTTTGAGATCAAGCGTGCCATACTTCAAATGGTGCAGTCCTCAGTTCAGTTTGGTGGCCTCCCTTCTGAAGATCCTAATCTGCATCTCTCGAACTTCATGGAACTTTGTGAGACTTTTAAAGTTAATGGAGTTCGTGATGATGCCATTCGTCTGAGACTGTTTCCATTCTTGCTCAGAGAACGAGCCAAGAGCTGGTTGAATTCCCTGCCACCCAACTCTATTGCCACCTGGAATGATTTGGCAACGAAATTTTTGTCAAAGTTCTTTCCACCAGTAAAGTCTGCCAAGCTGCGAGGAGAAATCAACAACTTTTGCCAACAAGATAATGAATCTCTCCATGAGTGTTGGGAGAGGTTTAAGGATCTGATCACAAAGTGCCCTCATCATGGTATAGAGAAGTGGATGCTGGTTCACAACTTTCAACGGGTTGGTTGGTAACACTAGAACTCTTATAGATGCAGCAGCTGGTGGAGCATTTATGAGAAAGAGTGCAAATGAGGCTTATGATCTGTTGGAGGAGATGGCCCTAAACAATCAGCAGTGGCCAACTGAAAGGAGTCAAACTAAGAAGGTAGCTGGTGTGCTAGAGGTGGATGCCATTACAAAGCTGACAGATCAGGTTGAGGCCCTAACAAAGCTGATCGCAGGGCAAGCCAAACAAGCTCAAGTGGTTTGTGAGATATGTGGAGGTCCCCATCACTTTTCTGAGTGTCAAGCAGATGTGGATGATTTACCAATGGATGAAGCAAAAGCCATTGGGAATTATTCTCAGAACAATAACAACAACTATGGGATCCACCAAGGAGGTAACCGAAGGAATAATGGGTTCTATCAACAACGAAATCAAAACCAGACACAGAACCAACAGTATACTCAGCAACAAGCCTCTGGTGGAAATTCTAGTTTGCAAACAGATTTATTGTTACAATTCATGACTGAAACTAGATCTTCCATTAAAGATTTACAGACTCAAATGGGGCAACTAGCAACTCAGGTAGCAACCCGTCCTCAAGGAAATTTTCCTAGTACAACTGAAGTCAATCCCGAAGAAAACTGCAAGGCAATTACCCTGAGCAGCGGTAAGAAATATGATTGGCCTGAATTGACACAACCAGTAGATGAGGAGATTAATGTTCAACCAGTGCCAATCCTAACATCAATAGTACAAAAGGCTACTGATAATCCAGCACCACCACAACAGTCTCCACCAATCAGTATTGATCATCATGTGAAAATACCCTATCCTCAGAGACTCTGAAAGACCAATCTAGACAAGCAGTTCACCAAGTTTCTAGAGGTTTTCAAAAGACTACACATTAACATTCCCTTTGCTGAAGCTTTAGAACAGATGCCGAGTTATGTGGAGTTCATGAAGGAGATTCTGTCAAAGAAGAGAAAGATGGAGGACTATGAGACAGTTGCTTTAACTGAAGAGTGTAGCGCCATTTTGCAGAAGAAACTCCCTCCCAAACTCAGAGATCCAGGGAGTTTCACTATTCCTTGTACCATTGGGGGAATTGAAGGAATAAATGCACTATGTGTCTTGGGAGCCAGCATTAACTTGATGCCTCTGTCAGTGTTTAAAAGATTGCAGTTGGGAGAAGCAAAGCCAACCACGCTAACTCTACAATTGGCGGATCGATCACTAGCTCATCCTACATCATTGAGGATGTGTTAGTCAAAGTTGACAAGTTCATCTTTCCAGCTGACTTTATTGTTCTGGATATGGAAGAAGATAGCAATGTCCCAAACATTCTTGGGAGACCATTCTTGGGAACTGTCCAAGCCTTGATCGATGTCCAAAAGGATGAATTAAAGATGAGAGTCCAAGGAGAAGAAGTGGTCTTTAATGTGTTAAAGGCAATGACATACCCAAAGGCAAGTGATAACTGTCTCTTCATTGATTTGATTAATACAATTGTGAGTGAGAAAAAGTTTCTAGATGATCCTGTCAAACTGAGCCTAACTGAAGATGAATTGATGGAGCAAAAGGAACAAGATGTAATGGGTTATGTGAAATGTCTTGATTCCTATGGGCAATTGAACAGAAGGTATTATGAGGAGTTGGGAGTAGTGGCAAAAGAGCTGATGCCATCTACTGAAAAACCTCCAGAGCTTGAGTTGAAGGTGCTTCCTAGTCACTTGCGGTATGAGTTTTTGGGTGAAGATAAAAAGCTGCCAGTTATTGTGTCAGCTTCTCTTTCTGATGTGGAAACTAATAGATTTCTGAGAGTACTCCGAGCACACAACAAGGACATTTCTTGGACACTGGGTGATGTCAAGGGAATCAGTCCTTCAACTGTGATGCACCGAATCCTAATGGAAGAGAATGCTAAGCCAACAATCGATGCACAACGTAGACTCAATCCACCTATGAAGGAAGTTGTCAGGAAAGAAGTAGTCAAGTGGTTGGATGCTAGAGTGGCCTGTCCCATCTCAGACAGTGGTTAGTCCTGTGCAAGGAGTTCCAAAGAAAGGTGGAATGGTCGTGATCAAGAATGAAAAGAATCAGTTGATTCCCACAAGAACAGTCATTGGTTGGAGGATTTGTATCAATTATAGGAAACTCAACAAAGCAACCCGAAAGGATCACTTTCCCTTGCCCTTCATTGATCAAATGCTAGACAAATTGGCGGGGCAAGAATATTACTGTTTTCTTGATGGTTACTTTGGATACCACCAAATAGCCATAGCACCTGAAGATCAGGAAAAGACTACTTTCACATGTCCCTACGGTACCTTTGCTTTTAGAAGAATGCCATTTGGATTGTGCAACGCCCCTACTACTTTTCAAAGGTGTATGATGGCTATCTTTTCAGACTTAATTGAATCCTGTATTGAGATCTTTATGGATGATTTCTCGGTCTTCCTCCTTCGATCATTATTTAGAAAATTTAGAAAAGGTGCTAATTAGATGCGAGAAGTCTAACTTGGTGCTAAACTGGGAGAAGTGCCACTTTATGGTAACAGAAGGAATTATTCTAGGACACAAAATTTCAAAGGCAGGAATTGAGGTGGACAAAGCTAAAGTTTCAACAATAGAGAATTTGCCACCTCCAATTTCTGTGAAAGGAGTAAGGAGTTTCTTAGGACATGCTAGTTTCTACCGAAGATTTATTAAGAACTTCTCAAAGATCTCCAAACCATTGTCCAGTTTACTTGTTAATGGCGTTCGATTTGAGTTTGGAGAAGATTGTTTGAAGGCATTCCAGGTTCTAAAAGAAAAATTGATTTCAGCACCAATAGTCACTTCACCAAATTGGGAGTTGCCTTTCGAGTTGATGTGTGATGCAAGTGATTATGCAATCGGAGCGGTCTTGGGTCAAAGGGTTGAAAGGGTGTTTCACACGATCTACTATGGTAGCAGAACCCTGAATGATGCTCAACTAAATTATGCCACTACAGAGAAAGAGATGCTGGCAATTGTTTTTGCTTGTGATAAGTTCCGACCCTATCTAATTGGGAATAAGGTTATTGTCTATACAGATCACTCAGCGATTAAATACCCTATGACCAAGAAGGATGCAAAGCCAAGATTGATTCGGTGGGTACTTCTACTTCAAGAGTTTGACTTAGAGATGAAGGACAAAAAGGGCACTGAAACTCTGGTAGCAGATCACCTGTCAAGACTAGAGCTGGAAGAGAGCCAGAATATGAAAGAGGTACAGATAAATGAACAATTTCCTGATGAACAACTCTTTAGTGTGAGGGAAAGCCTGATGGTACCGTGGTTTGCTGATTATGTCAACTTCTTGGCGGCAAAAATAACTCCTCCTTAGCTTTCACGTCAACAACTAAAGAAGTTCTTTTCTGAGGTGAAACATTATTATTAGGAAGAGCCAATCCTTTACAAGCACTGCGCTGATCAGATAATTAGAAGATGTGTGCCTGAACAGGAGATGTATTCTATCCTAAATCATTGTCATGATTTGCCATGTGGAGGACATTTCAGTGGGACCAGAACTGCTACTAAGGTGTTGCAGAGTGGATTCTTTTGGCCAACACTATTTAAAGATGCTAGTACCTTTGTGAAGGCATGTGATTGCTGTCAACGTACAGGTAATATCTCAAGGAGGAACGAAATGCCTTTAACAGGAATCTTGGAAGTGGAATTGTTTGATGTGTGGGGAATAGACTTCGTGGATCCGTTTCCTTCATCTTTTAGCAATCAGTACATCTTATTGGCTGTGGACTATGTGTCTAAATGGGGTTGAAGCTGCAGCTACACCACAGAATGATGGTAAAATAGTTCTATGCTTTTTACAAAAGAACATCTTCACTCGGTTTGGTACTCCCCGAGCAATCATAAGCGATGAAGGGAGTCACTTCTGTAACAAGCAGTTTGAAGCACTCCTTGCAAGATATGGTGTCTGACATCGAACTGCTTTACCATACCATCCCTAGAGTAATGGCCAAGCTGAAATTTCTAATCGGGAGATAAAGATGATTCTAGAGAAAACAGTGCAGAGATCAAGGAAAGACTGGTCAAGAAAGTTAGATGACGCATTGTGGGCGTATAGAACAGCTTTCAAAACACCGATTGGCATGTTACCGTATCGGTTGGTGTTTGGAAAGGCTTGTCATCTGTCGGTGGAACTAGAACATAAAGCTTTTTGGGCTATGAAGACTCTCAACATGGAATTGAAAGCTGCAGGAGAGAAAAGGCTACTGCAATTGAATGAACTAGAGGAGTTTCGCAATGAGGCCTATGAGAATGCAAAGATCTATAAGGAAAGAACCAAGAGTTGGCATGACCAAGGCTTAGTTAGGAAAGAGTTTCAACCTGGGCAGCAAGTGTTACTATTCAATTCAAGGTTGAAGTTGTTTCCTGGTAAGCTGAAGTCAAGGTGGTCAGGACCATTTACAGTGGTCAAGGTGTTTCTCTATGGAGCTGTGGAGTTAAAAGGTGAAGGTCCAGCAACATTCAAAGTTAATGGACAACGTTTAAAGCTCTACTTGGGAGGTCAATTTGACCAAGCCAAGTCCGCCATTATTCTGGCGCCTCTCTAGACACAGCTCAGTGTCCGGCTATATGACGATAAAGACAACACTCTTGGGACGCAACCCAAGTGTTTTCTTTCATTTTTCAGACTTTTTGGATATGTTTCTAGTTTATGTTTTAGTATTTCTTGTATTTTAAATTTTTAGTTAAGTACCAGACATTAAATTATTTTTTTTCAATTGAATCGTGAAAAACGTGAAAAAAAAAATTAGACCTGAGAACCCAGTGGTCGCGACCACAAGGTTCCTGGGTCGTGACCCTTTTTGGTAGTCGCGACCCTGGTCGCGATCTCGGGTTTTACAGAACCACAAAAAAATTTTATTCCCAGTATTCGTGACTAGGGTGACTGGAAGTTGCGACCCTTTTTCCAAGTTGCAACCCCAGTCGCGACTAGCCAATTTTCCAGAAGCCCCCAGAATTTTGAATTTAAGCTAGTCGCGACAAGCTGACGGTTTTCCTATAAATATCCCAATTTTTGCCCCCATTCAACCCTACACCAATTTCAAATCTTTCCTTCTTCTCTCAGCCGACCCTAACCCATTCTCATTCAAAAATTTCAAATTTTCTTCCCCAAATCTTTAATTCTTTCATCTTCAATCCAATTTCTCAATCCCAATCCATCTATAAACCTAATTTCACTCATCCATCTACACTTTCCAACAAAAACCATCCCAAAAATCACCAATACAATCCCAAATCCAAAAATTACCATTGTTCTTCATCTTCAACCTCAAGCTTTCAAGAACATTCAACAATGGAGGTGGAGTAAAAGCTTCTTTGGGTTTGTAAGTATCACTTCCTACCATATTAAGGAATTTGATTTACTTTTTATAAATTTTGGGTGGTATAGTGCATACTGTGTGGATTTGTTGTTATATTGGGCTTATTGGAATTGTGTTGTGTTATTGTTGGGTTTGTTTGAGTGATTTTAATTTTTTGGGAACTAGAAAATTAAGGGGAGGTGCTGCCCAAATTTTTTTTCTTAGAATTATTTTGAAAAAAAAAAATCAGAAAAAAAATCCGAAAAAAAAGAAAAAAAAGAAGAAAAAAAAAGAAAAAAATTATTATTATTTTTTTAAAAAATGACACCTAAGAGAACTAGGCATGTTGAGGAAGGTTCGTCATCAGACCCACCAACTACGGGCTTTGATAAAACCAGGTTTGTCAATGAGGAGGCCCAAAATCGTTTTATGAGGCTGAAAATTGGGCCTTACATTGAAGACCGGGGTATTGAATTCCCTGAAAATCCCTTGAGGTGTCAACCAAGGTTCGAAACAATTCGAGCCCAAATTGAGAGGATGAGATGGGGTAGCTTTGTGGATGCTCGGGGCTGGGCTAATGTGACTATGGCCTGTGAATTTCTTGCCAATTGGCCTGTGCGCCGGAATGGGGAGGTGAAGGTGCGAGGAAAGAAGGTTCCCGCCACTGCTGATGCTTTCAATGTTATGTTTTCTGTCCTGGATTATTCTAGGGAAGAGCAACGCCTCCGAATTATTGAGGAGGAAGAGCAGTTTGATTTGGTGGATGTGGCTGAGACAGTGGGATTCCTGGGGTTGAGATTCCATGACAATGATGGCCAATAGGGGTGGCCAGACATCCTATATAGGTGTGAAATAAACCCGGTGGCGAAGACATGGCTGTACTTCGTGAGTGCTCGGTTGGTGCCAAATAAACACTTCTCTGATGTCCAAATGAATCGCCTGAAATATGTGTACGCCATTATGAAGGGGGACAACATAAATATTAGACAAGTCATTCGGAATAGCATTGACCAAATTGTACAAGGATCCACGGGAGGTGGTCTTCGTTTGGCGGGTTTCATAACAGAACTCTGCGGGGCATATGACGTGCCACAACTGGAGTATGATAACACGGTGGTGCCACTTCGAAAGATGGATATCACGTTTGTCAACAGGCTAAAAGAGCCACATCCTTATGGCCAGCCTCCACCTGATGCACCGCAAGGCCGAAGGCGGCAAAGAGAGCCTAGTGTTGAAGAAGAGGAGGAGCAGCCCGCTTGGGCCCATCGATCCAACGATGCAATACACTCATGCACAGCTGAGTTATATAATTCAACAAAACAACCACATGCAAAACTATATGGTGTAGAGGAGTATCCATGATGAGGGACAAGTTCACCAACTCAACTCTCTCATCAACAGAATGAACATCGAGATTGATGACCCGAATTACTTGGCGCCACCTCCTCGGTTCTATCCATATGATCAGCCGCCGCCACCTAACCCTTTCTGAGAGGGTCTCATGTAAGTCTCTTCTCTCTGCATTTTATTGTATACATTGGGGACAATGTCATATTTAGTTTGGGGGGAGAGATTTAAAAATTTATTTTCTGCACTTTAATTTTCTATTTTAGTTTTTTTTTTGTTTTAGTTAAGGAATGGCAATAAGTTAGAAGATAGTTGTATACTGCTGATTAGTGTAATGTGATCTAAAATTGTAAAATAACTGTGTACTTGATTCTGTTAACTCTTTGGATTAGTTTGGATGCTTAGAAACCTGTGTATAATTGAAACTACTCAATCTGTGAAAATTGTTATAATTGTTTTACTATGGTTTGTGGTAAGATTGACAGGATAGCTTAGAACTTGCATGTTTATTCTTTTGAGACGAAATCCTTGATAGTGTTCAATTGGAATATGACTTAGGCATTTGTTGGATAGTTTGAGCCTTTCAAGCCTACCATAAGAATGTTTATCCCTAGTTAGCCCTATTGAGCCGAAACCCGTTATGTTTTTCACCCATTGACCCGAAAAATTGTAACCATACTATTAATTTTTCTTCACCATTTTATCCATGATATCATAAACTACATAATTAGTTTGGGGGAGGAGAAATATTTAGTGTGAGAAAACAGTTAGAGGGAGAAAAACTTGTAAGATTGAGAAAAGGGAAAAATGTGTTATTCAATGTCACTGTAGAAAAAAAGAAAAAAAAAACACAATAAAAAGTAATATGTGTTTGGAAAAAAATTTCAGTGATGTTGAAAGGAAAAAAAAATATATATATATCTTCTCTCAATCTTGGTAAATGTGGGAAAACTATGGGGTTTTGGAAAAAAAAAAAAAAGTAAGAAGCTTATGGGTTCTGTTGTGTGCTTATGATATCTTGAGCCAAAACCGTCCTTTGTTGATTTCTGAATATCTGAGCCATAATTCCTAAACCTCGAAAGACCTAATGATTCCAAAAGATATTGTCAACATTAGTGGAGAAAGGTAAGCATGCAAGCTTATGAGTTATCGGGCTGTGGAACAGTTGGATAGAGTAAAACTTTGATAGCAATGTTTCACGCGTGAATAAATTTTGTGGTTATACATAGTGTTATGAATTGAGCATCTGAATTAATTGTTAGAGTTAGTAGGATTGAAATTCTAGTTTATGCAAGGAAGAAAGCAGAGCATGAGTCAGCAGTATAATGATTATCTGATAGCGTAGTTAGTTTTTTTTCTTTATCTTACTCAGGGGTGAGTAAGAATCTAGTTTGGGGAATTTTGTTAGGTTATATTTAGCCTATGTTTCGGGTCTGAAAAGTAAGTATTTTCTCGTCTATTGGTGTCTTTTGGAGCAGTTTTACGCTTGATTTTCCTTGTCTCAGGTTCCCGGGGTATCAAAAGTCAAATTCAGTCAATTGATGAAAAGACGGGACAAACTGGTGAAAAATCAGAGAAATCTGCTCTTCGGGTGTCAGTAGTCGCGACCCTTTTCTATGGTCGCGACCACGGTCGCGACTTGGAGTTTTGGCTGAACCTATGATTTTTGAAGTTTGCCTGTAGTCGCGACCAGCCTTTAAGGTAGTCGCGACCAGGTACGGAAAACACAGTTTTTGACCTAATTCAGATTTTTTTCCAATTGGAGGCACACCTTTCATTCCTATATAAGGAACACGATTCAGAAGGTCAAAGGAAGCGAAAATAGACCTGAATAGTGGATGAAAGTGGAGAGGAAGCTATCTTAAAGACCCGAAGCGATATCACCTTCTAGTTTCTTTCTTTTACCCTTATTCTTTCTTTTATGTCTAGTTTTGTTTCAGATTTAATCATGGATGTTATTATTGTTTTTACGAGCTAAATTTCCCATTAAGGGAGGATGATGAATGTTGTTTAAGTTTATGCCTAGTTAATAAATAATTGCCATTCCTCCATCTTGATTGTGAATACTATCTATATTTGTGTTTAATTCCATGTGCAAGATTGATCACCTTTTACATGTTTAATGATCTCAATTCGAAATCTGAAAAGTGAGAATTGAGAATGCTAAAATTTGATAGTCTAGGTTTTGATGTGAAACGAAAGTATTTACATAGCCTTAGTGACAATTAGATTATTGCTTAATGTTGATTTCATGTTGGTTTAATTAAGAAGTTAATTAGAGAACATGAGATTTAGAACCTAAAAGATCTGAAAAGAGTTAGGTTCATTCATAATCTGTCATTCACTTCAAGTAAAGGATAGCAATGAGGCATTAACATTGGTAACTTAACAACAAGATTCTCCTCCCTAATCTCTCATCTGGATTAGTCTTCATTTATTCACAAAAAGTATTATTTTACCAGATAAAATCATAAGTATAATTTAGTAGTACTTAGTCCAATTCCCTGTGGTTCGACCTCACTTGCGTGAGCTACTACTTGACTGCGTATACTTGCGTAGTGATCATCAAATTCGTAACAACCGCATTTACATTTTGTAATATGTAATCAGATCTAACGATTTAAGGGATAATAACTGTAATTACATTTTGGTCAGCCTTATTATTAACTGCCACTATGCAATTATAAATAGTGGCAGACAATCTCAGAAAAGGGACAAAAAAACTCTTAAATGGAGGCCCTAAAAAAAACTACTCAGAAATCTGAATAAGATTGACTCGTGGACTATGCAGAATTTTAACTACAAAACCACGTAAAAATCTGGTGTTCATATTTCACTTTATTTTATAGCTTTATTATTTCTGTGTTGTATTATCACTATGAGGCTAAAATTTGGTTAACAAAAATCTGCGTTAACAAAACAAAATTCAAATTTTGGTAGAATTTTGGGTAGAATCCAAAATAAAAATCTAATTATCAGAATAAAATTAATTTTTATTAATTTTTTAATTAATTAAAATTAGTTTTACATATTAGTAGCCTTTGAATTTAAAAATTTGATTTTTCCACAAACTAGCCTTATGATTAATTTTGAAATTTTTGTTTATTTAATTTATTTAATTATATGATCAGATATTATTTATTTTATTATTAAATTTGAAATGATCTTAGATATTAAAATATTAATAAAATTTCAAAATAATCTAGTTAAAGTTTCAAATTTGCTAACTATATCATATTTTCAAAATTTGTTACTTTTGAAATATATTTTATTAAATTTAATTATAATATTAGAAAAATATTAGTTTTAACATTTTATCTTATTAGATATTTATTTTAATTAAAATTGTATTTTTGGCAAAGTAACATGAAATTTTGAAAAAATTTATAATTTTAGTTTGAATTGAAATTTTAGGATCTCTAACCATAAAAATTTTAAACTTAGGATTATTTATGTTATTTAATTATTAAATAAAATTGATAATATCCTAACCATCAAATATCTTGTTGACCTCGCTTTTAGCCAACGACATTGAGTCTTATTTAGTCAGCGATAAGTAATTTATAGCAATCGATATATGATAAAACAATGTAAAAACACAAGAATTTTATAGAGGTTCAGCCCCGAGCATTTCGGTAATAGCCTAATCCTCGTTATTTGTATTGACTTAAGAACAAGGAAAAAGGTTCCTTTTTCTTACAGCTCTTGCAACAGTATCTCTGAATATGAATTCTTAGATAATCTTTCTAGGGTAAAATCTCGACCCTTTGCCCAGTGAACATGCATCACTATTTAAAGGGTTGTCAACTTGGAGAGGAAGTGTTTCCTTTCTCGTTACAATGGATATAAGCAGAAAGATTGTATGATAAATGCAGAATACACTGATCGTGGGATTTGGACAGCTTGCCATATCTCTCCAATCTGATCCCCAAGTTATAAGGATTTCTTTGATGACTCACGATGCGAAAGCTGAATTCGCTAAGTGTTGATTGCTCTGCGCAGCTTGCTGGTTGCTTTGCTTTGGGCATGCCTACGAGGAATCCTGTTCGGACCGTACCCTCCGGGCAGATACTCAAGGTTGATTCCACATGTCACCATCATGCGATGCCACGTCAGAGTGTAAAAATTAGGATAACATATCTTATTTACAATTTTGTTTATTTTGTTATATTTGATTTATTAAATTATAAGATTAGAAATATCTAAATTTCATATTAAGATATTATATTATATTATCTTATTAGAGATTAAAGTAATTTAAATTATTTAAATAAACTAAAATTTTTGAAAGTTAGTTAGAAATTTGAATTTCAATTAGAATTTAGGATATTTAATAGATTTGTAAGATTTTAAATATTTTCAAACAACCTAAATTTTAAATTCTAGTTAAGATATATTTTAAAATTTTATTTTAAACTAGAATATCTTAACCTACTTTCCAGTTATCTGTTACATGTTTGTTATGTTTGTTTATTTATTTATTTAATTTATTTTACAAACCTATTATTTATATGATCTAAATTGCTATGATTAACTTGTTAACAGATCCAATGATTTGATTTAAATCATAGTCCAATTTTCAGTAGATCTTATAAATAATTTGTAACAGATAAATTTTGTATTTCTTTCATTTGTGTAAACTTAAAAACATGATAGGGCTCATCCAAATCAATTGGACCTGTGTGAGCCTATATGTCTACTTTTGGGCTAAGATGCATATAGGAAGCCCATTTATTTCTAGATATTTAAATGAACTAGGTTGCTAAAATAAAATATCACACATATGATAGTTTTCTTTAGGCCCAATTAGTATTGGGCTTATTCAATGGATAACAATTATTATATTTAAGGTTAAATTCTTCTCCTTTGGGCCTTGTGTGAGAGTTAGGGGCCCATTAGTAATGGGTACGACATAGTGAATCCAGCCCTCCCGCACATGAACAACTCCAATTGTGAAGGCTCATTTTCCTTATTTAAATAATTTTATTAGGCTAATTATACTAGTTTAACCTAATAAAAATTGAATTAGCAACATAATTAATTTTGAAATAAATAAAATTAATTTTTCATTGGATTATTTTAAAATTAATTTAAAAAAACATACTTAGTTTAATGAAAAGATTCTAGATAGTGAATTATAGTAACTAATTTATATTTTCTAATATTTAATTAAGTAGAACAATATATTTAAGTTAAAAATTAATTTGTTAATTAATTTTAGACCAACTTTGTTATCTTAATTTTTGCACTCTAACATGTCATCACATGAATGGTGACACATGGAATCCACTTGGAATATCTGCCCGGGAAGCATAGTCTGAACAGGACATATCGCTGGCACGCTCAGAGCAAAGTATTCAGCAATCCGCGTAGAGCAACCAACACTTAGCGAATTCAATTTTTGCTTCAGGGATCAGTTTACATGGATATGGCATACACATGATCCCACTATGAGTGTATTCATCCTCAATCCCACGATCCTTGTATTCAGCATTGATCCCACGATCTTTCTTTTTATACGCATTGTAACGAGAGGGGAAACTCTTCCTCTCCAAGCTTACTAGCCCTACAAATATTGATGTATATTCACTGGGCAAGAGATTGATTAAAAAGCAGTTGAGCTAAGACTATACTATTATCTAATAATTATATATTTAGAGATACTGTTGTAAGAGCTATAAGAAAAGGAATCTTTCTCCTTGATCTTAAGTCAATACAAGTAACGAGGATTAGGCTATGACCGAACTGCTCGGGGCTGAACCTCTATAAAATCCCTGTGTCTTTTTATTGCTTTATCATATATCTGTTATCATATATTATTTATCGCTTATAAAATAGACTCATTGTCGTTGGCTAAAAGTGAAGTCAACATTTTGGTGCTTTCATTGAGAGAAAAATCAAGAATCGCTATCTATTCAAAATCTGACCACATATACGATGGTGCAAACTGGTAGAGGTTTGACTGATCTAGCAAATTCACAGACGGTGGATCCGGCCTTGCAGAAACCAGGAAAAACAAGGTTTCTACTGGCTGTTAATCCTAGATAGACGGCGAACGCGGGCAATGGTGTAACACTTCCTATAGATGAAACCGCGACTGATGTGCAAGAGACTGGGAATAACAGTTTCGCACCCAACCAGAGCATTCATAACACAACTGTTCCGCTTGGAACCAACACCCAGACGACCATCAGAGATGCTACTGAGTTACAAAATCTTCGTGACGCTCTTGGACTCATGCAGAATCATAACAACACCCTGCATCATGATCAAGACGAAGTGTGTGCTGCAGTAAATCTCGCATTCGACGAACAAAGGCGCGTGTTCGTCGAATGGAGGGATAGAAAGATGGAGGCATTAAGGGCTCATCATGAAGAGATTAAAAATTGTAGTCAGCAGGCTACCGTGCTGATACGAAAAGCCTATCAAACTGTAGGTCAACAGCCGCCAAACGTCATTCCTCTGAGTGGAATAGACGAAGATCCAACGATGAATACTTCCCAGACTACAAATGGTCAGCCACCCAATCCCCGGTCACGAGTTCCACTCGTGGGCCCAGTGGTAGGCGAGCAAACCTTGTCTGGTAATTCATCAGGAGAAGTCATACCTGATGGTTCCAACCAGATTAATGGTGCCATTCCACCCGTCAACCAAGCGAATCAATCGCTAAGGCAACCAGGCACCTCTGTGTTCGAAAGGTTGGGAGCCACCCATGACCTAAGGAATGATCTGAATAGAAGGAGGGGAGTAGACGAACAGAATATTACGAGGATCGTGCAGCCTGGAGCCCGTACTCAAATTCTCGCTCAGAAAGATGCTGACCAGAATGCCGAGCCGGTCAACCAAGCTGTACAGGCTCAGCTGGACGAATTGAAAAATATGTTCCACAGTATGGCTGGACAAAGAAACAATGATCTTGAGCTGGACCGAGCACGCGGAACTCCTTTCTCACCACAGATCAATCTCCTACCACTGCCCGAGAAGTTCAAAATGTTGACGTGGAAGATGTAAACTGGGAGAGAAGATCCTCTTTCCCATCTCAAGTATTTCGAAATGCAAATGGATTTGCAAGGGGTTACGGGGAGATGTATACTGCAGAATCTTCCCTGCCACTTTGTCGGAAGCCGCTCAATAATGGTATTTCAAGTTGGCTCCTGGAAAGTTTAGTTCACGGAAAACCTTCTCTTCGGAATTCCATGCACCATTCTCCTCCTCACGCTAACTTCCATTGCATTTGGGAGACTTGGTCAAAGTTAAGCAACGACCAAGCGAGCCACTCCGGGCATACATCAACAGATTCATGACGGAAGCGGCCAAAGTTTCACGGGTAACCGAGAATGTAAAGTTATCTGTGATACTGGGGGCATCGAAGTCCTCGGTGAACTTTAGAAGGATATAAGGAAGAATAGGCTGGTAGACTCAATGAGTGATTTCCTTAACCGAGCCGAAGGCTTCATCAAGCTCAAAGAAGCCATTCAACGAGCAGAAGGTGAACAAAAGCCGGGCAAGTCAAAGGCTCCTTCCACTGGAACATCCACCCAACTTCCAACTACCCAAACAATTCAAGCTCAAGTGGCAAGCGTTCCAGCAACAACCACAAGCAAGGGAACGGGAAGAAAGGAATGTTCACCAGTAAATCCGAACAGACTCCCCGGGAGAATCATGCCAAGTACACTGCATTCACTATTCTGACTGAAGATAGAGAAAGTGTATACATGGCAACTCAATCGCTGGTCCCGTACAAGAAACCCGGGCCCATGAAGAAAGACGCCAACAAAAGGGACATGACAAAGTTTTGTCGGTTCCACAGAGACTACGACCACGACACTAACGAATGCTACAACTTGAAGCAAGAAATTGAATTCCTAATAAGGAAAAACAATCCGCACCTGCAAAACTATGTCAAGACCGAACAAGGTTAGAACAACCAAGATTTGCTACCTCCACCGGTAGATGGACACTTGCAAGTCATTGTTGGAGGCCCGCACATTGCAGGAGATTTGGGCAAAGCTCGGGAGAGGTATGCCCGAACAGCACAACACGAATAAGAAGAAGTTATCCTGGCCGTGGAAGAAAGGAAGCCCAAAGTTTTACAAGCAGGAGAGCCGACCATATCCTTCAACGATGAAGACGCTGTCAAAGTTTAGTTTCCACACAACGACCCGCTGGTCGTGGAGGTCCAAATAGCCAATAAAATGGTGGCCAGAACCATGATCGACAATGGAGCCTCTTCTAACATCTTGTTCAAAACTGCTTACGAAAAAATGGGACTCCAACTCAAAGATCTGACCCCCTGCCTCCAGCCTGTCTTTGGTTTCTCCGGTCAAGGAGTTGCACCTCTAAGACAAATTTGTCTACCCCTCACTGTTGGACAAGCTCCGATGAGCATAACTATCATGGCATAGTTCCTAATGTTGGATGTTCCTTCAGCTTTTAATGTAATGCTTGGTTGGCCAGCCTTGTATGACTTAAAGGCTATCACATCAATATTTCACTCGTGCCTGAAGTTCCCAACAAAGAATGGGGTAGGGTGTCTTAGAGGAAATCAGCAGTCTGCTGGGGAATTTTATAACCTTGCAGTGACCAAGTCTAAGAACGAAGTATCCTTCAGCTAGAGCACAGACAAGGGAAAAAACATTCCCAAGTAGGGAATTTCCCAAGGCGGGGATGAAGATGTGGATCCTCGACTTGGGGACCCAAGCAGAAATGGTTGACCTGTAGAAGAATTAGAAGAGATTGAGATCGATCCAGCTATCCCGACAAGAAAGCTAAAGATCAGAAAGGGTTTGTTGCTCGAAGTAAAATTAGAATTGATAAAATTTCTA
This sequence comes from Cannabis sativa, assembly GCF_029168945.1. Classification (NCBI taxonomy): domain Eukaryota; kingdom Viridiplantae; phylum Streptophyta; class Magnoliopsida; order Rosales; family Cannabaceae; genus Cannabis; species Cannabis sativa. Next base: position 30,045,099 of record NC_083605.1, read on the forward strand.
AGAGCAAACCTAGACGTTTTTGCCTGGTCACATGCGGATATGGTCGGAATCTATCCTTCTATTATCTCACATGTTCTGAATATCGATCCCAATTTTTGGCTAGTTCAACAAAAACAAAGGCTATTGGACAAAGAACGAGCAGTAGCCCTGAAAGATGAAGTCGAAAAGTTGCGCAACAACAACTTCATAATTGAAGCTTTTTACCCGGCTTGGGTTGCGAATCCCGTACTAGTTCCCAAGCCGAACAAGAAATGGCGAGTCTGTATTGATTTCACAGACCTCAACAAGGCATGCCCTAAAGACTGTTTTCCACTTCCAAGAATCGATCAGCTCGTAGATGCAATAGTAGGGCACGAAATATTAAATTTCATGGATGATTACTCAGGCTACAATCAAATCAAAATGCATCCACTAGACCAAGAACATACAAGTTTCTGAACAAATATGGGTCTCCATTGCTACAAAGCCATGCCGTTTGGTCAAAAAAACGCTTGAGCTACATACCAAAGATTGGTAAACAAAATTTTTAAAGACTAGATCGGCCGAAATATGGAAGTGTACGTGGATGACATGCTCGTCAAATCCAGAAAGGTTGGGGGGCACATAAACGACCTGGACGAATGCTTCAAAGTCCTCAGAAAGTACAATATGAAACTAAATCCCTTAAAGTGTTCCTTTGGAGTCAGCTCGGGAAAGTTTCTAGGCTTCATCGTCAATGCCCGAGGAATTGAAGCTAATCCAGAAAATATTCAAGCCCTCCTAGATATGAACTCGCCAACAAAAGCCAAAGAAGTACAAAGCTTAACTGGTCGGATCGCCACGCTCAGCAGATTTGTTTCAAAATCAACAGACAAGTGTGTCCCATTCTTCAACATCCTGCGAGGAAACAAGAAGTTCGAGTGGACAGAAGAATGTGAAAAAGCTTTCCAAGAGCTAAAGGCACAACTTGCTAAACCTCCCGTACTTTCAAAACCTCTGGACGGTGAGGAACTGGGAATATACTTAGCTATCACGGAACATGCTGTGAGTGACGTGCTGATCAGAGAAGAGAACAACGTACAACACCCAGTCTATTACATTAGTAAAAGACTCATTCTAGCAACAAAAAAGTTGAGGCCTTAAATCCAAGCTCATCCTGTTCAGGTATATACCAATACGCCACTACGACAAATACTGCAAAAGCCAGATGCGTTTGGACGGTTACTCAAGTGGGCGGTAGAGTTGGGTCAGTACGAAATCACTTTCCAACCCTGAACAGCAATCAAAGGCTAAGCCTTAGCAGACTTTGTCGTAGAATGCACAGGAAAAAAAGAAAGCATACCAGAAAGCAACCCGGAGCCGGTACAAGCACCTAAGTCAAGTAACAATGAAGAAAAACCGACCTGGAAACTACATGGGGATGGGTCGACTACAAATCAACTATCTGGTGCAGGGATTGCCCTTGTCATGCCTAGGGGCAACACCTGCACACTGCAGTCAAGTTCGGATTCAAAGCATCTAACAACAAAGCCGAGTACGAAGCTCTAATCGCCGGGCTAAAACTAGCCTGGGAGATGAAGGCCAAACACATTGAAATCAACAATGATTCACAGCTGGTGGTAAATCATGTATCCAGAGAATACGAGGCTCGGGGAGAAAAGATGATAGCATATCTGAGAAAAATACACGATCTGCTCGCACAATTCAAAAGCTACGGTCTCAGACAAATTCCAGGAGAAGAAAATACAACTGCAGACGTGTTAGCTCGATTGGCAAGCAGCAATGTAAGTTACAAGGAAAACTTGGTTCCTATCCAGTTCCTCGAAGAGCCTAGCATCACTGGCACAGAAGAAATTGAAATGATTGATACATCCCCAAACTGGATGACGCCAGTAGCAGCCTACCTCAACTCTGGGGAACTCCCAGATATCCGAAATGAAGCTCGAAAAATGAGAAGGAAAGCTACACGCTATATCATAGTAGAGGGAGTCATGTACAGAAAAGGATTCTCAATGCCATTGCTCAGATGTGTCACTCAAGACGAAGCTGCACGACTCCTATCTGAAGTTCACGACGGATTCTGTGGAAATCATGCCACCAGACAGAGCTTATCCAAGAAAATTCTAAGGCAAGGTTACTTCTGGCCAACGATGATTGAAGATTCGAGAGCCTATGTTAAAAAATGCGACAAATGCTAGAGATTTTCAAAGATACCAAGAGCTCCGCCCAACGAGTTAACATAGATGCAAAGTCCGTGGCCCTTTGCCATTTGGGGGATTAACCTGATCAGACAATTACCTAAAGGTAAAGGTGGGGTGCAGTATGCAGTGGTAGCGGTTGATTACTTTACTAAGTGGACTGAAGCCGAACCACTTGCAACCATTACATCAAAGAAAGTTCAAGACTTTATTGTGAAGAACATAATATGCATGTTCGGACTACCGTACAAAATAGTCTCAGATAATGGCAAGCATTTCGACAGCCAATCCTTTACTGATTTCTGTACGAACCATGGTATCATCAAAAGTTTCTCCGCAGTGGCGCATCCTCAGGCAAATGGTCAAGTTGAAGCAATCAACAAAACCTTGAAGGATACACTAAAGAAAAACTTGAAGATACCAAAGGAAACTGGCCAGAAGAGCTTCCTAAAGTTCTATGGTAATACCGTACAATGGAAAAAACGGGGACCGGACAGACACCATTCGCAATGGCGTACAGTTATGAAGCTATACTGCCCGTCGAACTCGAGCCACCTTCCCACAGAAGATTGACGTACGATCAAGGTACAAATCACACACTCCTTGTAGAATAAATTGATGAAATTGAAGAAAGACGAGAAACTACTATAACGCCCCGATTTCCCGAGACGTCACACTAGCTAGTCCGTTTAAAACCATTTAAGATAAAGAAAATAAAAGACTTCTTTAACGAAAAATAACTAAACATGAGATCTCATTATTTTTAAAACAAAACATTTATTTATTCATAACCTTAAAATATAAAGCTTTACAAAAATTATTTGAATCATAATCTTTAATGAAATATTTTTAAACCAAAACATCGTGACAATCCCCTAACATGTAATCCACGCCTCGAGCTCGCCATCCTCACTGCTTAGTTTTGTCTTTACCTGCACACAGAGTACCCGTGAGCTAACGCCCAGTAAGAAGAGCTATGTAGGACATAACTCCCCCAACTAGATAACATAGTCATAAGTATAACAATATCACAACATCAAATTAATTCATACCATACTTGCATACATATAACAACATGTCATATCACATATTATTCTCACATACAATACAACATCATATCACAGTGTAATCTTAATGCATGCTATACTCACACACATAACACATAGTATCTTATCGCACATTGTCCTCACATACGATAATCTACTCCCACTCATGTTGATCAGACATGAAGTGTAACTTGGCCTGCCTTGTGTTGTTCTCACACTCGGCATCCAATAGGGTAATCCCTTATCACAGGTTGTACTCACCCATGATAGGATAACCTGCAAGTAAACCCATACAAGCAGCCAAAAATATATCCTGTAATGCTATGCTGACACCAGCAGCAGAAAACCTATCATATAAGTGTTATTCTCACACAAACAGTCAAAAGCCTTTTAAGTATCACACACTAATAACATTAGCATAAAACAACAATCTACCATAGAATAAAACATGTAAATACAAACCCATAACACAGTTGTATGTTTCAACATACACCCTGTGCACAGATGTCCACTCTTCTTACCTCAGTTGTTAAGAACACCTTCTTGCTACTCCAAGCACCTCAATGAATTTTCTTGTTGAGGACAAGATCCTCAAATCCCGCTACTTAAGACTTGTTATCTCGTCATTACTACCTATAACAACACATGTTCAAGGCCCTAACATTAAAATTCGTACTCTTACAGTACAGCATAAAGATCACTATTTTTGACCAACAACTATACTAATTCAGTGAAAGTTGTCTTCATAAAAATTATAGGAAATTTCATTATCTTTCCAATGATATAAAGGTCATTAAAAATGTATTAAAAATGAGGGAGTTATGATTATTTTAATAAAACTATTTCTGAGAAAGAATATAGAATAATGAATTACACGACTTAGCAAAAATATAAACTTTTGACATTGAATGGTTCAGAACTAGAAGATAACATCTTCATAAAAGTTTTAGGAAATTAAATTCCCTTTCCAATGATGTCAAAATATTTGAAATTGGAATTATATTCAAAGAGATATTACAATTTTACCAAAACAGTTTTCCAGGAACAAGATTCAAGAAACGAATCACATGATATTGAAGAAAACTAACTTTTTGACATAGGATGGCTTCGAAATAACAAAAAGTTTCTTCATAAAACTTATGGGAAATCGAATAAGCTTTCCAACGATACAAAAATCTCTAAAAACGAATTAATATCAAGAGAGATATTATCACTTTACTGAAACTTGTTTTTTTTTCTCAAAACAAAAAATATAATAGGTCCGAACCCTAGATAACATTTAGCATTATTAAGCAAGAAAATATTTCATACCTCTTCAAAACTTTCTATTTGATGTCTCAAGCCCGCAAGCCTTGATTATAAATCCAAAACTTTAGGAATGAAGGTAGAAAAATAAGAAGAAGTGTGGAAGGTTTGAGAGGAGCAACCATGAAGAAGAATGAGGCTTTGACTAATTGGTTTGGAAAGGAAAACTAAAACTATGATAGTTTAGGGTTTGATAAAAAATATGTACTGAAGATTATGGGATACCGTATTCTAATAGGTTTAGGTTAACTAAAAATAATAATATATAATAAAATACTAAAATATTATTAAATCAACAAATATCTAATTTTTAAATTTTAAATGTCCTCTATCTCGTAACTTTAGGCTCATTTTTCACCTAGAAAACTTCCGAATTATGATATAGCTATTTCTATAAAATTTATAGATTCTTCAATTATCTTTTCAACGCCACTAGAATCACCTAAATCGGAGCTATAAAACTCTAGATATGATTATTTTACTAAAATAGTTTTTAATCCTGCGAATTTATCCAAACCTACGAATTTTTTTAACATTAATTCCATTATAATGTTATTTAATGCACTCATGCAATAAATTAAATCCACTAAATAATCTATAAAACTCTAATAGACTTTCATATTGGGCTTTAGTTGAGTAATTATCCTAATTCGTAAAAACACCATAATTTTACCTTGACACTTACTATAATTTCAACTATGTTTAGAAATCTATTAATGCTATTCTAAGCAATTATCTCTATTCACTATTAGTAGAAATAAATAAAATACTTTTTCTCACACAAATTTTATAACAAAAAGTAGCTCGATATTTCAACAAACAAGTGAAGGCTCAGAAATTTTTCGTGGGAAATATTGTCCTAAGAAGGGTATTCCTAAACACCAAAGACAGTACGGCAGGTGTACTAGGACCTAACTAGGAAGGGTCATATCAAGTGGTCAAAGTTCTCGACTCTGAAGCATACAAATTAGGTGAGTATGACGAAAAAATGCAACTCATTCTAGTACCTTGGTATTGGAATGGAGAACATTTAAGAAAATACTACCAATAAAGTATCAGGTCAAATGACCACTTTAAGTACTAAATGAACATTTGCTTTTAAGTGAATGGCCTTCTGGGCAGACTACGCCCAAAGGTTTCGATAAAAGAAACAAAGTACTCAGGTCGGGTGACCACTTTAAAGTACAGTTTCTTATGTCTACAATTTGTTTTATTTCATGTTAAGCTAAAAGATCAGATTAGATCCAATAGCTCTGATGTAAGTTACTACGGTAACAAATACACTTTTCAATCAATAAATGAATAAAGATAGTTATTTCAAAATTCAATTGAGTTGAAAAAATCAGCATGTTTATAATTTACCATACAATGCATGCAAAAGGTTTGGTCAAACCCAAAACACCGAACAGATAAACAATATATTTGTAAAAGACAAGTGACCAAGAGTCATACGTCTGCTCGGTCACTTGGGGGCACCTATACCTGTACAAAGCATTTGGTAAAAATAAAATAATCACAATTGCATGACAATTATAAACACATAATGAAATTCATTAAGGATAACAAAAGCACGTAATACTGGAATTTAAAGCTGCCCGGTCAGCCCGTTGCCCAAAAAATGAAAAATAATTCCAAGTTTAAAGACCGCTTGGCCGGTCATGATGTCTTAGAAAAGGCCCTGAGGCCGAATAAGATATATCAAATAAAAAGATAAAAAGAGAAGTGTTTAAGCATCTGGAGTCCCAGGTTCTTGGTTCGGTTCTTCTGGGCCAACCAGAGCAGGAGGATCTGTTGTTTGAACAGGAGGTGCATCAGCAGCCTGACCAGAGGTTGAAGCAGCCGCCTCAGTTTCGCCATAGGCCACTTGGGACGCACAGATTTCAAGGTACATGTCCTTAGCATCGCCCAAGTAGTCGTAACTGGCCTAAGGATTAGCCTTCCAAAAATCATACAAGAGCTGGAGACCGACTGTCTCCAAGGCATCGACCTTCTCCTTCAACCTGTCCACCTCAGCCGAAAGCTCTCCCTCCTTGGCTTCCTTTTCCTCCTTCATCCGATGAATAACTTCTCAAAGGGAAGTCCTCTCATCTTGAAGACCGTTTACCTCAGCAGATAAGATCTCGATGGTCTCCTCAAAACGGTCCGCAACATCGAGATCCTTAGTCAGCACAGTGATTTTCTTCTCAGTGGCAAACAACTTCTTGTTGGCTTCACCCAATGCCAACCGAACAGCTCCGACTTCTGCCCTGGCTTCTTCAGCATCCTTCTTGGCCAAGTCTGCCTCCGCCCTTAGGGTGTCAGACAGAGCCGCGTTCTTGGAAGCAGCAGACTTAGCCCGGGAGTAAGTGTAAGCCAACTTTAGACCGGTCTGCACAAAGGAAAAACTTTAGCATATTGAGCTAAGTATGGAAGATTAAGGGGAAGTATCAAAAAAGACTTACCCTGGTGAACTCCTTCAAGACTCTGCCCACAAGCAATTCCAAAGAAGAGTCATTGTCAGCACCAGCCAGTTGCTTACTGACCTCAGGAACCAGCCGGTTCATATAATGGGCCAGCATCTCCTTGCCCTTTTTGGCCTCTAGAAGCACCTGCAAACGTGGAGTAGGTGCCTGTACCCGTTCAGGATCACTCCTGACCAGTTCAGACCCAATCATTGGTGGTCCAGACTCCTTGGACTTGGAAGCTTTGGGGGTAGAGATATTTGCAGTAGTTAGCTCCTCGGAAAGATCAATAACCTCCCCGGTAGGCCTCTTTTCCTTTGTAGAGGACCCCTCACTGCCCTTAGACTTCTTAGCCGGAGGAGAGGCGCTAGAGCTTCTGCCTATTCTCTTCCTGAGAGTGTCGAGCATCTGTCGAGACATGTCTGCACAGAACGAAAACAACGTGGTCAGAAAATAGCCATCAGAAACATAAGGTATGAAAATAAAGAAGCTCAAAAACAAGACAAAGTAATATGCAAGGTGACTGCCCGAACAAGACTCAGAAGTCCATCATCACCTGACATCGATCTTATTTCAGACATAACAACTTTCCCTTTTCTGAACATGGGAGGGGATGGCCGAACAGGTGCAATAAGCTCCCTAATGCGAATCGCATGTTCAACAGGCCTGGGCAGGGCCGGGAGTTTCTTCTTCCTCTTCAATGGGGTCACTTGCTCATCCTCAGCCTCATCTTCAGGATTCAAGGGTTCCTGAGCATACTGCTTGGCCCTTGCACCTAGGGGTGTTCATCAAACCGCTCAAACTGCCCGCACCGCACCACACTGCAAAAAAATGTGGTTTGAAATTCTTTGCGGTGCGGTCGCGGTTTGAATTTTTCCTAAACCGCGCGGTGTGGTGCGGTTTACGGTTTTGAATTGTTAATATGCGGTTCAAACCGCACCGCACCGCATATTATAAAAATATCAATTTTTTATATTTATTTAGGTCCAATCTGTGAAGGTCCAACCTAAGCCCACTAATTGTTGCATTGTTGAAACTTGAAATTTTTTTTTTCATATTTATTTTCAAGCATTATGGTATTTTTGCAAGTGTTGCTCAAACTTTGTTGTATTTGTGATAGTTTAATTATTTAATGATAGTCCAAACTGCAAAATCGCATAAACCGCACCGCACTGTACTATTTTTTGTAGTGCGATTTTTGCAGTTTTTTAGTTTCGCGGTGCGGGTGCGGTTTGAGAAATTGAAAAAATTGTATGTACAAGCTGGTTTGAAAAAATAGTCAAAAACCGCACCACCCGCACCGCGAACACCCCTACTTGCACCTCCCTTCAACTTAGCTTCGAGCTTAAGTTGAATGAGCTCATTCCCCTGATGAGCTCGTTCGGTCCGGCCAGCACCAAATTTCCTCTTCTTCCCCGTCACGGACTTAGGAGTAAAGTCCTTGGGATAGAGCCCGTACCTCACAAAGTTATCTTCGGAGGTCAACTGGATAATGTTTCGGTCTTCCCCCAGCATTCGGGCAAGTTTTTGAGCTCTATCCCTAAGAGCAAGAGTGAGGGGAGGACGGTGATATGTTGGAATCTGCTGGAACCAAGTCCGAGTAATGCCCGCGCCATCCACCATGAAGTACTCATCAACAAAACGCCCTATCAAGCTGATGGTCGTGTCATTCGTGCCCATCAACCACTTGAAGCCTGGTTGAGAGAAAGAGAAGTACCCCGACCTGCCTTTCTTGGGGGTGGACTTCAAATCAAAGAACCAGGAAACTTCGTGAGGAGAAGGAGTACCCCACTCCTAGGAAGCGTAGAGGATGAAAAGGGCAGATAAATAATTAATGCCCTTAGGAGTGAACTGGGCCGAGCAGAGCACGAAGAAGTCTGCCACATCCTTGAAGTATTTCTGCAAGGGCATCAACGCTCCTTGCTGGCCATGGGCACCCGAACATCCCCTTGTCAGGGTTTGTGGCACGATTATTGTGGGCGGGAATGTAGTAGTCCAGCTCACTCAAGTATCCGCCCTGGTCAAGAGTTCGAAGGCGCGCCTCCGTAATCTTGGACGAAGGACTTACCCATCTGGCACCCAAGGCACCCTGCCTTCTATGAGGAACCTGTTGGAAGTTATTTTACCAGGAACTTAGATCTACTCACAAGTATGTTGATTTAACAACCTAAATATGAACTTCTAAAACGATAGTAAATTAAACACATAAGAGTATCAGAAATCTTACATTGGGTGCAGCGGAATATATGTCTCCTCCCACTCAGATCTTTAACCCTTGATTCCTTTCTGTAGCAGAGTATAATCAAGATCTGAGCCCGATAGTCCTTCTTTGTTGTTTTTGAATTCTACACAGCCTTCCTCACTATGATTGAGGTATTACTTGATGTGTGTGGGCACTACTCTAGCACTTATATATTTCGAAACAGTGAAGGAATAGAGAGAGAGAGAGGGTGGCGGCTCAGAGAGAATTTTCAGAGAGAAAATTCTGTCAGAATAATGCTGTGTATCAGATATATAGTTGTGTTCAACTCTGAAGTATTTGCCTTCTATTTATAGAAGACCACCCAGGGCTATGATTGACATTTTAAAATTGAAAAAATCAAAGAGAAAAGGAAGCTTAAGTGGCCGGCCTAGGCATTGTGGAAACAAGGCTTGCCACTTTTCCAACTTTCCTTTTCCTACACTGATAGTTTCCTGTTTTGTCAAAAACTGCCAATTCCTTTGTTCAACCACATAAATGTCAAATCTAATTATGTAATAATTAAAATTAATTATCAAATAATATATTGTCATTTAGTTTATTAATAATGAAACTAATTAAAGTTTCCTAATTAATAAATATGCCCTTCAAAATCTCTATTTACTGTTTTGCCCTTAATAAGTGATAAATTCTCAAATAGACAAGTCTATATTGAGAATTTTTAATTGATTAATTAAAATCAATTAAATGAGTCCTACAAGTAATATTATCTCAACTAGTGAGGGGACCATGGGTCTGTATATCCGAGCTTCCAATAAGCAGATCTAGAATTTACCACTTAAATTCACTGACTTATTAATTCTTCGTTGAATCCACACATAGAACTCAGAATTGCACTCTCAGTATATAGAATGCTCTATATGTTCCACCATATAGACACATCATTAGTTATCCATTGTTATAATCCTAATGTGATCAATGATCCTCTATATGGATGATTTACACTGTAAAGGGACTAAATTACCGTAACACCCTACAATGTATTTTATCCTTAAAACACTTAACCCTGTATAAATGATATTTCAAGTAAGTGAAATGAGTACTCAATCATTTATCTCGTTTGGTTAAGCTCGAAGGAAATCACCCTTTGCTTACCATTCGCCAGATAGAAGCTATCGATTCCATATTTATGTTAGCGCTCCCACTCAATCGCACTACCGTGTTCCCAAAATGTATGTATTGCCCTGACTAAGATTAGGCTTAACTAACAAATCAAAGAACACGAATAATACTCTTGAAATTGAGCCTAACCATATCAGGATTTCGATCATGTGATCTAGGATCAACTTATGATATTGAATTGAATAGATATTTACGGTAAGTTTCAAAATCTATTTCAAAGTTCAATATCGGTCCATTCCAATGCATACTCCATGCATCCAACCTGAGCTTTACTTTAACCTATGTTCTGGAAAGAACATAACATTTCTCCAAATGCAAGTAAACTCTGTTGTAGATTGTCATATCAGTAAAACCCAGTGTTCTGATCAATCTAGGAATACTTTATTCACATAGTCATGTTTACTTTCCACTGTGTTGACAACACAATAAACATGATCAAGTATGTGAAAAGGGGTTTGGATGAATTTATAAATCAAACTGACAAACAATTGATTAAGTGAACCAAAACATACACAAATGAATGAAAAAATACTTCTGTTACTTTATTGATATTGAATAATCTAGATTACATTGAAATAGAGTTTTATTTAGGGCATAAAACCCAACAAACTCCCACTTGCACTAATATAAAACAAATCAGTACATTTCAATTAATCCTAAATTCTGACGGTGCTTTTCGAATGAAGTTACTGCCAAGACTTTGGTGAATGGATCAGCTAAGTTATCCTGCGTATCCACTTTCTCCACCAGTACATCCCCTCTTGCCACATATTCTCTGATAATATGATACTTTCTTTCTATATGCTTACTTCTCTTGTGGCTTCGAGGTTCCTTACTGTTGGCTATAGCTCCATTGTTATCACAAAGCAGGACTAGAGGCTTGTCCTTCCTAGGAACTACACCAAGACTGGTGAAGAACTTCCTAAGCCAGACAACCTCTTTAGCTGCTTCAGCCGCAGCTATGTATTCTGCCTCCATGGTAGAATCCGAAATCGCAGTTTGTTTAGCACTTCTCCAAACCGCTGCTCCACCCCCAAGACTAAACACCATTCCAGATGTAGATTTCCTGTCTTCAAGACATCCCTGGAAATCTGAGTCTGTATAGCCTAAGGGATTTAAAGCACCACCCTTGTAGACTAATACATAATCTCTTGTACTCTTTAAGTATTTCAAAATATACTTAACAGCATTCCAATGTACCCGTCCTGGATTTGACTGATACCTGCTCACGATTCCAACTGCATAGCAGATGTCAGGTCTAGTGCATAGCATAGCATACATTAGACTTCCAACTGCAGAAGCATAAGGAATTTTTGCCATGTCTTCTATCTCTTGAGGATCAGTAGGATACTGTTCCTTAGATAGACGGATACCATGTCCAGAGGGCATGATTGCCCCATTGGTATTGGTCATGGAAAATCTCTCTAGAATTCTGTAAATGTAAGTTGTTTGAGAGAGAGCAAGGGATCTGTTCTTTCGGTTTCTGACAATCTGAATACCGAGAACATAGGCTGCCTCACCCAAGTCTTTCATGTCGAATTGAGTGTGAAGCCATTCGTTGATGTGAGTCATTTTCTTGACATTGTTGCCAATGATCAAAATGTCATCAACATAAAGGACCAGGAATACTACTACTTGGTTTTCCTTGAGTTGGTAAACACAAGGTTCATCTTCATTCTGATGAAAGCCGTAGGTTTTGATGATCTCATCAAACCTTTTATTCCATGAGCGAGAAGCTTGCTTAAGTCCATATATGGACCTATTTAATTTGCAAACTTTATTCTCCTGCCCAGGAAGAACATAACCTTCTGGTTGCTCCATATAGATGGTTTCTTCAAGAAGCCCATTAAGAAAGGCTGTCTTGACATCCATTTGCCAAATTTCATAATCTAAAGCGGCGGCTATGGAGAGAAGAATTCGGATGGATTTGAGCATGGCAACCGGACTAAAAGTTTCTTCATAGTCCACACCTTCTCTTTAGGTATAACCCTTGGCGACCAGTCTAGCTTTGAAAGTTTCAACTTCGCCTCCAGCACCTCTTTTCTTCTTGTAGACCCATTTACATCCAATTGGACGAAAATCATCAGGTGGTTCTACATATTCCCAGACTTTGTTCTTTTCCATGGAATCCATTTCTGAATCCATACCGGCTTACCATCGCTTCCGTTGCGGACTTGTCATTGCCTGTTTATAGGTTAATAGGTCGTCATCAATACCGTCACCAACGACCATATTGATTTCACCATCCAAGCCATAACGAGATGGTTTTGTAGAAACCCTCCCACTACGACGAGGAGCGGTGACCTTCTGAATAGGAGCTTTGGTAGTAGTTTTCTCAGTTGCTACAACTGAAGGGGTGGGATGTTCCTCTTCTTGAGTAGAGGATGGTACATTTGAAGGAACAATATCTGTGAGCATTTCCTCTAATACAATTTCACTTTTCGGTTTGTTGTCTTTCATATAGTTATCTTCAAGGAAAGTAGCATTTGTAGAAATAAACACTTTGTTATCCTTGTGACTATAGAATAGTCCACCCCTAGTCTCTTTAGAATTTCCGACAAACATGCAAACTTCAGTTCGCGATTCCAGTTTGCCTTCTTTCTTTCTCAAGACGTGAGCAGGGCACCCCCAAATCCTATAATGGCGCAAACTAGGTGTACGACCATTCCATAGTTCGACGGGTGTCTTAGGGACTGCTTTAGATGGTACAACATTTAAAATGTCGTTTGCCATTTGAATAGCATATCCCCAGAAGGACGTAGACAGAGTTGAATAACTCAGCATAGACCTAACCATTTCTAAGAGAGTGCGATTTCTTCTTTCTGCAACTCCATTCTGCTGTGGAGTGCTTGGGGCAGTATATTAGGATTCAATTCAAAGTTCAGTTAAATGATCTTTGAACTGCATATAAATATATTCTCCACCCCTATCAGTTCGCAAGATCTTTAATGTTTTACCTAATTGGTTTTGAGCCAAAGCATGAAATTCCTGAAACTTTTCAAACGTTTCAGATTTCTTTTGCATTAGGTAAAGAAAACTATATCTAGAGAAATCGTCAGTGAAAGTGACGAAATACTCATAACCTCCTCTGGCTTTTACATTCAGCGGTCCGCAAACATCTGAATGCACTAACCCTAGGGGTTGTTTGGCACGCTCTCCCTTCGCAGAGAAAGAACGTTTGGTCATTTTTCCTTCTAGGCAAGACTCGCAGACTGACAGTTCTCCTAAGACGACATTTTTCAATGGACCGTCTTTGGTTAGCCTATTGAGTCTATCAAAACCTATATGACCTAAACGTAAATGACATAGATAAGTTTGATCATCATTATCAATCTCTTTTCTCTTAAGGCTTCTAGGTTTAGCTATATTGAAAAGTTCAGTATTTAGTGAGATTTGAGTATCAGGTCTTAAAACATAAAGCCCTTGTTCCATGTTTGCAACACATATATGAAATCCATTACGAGAAATTGAACAATTTGAACTCGACAAATTCAATATATAATAAAGTGTTTGTAAACATGAAACGCTAATCAAGTTTCTACTAAAATTAGGAATATATAAAACATTCTCTAAAAGTAAAAACTTCTTAGAACTAAACTTGATTCGGGCTGTTCCCCTTGCTTTAACTGATACCAACTCGCCATTTCCAACTTTAAGCTTTAACTCATCTGGGTGAAGATTCTCCCAAGTTTCAAGCAGCTGGAATGAAGAACATACATGGTTAGTAGATCCAGAATCAACAATCCAGGTGGATTTGTTGTTCTCTAAAACACATGATTCAAATGCAAAAGCATCACCTTCGTTTGAATTGTCTAGAAGCCTGGGACATTGTTCTTCTTTATGTCCCTTTCCATTACAATTCGCACATAGAACATGATGTCTGATAATTGTACTTGAAGAAGTAGCTTTGTTAGAGCCCCCATGCTTAATCTTCTTCCTTTGATTAAAGTTTGCAATACCAGAAGGTCCCATTGGAATCAAATTCCGCTCATGGGCCCTTAACTCAGTCTCGAGTTTGTCCATGTCGGAGGAGTAAGGATTGTTCAATAAGTAATATAGAACAAAACTGTTATACTCCTGAGGAAGACTATAAAGTATGAGTTTTACCCATTGTTCCTTTGATAAATCAATTCCTAGTAGATTTGCCTTTTGGAATTTTAGATTCATCAACAATAGGTGCGAGTTAATGCAACTACCAGGATGCATTTTCACACTATTGAGTTCTTTTGCAAAGATACTAACTAGGAGTGGATCGGGATGAGGGTTATTCATATTGGCACTACAACATATCAATAAACAGAAGTAAGGTTTTGGTTCTATAAATTCATACACAGGTTCTAGAAAACAAATAATCACATATGTTATAAAAATACTAAATCTAACATAGTTTATTTTCCAAGGTTTCCAACGAACTGATACAGTGTCCCGTTTAGGCGAGAGTCAAAGCATCATCCATTGAATAGAGTTGTCAATTCATCTAAAATGTCAAACATTCTAGCAACCTTTTATCCCATCAAGATTGGAATTCAGCGTTGTCCCGTTTAGGCGAGAGTCAAGGCAATTCTATCTTATGAGCTTCTACCATTGTTTCGCACTCTTGTAAGTCTTATACAGTCGCCACCATTAGGGTGGTCATAAACCATATAAAAAAAAAACTTATAAGAATACTTATCTTTCGAGATTAAACGACGCTAACTTGCTAATGAACGTTCCTCCATTAGGGAGGATTACTCACTAAAACAATAGCTATGTAAAACCAACAATGGAGATCGAATTTCTCTTGATTAAAGCTCATTATTTAAAAAAATGTATTTTGTTTAATCATTTATATTCCATATCTCAATAATGAAATATTACAAATTAAAGTAAAACTTTAATTAAATTTCAAAATGGAATAATTTTGAAAAATATCTTATTTAAGTTGTTTAGAAGAATCTAAATACACAACTTAAATATTCTTCAATAAATGACTTAATTAAATATTACCAATTAAGTAGTAACCACTTAATTTAGAAGATATTTCATTTTAAGTTCCCATATTTATAAAATATCAACTTAAAAAATATCTAAAGAATCTTAATAACCAATTCCCAAAATTCCTCAACTTAATTTATAATAGGAAATTCAAAAATATTCAAATCTAAGTTGATTTGATAGATTTAACTAAATCTCAACTTAAATAGGAATATTTAATGAAATTATAAAATTAAGATTCAGAAAGAATTTATATGGTTATAATTCCATATTTAATTAAAAAACAAGAAAAATACATATAGCTTTCCAGAATATAACTATTCAAACTATGTTTTTTCTTAAATTAATTTCAAGGAAGAATGAAATTAATTATGTTGCTAATCAATTTTTTATTAGGTCAAACTAATATAATTAACCTAGCACAGTTATCCAAATCAGGCAAATGGGCCTTCACAATTGGGGTTGTTCATGTGAGGGGGGGCTGAGTCCAGTATGTCGTACCCACTTCTAAGGCTCTCAACTCTCACACAAGGCCCAAAAGAGAGGAATTTAACCTTAAAATGAACAACTGTTATTAATTGAATAGGCTCATTACTAAATGAGCCTAAATAAAATCTATCAGTTATGATATTTTATTTAGCAACAACAACCTATATGTATCTATAACAGAAATTAAACATATAGGCTCACACATGCATACACACTTGGATGGATCCTATCATGTTGCTAGGTCATACACAGATGAAAGAAGTTTGTAAAAAATTACCTGTTACAAATTATTTACTTGATCTATCATCAATTGAACCTTCGGTTAAAATTAGATCATAGGATCTATCATCAAGCTAACCAAGGCAATTTAAATCAAGCAATAATAGGTTTTAGAAAACTTACAAACAATCTAAAACACATACTCCTGCAACAAGGTTAGATTTGGATAGTTGGATGTAGGATTTATTTAATTTTAAACATGTATTTCGAAAAATGAAATTAAAATTAAACCTACCATTTTGAAAAATTAGGTTTTGGGTAACTTAAATGTCATTTCAAAATTAA
The DNA here is from genome assembly GCF_029168945.1 of Cannabis sativa. Lineage (NCBI taxonomy): Eukaryota > Viridiplantae > Streptophyta > Magnoliopsida > Rosales > Cannabaceae > Cannabis > Cannabis sativa. Next base: position 30,061,477 of record NC_083605.1, read on the forward strand.
ATTGCTAACTTTCCTTTTAAATTTCATGTTATTTAATAAATCAAATAATAAAATAGAAAATGGTAAATACATACCCTTTTCTTGTTTTACAATTTAATTTAATTAAAAAATAACAAAATTTAAAAGTTAACAAAAATACCTTATTTCCTCTTTTAAAATTATCATGATTATTTTGATCTTATTTTAATTAAGGTCAAGTTACCAAAAAAAAAATTAATATCTGACCTTAAAAAAAATAAAATAATCAAATTTTAAAGGAAATAAGAAAAGAGGTAAGCAAAACTTGATTTTTCCTATTTTCAAAATCAAATTACACTAATATCTAAAATTAATTTTAAAAATTAAAATTAATTTATTTCTGAAAATTAGATTTGAAATTTGAAAAACAAAAATCAACATACAAAACTACACAAAAAATCGGAATTTAATTCCATGAAATAGCATGAAAAATCGAAAAAAAATTGAAAAAATGATGAACTGTACGGATGGCATGCCATGCATGCCCATCCGCGCGCGTCTCTGGGGTGCACGCCGAGGAATCACAGCGCAGGAAGGCTGCTTGCAGCCATTCGGCGCGCGTGATGAGGGTGCTCATCACCCCGATTTTTCCAATTTTCAAAAATTCATAACTAATTCAAATTAAATCGAAATCGAGTTCTGTGAAAAAGTAAATTGCTTAGAATTTTTCAAACTATCCAATAAAAATAATTACAGAGACAGAAAAGTAACTATTTTTCCCAGAATTCACAAACAACAATCAAACATCAATATGACACACAAAACAATATGATACCATCCAAAAAACAAGCAAATCGTTTTAAGTCCAAATTTCTTGCAAGCAAATCAGTTACCATGGCTCTGGTGTCAGTTGTTTGAAGTTATTTTACCAGGAACTTAGATCTACTCACAAGTATGTTGATTTAACAACCTAAATATGAACTTCTAAAACGATAGTAAATTAAACACATAAGAGTATCAGAAATCTTACATTGGGTGCAGCGGAATATATGTCTCCTCCCACTCAGATCTCTAACCCTTGATTCCTTTCTGTAGCAGAGTATAATCAAGATCTGAGCCCGATAGTCCTTCTTTGTTGTTTCTGAATTCTACACAGCCTTCCTCACTATGATTGAGGTATTACTTGATGTGTGTGGGCACTACTCTAGCACTTATATATTTCGAAACAGTGAAGGGATAGAGAGAGAGAGGGTGGCGGCTCAGAGAGAATTTTCAGAGAGAAAATTCTGTCAGAATAATGGTGTGTATCAGATATATAGTTGTGTTCAACTCTGAAGCCTTTGCCTTCTATTTATAGAAGACCACCCAGGGCTATGATTGACATTTTAAAATTGAAAAAATCAAAGAGAAAAAGAAGCTTAAGTGGCCGGCCTAGGCATTGTGGAAACAAGGCTTGCCACTTTTCCAACTCTCCTTTTCCTACACTGATAGTTTCCTGTTTTGTCAAAAACTGCCAATTCCTTTGTTCAACCACATAAATGTCAAATCTAATTATTTAATAATTAAAATTAATTATCAAATAATATATTGTCCTTTATTTTATTAATAATGAAACTAATTAAAGTTTCCTAATTAATAAATATGCCCTTCAAAATCTCTATTTACTGTTTTGCCCTTAATAAGTGATAAATTCTCAAATAGACAAGTCTATCTTGAGAATTTTTAATTGATTAATTAAAATCAATTAAATGAGTCTTACTAGTAATATTATCTCAACTAGTGAGGGGACCATGGGTCTATATATCCGAGCTTCTAATAAGCAGATCTAGAATTTACCACTTAAATTCACTGACTTATTAATTCTTCGTTGAATCCACACATAGAACTCAGAATTGCACTCTCAGTATATAGAATGCTCTATATGTTCCACCATATAGACACATCATTAGTTATCCATTGTTATAATCCTAATGTGATCAATGATCTTCTATATGGATGATTTACAGTGTAAAGGGACTAAATTACTGTAACACCCTACAATGTATTTTATCCTTAAAACACTTAACCCTGTATAAATGATATTTCAACTAAGTGAAATGAGTACTCAATCATTTATCTCGTTTGGTTAAGCTTGAAGGAAATCACCCTTTGCTTACTATTCGCCAGATAGAAGCTATGGATTCCATATTTATGTTAGCGCTCCCACTCAATCGCACTACCATGTTCCCAAAATGTATGTATTGCCCTGACTAAAGATTAGGCTTAACTAACAAATCAAAGAACACGAATAATACTCTTGAAATTGAGCCTAACCATATCAGGATTTCGATCATGTGATCTAGGATCAACTTATGATATTGAATTGAATAGATATTTACGGTAAGTTTCAAAATCTATTTCAAAGTTCAATATCGGTCCATTCCAATGCATACTCCATGCATCCAACCTGAGCTTTACTTTAACCTATGTTCTGGAAAGAACATAACATTTCTCCAAATGCAAGTAAACTCTGTTGTAGATTGTCATATCAGTAAAACCCAGTGTTCTGATAAATCTAGGAATACTTTATTCACATAGTCATGTTTACTTTCCACTGTGTTGACAACACAATAAACATGATCAAGTATGTGAAAAGGGGTTTGGATGAATTTATAAATCAAATAGACAAACAATTGATTAAGTGAACCAAAACATACACAAATGAATGAAAAAATACTTCTGTTACTTTATTGATATTGAATAATCTCGATTACATTGAAATAGAGTTTTATTTAGGGCATAAAACCCAACAGAACCGCCGTAGCGAGCTCCTCATTGACGTAGTCCACGCCCTCTACCAGGACGTCTCCGCCAGCATCGACTGGCTCCCCAGCCTCGTTGTACTCCCCATAATTTGGGGGTTCAATCTCAGCCTCTTCCTCCTCCTCGGAGGGACTGCCGGTGTAATATCCCAATAAGTCTAATGGTAAATAATTATAATCAGGTAATAAGTGGGATTATGATCCTACTAATTTATTTCAGTATAAGATTTAAATTTTGTTATAAGTGAGTAAATAATCGTAATTTGTTAATTACGGAGATTTATATAGCATGTGTGAATGTAATATGAGCTATATGTAGAATAAAAATATTTTCAGGTTCGGGGACCTTAAAGACTCGATAAGTGGATATATAATCGTAATTTGTTAATTACGGGGATTTATTTGAAATACGTGGATATAATATGAGTTATTTGTGAAATAAAAATATTTTCAAGTTTGGCGACCCTGGAGATCCGATTAGAGGCCAAAAATGTCACAACAGTTTTAGTTAGTAATATTGATGAGATTATTGGGATAAGTTGATTTTAGAAATATTGGGGTATTTTAGGGTACTCAAAGTTGGCCAAATACCCTAGAAATGGAGATTTCTTAGTGGCTAAGAAATAATAAGATAACTATTAATAATAAAAATTTTATTAATATGATATTATTATTATATTATTATTATTAATATTATATTATTATTATATATATAAAAATGAAACAGTAGTTTCGTTTTGTTTAAATATATATATATAGGGCAAGACTATGGTAAGACCTAACAAAAGTTTCCTACCAGTAGGGAACTTTTTTTTATCATTGATTTTAGATCATATGGTTATTATGATGTAAGGTATATACTCTTACGATAAGACTGCTTGTATACAATTAAAACTTTATACATACTATAATAATATTTAATGATATTTATTTTTTTAAAAAAACAATAAAATAATATTAATAATTAAAAATTTTATTAATTTTTATTTTGAATTATTTTTATACTGGTATTTATTTTAAAAAAATAATTGCTACTCCTAAACTCTTTTTTTTTTTTTTTGCCTTTACATCTACCTTAAAAACATATGAAAGTAAACTATAATTGTAGTATCCTTGTAGTATTAATTAATTAAGTCGGTTAGATTTTATTTTTCTTGCCAAAAAAAATAAGTTTAAGAGAAACAAATTAGTACGGTACCAATTAAAAAGCATTTAAAATAATTTTTATAAAATACATGGTTGAAAATTTTAAAAATTCATTTAAATAATTTGTTTAATCACAGTCTATTTTGTATAGTTTCTTTTATCAAAATTCATTTCATTTATCTCATCACTTTCTCTCTCATTTTCTATCACATTATTTTCACTATTTTCACTTAAATAAAAACTAAAACGTAAAAATAAAAGTTATAAACACATTTTTATTTGAAAAATTTACACAGTACACTTAACATCAAATTTTATATATATATATTAAAATTTTACAAGTTTTATTTTTTTTACTATTTTTTCTTGTTTTTTTTTCTAGAAATAAACAATATTTTCACGTTGTTTTCCTGTTAAAATAATGTGAAAATAACACTCCGTATTTAAAAAAAGAAAATTAAAATTTGTAAAAATGTAAAAATAATTGTAAATCTATAAAAATATAAATTTTTTGTTATTTTTGGGTGTTTATAAAATAATCCCTTTTTTAATTTCAAAAAAAAAATAGCATGTTTTTTTTTTAGATTCAAATGTTTAAATTTAAAAACAAAATATAAAAAAAGACAATATTATACAAGCAAGCACACATTTAAGAAATTTTTTTTTTCATCTTCTCTAGTCTAACAATTTATTTATGAAAAAAGAACTTCAAAAGAATAGCAACAAAAATTTATTAAAATAATAAAATAAATAAAATAATTTCCTACAATAAAATGCATTGTATTAGAGTGAAACTCAAAATCGTACTTGGTAATTGGTGAAAAAAAATTTGTTATACTGTAGGGAAAAAACAGTCGGCCGTACAATAAACAATCCCTATATATGTGTGTCTTTGTTGATCAATTACAAGGAGAAGAATATTTGGACGGATTAATTATAAAACATTTAAATAAATAATTAGTAGAAAAAAATTAAATAAATCAATAAACAGTAAAATATCAATTAAATAATGAAATAATCTCCTATTCTGATTTCATAAAATTTATCTACACTCTATTTTCTTAAGTTTGAGATTGGGTCAATTTATTTCCCTATACAATACGGACAAAACAAGCAGCCCCATACTAGAATTCCCCTATACATATATATATATACATTAAGTTTGAAGTTATAACAGTACAAAACGAACGAAATGATCGAAACCCTCGTTCTCTCCCTTCGACAAAACCTTCTCTTCCTATATCAATTTTTTTCGATTTTCAATCCAAAACTTAGCGATCTAAGCTTTGGTAGCAGCAGGATAACAAATTCTTGAAAAGAAAAAGCTTAAGATATGGTTTAATTTCGTTTTAAGTTTAAAAATAATTGGTTTCGTATAGGGGTTTTGTGAATTAGAATAGTTATGAAGGTTCTGACCTTATAGAATTGTTCTCGGGTAGTCATGGGACTAGTTCCGATATTTTCTTGTTGAATTTGAAGAGATTTTTAGTTAGAAATGGAGTTTAGAATTTTTTAAAGCTTAGTCCGAACGCTAATGGGGTTTTTCATTTAAGGGGTCAATTTTTATTTTTGTTACATAAGGATGGTAATATTTATGGTATATATGCGCCCTGTGAAGTTTGGAGTGATTTGGATAAGTTTTGGTAGTGTTTCGGTGAGTGCGAAAATTGAGATTTTCGTGTTTTATAGTTTTTAGAAATTTCTAAGAGATCAGAAATCGTATTTTTGTCATAACTTTTGACTCGAGAGTCCGTTTTGGACATTCTATATACTGTTTCGAAGCTTCCGATGAATTCTATAATATGGTGTATGTCTTAGAGCCAAAATATAAATTTTATTTTCGTGTATTTATACCACGGGGTTTGGTAGAAAACCTTAGATTGTCTTATGTGAATATTAAACAGTGTTTTGGGATAAACACTTATTGGTTTGCCATTGTTGTGGCATAGGGCCGAGATCATCGGGGATAATTCTGCAGTTGGATTGGCCGAAATTTATGAACCTGAATTAAAGGTAAGAAAAGTATATTGTACTGCATAGTACGTTGTATGTAATACAATTAGTATTATTATGAATTGATTAATATTGAGATATAGTTAATATTGTTATATATTGAAAAGTACATTGTACTGCATAGTACGTTGTATGTAATACAATTAGTATTATTATGAATTTATTAGTATTGAGATATAGTTAATATTGTTATATATTGAAAAGTATAGTGTATTGCATAGTACGTTGTATGTAATACAATTAGTATTGTTATGAATTGATTAATATTGAGATATAATTAATATTGTTATATGCTGAAAAGATTGATTGGGTGAGTATTGATAATGTGATAATATTATGCATGTGATATATGGGCTCACCTGATTAGGTGATGCAATTTTCTTGGCGACGTACTGGGCGTAAGTACGGGCGTCAGTGATATATGATGAGTACCGAGTGTAGGTACGGGCTCACCTGATTAGGTGGTGAGATTTTCTTGGCGACGTACTAGGCGTAAGTACGGGCATCAGTGACATGATAAGTATCGGGCATAGGTACGAGCTCATCTAATTAGACGATGCGATATATTGGTGCCAGATTGTGGCACGGGCTCACCTGATTAGGTGATGCAATTATATGATATATGAGTGCATGTTTTCGGCATAGGCTCACCTGATTAGGTGATGCAGTTATGCGACATATGGGTGCCAGGCTATGGCACGGGCTTGCCTGATTAGGCGATACAATACAAGATCAGCAGATTAAAGCATCGACTAGCCTGATTAGGCAACATGATGTCATGAAGATGGTTTCTTTATGAAGTAACATATATATTATTTATATGATTAAATGAATATGAATTCCATTATTGGTATAATTGTTTTGTATTATCAAATATCCTTATAATAATATTTACTCGTGGCAGATGCCAGTAGTGATTTGGATTTCATCTTATGAACAAAGTGTGATGGTTTGATTCTTATTGTGTATAAATGACAATATTCGAATAATAAACTATATGATTGTTATTTTTACTTTTCTTGTTGAGTTCTTGTCACTCACGGGTACTATGTGGTGCAGGTAAAGGCAAAGAAAAGCTAGATCAACTATGAGGTGGCAGTCTTCTCCAACAATGTACATATTGACCTCACTGGCCTGCGTGCCGAGTTGCCAGGAGTTGTTTTGGACTGGCTGTATCTCTGTGTATTTTAATTTTATGTTTAAATGGTTGTCATATATATTTCTTTATCAAAACTTTTTATAACAGGGATTCCCGTAACACACTTTTTATGCCGTTATAATGTTCTTTTTTAGTGTTTTATTTTAGTGAAGTTTTTAATATTATCACAGTTTTTAATAATTAATTATTCTATTAGTATTAAACTTGTTTATAAAATCACACACGTGGCGTCCCTATAGATTAGGGTGTTACAACTTTGTATCAGAGCAGCCATGGTTTTAAAGGTCTTGAAGACTAGTCGAATATGTACATTTCCCACGAGGATAGGTCGACTCATGGTATATAGTAAGTATTTATATTATTTGCTATTGGATTACCTGCCTATGCTATTATAAAGTATCTTGGAAGAGTAGCATAGTGAAAATTTTTATAAGAATATGTGTATGGTATATGCATATTTATATTGATATCCGTCTGAGTTCTAAATGGTTAGAAAATGTGGACTAAATGTGTGATAAGTTAAGCACTAAGGGCAATCAAATAGTCTGATTAGCGAGCTATCTGGGCTCAGGGCAAACGGTAAGGAAGAGAATTCTTCATTGCCATAATGTTGGGAACATGTAAATTCTGTTATGCAAGATATGATTAGACAATAAGGGAAAACAGATCTAAGATCTGAAAGAACAATAGGCTCATCTTGTGTCTATTCTTATATTACAGACACTTCCTGTTGTACCACTGGATGTGGTGGAATATATGAAGCCAACTTACTAGTAGATCAAGAAGCAAAAACTAAATGAACCACAAATTATGGGATAGAACGAAAGGTTCTAGGGTGACCATGATAGCGGTCAAAGTGAGTATAAGAAATGGTGACCTTATCCTGACTGTTCAAGATGCAAAAAGGCACCATTTGAGCAAATGTAGAGCCATATCTTGTTTTTTTTTGGGGTAGTGGGTCATCTAAAAAGAACCTACACGTAGTTAAGAAAGACTTATGTTAAGGAGAAAAGTGTATGGGTCTTGCCCAAGTGCTGATTATAACTCAAGGGGACAGGGATATCGGTCCTTCGGCCGACTCAAGTTGCAATTTATGGGCAATATTATAATAACTATTGATATTAAACATTGTACATTTAGTTAGAGACATCAAGAAATCTGAATGAACTGTGCATGTATGTTATTTAGTGGTAACCCATTTAACAGGGTAGACAGATTAGAAAGATGACAATATGAGTTAAATTGTTGATATTCCCTAGTGGAATATAGAAAATGAGTAGTTAATGGAGGCATCGATCTAATTGATTCAAATAACAAAATCTTTTGTTTAGAATTGATCTACCGTTACCAAAGGTGGGACAATTTATGAGTATTGTCTGGAATCCTAGATGAATTGAAGGTGACGATTGTGTAGTAATTTTTAGATTATGTAGGAGTGGGACTACCTATGTTAGCAAGAAGCATCTTGTTTTGGTAGCTTACCATGACGGAACTCCATGGTTAAGTGTCCTTGACTTGGGGTGGTTTCATTTAAGAAATTTCCCCATGAAGCGTGCGAGTCAGAGCAAAGCACATTAGAAACAGTTGGATTAGTCCGTGGGACCAGTCGTCAATCCAAGAAACAGCTAGAGTGATGCAACCATGTATAAGAGCCATCATTCTGTGGGCGTAAAGGCCCAATGGAGGTTTGAAGTGGGGACGTTACCGGGGTAACGTATAAAAGAACGTCAGGAAGAGTAGTGGTATCACTAAAGTAAAGAAGATTACTTAAATTACTTAAGGTGATACGGTAATGATGGAGAGTACTTTATAATTGACTGGATAGTCAATATGGTATATAAGGAGACCATTGACATTCTGGGAAAAGATTTCTTTATTATGCAATTATGGAAAGGCATACTCACCAGGAATGGGGAAAAGCTTATGAATTGAGATGCAATTTAATAGACACGTAATTGAGTGATTGGTGGATGTTGGATCACAAAGTAGGTTGTTTATTAAACAACGAGTTATATAATTGAGTGTAGAATAAGTTTTAAAGTGGTTAACCAAGTATGAAGATAGTGATGATTCCAAGGAAGCAATGGTATCATATGAACCAGGGAGTGAAACCTTAGTGGTGATGATGGAAAAAAAAAGAAAGAACACGAGAGTCTCAGATGTTGATGAATTAGCATCATCAATGGGAGACTCACTATAAGTTAGTATGGTAATTTGTACCAAGGGATTATCAATAAAACAAAGAATATACTTGAGGTATGTATATTTCTGGATGTGCTTGAAAAGATTATCAATATTTCTACCAAACACAGAAAAGAAACTTCAGGATCAAGGAATGATCTTTAATTAATTGTTATTAGTTGAGAATTCGTGAAATGAGTATTTCCAGTTTAGTTGTGGGTACCTGGTATGAGCAGTGTTGCCTCTACTGTATAGGTTTAATCAAATTACTTTATAATGGTGGTTAATCGTAAATGATTGGGAAAAAAATTAATTAAAAGTTGTGTCAATTCAAGGGAAATTGATACAAGTTAAAATAAGTGGAGATGAACAAGATTTAAGTTGACAATAAGATGGGAATTCCTCAAGTTTAAGTGAATAAAAACTGATGAGGAATTGCAAGAGGCTTATGAAGGGAGTTATGGCAATTGAATTTTATTAATGAAAGAATGAAAGCAAGAAATACAATTAGGAACGACAAAGAAGCATCTACTTTCTGATAACCCACCGTGAGCTTACTTTGGAGTTAAGCATACTTAACTTGGGGTAATCTCAAGATGGGAAATCCTTCGGGGAGTCACCTTGGGAAGTGTATGAGTGAGGACAAAGTACGCTAGAAAGATTCATATTAGGATGCAGAATCGGTAATCGTTCCAGAGATTATTAAGAGGAAGTGATGTGTTAATAAGCAGAAATTTATAAGGTATTGAGAAAAGTAAGTGGGCGGAAATAAGAAATGCTTTAATTGAATATCTATCAGAAATCAATACTTAACTTATTACTAAGTTAAGTCAGTAGATCAGCTTAGGAGATCTCATAGAAGGAGTAGAAAGACATAATTATGACTTATGTACTATGGGATCTGATGATTTTGACCGAGTAATAACGGTGGGACATACAGAGTTAATATGTTGTCTATCAGTGTAGACAATTTATACTATAAATGAGAATACAAAATTCATACGAAGAAATAATCTAATCTTGTGAAATTCCAAGGTTGATATCTTTGGCTATGATGTTAAGAATTAAAGAAGGTTATTGAGAACCATGGAGGTTAAAGCGAAAATAGTATGATGTTTTATTCTTGAAAGATGGGAAACCTTAGAAGATCAATGGAATATTAGCAACATGCTGTGAGCATATTTATTAAATGATAGATTATCTTAGAATAATCTCTTCCTTGAGGAGGTGTTTATTTAAAAGTAATAATTAAATGTACCACAGGTTAGGTACCTTAATAAGTGTGGTACAAGAAAAATATTAGATACCCGTTTACTGAGATAATTAGGCTAGGTAGCCTATCAGCTAGCATTAACTCCTGCGTTGTCTGGAGTTTCATGTCTCCATGCTGAGAAAATATGCATCAAACTGGACCCATATTCTGAGCTGTGATGATGTTAAAGTTCAGACAAATTTATTATATGGGAAAAATATCTTGTCCATGTTTTGGACTAGAAAGAGGAGGTACTATAAAATGAGACAGTTCCACTAGTTAAGAAATTGTTGTAAAAAAAAAATATATACATATATATAGCAAGGTAGAAACAGCAATTTGAGAGTTAGAATCATAGATATGGGGGTAATATCCCAAATTGTTTAAATAAATTTTGAGGACGAAATTTCTATAAGGAAGGGATAGCTGTAATATCCCAATCAGTCTAATGGTAAATAATTATAATCAGGTAATAAGTGGGATTATGATCCTACTAATTTATTTCAGTATAAAATTTAAATTTTGTTATAAGTGAGTAAATAATCGAAATTTGTTAATTACGGAGATTTATATAGCATGTGTGAATGTAATATGAGCTATATGTAGAATAAAAATATTTTCAGGTTCGGGGACCCTGAAGACTCGATAAGTGGATATATAATTGTGATTTGTTAATTACGGGGATTTATTTGAAATATGTGGATATAATATGAGTTTTTTGTGAAATAAAAATATTTTCAAGTTTGGCGACCCTGGAGACCCGATTGGAGGCAAAAAATGTCACAACAGTTTTAGTTAGAAATATTGATGAGATTATTGGGATAAGTTGATTTTAGAAATATTGGGGTATTTTAGGGTACTCGAAGTTGGCCAAATACCCTAAAAAAAGCGATTTCTTAGTGGCTACAAAATAATAAGATTACTATTAATAAAAAAGTTTTTATTAATATTATATTATTATATATATAAAAACAAAACAGTAGTTTCGTTTTGTTTAAATATATATATATATTAAGTTTTAAGTTATAACAGTACCGAACGAACGAAATGAACGAAACTCTCGTTCTCTCCCTTCGACAAAACCTTCTCTTCCTATATCCATTTTTCTCGATTTTAAATCAAAAACTTAGCAATCTAAGCTCCGGTAGTAGCAGGATAGCAAATCCTTGAAAACGAAAAGCTTAAGGTATGGTTTAATTTCGTTTTAAGTTTAAAAACAATTGGTTTCGTATAGGGGTTTTCTGAATTAGAATAGTTATGAACGTTCTGACCTTATAGAGTTGTTCTCGGGTAGTCATGGGACTAGTTCCGATATTTTCTTGTTGAATTTGAAGTGATTTTGAGTTAGAAATCGAGTTTGGAATTTTTTAAAGCTTAGTCCGAATGTTAATGGGGTTTTTCATTTAAGGGGTCAATTTTTATTTTTGTTACATAAGGATGGTAATATTTATGGTATATATGCGCCCTGTGAAGTTTGGAGTGATTTGGATAAGTTTTGGTAGTGTTTCGGTGAGTGCAAAAATTGAGATTTTCGAGTTTTATAGTTTTTAGAAATTTCTAAGAGATCAGAAATCGTATTTTTGTCATAACTTTTGACTCGGGAGTCCGTTTTGGACATTCTATAAGTTTTATTTAGTGTATTTATGCCACGGGGTTTGGTAGAAAACCCTAGATTGTCTTATGTGAATATTAAGCAGTGTTTAGGGATAAACACTTATTGGTTTGCAATTGTTGTGGCATAGGGCCGAGATCATCGGGGATAATTCTGCACTTGGATTGGCCGAAATTTATGAACCTGAATTAAAGGTAAGAAAAGTATATTGTACTGCATAGTACGTTGTATGTAATACAATTAGTATTATTATGAATTGATTAATATTGAGATATAGTTAATATTGTTATACATTGAAAAGTATATTGTACTGCATAGTACGTTGTATGTAATACAATTAGTATTATTATGAATTGATTAGTATTGAGATATAGTTAATATTGTTATATATTGAAAAGTATAGTGTATTGCATAGTACGTTGTATGTAATACAATTAGTATTGTTATGAATTGATTAGTATTGAGATATAGATAATATTGTCATATTCTGAAAAGACTGATTGGGTGAGTATTGATAATGTGATAATATTATGCATGTGATATATGGGCGTCGGTGATATATGATGAGTACCGAGTGTAGGTACGGGCTCACCTGATTAGGTGGTGAGATTTTCCTGGCGACGTACTAGGTGTAAATACGGGCATCAGTGACATGATAAGTATCGGGCATAGGTACGAGCTCATCTAATTAGACGATGCGATATATTGGTGCCAGATTGTGGCACGGGCTCACCTGATTAGGTGATGCAATTATATGATATATGAGTAAATGTTTTTGGCATAGGCTCACCTGATTAGGTGATGCAGTTATGCGACATATGGGTGCCAGGCTATGGCACGGGCTTGCCTGATTAGGCAATACAATACAAGATCATCAGATTAAAGCATCGACTTGCCTGATTAGGCAACATGATGTCATGAAGATGGTTGCTTTATGAAGTAACATATATATTATTTATATGATTAAATGAATATTAATTGTATAATAGTTTTGTATTATCAAATATCCTTATAATAATGTTTACTCGTGGCAGATGCTAGTAGTGATTTGGATTTCATCTTATGAACAAAGTGTGATGGTTGATTCTTATTGTGTATAAATGACAATATTCGAATAATAAACTATATGATTGTTATTTTTACTTTTCTTGCTGAGTCCTTGTGACTCACGGGTGCTATGTGGTGCAGGTAAAGGCAAAGAAAAGCTAGATCAACCATGAGGTGGCAGTCTTCTCCAACAATGTACATATTGACCTCACTGGCCTGCATGCCGAGTTGCCAGGAGTTGTTTTGGACTGGCTAAATCTCTGTGTATTTTAATTTTATGTTTAAATGGTTGTCGTGTATATTTCTTTATCAAAACTTTTTATAACAGGGATTCCCGTAACACACTTTTTATGTCGTTATAATGTTCGTTTTTAGTGTTTTATTTTAGTGAAGTTTTTAATATTATCACAGTTTTTAATAATTAATTATTCTATTAGTATTAAACTAGTTTATAAAATCACACACGTTGCGTCCTCATAGATTAGGGCGTTACAACTTGGTATCAGAGTAGCCACGGTTTTAAAGGTCCTGAAGACTAGTCGAATATGTACATTTGCCACGAGGATAGGTCGACTCATGGTATATAGTAAGTATTTATATTATTTGCTATTGGATTACCTGCCTATGCTATTATAAAGTATGTTGGAAGAGTAGCATAGTGAAAATTTTTATAAGAATATGTGTATGGTATATGCATATTGATATTGATATCCGTCTGATTTCTAAATGGTTAGTCCGAACGTTAATGGCGTTTTTCATTTAAGGGGTCGATTTTTATTTTTGTTACGTAAGGATGGTAATATTTATGGTATATATGCGCCCTGTGAAGTTTGGAGTGATTTGGATAAGTTTTGGTAGTGTTTCGGTGAGTGCAAAAAATTGAGATTTTCGAGTTTTATAGTTTTTAGAAATTTCTAAGAGATCAGAAATCGTATTTTTGTCCTAACTTTTGACTCGGGTGTCCGTTTTGGACATTCTATATACCGTTTCGAAGCTTGCGCCGAACTCTACAATATGGTGTATGTTTTAAAGCCAAAATATAAGTTTAATTTTAGTGTATTTATACCGCAGGGTTTTGTAGAAAACCCTAGATTGTCTTATGTGAATATTAAGCAGTGTTTTGGGATAAACACTTATTGGTTTGCAGTTGTTGTGACATAGGGCCGCGATCATCGGGGATAGTTCTCCACTTGGGTTGGCCAAAATGTATGAACCTGAATTAAAGGTAAGAAAAGTATATTGTACTGCATAGTACGTTGTATGTAATACAATTAGTATTATTATGAATTGATATTGAGATATAGTTAATATTGTTATATATTGAAAAGTATTTTGTACTGCATAGTACGTTGTATGTAATACAATTAGTATTATTATGAATTGATTAGTATTGAGATATAGTTAATATTGTTATATATTGAAAAGTATATTGTATTGCATAGTACGTTGTATGTAATACAATTAGTATTGTTATGAATTGATTAATATTGAGATATAGTTAATATTGTTATATGCTGAAAAGAGTGATTGGTTGAGTATTGATAATGTGATAATATTATGCATGTGATATATGGGCTTACTTGATTAGGTGATGTAATTTTCTTGGCGGCGTACTGGGCGTAAGTACGGGCGTCGGTGATATATGATGCGTACCGAGTGTAGGTACGGGCTCACCTGATTAGGTGGTGAGATTTTCTTGGCGACGTACTGGGTGTAAGTACGGGCGTCAGTGGCATGATAAATATCAGGCGTAGGTACGAGCTCATCTAATTAGACGATGCGATATATTGGTGCCAGATTGTGGCACGGGCTCACCTGATTAGGTGATGCAATTATATGATATATGAGTTCAGGTTTTTGGCATATGCTCACCTGATTAGGTGATGCAATTATGCGACATATGGGTGCCAGACTATGGCACGGGCTTGCCTGATTAGGCGATACAATACAAGATCATCAGATTAAAGCATCGACTTGCCTAATTAGGCAACATGATGTCATGAAGATGGTTGCTTTATGAAGTAACATATATATTATTTATATGATTAAATGAATATGAATTCCATTATTGGTATAATAGTTTTGTATTATCAAATATTCGTATAATAATGTTTATTCGTGGTAGATGCCAGTAGTGATTTGGATTTCATTTTATGAACAAAGTGTGATGGTTTGATTCTTATTGAGTATAAATGACAATATTCGAATAATAAACTATATGCTTGTTATTTTTTTACTTTTCTTGCTGAGTCCTTGTGACTCACGGGTGCTATGTGGTGCACGTAAAGGCAAAGAAAAGCTAGATCAACCATGAGGTGGCAGTCTTCTCCAGCAATGTACATATTGACCTCACTGGCCTGCGTGCCGAGTTGCCAGGAGTTGTTTTGGACTGGCTGTATCTCCTGTGTATTTTGATTTTATGTTTAAATGGTTGTCGTATATATTTCTTTAGAAAAGCTTTTTATAACAGGGATTCCCAGAATACACTTTTTATGCCTTTATAATGTCCGTTTTTAGTGTTTTATTTTAGTGAAGTTTTTAATATTATCACAGTTTTTAATAATTAATTATTCTATTAGTATTAAACTAGTTTATAAAATCACACACGTGGCGTCCCTATAGATTAGGGCGTTACATCCGGGACGTCTTGGAAATTATTTTACCAGGACCTTAGATCTACTCACAAGTATGTTGATTAACACCCTAAATATGAACTTTCTAAAACGATGAAATAAACACATATAAAGTTTAGTAAACCTTACATTGGGTGCAGCAAAATATAATGACTCCTTCCGTTCAGATATCTAGCCATTGATTCCTTTCTGTAGCAGAGCATTATCAATATCTGAACCTGGATCTCTTTCTCTCCTTCTTTACTGCTGAAACTCCTTCTTGTTGAATGTCTTTCTTCACGATCTTCCTCACTATGATTGAGGTATCACTTGCTGTGTGTGGGCACTACTCTAACACTAAGAAATTTCGAAATTGAAGAGGGAAGAAAGAGAAGAATGTCGCGACTAGGTATAGAGAGAGAAGGCTCAGGTTTTTCTCTGAAGGAAAAAGTAGAAAATTTAGTGTAAATTTCCTGAAGCCTTCACTATCTATTTATCGCATTCCACTAGGGTTAGGTTTGAATTATTTGGCATTAAAATAATGAAAATATCAGAGGATAATTCTTATAAAAGTGGTCGGCCATGCAAAGTTGATTTGGGCCTCACTTTTTACAATTTTGCAGTTTTATCTTTTCTGCAATCGATTTTCTCAAAAACGCTAATTTTCAAATTCAACCATTTAAATGCCAATTGTAACTATTTAATAACTATAAATAATTATTAAATAATATTGTCATTTATCATATTTATTAATTGAACCATACAAAGTACCATAATTAACAAATATGCCCCTAAAACTCTTTCTTTACAATTTCGCCCTTACTTAGTGAAAAATTCACAAATAGACATAGTCTAATTTGAGAATTATAATTGATTAATCAAAACCAATTATATGAGTCTTACAAGCAATATTATCTCAACTATTGGGGGGACCATGGGTCTATAATTTATTAATTCTTCGTTGAATCCACATATAGAACTTAGAATTGCACTCTCAGTATATAGAATGCTCTATATGTTCCACCATATAGACACATCATTAGTTATCCATTGTTATAATCCTAATTTGACCAATGATCCTCTATATGAATGATCTACACTGTAAAGGGATTAGATTACCGTTACACCCTACAGTGTATCTTATCCTTAAAACATTTAACCCCGTATAAATGATATTTCAACTTATGTGAAATGAGTACTCCACAATTTATTTTCGTTTGGTCAAGCTCGAAGGAGATCATCCTTTACTTACTATTCGCCAGATAGAAGCTATAGATTCCATGTTTATGTTAGCGCTCCCACTCAATTGCACTACCGTGTTCCCAAAATGTACGTATCACCCTGACCCAAAAGTAGGCTTAACTAACAAATCAAAGAACACGAATAGCCTCTTGAGATTGAGCCTAATCATAACAGGATTAAGATCATTTGATCTAGGATCAACTAGGCGATATTGACTTGAATAGATATTACGGTAAGTTTAATAAATCTAAGTCAAAGTTCAATATCGGTCGCTTCTGATGCATACTCCATGCATCCAACCTGAGCTTTACTTTAATTAATGTTCTGGAAAGAACATAGCATTTCTCCAAATGCAAGTAAACTCTGTTGTAGATTATCATATCAGTAAAACCCTGTGTGTGATAAATCTAGGAAACTTTATTCACATAGTCATGTTTACTTTCCAAAGTGTTGACGACACAATAAACAGGATCAAGTATGTGAAAAGGGTTTCAGATGAATTCATACATTATGTACACATAATCATTAAATAAATCATGTGAACCATGCAACGTTAAATGTTATTTCTGATCTATATTAATAAGTAAATCTGATTATATTGAAATGAGTTTTATTTAGGGCATAAAACCCAACAAACTCCCACTAGCACTAATATAAAACAAAAAGTGCATTTCAAATAATCTCAACACCTTGATATACAAATCAAGTGTAGTAGTAGTAAACTCCTCGTAATAGGATCTGAAAGGTTGAATTAAACACAACCTTTTCTCCACCATTACTCTTCCTTAATCACAAAATCATTGATAATGTGAAATTCCTCTCTATATGTCTACTCTTTTTGGGATACTGGATTCTATACCTTTGGCAACTACTTTTGGTTAATCAGGAAATTAACACTAGTAGTTTAGGAAATTTGGAATGGTGCCAAAGTATATAGAACTTTCCTTAGACTGAATAAGTACCTTTCCTGCAACTTTAACATTCAATCCCTTTCTGGTAGACCTAGAGACTTCAGATAGGTTTTTACACTTCTCCAAAATCACTATTCCACCCCCAGAGTAATCACCATCTTATCAGAAAGATTTTCTAGCACAAAGGCAAATCTCGAAATCTGATGTGGTGTAGTCTAAGAGTTTTAAATACACCCTTATTGAGTAACATATAGTTCCTCTTCTTAATCTTAAGATTTACTTGATTGTCTTCCAATGTTCTTAATCTGATACCTACTCATTACTCCCACTCAACAGCAGGTGTCTAGTCTAAGGCATACTAAAGCATATCCGATACCTCTCACTGTTGATATAAGAAATTCTTTCATGGCTTTATCTTTTCTGGAATAGTTGAGACTTTTCCTTAGATAAATAAAATCTATGCCTAGAAGTCGAGACGCTTCTATAGATTGCCATTAGAAAGAAAATGTTTCAACATCTTACTAAAGTAAGTTGCTTGCATCAGAGTAAGTAATTACCAGGTATACCACAAGCCATAGGTTTAGATAAACTCAAACCTATAATACTAGGAACAGGAAGTCTTGTTAAGTCCATTGAATAGACTTATACACGAAATTTCCTTTTATGTCCTTGTAATAGAAAGTTTAGGTTACTCCATGTGAATGGATTAAACCATAGTTCTATTGGCTTTTCTTCTTAGTTTGTTATCTTGACAATCCATTACTTGTTTAAACTCACAATGGATTTTAATCACTAGTGTCTTCCACGTCATAAGAAGGTGAGTTCCTAGAAACTCTCCCACTACGACAAGGTACCGTGAATTATGTCTAAGAAAACTAAATGGTATTGACCTCTTCGGTTGTGACAAGACAACAGAGGCAGTGGGATCATCATATGTCATATAAGATGATAGAACACTTTTGGAATCAAGAAATAAATATCTCCTTTAATTGGTACTTTATTTTCAGACTTAGTCATTTTCTTAGAAAAGTAGCATTTGTTTAAACAAACACTTTCTTATCTATTGACTATGGGATGGTCCACCCCTAATCACTTAGAATAGCTAATAAACATGCAAACCATGGTTAACAGTTCTAGCTTTTCTTAAGATTTTGATTAGGTCATCCATGAATCTAGTAATGATTTACATTAAGTATACAACTATTACATGTTTCTGAAATTGTATTACCATAGAAGGTCTTAGGCAACAACTAGTAACTAATCATCAATATGCAAATCGAAATTTCTTGGGAGGTAAGTTTGGATATAATTCAAAAATCAAATTAATGATCTTTGAACTGCATATCTACTAACTATTTCTCCACCCCTATCAGTTCGCAAGATCTTTAACCACTTACCTTAATGGTTTTAACCATTGCTAGAAATTTATGAAATTTTTTAAACATTTCAAATTTCTTTGCATAAGGTATAATCTAGAGTGATCATTTTAAGAATACAACGAAAAACTCATATCCACCCCTGAATGTACATCCATCTGCGAATGAGATGAACTTACTTTCAATGGATATAGGCATATTAACTCTTTGCAGAGATTGCTCTTGTCAAAACCACTATGAACAAGATACAAATGCCATAGATTAATAAGAATGTGGTTGTGTCTTTTTGATGACATAGGTTTAGTTACATCAAAGAGTTCTTAGAATAGTGTAAG
This sequence comes from Cannabis sativa, assembly GCF_029168945.1. NCBI lineage: Eukaryota > Viridiplantae > Streptophyta > Magnoliopsida > Rosales > Cannabaceae > Cannabis > Cannabis sativa. Next base: position 30,081,122 of record NC_083605.1, read on the forward strand.
TGGATCCTGGTCACAGAATACTAAACTCATATTCCATACAGTTTGAATCCATTGATAGAAAATGGTTATTAATCACTTGTGAAATTTTAATTGTATTGTATCCTGGAATTAGAAATATAAGAAAATTTCTGTTTGGAATCTAAAATTAAAGTCAAGGACTTAAATTTATACCAAATATAATGAGTAATTCTTCTTGGACCACCACTACTAATTTAAACTCTTAGTCAGATTTGCCCATACAAGTAGGAGATTTCTAAGATTGAGGACTTATATCAATGTGGAATAGAATATCGGGATTATAATCATATGTGTCATTTAATTTCTGAAGAGAAAAAAATAGAATGACATTAAATGATATATAGACCATTCATCCAATGATATGTTATTGAGCTAATTCGAAATGAATAAGCTAAGAGGAATTAGGATAATTTCGTTTATAAATAAGAATCCAACGATACTTCGATTAGCGAGAGTCAAAGTAATCTTATTTATACAATCTTCTTGTTTCATATTGTAAAAATACTAGTCTAAGGTGTAATCAATGGATGAAGAGCTAGATGTTGCATATGCAATATTTATCTTTCGAGATCTAACACTATTATGTATGTCTAATGGTGAAAATCCACTAGGGATTTATCTCATTAGATAAACAAACCAAGTTAGACCAACAATGAAGATTCGAAATTAAACTACAACTTAATAACAGAAAATAACATGGTTCAATATAAATTCATACACAATTCAGAAATTATTAAACACATAGCAAGTAGGAATGACAAGTGAAAATACTAAAACATACAATCCTAAATAATTTCCAAGGTTTTCAACAAACTGATATCAGTGTCCCGTTTAGGTGAGAGTCAAAGCTACCATCCATTGAATAGAGTTGTCAGCTCATCTAAAATGTTGAACATTCTAGCAACCTTTTATTCGATCAAGATTGGAATTCAGCGTTGTCCCGTTTAGGCGAGAGTTAAGGCAATTCTATCTTATGAGCTTCCACCATTAGGGTGATCCATACCATATAAAACACTTACAAACTACTTATCTTTTGAGATTAAACAGTGCGAAATTGCTAATGAACGTTCCTCCATTAGGGAGGATTACTCACTAAAATAAACGCGATCTAAAACCAACAATGGAGATCGAATATCTGAATAATAAAGCTCATTATTTAAAATTTATTTTCATTATTATTTATAATAAAACATATTCATTAAATATCGAATTTAGAATTAAAATTCTAAATTAAAATTTAATTTAATATTTATAAAATTATACTTAGATGGTGATAAAAAATAAATTGAATTATTTCCATCTCAGTAGTAATTTTGATATATAAATATTAAGAAAATTATTTAAGTTGTATTAATTTAAATTAATTTGCAACTCAAAATAAATTTTCATGAGAATATATTTATTGTATTTTGAAAAAGAAAGTATAAAAACTTTATATTTTCGAAATAATTAAATAATAATTACTTAGAAAAATACTTCAAGCAAAATATCACCTATCTAGATTTTCCTTTGACTAATTAATTCAATTTCTAATAATATACTTTAACTCATTTATTTTAAATTAATCAATAAATGAAAAAAAAAATCATTTATTTAAGTTGGTCCAAGAATTAATTAAAATAAATAATTAATTTACAACTTAATCTATTTTTCAAGATAAATTCAAAATCATCTTGCATTAAGAAAAAATATATTTTAAAAATTATTTAAATTTAGTTGAAAAAATAAATTTCAACTAAAAATAATTTTCTATTTAATTAAGTGTCATGAAAAAGAAATATTTAAGTATCATGATGAAAATCAACTTAGATATTTAATTTTCAATTTAATTAAATGTATTAAATTCAAGAAATAAATAATTAAGTGTAGAGAAGGCTTAATTATTAATTTCTAGTTTAATACTAGGAAAAAATATACTTAAAATAAATTGTACCAAAATTAATTATTTAAATAATTAATTTCACAATGTATTATATTTTCCTATTTAATATTAGAAATAATAAGTAGTCTAGAAATAACTATCTAGAAAATATCTTATTTGACTAAGTATCTTTTCCACAAAATTTGCAAAAATATCTTGTTTAAGTTGTTTTAGAAGAATCTAAAATCAACTTAAATATCTTTCAAATTAGATTTAATTAAATTTAAAATTAAATTGTAACCACTTAATTTGAAAATATTCCATTTTAAGTTAATATTTGAAAAAATATCAACTTAAAAAATATCTAAAGAATCTTAATAACCAATACCTAAAATTCTTCAACTTAATTTTTTAAATCCAAAAGATATTCAGATTTAAGTTGGTTAGTTATAGATAATTAAATTTCAACTTAAATAGGAATATTTAATGAAAAATTAAATTAAGCTTCAGAAAGAATCTAGATGGTTATAATTCTATATTTAATTAAGTACAAGAAAATACATATAGTTTAGCTTAGAATATAAAATTCTTTAAAGTATGGTTTTCTTAAATTAATTTCAAAAATAAATGAAATTAATTATGTTGCTAATCAGTTTTATTAGGTTAAACTAGTTTAATTAACCTAGTACAGTTATTCAAATCAGGCAAATGGGCCTTCACAATTGGGGTGGTTCATGTGAGGGGGTGCTGAGTTCAGTATGTCGTACCCACTTCTATGGCTCCCAACTCTCACACAAGGCCCAAAAGAGAGGAATTTAACCTTAAAATGAACAACTGTTATTAATTGAATAGGCCCAAAAACTAAATGGGCCTAAATAAAATCTATCAAAAACTATGATATTTTATTTAGCAACAACAACCTATATGCATCTATAACAAAATTAAACATACAGGCTCACACAGGCACACAATTTGGATGGATCCTATCATGTTGCTAGGTCATACACAGATGAAAGAAGATTGTAAATTTTACCTGTTACAAATTATTTACTTGACCAAGGGAGCCATGAGTTAAAATCAGATCATTGGATCTGTCAATAAGTTAACCATGGCTATTTGCAATCAAGCAATAATAGGTTTTAAAAACTTACAAACAAGCTAAAACACATACTCCTGCAACAAGGTTAGCTGGATAGTTGGATGTAGGATTTATTTAATTTTAAATAAATAATTTCGAAAAAAAATTATTAAAATAAAAAAAAAATTATTTTCGAAAAAGAATAAAATAAAATAAAATTTAAAAATTTTCGAAATTAATATAATAATATTTAAAATTAAACCTACAATTTTGAAAAATTAGGTTTCAACCAACCTAAATATCATTTCAAAATTTGCTAACTACTTTTTTTAAAAATTTAATGTTATTTTATAAATAAAAATTAAATAAAAATTAAAAAAGATAAATAAATATCTTTTTCAGATTTTATAATTTAAATAAATTAAATAACAAAATTTAAAAGTTAGCAAAATATCTTACATCTATTTAAAATTACATGATTATAGCTATCTTATTTTAAATTTAAATAAGGTCAAATTATTTTCAAAAATATTTAATTTAAAAAATTTAATATCTGACCTTAAATTTAAAAATAAGATAAGATATAATCAAATTTAAAAATAAGATGGATAATTAAACAAAAAAGTTAGATATTTACTATTTTCAAATTCAAATTACACTAATATCATGAATTAAGTTTAAAAAATATTAATTAATTTAATTATGATAATTAGAATTGAATTAGGAATAGTAAATGTATAAATACAGAACTACACAAAAATTCGGAAGTTAAATCCATGAAAAAGCATGAAAAATCGAAGAAAAATGAAAAAAATGAGAGATGTACGGACAGTATGCTGAGCATACATGTCCGCGCGCACATTGGGTGTGCTTGGGCGTGGAACCTCGGCGCAGGGAAGGAATTGCATGATTTCCGCGCGCGTGTCCCTGTTGCACGATCCTGATTTTTTTCGAAACTTCAAAAAATCATAACTAAGTCAAATTAAATCGAAATTGAATTCTGTAAAAAAGTAAATTGCTTAATTTTTTTCCATACTATCCAATAAAAATAATTCCAGAAACAGATATTCAATTATTTTTCATGAAAATTCACAAACATCAATCAATCATCATATAACACTCAATACAACATGATCCCATCCAAAACATCAAACAATCGTTTTAAGTCCAAATTTCTTGCAAGCAAATCAATTACCATGGCTCTGAGGCCAGTTGTTGGAAATTATTTTACCAGGACCTTAGATCTACTCACAAGTATGTTGATTAACACCCTAAATATGAACTTTCTAAAACGATGAAATAAACACATATAAAGTTTAGTAAACCTTACATTGGGTGCAGCGGAATATAATGACTCCTTCTGTTCAGATATCTAGCCCTTGATTCCTTTCTGTAGCAGAGCATTATCAATATTTGAACCTGAATCTCTTTCTCTTCTTCTTTAGTGCTGAAACTCCTTCTTGTTGAATGTCTTTCTTCACGATCTTCCTCACTATGATTGAAGTATCACTTGCTGTGTGTGGGCACTACTCTAACACTAAGAAATTTCGAAATTGAAGAGGGAAGAAAGAGAAGAAGGTGGCGGCTAGGTATAGAGAGAGAAGGCTGAGGTTTTTCTCTGAAGGAAAAAGTAGAAAATTTAGTGTAAATTTCCTGAAGCCTTCACTATCTATTTATAGCATTCCACTAGGGTTAGGTTTGAATTATTTGGCATTAAAATAATAAAAATATCAAAGGATAATTCCTATAAAAGTGGTCGGCCATGCAAAGTGGATTTGGGCCTCACTTTTTGCAATTTTGCAGTTTTATCTTTTCTGCATCTGATTTTCTCAAAAACGCCAATTTTCTAATTCAACCATTTAAATGCCAATTATAACTATTTAATAACTATAAATAATTATTAAATAATATTGTCATTTATCATATTTATTAATTGAACCATACAAAGTACCATAATTAACAAATATCTCCCCAAAACTCTTTCTTTACAATTTCGCCCTTACTTAGTGAAAAATTCACAAATAGACATAGTCTAATTTGAGAATTATAATTGATTAATCAAAACCAATTATATGAGTCTTACAAGAAATATTATCTCAACTAGTGGGGGGACCATGGGTCTATATAACCGAGCTTCCAATAAGCAGATCAAGAATTTATAACCTAAATTCACTGACTTATTAATTCTTCGTTGAATACACGCGTAGAACTTAGAATTGCACTCTTAGTATATAGAATCCTCTATATGTTCCACCATATAGACACATCATTAGTTATCCATTGTTATAATCCTAATTTGATCAATGATCCTCTATATGAATGATCTACACTGTAAAGGGATTAGATTACCGTTACACTCTACAATGTATCTTATCCTTAAAACATTTAACCCCGTATAAATGATATTTCAGCTTATGTGAAATGAGTACTCCACCATTTATTTTCGTTTGGTCAAGCTCGAAGGAGATCATCCTTTACTTATTATTCGCCAGATAGAAGCTATAGATTCCATGTTTATGTTAGCGCTCCCCCTCAATTCACTACCGCGTTCCCAAAATGTACGTATCACCCTGACCCAAAAGTAGGCTTAACTAACAAATCAAAGAACACGAATAGCCTCTTGAGATTGAGCCTAATCATAACAGGAATAAGATCATTTGATCTAGGATTAACTAGTCGATATTGACTTGAATAGATATTACGGTAAGTTTAATAAATCTAAGTCAAAGTTCAATATCGGTCCCTTCCGATGCATACTCCATGCATCCAACCTGAGCTTTACTTTAACCAATGTTCTGGAAAGAACATAGCATTTCTCCAAATGCAAGTAAACTCTGTTGTAGATTATCATATCAGTAAAACCCTGTGTGTGATAAATCTAGGAAACTTTATTCACATAGTCATGTTTACTTTCCAAAGTGCTGACGACACAATAAACAGGATCAAGTATGTGAAAAGCGTTTCAGATGAATTCATACATTATGTACACATAATCATGAAATAAATCATGTGAACCATGCAACATTAAATGTTATTTCTGATCTATATTAATAAGTAAATCTGATTATATTGAAATGAGTTTTATTTAGGGCATAAAACCCAATAGGACGTACATCGTCTAGCTCCTCGATCTCTTGGACCTCAGCTCCTCCATCTGGACGGCCGGATCATGTTCGGCGCTGGGCAAAATGGCATGCCGAGCAACTTGAGGATCAAATGCGTCAGCTAGACGCGTGATTCTCTTTTTACGAGCCACTTGATCAAAGTGGAGAATGCCCTTCGCTAGAGGAAGGTGGGCTAGAACAAAGACGAGGATGATCCTCGTGGAGAAGTTGAAGCAGGTCCTGGTCGATCCGATGTCCGTGTTCCCAAGACTCACATGAGTTCATCTGCAAAAGAAAACACACGAGATGAGTGTTTGGTCGGAATATTGAACGATAAACAAGCAAATATGCCGACCAGGAGTACTCAATAGATTAAAGAACGATTATGTTCAAAGAAAATTCAGAACTCAAGAAGTGAAAAATTTTCTTGAGTTAGGGCAAAAAAAGTTCATGAAGCTTAGAATAAGCAAGATGAAAGATGGACGTTATGCAGTTCAGAAACAAGCATTATGGCTGTAAAATCGCACGAAGACATGATAAAGAAGAATCGTAGAGGTTTCTAAACCTAGGGTTTCCTAAACATTTTTCTACAGCACAGTAGAAGGTGCATTCGAAATGTAAACATGAAAAGATAAGCATAAAGGAAATCAAAAACTTACTCGAGAGTCAGATGTCTGAGTTCGAGCAACGTCAATCCAACAAGCAGTCTGTATGAAGGCACTTCGGCAACCTTGAAGCCAAGAATTTCTCTTTTCTCTATGAAGCTTACTTAACAAAGAAGGGTGATGAAAATGAGTTTATGTGCCAACCTTGAAGCCAAGAATTTCTCTTTTCGCTCTGAAGCTTACTTAACGAAGAAGGGTGATGAAAATGAGTTTATGTGCCAATGTTGTTGGTATTTATAAGCAAGTCACGAAAAGAGGTAATTGCCTCAAAGGAACCTCAGACGCCACAGTTTCCCTCCTTAAAAGCGAATATCAGAAATCAAAAATAATCAAGTGCAGCCGTGAGCCGTGGAGAGAGAAAGTCAGATTTTGAAATATTAATTGTCAGAGCATTTATTAGCCGAAAACCGAAGGGACGCCCAGTCAGCCTCACATCAAGTCTCGGACGGTCGCACTCAACAAGTGTCCCCATCTAAAGGCAGAAACAACTCGGATGAAGTCTACACACAACTTCGGAAGTCCCGTACAGACTTAGGGGGCAAATGCTATCCCAATTTTTGCACTTTGACGTAGCATCACATGAATGGTGACACGTGGAATCCACTTGGAATATTTGCCCAGGAAGCATAGTCCGAACAAGACATATCGCTGGCACACTCAGAGCAAAGTATTCAGCAATCCGCGCAGAGCAACCAACACTTAGCGAATTCAGCTTTCGCATTATGAGTCATCAGCACAATCCCTATAACTCAGGGATTAGTTTACGTGGATATGGCATACACACGATCCCACTATCAATGTATTCAGCCTCAATCCCACGATCCTTGTATTCAGCATTGATCCCACGATCTTTCTGTTTATACGCATTGTAACGAGAGGGAAAACTCTTCCTCTCCAAGCTTACTAGCCCTATAAATATTGATGTATATTCACTGGGCAAGAGATTGGTCAAAAAGCAGTTGAGCTAAGACTATACTATTATCTAAGAATTATATATTTAGAGATACTGTTGTAAGATACTATTGAAAATTAATTTTGGACCAACTTAAATTAGAATGTTTTCTTAGATATTAAATTAGAATTAATAATTAAGCTGAATTTATTCTAGATACTAAATTATTTCTATTTTAATGAATTTAATTAAATAAAAAAATATATTTTAGTTGGAAATTTTTTAATTTCAGATCAACTTAAATTAGAATAATTTTGAAAGTATATTTTATTTTGTTTTACTAATCATAATACCACATAATTTCGAATCGCGTTTATTATTTATATGTAGATATCTTGAAATTTTCAATTTTTTGAAAATTAGATTAAAGTTAAAAATTAATTTGTTAATTAATTTTAGATCAACCTAAATTAAGTAATTTTCATTAATGATTTGATTAAAATAAATAGAGTAAAATATATATTATATTTTTATTAGAAAATAAGTAATTTGTTTATGAATTATCTAGATAGATATTTTCGAGGTAGATTTTTGGTATTTTTCTAGATACTAGGTGAATGTACGTGCCGAGCCACGTATTGCTAGTTTCATTTAAGATTTTGGTCTTTTTAAGATTTTGAATGTATTTTATTTTTAAAGATTGCAAATTTTTTGTTTGAAAAAATTAAATATTTATATTTGAAATATTATTTAATAATGTATTAAAAATAATATTAGTGTAATTATAAAATTATAAATAAATTTATTATTGGAGTAGTAGTAGATTATTCTATTTAGTTCTTTTTTTAACATAGCATTTGTAATGTAAGTTTATATCTATAAATATTCTGTAAAGTGTTAATATTATATGAACATCTCCATTTATAAAACTAAAAAGTGGGTCAATGACAGAAGTGGTATATCTGCAATCACACAAAGATAGAAGTGGTATTTCTGCTTCCTATGCTTATCCAGAGAAAACAATAGATAACGTGAGGTTAACTTTAATATATAAAGATTTTTCTTTTTTAAAAAATAAATAAAAAAATTATTAATATTCTCTCAAGATAGGTTTGTTAGAGAGATATGTGACTAAGATGATTTTTTTTTTTAAATTTAAAAAGAGATTATTAATATTTAAAAGATTGTTTAATTTTTTGGATTTAATTATTGGGTTTATTTGTTAATGGGAGATCAAACCTAATCGTTAAATTTAACAGATATTCTTTTATTTTTAAGTATATTCTGTTAAACCAAGAAATGCCGTTAAATAGGCACTTTTAATATATAAAGATATTTAATTAAATAAGAAAATTAATATTTAAGTTGATTTTATTCAAGACACTTAAATATTTTATATTTTTCTTAAGATATTTAATTAAGTAGGAAAATTATATTTGTGTTGAAAATTAATTTATATAGTTTTAGACCAACATAAATTAGAATATCATTTCAGTTTTATTTTATTTTATTTTAATGAATTTTTAAAATTAAATACATTAGATTTCGAATGCAATTATACATATATTTATAGAAAATTAAATTTGAGTTAGAAATTAATTTTAATTAAATTTGGACCAACTTAAATTAAGTAATTTTCAAAATATTTATTGGAAAATTATTACTAAGAATGAAAAATAAATTTTATTTTTAAGATCTCCTAGGGTATAATTTTATAAATATTAAATTAAAATTTATATTTGGAGTCATCTAAATTAGTAATTTTAATTAAATAAATATATATTAAAATAAATAGATTAAAATAAGATATCAAATGAAAATACAACTCTTTAAAATAATGAGCTTTAGTTATAAGGATATTCGATCTCCATTGTTGGTCCTGCATGGTTAATTTGTTTTCAATATAACCTTGAGACGCTAGACTTTGTCCCTCTAATGGATAGTTATTCGTTGAAGCATTTAACACCATAACGATCTCTTATGATAAGTATTTTGTAAGTTTTCATCTCTATTAGACTCTCCCCTACGATGACTACTTAAAAATAAATTTTCGAAGTATGAAACAATGGTGGAAGCTCATAAAATAAGAATAACCTTTACTCTCGCCTACCGGGACAATGTTGGATTCTTATTTTGATCGAATAAAAGGTTGCTAGAATGGTGTCCATCTTAGATGAGCTAACAACTCTATTCAATGAATGATATCTTTGACTCTCGCCTACGTATCAGTTTGTTGGAAACCTTAGAAATTATTTAAGATATGATAGTTTCTATTTTCACATGTCTTTATTATTTGCTAAATGCTTAATAATTTTTGAATTGTGTATGAATTTATATTGAACCATGTTGTTTTTTGTTATTAATGGTAGTATAATTTTGAATCTTCATTGTTGGTCTAACTTAGCTTGTTGTTTTTAATGGGACAAATCCCAAAGGATTGTCATCCATAAGACAAACATAATAGTGTTAGATCTTAATAGATAAGTATTTGTAAATGCAACATCTAGTTGTACATCCAAAGATGATAACTTAGACTAGTGTTTACAATATGAAACAATGAAGAGATTTATAAAATAAGAATAACTTTGACTCTCGCCTATCGGGACATCGTTGGATTCTTATTTTAATCGAAATTATTCTTTAATTTTTCCTCTTAGCTTTTTCATTTAGAATTTGCTTAAATTCTATATCATTGGATGAATGGTTTATAAATCATTTGCTTATGATGTCATTCTATTTTCTTTTATGAAATTGAATGGCGCAGATGACTATACTCTTGACATTCTATCTCGAAATGATATAAATCCTTGATCTTAGAAATCTCCTACTTGTATGTGCTTACTTAAGGCAATTTAAACTTAGAGTTAGATTAGTAGTGGTGGTCCAAGCTAGAATAATTACTCATGTTTATTTGGTATAAATTTAAGTCTTTGACTTTAAATTTTAGATTATAAATAGAAATTTTAAATTTCAGTTTCCTAGAATACATTGGACAATACAGTATGACTTTCACAAGTTAACTTCCTTTTCTTCTTGTTCCCACTTTTCCTCATTTTATCATTTTTTCTAACTTCGAGTGGCCTTCTCCTCGCAGGCTTCTCTTCTCTCCTATGTTACCCATCAAAAATTGTCTCAGCGAGTTGATATGCTCGAGACTGCGCTTCGGTAGATTAGGGAGCATAGGGACGACTTAGCCAAAAAGTGGAATGACTCGGTGGTCGAGGTTTCTCGCACCAAGGACAAAGGAGAAAAGCAGTGTCTAACTGACCAAAAGAAGGTCAAGGAACTCGAGGACTCTCCCAAGTCCCTCCAAGCTGATCACGAGAAGAAACTCAAGGAGTTAGAAGCTGAAACCAAAGACAGGGTCAACAACATCAGCAGAAGGACCATCTATCAAATTTGGTCAGCCAACCTCGATTTGGACTTTAGTTTCTTGGGCGACAGTGCTGATGCCATGCTTGCCTTCTGCGAGAAGACCAGGAGAGAAGTATTAGGCGAGGAAGGAGAAGTTGAAGCAGAATAAGAAGATCCAACCAAATCTCCTACAATGTAGGCTTGGTTTTTAAGTATTAGGAAAATGGCCAGATGGCCGAGACAATAATATGCCCCATGTGCCACTTTTATAAGAACAAATTTGCAAAGTTTGATGGCCAACTTTACTCTTATTTTATCTTTTATTCATTGCCTCGTATTTATGCATTCAAACTTAATATATTTGCTTACTTGTGTTTTTTCTCACAATTTAAACAATTATACTTTAATCAAATTTAAAATACTTTAAGCCTTTCCATTGCTTTTATTTTCTTTTGATATTATTTAAGTAGTTAGTAATCTACTATGTGCGTGAGAAGTTATTATCTGATATGCTTTTGATTTGCGAGCAGTTATCAGTTCTGCTTTGCGTCAGCAATTATGATCTATTTTAGACAAACTTAAACATTTAATAATTTATCTCGTGAATCACTTTGTATATTTTTGATTGCCTGTATGAATATTTAATCCTTCTATTCACACCTTAGCTTAAGTATTTTTTTGAGACATCTTTGCATGTAGCTTATCGTTGTTTTATGAGTTAAATCTCATTTACAACTGCTACTTTTGACTTTGCATCATCCATAGATGACTTTAATCAACCACTTAAAAAACTTTGAAATTTTTTTAAAATGTAGGGTTTGCAATATATTATGTATTTTCAGATAATTTCCAGTTGATCATACACATATATATGCCCCTTAATTAATTTTAAAGAATAAGACTTTGTACTTAGAAAAGAATTAACTTTATTAATAACTGAAGTTCAAAATATTACATCAGAAAGAGAGATTACAACATTAATTTACTTGTAGTAGGGTCGCAAATGCTCTACATTCTAGTGGTTCTTTAATAGCGAGTTGTTAAGCCGAGCTAATTTATAAACCCTGGTTCTAACTATTGCTTCGATCACATAAGGCCCTTCCCATTTTGGGTTAAATACTCCTGTAGATGCATCTCTCGTATTTGCAAATACTCGCCTTAGCACCAAATCACCAACGTTAAAGAGCCTCTTCTTCACTTTTTTGTTGAAATATCTTGTCACTCGGTGTTGGTATGTTGCATTAGTAATTTGCGACTCAGTATGTTTTTCCTCAAGTAGATCCAAGGGCAATTTCAGGAGTTCTTAGTTTTCTTCTTAATTAAAGAAATCTCGTCTGTTGGTCACAATATTGACTTCTACTGCCAACATTGCCTTCGAGCCAAGTGCCAGCGAGAATGGAGTATGCCCTGTTGCTATTTTCTTAGTTGTTCTGTGAGCCCAAAGTACTTGTGGTAGTTCATTGATCCATGTACCTTTTGCAGCGGCCAACTTCTTTTTGATAGTATCCTTCAAGGTTTTGTTAACAGCTTTACATGCCCATTCGCTTGAGGCCTTAATACTGACGAGAAGCTCTTAATAATCTTGTTTCTCTCGCATAACTCAGTGAATAACTTTCTTGCAGGTTATGGAAACAAGAGGTTCCGCCTCTGTCCACTTTGTGAAGAAGTCGACTGCCACCACTACGTACTTTGCTCCTCATCACCCTGTGGGGAGTGCCCCAATCAAATCAATCCCCCATATTGCAAATGGGTGAGGCGAGGTCATCACTCTTAGCTTTATTGGTGGTACGCGAGGTATACGTGAAAACCTTAGACATTTATCGCATTTTTTGATAAAATCGTGTGTGCCTTTATTTATAGTTGGCCAATAGTATCCTTGTCGAATTATTTTCTTTGACAAGATTTGCCAACCTGCATGGTCTCCACAAAAGCCTTCATGGATTTCTTTGATAATATTGTTTTCTTTTGTGGGGAGAACACACCGTAGGAGAGGCATTGAATAGCCCCTTCTATACAATTTGCCTTCTATTATCGTGTAGCGAGGCACCGAATACAAGAGTTTTCATGCCTCGTTTTTGTCAGCTGAAAGTTGCCTGTTGAGAAGATAATTGACTATGGGTATCATCCAAGTAGGTGAGTTGTCTATCATATGAACTTCTTCCTTTTCACATATACTCGGCTCATCTTACACTTCCACCGGTACCAAGTTCAATTCATCAAGGTTGTTCTATGAGGCCAATTTCGCCAGGGCGTCGGCATTAGAGTTTTGTTCTGTTGGACTTTGTTCAATTTTAAAATAGTCAAACATTTCCAAGTTCTTCTGAACCTTATCTAGGTATTTTGCCATTTTTAATCCCTTAGCCTGGTATTCCCTTAGGACTTGGTTTACAATTAATTGCGAATCACTATGGCATATAAGATTTTTGACCTTTAACACTTCAGCTATCTTTAAACCAATGATCAAGGCTTCATACTCAACCTTGTTGTTTGAAGTCTCAAACTGAAATCTTAAGGCATAGTGAAACTTAAAGCCTTCTGGCAACATCAGTATCACCCCTGCACCCGAGCCTTGTCCATTGGATGCTCCGTCCACGTACAACAACCAAGTATTCGTGTCTCATTGAACAAGCGAATTTTCATCTTGAGTTATTCCCTCTATCAGGAAGTCTACCAAGAATTGGCCCTTGATGGATGTTCTTGGGTAATAAGTTATGTCGAACTGCCGCAGTTCAGTTGACCATTTTATCAATCTTCTGAAGCATCTAGTTTTGACAAAACTTGTCTCAGGGGTTGATCAGTTAACACCTTTATTGGATGTGCCTGGAAGTGAGGCCTTAATTTGCGAGATGCATGAATTAGGCATAGGGAAAGTTTTTCAAGAGGTGGATACCTCGATTTTGCCCCCAGTAACCTTTTACTGACATAGTAAACTGGTTGGTGGTGCTTTCCCTCTTCTCGCACTATTGTTCCACTAATCGCATTTTTCGAGACTGCCAAGTAGAAAAGTAAAGTTTCTCCAATTATTGGTTTTGCCAAAACTGGAGGTGTTGACAAGTGCCTTTTTATGCTTTTAAAGGCCTCCTCGCATTCATCTGTCCACTCGAACTTTTTGTTGCCTCGCAGTACATTGAAGAATGGTAGGCACCTACCAGTTGATTTCGAAATAAATCTGTTAAGAGCTTCCATTCGACTGGTTAAGGCCTGAACTTCCTTTGGTTTTGTTAGTGATGGCATTTCTATCAAAGCCTTAATTTTCTCAAGACTTGCTTCAATGCCCCTAGCGTTGACTATGAATCCCAGAAATTTTCCTAAGGAGACTCCAAAGGAACACTTTTTTGGGTTAAGTTTCATATTGTAATTTCTTAGTATCTCAAACCACTCCGCAAGGTCTTTTGTGTGATCTCCACTTTTTATCAACTTCACCAACATATCATCGACGTAGACCTCCATGTTTCTTCCTATCTGTTTCACAAACATTTCATTTACTAGTTGTCAATACATTACCCCAGTGTTTTTCAAACCAAAAGGCATGACTTTATAACAATAAAGTCCCATGTTGGTTACGAAGCTTGTATGCCCTGATCAATCTGGTTATATCCAGAATATGCGTCCATGAACGTCATAAGCTCGTGTCCAGCAGTAGCATCCACTAACTGGTTGATTTTTGGTAGTGGAAAGCAATCCTTTGGACACACATTGTTTAAATGTGAGAAGTCGATACAAGTTCTCCAAGTTCCATTTAGTTTTGGGACAAGGATAGGATTGGATATCCACGAGGGATAAAATGCCTCGCGTATAAAGTCATTACTCAATAACTTATCCACTTCCTGCTTGAGTGCCCCTTGTCTCTTAAAATCCAAGGGCCGTCGCCTTTGTCTCTTGGCTGGGTAATTTGGGTCGATATTCAAGTGGTGACAGATAATCTTAGGGTTAATCCCTATCATATCTGAGTGGCTCCAGGCGAATTGATCCTGGTTTGCCCTTAAAAAACTTATTAGTTGCTATTTTAGTTTTCATCTAGGTTTTTCCCACTGAATACACACTTTGTGGGATTTTCTGGATATAAAATAACCTCTTCCGATTCCTCGATTGGTTTTAATTGGTTTTGTTCATCTTGAATCCGAGGATCAAGATCCTCATCCTGCTTCTCGCCTTCTTCAGTTGTGACTGCCATTAGTTGATGGCCAGCTTTTCTATTCTGTAGCTCTATCCGGTAGCATTCATGAGCCAGAAGTTGGTCACCTCGCACCACCCCTACACCTGTTGGTGTCTGAAACTTCAGGGATAGGTGTTTAATTGAACTAAGTGCACCTAGTCCCATTAACGCTGGTAGACCAAGCAGTATGTTGTAGGCCAACGACAGGTCGACAACTAGAAAGTCTTGCATTATGGTAGTGGATAAAGGCGTCTTGCCCACAGTTAATGGGAATTCAATTATCCCTTTACTTGCTACACTATCTTTTGTAAATCTGCACAGATTTACCATGCATGGTTTTAACTTTGCTTTCTCCAGTCCCATTTTCTTTAGTGTATCCTTATAAAGGATATTCATTGAACTTCCATTATCCACCAACACCCTCTTTATTCTTTTATTGGTGAGTAGGATTGTGATCACGAGCGGGTCGACGTGAGGGTACCTCAAGTGTTTTGTGTCTTCCCCTAAAAACACAATTGGAGGTTCCTCAGCCTTGGCTCTCTTAGATGATTCTGAAGCAAAGGTTGATTGCTCGTTCTTAACTTCCTTAACATATCTCCTTTAGGCATTGTTACTTTCTCCTGCGGGATGTGGCCCTCTCGAGATAACTAAAGTGTCCTCCCCTTCAACAGGAGGAGGTTGTAATCCTTGGTCACCCGGGTTATTGGGCAGATTTGGCTGGTTTTGTCCATTGCTTTGTCATTTCACATATTGCCAGAAGTAACCATGCGAGATGAGGCTTTCTATCTTGTCTTTCAATTGACGACATTCTTCTATCGTATGCCCTATATCCTTATGGAATTTACAAAATTTCATTGCATTCCTTTTATGCCTCGCATGTCTCATGGGCTTAGGTTTGCGGAATGCGACCCTGTGCACATGTGCGAGGTAGATATTTTTCTGAGTTTCATTAAGCTCGGTATAAATAGTGTAGATTAGCACGTACTTGTCGTGCTTTTTCTAATTTTTCTTATCTTTCGCAAGTTCCTTAGAGTCGTCTTTCCTCTTTGTACTAGAGCCTCTTGGATTGTCAACCTTTGTCAAGACGGTACTTGTCGAGACAGTGCTGGGTTTACCTCCCGAGCCAATATTTAACAAATTCATCTCTTTCCTTGATTCCTCTTTTCGAACAAACATCTGAGCTCTCTCATTGAACTCACTGATGTTTTTCATTGGGCGGCCCTGCAAATCATCCAACAGTTCGCCTCTAGTCATCGAGAGATCAGTTGTGATCCTTACTTGAAGAGCAGTAAGTTGGATACTGTCGTTCAAGTTTCTAACCCTTGCAGCAGCTGTACTGAAATGACTTAAGTAGGCCTTAAGCACTACTTTATGTTAGTAAGGGAAGACGTTTCAGGTCACCTGTCTCTTGCTGCCTAGAACTGTTTCTTGAAGTCTTTAGATAGTTGTTCCCAAGAGGTGATCGAGTGATGGGTGAATTTGTTGAACCAGCTGCTCGCTGCCCCAACTAGCGAGGTAGGGAATAAAATACAGCCTAAGTTATTCATAACATTGCTAGCTCACATGATGGTATTAAAATTATTTAGGTGAGCGACCGGATCCATAGTCTCATCATATGACGAGACGTGAGGGTTTTTAAATCCCTGAAAAATTCAACACTCATAATGTTTGGATGGAAAGGCTCAGGTTCTTCGTCTGAGTCGTAACCAGGTAGTTTCCCATATTCCCCATCTTGGTATCTCCTGAATTTATCCTCCAAATCAATGATTCGCAATTGGATAGGATCCTCTTGCTTTTGATTGAGTTGTTGACGTAATTTAGGCTTTTCTGGTTCAATTGCTCACAAAGATCCAACCGTTCTAGATCATAATTACTTATAGATCTCGTCCTTGAATAACTCTCCATTCTAGTTGTGCCCGTACTCTCTCGATCATTACTACGATGAGTTCTATCCCCTCCTCGCGTAGATCGACTATGACCTCGCGATCTTGTACATCTCGAACTAAAACTTGCTTCGTCATGTACGGGCCTTCTCCTTTGGGAACGAGTTGATACATGTCCCCTTCTGGGGTTTGTATATGCCCCTTCCCTATCAGTGCGAGAAGGACGTTGATGATGTCTCGGGGGCAATCCACTTGTCGTAGGTTGAGTCTCAGGATCTCTCTCGTTACCACGAGGGATTTCTTATTCCCTAATCCGAGGTTGCCTTCTACTCACATTTCTACGAGAAGACTCTTATATAAATCACGATTTCCATTCCCTAGGTTGTAAATCCCCGGGGTCTCCGTGGTACTTCTTGACGCGGTGCCTGGTCATTGGGTTGTTCTGTTGGAAATTATTTTACCAGGATCTAGATTTACTAACAAGTATGTTTGATTAACAATCTAATATGAATTCTAACAATGAAAATAAACACATATAAAGTTTAGAAAACCTTACAGTGGGTGTAGCGGAATATTATGACTCCTTCCATTCAGATCTCTAGCCCTTGATTCCTTTCTGTAGCAGAGCATAATCAAGATCTGAATCTGGATCTTCTTTTCTCCTTCTTTGATGCAGATTTTCCATAGTCTTACATACTATGATTGAGATACCACTTGATGTGTGTGGGCACTACTCATCACTCAAGGTTTCAAAATTTAGAGAGAAGAAAAGAGAGAGAGGCGTGTGGCTTTCTGAGAGAAACTAAATGATCAAAGTTGTGTGTAAGTTGTTTGTTTCCTGAAGCCAACACTTTCTATTTATAGAAAACCCTCTAGGTTTAGGTTAGAATTGTATGGCATTAAAATAATAGAAACTACAAATGGTATTTCCTAGTGCATGTGGCCGGCCATACAAAGGGAATTGGGCCTCACTTTGCAACTTTCCCATTTTGTTATTTTCCATTCCTATTTTCTCAAAAATGTTAATTTTCCAATTTAACCTTTTAAATGCCAATTCTAATTATTTAATAACTTGAAAATAATTATTAAATAATATTGTCATTTAATATATTTATTAATTTAGACATGTAAAGTCTCTTAATTAATAAATAAACCTAAAATCTATTTTCTTTACAATTTCGCCCTTGCTTAGTGAAAATTCATAAAGTAGACATAGTCTAACTTTAGAATTATAATTGATTAATTAAAATCAATTAACTGAGTCTTACAAGCAGTATGGTCTCAACTAGTATGGGACAATGGGTCTATATAACCGAGCTTCCAATAAGTCGAACCGAATTTACCAAGTAAATTCCCTAACTTATTAATTCCTTGTTGAATCCACACTTAGAACTTGGAATTGCACTCTCAGTCATATAGAACGCTCTATATGTTCCATGATATAGACACGTCATTAGTTATCCATTGTTATAACCCTAATGTGATCAATGACCCTCTAATAGATGATCTACATTGAAAAGGCAATACTGTTACCGCTACACATTCAATGTATTTTATCCTTAAAACACTTACCTAATGTGATCAATGACCCTCGAAGGATATCAACGTTTCACTTCTAAGTTCCTATAGAAGTTATAGATTCCATATTTATGGTAGCGCTCCCACTCAATTATACTATCATGTTCCCAAAATGTACGTATCACCCTGACCCAAAAGTAGGCTTAACTAACAAATCAAAGAACATGTATAGTACTCTTGAGATCGAACTTACGCATATCAGGATTAAGGTCATTTGATCTAGGATCAACAGGTGATATTTAATTGAATAGATATTACGGTAAGTTTTAATATATCTAATCAAAGTTCAATATCGGTCCCTTCCGATGTATACTCCATACATCCGATACTGGTGGTCCCTTCCGATGTATACTCCATACATCCGATACTGGTAAACTTTGTCAATGTCCTGGAAAGGACATAACACTTTTCCAAGGGGTAAGAATACCTATCGCTGATTATACCATGTCAGTCTAAATCCAGTGTTCTGACAAATCAGGGAATAAACTTTTGAACATATAATTAAGATTATATTCCACTGTGCTGACAACACTATAATCTTTAACAAGCTCATATGTTCTAGACTTAATGTTGGAAATTATTTTACCAGGATCTTAGATCTACTCACAAGTATGTTGATTAACACCCTAAATATGAAATTTCTAAAACGATGAAATAAACACATATAAAGTTTGAGAAACCTTACATTGGGTGCAGCGGAATATAATGACTCCTTCCGTTCAGATATCTAGCCCTTGATTCCTTTCTGTAGCAGAGCATTATCAATATCTAAACTTGGATCTCTTTCTCTAATTCTTTAGTGTTGAAACTCCTTCTTGCTGAAAGTCTTTCTTCACGATCTTCCTCACTATGGTTGAGGTATCACTTGCTGTATGTGGGCACTATTCTCACACTAAGAATTTCGAAATTTCAATGAAGAAGAAAGAGGAGAAGAGGTCGGGCAAAGATAGGGAGAGAGAGAGAGAGAGGCTCAATTTTTTCTGAATCAGAAGTGTGAAATTTAAGTGTCAATTTCCTGAAGCCTTCACTATCTATTTATAGCATTCCACTAGGGTTAGATTTGTATTATTTGGCATTAAAATAATGAAAATATCAGAGGCAAAAACCCTACAAAAGTGGCCGGCCATACAAAGTGGATTTGGGCCTCACTTTTGCAATTTTGCAGTTTTATCTTTTCTCCATCTGATTTTCTCAAAAACGCCAATTTTCAAATTCAACAATTTAAATGCCAATTCTAACTATTTAATAACTATAAATAATTATTAAATAATATTGTCATTTATCATATTTATTAATTGAACCATACAAAGTATCATAATTAACAAATATGCCCCTAAAACTCTTTCTTTACAATTTCGCTCTTACTTAGTGAAAAATTCACAAATAGACATAGTCTAATTTGAGAATTGTAATTGATTAATCAAAACCAATTATATGAGTCTTACAAGCAATATTATCTCAACTAGTGGGGGACCATGGGTCTATATAACCGAGCTTCCAATAAGCAGCTCAAGAATTTATAACCTAAATTCACTGACTTATTAATTCTTCGTTGAATCCACGCATAGAACTTAGAATTGCACTCTCAGTATATAGAATGCTCTATATGTTCCACCATATAGACACATCATTAGTTATCCATTGTTATAATCCTAATTTGATCAATGATCCTCTATATGAATGATCTACACTGTAAAAGGATTAGATTACCGTTACACCCTACAATGTATTTTATCCTTAAAACACTTAACCCCCTATAAATGATATTTCAGCTTATGTGAAATGAGATCTCCACCATTTATTTTCGTTTGGTCAAGCTCGAAGGAGATCATCCTTTACTTACTATTCTCCAGATAGAAGCTATAGATTCCATGTTTATGTTAGTGTTCCCACTCAATTGCACTACCGTGTTCCCAAAATGTACGTATCACCCTGACCCAAAAGTAGGCTTAACTAACAAATCAAAGAACACAAATAGCCTCTTGAGATTGAGCCTAATCATAACAGGATTAGGATCATTTGATCTAGGATCAACTAGGCGATATTGACTTGAATAGATATTACGGTAAGTTTAATAAATCTAAGTCAAAGTTCAATATTGGTCCCTTTCGATGCATACTCCATGCATCCAACCTGAGCTTTACTTTAACCAATGCTCTGGAAAGAACATAGCACTTCTCCAAATGCAAGTAAACTCTGTTGTAGATTATCATATCAGTAAAACCCTGTGTCTGATAAATCTAGGAAACTTTATTCACATAGTCATGTTTACTTTCCAATGTGTTGACAGCACAATAAACAGGATCAAGTATGTGAAAAGGGTTTCAGACGAATTCATACATTATGTACATATAATCATGAAATAAATCATGTGAACCATGCAACATTAAATGTTATTTCTGATCTATATTGATAAGTAAATCTGATTATATTGAAATGAGTTTTATTTAGGGCATAAAACCCAACAAACTCCCACTTGCAGTAATATAAAACAAAATGTGCATTTCAAATAATCTCACCACCTTGATATACAAATCAAGTGTAGTAGTAGTAAACTCCTCGTAATAGGATCTGAAAGGTTGAATTAAACACAACCTTTTCTCCACCATTACTCTTCCTTAATCACAAAATCATTGATAATGTGAAATTCCTCTCTATATGTCTACTCTCTTGGGATACTGGATTCTATACCTTTGGCAACTACTTCTTGGTTATTCAGGAAGTAACACTAGTAGTTAAGGCAATTTGGAATGGTGCCAAAAATGTATAGAACTTTCCTTAGGCTGAATAAGTACCTTTCCTGCAACTTTAACATTCAGTCTCTCTCTGGTAGACCTAGAGACTTCAGATAGGTTTTACACTTCCCCAAAATCACTATTCCACCCCCAGATCTTATCAGAAAGATTTTCTAGCACAAAGGCAAATTTCGAAATCTGATATGGTGTAGTCTAAGAGTTTTAAACACACCCTTATAGACTAACATATAGTTCCTCTTCTTTATCTTAAGATTTACTTGATTGTCTTCCAATGTTCCTCTCCTGGATTAATCTGATACCTACTCATTACTCCCACTCAACAGCAAGTGTCTGGTCTAAGGCATACTAAAGCATATCTGAGACCTCTCACTGTTGATATAAGAAATTCTTTCATGGCTTTATCTTTTCTGGAATAGTTGAGACTTTTCCTTAGATAAATATAATCTATGCCTAGAAGTTGAGAAGCTTCTATAGATTGCCATTAGAAAGAAAATGCTTCAGCATCTTACTAAAGTAAGTTGCTTGCATTAGAGTAAGTAATTACCAGGTATACCACAAGCCATAGGTTTAGATAAACTCAAACCTATAATACTAGGAACAGGAAGTTTGTTAAGTCCATAGAATAGACTTATTAACTAAAATTTCCTTTTATGTCCTTGTAATAGAAAGTTTAGGTTGCTCCATGTGAATGGATTAAACCATAGTTCTATTGGCTTTTCTTCTTAGTTTCTTATCTTGACAATCCATTACTTGTTTAAACTTACAATGGATTTTAATCACTAGTGTCTCCCAAGTCATGAGAAGGTAAGTTTCTAGAAACTCTCCCACTACGACAAGGTACCGTGAATTATGTTTAAGAAAACTAAATGGTATTGACCTCTTCGGTTGTGACAAGACAACAGAGGCAGTGGGATCATCATATGTCATATAAGATGGTAGAACACTTTTGGAATCAAGAAAAAATATCTCCTTTATTTTCTACTTTATTTTCAGACTTAGTCATTATCTTAGAAAAGTAGTATTTGTTTAAATAAATACTTTCTTATCTATTGACTATGGGATGGTCCACCCCTTATCACTTAGAATAGCTAACAAACCATGGTTAACAGTTCTAGCTTTTCTTAAGATTTTGATTAGGTCATCCATGAATCTAGTAATGATTTACATTAAGTATACAACCATTACATCATTCTGAAATTGTATTACCATAGAAGGTCTTAGGCAAAAACTAGTAAGTAATCATCAACATGCAACTCGAAATTTCTGGGGAGGTAAGTTTGGATATAATTCAAAAATCAATTTAATGATCTTTGAACTGCATATCTACTAACTATTTCTCAACCCCTATTAGTTCGCAAGATCTTTAACCACTTACCTTAATGGTTTTAACCATTGCTAGAAATTAATGAAATTTTTAAACATTTCAAATTTCTTTTCATAAGGTATAATCTAGAGTTATCGTTTTAAGAATACAACGGAAAACTCATATCCACCCCTGAATATACATCCATCTGCGAATGAGATGAACTACTTTCAGTGGATATAGGCATATTAACTCTTTGCAGAGATTGATCTTGTCAAAACCACTATGAACAAGATACAAATGCCATAGATTAATAAAAAATGTGGTTGAGTCTTTTGATGACTTAGGTATAGTTACATCAAAGACTTCTTAGAATAGTGCAAGCGGGTCCTGGTCACAGAATACTAAACTCATATTCCATACAGTTTGAATCCATTAATAGAAGCTGGATATTAAACACTTGGAAAGTGTAACTGTATTGCTTCCTAGAAATAGAAATATAAGAACATTTCTGTTTGGAATCTAAAATTAAAGTCAAAGACTTAAATTTATACCAAATATAATGAGTAATTCTATCTTGGACCACCACTACTAATTTAACTCTAAGTCAGATTTGCCCATACAAGTAGGAGATTTCTAAGATTGAGGATTTATATCAATTTGGATTAGAATTTCGGGATTATAATCATATGCGTCATTTATTTTCTAAAGAGAAAAATTAGAATGACATGAAATGATATATATAAACCATTCATCCAATGATATGTTATTGAGCTAATTCGAAATGAATAAGCTAAGAGGAATTAGGATAATTTCGTTTATAAATAAGAATCCAACGATGCTTCGATTAGCGACAGCCAAAGTAATCTTATTTAGACAATCTTCTTGTTTCATATCGTAAAAATACTAGTCTAAGGTGTCATCAATTGATGAACAGCTAGATGTCGCATATACAATATTTATCTTTCGAGATCTAACACTATTATGTATGTCTAATGGTGAAAATCCATTAGGGATTTATCTCATTAGATAAACAAACCAAGTTAGACCAACCATGAAGATTCGAAATTAAACTACAACTTAATAATAGAAAATAACATGGTTCAATATAAATTCATACCCAATTCAGAAATTATTAAACATATAGCAAGTAGGAATGACAAGTGAAAATACTAAAACATGCAATCCTAAATAATTTCCAAGGTTTTCAACAAACTGATATCAGTGTCCCATTTAGGCGAGAGTCAAAGCTACCATTCATTGAATAGAGTTGTCAGCTCCTCTAAAATGTTAAACATTCTAGCAACCTTTTATTCGATCAAGATTGGAATTCAGCGTTGTCGCGTTTAGGCGAGAGTGAAGGCAATTCTATCTTATGAGCTTCCACCATTGTTTCATAATTTGCAAGTCAAATATGGTCGCCACCATTAGGGTGATGCATACCATATAAAACACTTACAAACTACTTATCTTTCGAGATTAAACGGTGTGAATTGCTAATGAACGTTCCTCCATTAGGGAGGATTACTCACTAATACAAACGCGATGTAAAACCAACAATAGAGATCGAATATCTTAATAATAAAGCTCATTATTTAAAGAGAGTTGTATTTTCTTTGATTCTCTTTATTTAATCTATTTATTTTAAATATATATTTATTTAATTAAAATTTCCAATTTAGAATGAAAAATTCTAAATATAAATTTTAATTTAATATATATAAATATTACTTAGATGGATATGAAAATAACATGAATTATTTCCATCTTAGCAATAATTTCCAATAAATATTTAGAAAAATATTCAATTTAAGTTGTTACAAAATTAATTTAAATTAATTTACAACTCAAATTTAATTTTCTATAAATATATATTGCATTTCGAAAAATTAAAGTATTCAAGGATACAATTTTCGAAAATGCATGTTAAAATAAAAAATAAATCCTGGAAAATTATTCTAATTTACTGTTGGCCCAAAATTAATTAGTAAAATTAATTTACAACAAAAAAAAATATAATTTTCCTATTTAATTAAATATATAAGAAAAATTTCAAATATTTAAGTATGATGATGAAAATAAACTTAAATATTAATTTTCTATTTAATTAAATACACTAGAAAAATACTTCAAGCAAAAACAGATAATATCTATCTAGATTTTCATGGACTAATTAATTCAATTTCTAATAATATATTTTAATTCAATTTATTTTAAATTAATCAATAAATGAAAAAAAAAATCATTGATTTAAGTTGGTCCAAAATTAAAATAAATAATTTACAACTTTAATCTATTTTTCAAATAAAATTTGAAATTCCAGTATTTAAGAAATGCAATTTCAAAATTTGATTAATAAAATAAAGAAAAAATATATTTCGAAAATTATTTAAATTTAGTTAAAAAAATAAATTTCAACTAAAAATAATTTTCTATTTAATTAAGTGTCATGAAAAAAGAAATATTTAACTATCATGATGAAAATCAACTTAGATATTTAATTTTCAAATTAATTAAATGTATTAAATTCAAGAAATAAATAATTAAGTGTAGAGAAGGCTTAATTATTAATCTCTAGTTTAATACTAGGAAAAATATACTTAAAATAAATTGTACCAAAATTAATTATTTAAATAATTAATTTCACAATGTATAATATTTTCCTATTTAATATTAGAAATAATAAGTATTCTAGAAATAACTATCTAGAAAATATCTTATTTGACTAAGTATCTTTTCCACAAATTTGAAAAAAAATATCTAATTTAAGTTGTATTAGAAAAAATCTAGAACTTAAATATTTTCAAATTTAAATTTAATTAAATATCAAAAATTAAGTTGTAACCACTTAATTTGAAAATATTCCATTTTAAGTTAATATTCGAAAAGATATCAACTTAAAAAAAAATATCTAAAGAATCTTAATAACCAATTCCTAAAATTCCTCAACTTAATTTTAAAATTTTAAATCCAAAAGATATTCAGATTTAAGCTGATTAGTTAGTGATAACTAATTATCAACTTAAATAGAAATATTTAATGAAAAATTTAAATTAAGCTTCAGAAAGAATCTAGATGGTTATAATTCTATATTTAATTAAATACAAGAAAATACATATAGTTTAGCTTAGAATAAAAATTCTTTAAACTATGGTTTTCTTAAATTAATTTCAAAAATAAATGAAATTAATTATGTTGCTAATCAATTTTATTAGGTTAAACTAATTTAATTAACCTAGTACAGTTATTCAAATCAGGCAAATGGGCCTTCACAATTGGGGTGGTTCATGTGAGGGAGTGCTGGGTTCAGTATGTCGTACCCACTACTATGGCTCCCAACTCTCACATAAGGCCCAAAAGAGAGGAATTTAACCTTAAAATGAACAACTGTTATTAATTGAATAGGCCCAAGACTAAATGGGCCTAAATAAAATATATCAAGAACTATGATATTTTATTTAGCAACAACAACCTACATGTTGGAAATTATTTTACCAGGATCTTAGATCTACTCACAAGTATGTTTATTAACACCCTAAATATGAACTTTCTAAAACGATGAAATAAACACGTATAAAGTTTAAGAAAGCTTACATTGGGTGCAGCGAAATTAAATGACTCCTTCCGTTCAGATCTCTAACCCTTGTATCCTTTCTGTAGCAGAGTATTATCAAGATCTGAACCTGGATCTCTTTCTCTGAATCTTTGATGCTGAAAGTCCTTTGCTGATGATCTTTCTTCACAATCTTCCTCACTATGATTGAGGTATTGCTTGCTGTGTGTGGGCACTACTCTAATCACTAAGGTAATTTCGAAATATGAAGGAAGAAGAGAGAGAGAGAGAGGGTGGCGGCCAAGGTAGAGAGAGAAAGGCTCAGGTTTTCTGATTCAGAAGTGTAATTTTCCTGAAGCCTTCACTACCTATTTATAGCATTCCACTAGGGTTAGGTTTGAATTATTTGGCATTAAAATAATGAAAATATCAGTTTAAAATGCCTACAAAAGTGGCCGGCCATGGCTTATTGGGTTTGGGCCTTGCTTTTTGCAATTTCGCAATTTTAACACTTTTGTATCTGATTTTCTCAAAAATGTCAATTTTCTAATTCAACCATTTAAATGCCAATTCTAACTATTTAATAACTATAAATAATTATTAAATAATATTGTCATTTATCATATTTATTAATTGAACCATCCAAAGTATCATAATTAACAAATATGCCCCTAACAACTCTTTCTTTACAATTTCGCCCTTACTTAGTGAAAATTTCACATATAGACATAGTCCAATTTGAGAATTATAATTGATTAATCAAAACCAATTACATGAGTCTTACAAACAATATTGTCTCAACTAGTGCGGGGACCATGGGTCTATATAACCGAGCTTCCAATAAGTAGATCAAGAATTTAGCACTAAAATTCACTAACTTATTAATTCTTCGTTGAATCCACGCATAGAACTTAGAATTGCACTCTCAGTATATAGAATGCTCTATATATTCCACCATATAGACGCATAATTAGTTATCCATTGTTATAATCCTAATGTGATCAATGATCTTCTATATGAATGATCTACACTGTAAAGGGATTAGATTACCGTAACACCCTACAATGTATTTTATCCTTAAAATACTTGACCCCGTATAAATGATATTTCAGCTTATGTGAAATGAGTACTCCACCATTTATGTTCGTTTGGTCAAGCTCGAAGGAGATCATCCTTTGCTTACTATTCGCCAGATAGAAGCTATAGATTCCATGTTTATGCTAGCGCTCCCACTCAATTGCACTAGCGTGTTCCCAAAATGTACGTATCACCCTGACCTAAAAGTAGGCTTACCTAAAAAATCAAAGAACACGTATAGCCTTTCAAGATTGAGCCTAATAATAACAGGATTAAGAACATTTGATCTAGGATCAACTTGGCGATATTGACTTGAATAGATTTTACGATAAGTTTAATTAAATCTAAGTCAAAGTTCAATATCGGTCCCTTCCGATGCATACTCCATGCATCCAACCTGAGCTTTACTTTAACCAATGTTCTGGAAAGAACATAGCATTTCTCCAAATGCAAGTAAACTCTTGTTGTAGATTATCATATCAGTAAAACCCTGTGTCTGATAAATCTAGGAAACTTTATTCACATAGTCATGTTTACTTTCCAATGTGATGACAACACAATAAACAGGATCAAGTATGTGAAAAGGGTTGAAGATGAATTTATAAATCAAATAGACAAGCAATTGATAAAGTGAACCAAAACATACACAAATGAATGAAAAATACTTCTGTTTCTTTATTGATGTTGAATAAAATAGATTACATTGAAATGTAGTTTTATTTAGGGAATAAAAACTAACAAACTCCCACTTGCACTAATATAAAACTAATTAGTACATATCAATTAATCCTAAATTCTGACGGTGCTTTTCAAAGGCTATCACGGCCAGGACTTTGGTAAATGGATCAGCTAGGTTGTCCTCTGTGTCAACTTTCTCAACTAGTACATCCCCTCTTGCCACGTATTCTCTAATAATGTGATACTTCCTTTCAATGTGTTTGCTTCTCTTGTGGCTTCGAGGTTCTTTACTGTTTGCTATTGCTCCATTGTTATCACAAAAGTAAGACTAGAGGCTTTTCCATTCCAGGAACGACACCTATACTGGTGAAGCACTTTCTTAGCCAGACAAGTTCTTTAGCAGCTTCGGCTGCAGCTATGTATTCAGCTTCCATAGTTGAGTCCGATATCGCGGTTTGTTTAGCACTTCTCCAAACCACTGCTCCACCCCCAAGAGTAAACACCGTCCCAAATGTAGATTTCCTATCTTCAAGACTTGCCTGGAAATCTGAATCAGTGTAGCCTATGGGATTTAAAGCACCACCCTTGTAAACTAGCACAAGATTCCTTGTACTCTTCAAGTATATCAGAATATACTTAACTGCATTCCAATGTTCATGTCCTGGATTAGACTGATACCTGCTCACAATTCCAACTGCATAGCAGATGTCAGGTCTAGTGCATAGCATTGCATACATTAGACTTCCCACTGTAGAGGCATAGGGAATTTTCGCCATGTCCTCTATCTCTTGAGGATCAGTCGAAGACTGTTCCTTAGATAGACGAATACCATATCTAGAAGGCATGTTTTCCCCACTGGTGTTGTTCATGGAGAATCTCTTTAAGACTTTGTCTATGTAGGTTGTTTGAGAGAGAGCAAGAGATCTGTTCTTCTGGTTTCTGATAATCTGAATACCAAGAACATAGGCTGCTTCACCCAAATCTTTCATATCGAATTGAGTGTTAAGCCATTCCTTGATGTGAGTCATTTTCTTGACATTGTTTCCAATAATCAAAATGTCATCAACATAAAGGAGCAGGAATACTACTATTTGGTCTTCCTTGAGTTGGTAAACACAAGGTTCATCTTCATTCTGAAGAAAGCCGTAGGTCTTGATGATTTCATCAAACCTTTTATTCCATGAGCGAGAAGCTTGCTTAAGTCCATAGATAGACCTATTGAATTTGCAAACTTTCTTTTCCTGCCCAAGAAGAACATAACCTTCTGGTTGCTCCATGTAGATGGTTTCTTCAAGTACCCCATTAAGGAAGGCAGTCTTGACATCCATTTGCCAGATTTCATAATCGAAAGCAGCAGCTATAGAGAGAAGAATTCAGATGGATTTGAGCATGGCAACAGGACTAAAAGTTTCCTCATAGTCCACGCCTTCTCTTTGGGTATAACCCTTGGCTACAAGTCTAGCTTTAAAAGTTTTGACTTCGGCTCCAGCTCCTCTTTTCTTCTTGTAAACCCACTTGCATCCTATCGGATGATAGTCGTCAGGTGCGTCTACATATTCCCAGACTTTGTTCTTTTTCATGAAATCCATTTTTGAATCCAAGCCGGCCGACCATCGTTTCCGTTGCGGACTAGCCATTGCCTGTTTATAGGTTAATGGATCGTCTTCAATGCTGTCACCTACGACCATATTGATTTCACCATCCAAGCCATAACGAGCAGGTTTTGTTGAAACCCTCCCACTACGATGAGGTGCGGTGATCTTCTGAACAGAAACTTTAGCAGTAGATTTCTCAGTTTATTCAACTGAGGGAGTGGGATTGTCTTCTTCACGAGTGGAAGAGGACGGAACATTGGAAGGACTTATATCTGATAGCAATTCCTCTAGAACAACTTTACTTTTCAGTTTGTAGTCTTTAATATAGTTCTCTTCAAGGAAAGTAGCATTTGTAGAAACAAACACTTTGTTATCCTTGTGACTATAAAATAGTCCACCCCTAGTCTCTTTAGAATTTCCGACAAACATGCATACTTCGGTACGTGATTCAAGTTTGCCTTCTTTCTTTCTTAAGACATGAGCAGGGCACCCCCAAATTCTGTAGTGGCGTAAACTAGGTGTACGACCATTCCAAAGTTCGACGGGTGTCTTAGGGACTGCTTTAGATGGAACAACATTTAAAATGTCATTTGCCATCTGTATAGCATATCCCCAGAAGGATGTAGACAGAGTTGAATAACTCAGCATAGACCTAACCATTTCCAAAAGAGTGCGATTTCTTCTTTCTGCAACTCCATTTTGTTGTGGAGTGCTTGGGGCAGTGTATTGGGATTCAATTCCAAGTTCAATTAAATGATCTTTGAACTGCATATCCATATATTCTCCACCCCTATCAGTTCGCAAGATCTTTAATGATTTACCTAATTGGTTTTGGGCCAAAGCATGAAACTCCTGAAACTTTTCAAACGTTTCAGATTTCTTTTGCATTAGGTAAAGAAAACTATATCTAGAGAAATCGTCAATGAAAGTGACAAAATACTCATAACCACCTCGGGCTTTGACATTCAAAGGTCCGCAGACATCGTAATGCACTAACACTAGAGGGATTTTGGCACGCTCTCCCTTTACAGAGAAAGAACGTTTAGTAATTTTTCCTTCTAGGCAGGACTCGCATACTGGAAGTTCACCTAAGAC
The DNA here is from genome assembly GCF_029168945.1 of Cannabis sativa. Taxonomy (NCBI): domain Eukaryota; kingdom Viridiplantae; phylum Streptophyta; class Magnoliopsida; order Rosales; family Cannabaceae; genus Cannabis; species Cannabis sativa. The sequence goes on from NC_083605.1 coordinate 30,111,768, forward strand.
GACATTTTTCAATGGACCGCCTTTGGTTAGCCTATTGAGTCTATCAAAGCCTATATGACCTAAACGTAAATGCCATAGATATGTTTGATCATCATTATCAATCTCTTTTCTTTTGAGGTTTCTAGGTCTAGCTACATTGAAAAGTTCACTATTAAGTGAGATTTGTGTATTCGGTCTTAAAACATAAAGCCCTTGTTCCATTGTAGCAACACATATTTGAAATCCATTACGAGAAATTGAACAATTCGTACTCGAAAAATTCAATATATAAGATTGTGTTTGCAAACATGAGACACTAATCAAGTTTCTACTAAAGTTTGGAATAAATAAAACATTTTCTAAAATTAAAAATCTTTGTTGAAACTTGATGCGGGCTTTTCCTCTAGCTTTGACCGATACTAATTCGCCATTGCCAACTTTAAGCTTTAACTCTCCTGGAAGCAGATTTTCCCAAGTTTCAAGCAACTGCAGTGAAGAACATACATGGTTAGTAGACCCAGAATCAACAATCCAGACGGATTTGTCGTTCTCTAAAACACATGATTCAAAGACAAAAGCATTACCTTCGTTTGAATTGTTTAGAAGCCTGGGACATCGTTCTTCATGATGTCTCTTTTCATTACAATTCGAACATAGAAGATTATGTCTGATAATTGTACTTGAAGAAGCAGCTTTGCTAGATCCTTCATACCTAGTCCTTTTCCTTCGATTATGAATTGCAAACCCAGGGGGACCCATTGCAATTAAATTCCGTTCATGGGCTCGTAATTCTGCTTCGAGCTTGTCCATGTCGGAGGAGTTGGAATTGTTGATCATGTAAGAGATAACAAATTCATTATACTCCGGAGGAAGACTATTAAGAATGAGTTGGATGCATTGTTCTCTTGATAAATCAATTCCTAGTAGATTTGCTTTTTGGAACTTCAGATTCATCATCAACAGGTGCGAGTTTATGCAACTACCAGGATGCATTTTCACACTATAGAGTTCTTTTGCTAAGATATTAACTAGGAGAGGATCGGGGTGAGGGTTATTCATAATGACACTACAACACATCAATAAAACAGAAGTAAGGTTTTGGTTCATAAATTCATACACAGTTCAGAAAATAACAAATAATCACATATGTTATAGAAATACTAAATCTAACATAGTTTATTTTCCAAGGTTTTTCAACAAACTGATACAGTGTCCCGTTTAGGCGAGAGTCAAAGCATCATTCATTGAATAGAGTTGTCAGCTCATCTAAAATGATATCCATTCTAGCAATCTTTTATTCGATCAAGATTGGAATTCAGCGTTGCCCCGTTTAGGCGAGAGTCAAGGCAATTCTATCTTATGAGCTTCCACCATTGTTTCATAATTTGCAAGTCAAGTATGGTCGCCACCATTAGGGTGATCCATACCATACAAAAAACTTACAAACTACTTATCTTTCGAGATTAAACGGTGCGAAATTGCGAATGAACGTTCCTCCATTAGGGAGGATTACTCACTAAAACAAACGTGGTGTAAAACAAACAATGGAGATCGAATGTCTCTTGATTAAAAGCTCATTATTTAAAAATATTATATGTATTTTGTATAATCATTTCTATTCGATATTATAATAATGAAAAATTACAAACTAAAGTTGGTTTAAATAAAATAAATCAACTTTAATTAATTTTCAATTATTATTTAATTCAAAAAATAAATTCGAATAAATATCGAACAAGTTCCATATTATAATAATGAAAAATTACTAATCAAAGTTGGTTTAAATAAAAAAAAATCAACTTTAATTAATTTTCAATTATTAATTAAATTCGAAAATTAAATTCGAATATTAAATGGAACAAATTTGAAAATATCTTGTTTAAGTTGTTTTAGAAGAATCTAAAAAAAAATCAACTCAAATATCTTTCAAATCAGATTTAATTAAATTAAAATTAAGTTGTAACCACTTAATTTGAAGATATTCCATTTTAAGTTAATATTCAAAAAGATATTAACTACAAAAATACCTAAAATATTCCATTTTAAGTTAATATTCGAAAAGATATTAACTTAAAAAATATCTAAAGAATCTTAATAACCAATGCCTAAAATTCCTCAACTTAATTTTGAAATTTTAAATCCAAAAGATATTCAGATTTAAGCTGGTTAGTTATAGATAATTAAATTTCAACTTAAATAGGAATATTTAATGAAAAATTAAATTAAGCTTCAGAAAGAATCTAGATGGTTATAATTCTATATTTAATTAAATACAAGAAAATACATATAGTTTAGCCTAGAATATAAAATTCTTTAAACTATGGTTTTCTTAAATTAATTTCAAAATAAATGAAATTAATTATGTTGCTAATCAATTTTATTAGGTTAAACTAGTGTAATTAACCTAGTACAGTTGTTCAAATCAGGCAAATGAGCCTTCACAATTGGGGTGGTTCATGTGAGGGGGTGCTGGGTTCAGTATGTCGTATCCACTACTATGGCTCCCAACTCTCACACAAGGCCCAAAAGAGAGGAATTTAACCTTAAAATGAACAACTGTTATTAATTGAATAAGCCCAAAAACTAAATGGGCCTAAATAAAATCTATCAAGAACTATGATATTTTATTTAGCAACATTAACCTATATGCATCTATAATGAAATTAAACACATAGGCTCACACAGGCACACTTTGGATGGGTCCTATCATGTTGCTAGGTCATACACAGATGAAAGAAGATTGTAAATATACCTGTTACAAATTATTAACTTTACCAAGGGAACCATGAGTTAAAATCAGATCATTGGATCTGTCAACAAGTTAACCATGGCTATTTTCAATCAAGTAATAATAGGTTTTGAAAACTTACACATAAGCTAAAACACATACTCCTGCAACAAAGTTAGCTGGATAGTTGGATGTAGGATTTATTTAATTTTAAATTAAATAATTAATTTCGAAATAAATAATTAATTAAATATTAAAATATTTTCGAAAATTTTATAAAAATTAAAAAAAAATCGAAATTTAAAAAAAAATTAAATTTAAAATTAAAACAACAATTTTGAAAAATTAGGTTTCAACCAACCTAAATATCATTTCAAAATTTGCTAACTACTTTTAAAAATTAAATGTTATTTTATAAATAAAAATTAAATAAAAAATTAAAAAAGATAAATGAATATCTTTTTCAGATTTTAAATGTAATTTAAATAAATAAAATAACAAAATTTAAAAGTTAGCAAAATATCTTACATCATTTTAAAATTACATGATTATAGGTATCTTATTTTAAATTTAAATAAGGTCAAATTATTTAAAAAAATATTTAATTTAAACTATTTAAAATCTGACCTTCAATTTAAAAATAAGATAAGATATAATCAAATTTAAAAATAAGATAGATTATTAAGCAAAAAAAAGATAGATACTAACTATTTTTAAATTCAAATTACACTAATATCATGAATTAAATTTAAAAGATATTAAATTAATTCATTATGATAATTAGAATTGAATTAGGAATAGTAATAGTATAAATACAGAACTACACAAAAAATCGGAAGTTAATTCCATGAAAAAGCATGAAAAAACGAAGAAAAACGAAAAATTTGCGAGCTGTACGGATGGCATACTGTCTGCGCGTGCAGGAAAGGGAGCATGGGCGAGAGAGCTCGGCGGAGGAGGCTGCCAGCAGCCTCTCCGCGCGCGGAGCCCAGAAAATTCAGACAAAAATCTGTCTGCGCGCGTGCTGTCCGAGGGACAAGGCTCGTGCGCGCGCATGTCCCTGTTGCTCAACCCCGATTTTTTTCGAAACTTCAAAAAATCATAACTAATTCAAATTAAATCGAAATTGAGTTCTGTAAAAAAGTAACTTGCTTAATGGTTTCCATACTATCCAATAAAAATAATTCCAGAAACAGATATTCAATTATTTTTCACGAAAATTCACAAACATCAATCAATCATCAAATAACACTCAATACAACATGATACCATCCAAAAACAAAACAAACAATCGTTTTAAAGTCCAAATTTCTTGAAAGTAAATCAATTACCATGGCTCTGAGGCCAGTTGTTGGAAATTATTTTACCATGATCTTAGATCTACTCACAAGTATGTTTATTAACACCCTAAATATGAACTTTCTAAAACGATAAAATAAACACGTATAAAGTTTAAGAAACCTTACATTGGGTGCAGCGGAATTAAATGACTCCTTCCGTTCAGATCTCTAACCCTTGTATCCTTTTTGTAGCAGAGTATTATCAAGATCTGAACCTGGATCTCTTTCTCTGAATCTTTGATGCTGAAACTCCTTTGCTGATGATCTTTCTTCACGATCTTCCTCACTATGATTGAGGTATTGCTTGCTGTGTGTAGGCACTACTCTAATCACTAAGGTAATTTCGAAATATGAAGGAAGAAGAGAGAGAGAGAGAGTGGCGGCCAAGGTAGAGTGAGAAAGGCTCAGGTTTTCTGATTCAGAAGTGTAATTTTCCTGAAGCCTTCACTACCTATTTATAGCATTCCACTAGGGTTAGGTTTGAATTATTTGACATTAAAATAATGAAAATATCAGTTTAAAATGCCTACAAAAGTGGCCGGCCATGGCTTATTGGGTTTGGGCCTTGCTTTTTGCAATTTTGTAATTTTAACACTTTTGTATCTGATTTTCTCAAAAATGCCAATTTTCTAATTCAACCATTTAAATGCCAATTCTAACTATTTAATAACTATAAATAATTATTAAATAATATTGTCATTTATCATATTTATTAATTGAACCATACAAAGTATCATAATTAACAAATATGCCCCTAACAACTCTTTCTTTACAATTTCGCCCTTACTTAGTGAAAATTTCACAAATAGACATAGTCCAATTTGAGAATTATAATTGATTAATCAAAACCGATTACATGAGTCTTACAAACAATATTGTCTCAACTAGTGCGGGGACCATGGGTCTATATAACCGAGCTTCCAATAAGTAGATCAAGAATTTAGCACTAAAATTCACTAACTTATTAATTCTTCGTTGAATCCACGCATAGAACTTAGAATTGCACTCTCAGTATATAGAATGCTCTATATGTTCCACCATATAGACGCATCATTAGTTATCCATTATTATAATCCTAATGTGATCGATGATCCTCTATATGAATGATCTACACTGTAAAGGGATTAGATTACCGTAACACCCTACTATGTATTTTATCCTTAAAACACTTGACGCCGTATAAATGATATTTCAGCTTATGTGAAATGAGTACTCCACCATTTATGTTCGTTTGGTCAAGCTCGAAGGAGATCATCCTTTGCTTACTATTCGCCAGATAGAAGCTATAGATTCCATGTTTATGCTAGCGCTCCCACTCAATTGCACTACCGTGTTCCCAAAATGTACGTATCACCCTGACCTAAAAGTAGGCTTAACTAACAAATCAAAGAACACATATAGCCTTTCAAGATTGAGCCTAATCATAACAGGATTAAGAACATTTGATCTAGGATTAACTTGACGATATTGACTTGAATAGATTTTACGGTAAGTTTAATTAAATCTAAGTCAAAGTTAAATATCGGTCCCTTCCGATGCATACTCCATGCATCCAACCTGAGCTTTACTTTAACCAATGTTCTGGAAAGAACATAGCATTTTTCCAAATGCAAGTAAACTCTTGTTGTAGATTATCATATCAGTAAAACCTTGTGTCTAATAAATCTAGGAAACTTTATTCACATAGTCATGTTTACTTTCCAATGTGATGACAACACAATAAACAGGATCAAGTATGTGAAAATGGTTTAAGATGAATTTATAAATCAAATAGACAAGCAATTGATAAAGTGAACCAAAACATACACAAATGAATGGAAAATACTTCTGTTTCTTTGTTGATGTTGAATAAAATAGATTACATTGAAATGGAGTTTTATTTAGGGCATAAAAACTAACACTATATGCATCTATAATGAAATTAAACACATAGGCTCACACAGGCACACAATTTGGATGGATCCTATCATGTTACTAGGTCATACACAGATGAAAGAAGATTGTAAAAATATACCTGTTACAGATTATTTACTTGACCAAGGGAGCCATGAGTTAAAATCAAATCATTGGATCTGTCAACAAGTTAACCATGACTATTTGCAATCAAGCAATAATAGGTTTTAAAAAATTACAAACAAGCTAAAACACATACTCCTGCAACAAGGTTAGCTGGATAGGGTGATGTAGGATTTATTTAATTTTAAATAAATAATTTCGAAAAATTAATTAAAAAAAATTATTCTCGAAAATAATAAAATAAAATAAAATTTAAATATTTTCGAAATTAATAAAATAATATTTAAAATTAAACCTACAATTTTGAAAAATTAGGTTTCAACCAACCTAAATATCATTTCAAAAATTTGCTAACTACTTTTAAAAATTTAATGTTATTTTATAAATAAAATTAAATAAAAAAATTAAAAAAGATAAATAAATATCTGTTGCCCCTGAATTCGCCCAAAATACGTGGACCAGTCAAAATGGGACACGTGGATCAGATAACGTGTAAATATTTTATAAGTCTTTGTACGCCGCAAGGAAGCACCATGGGCATAGGTCCCGGAGGAGGCACCCAGAGTACAAGGTACTCCCGGAAGCTCGCATAGCATGAAGCCTCTCGGGGATGTGTCAGGCCTCTCCTGAGCAATCAAGTCGCATTTAATGCCGCATGGGAGGAAGCGTGTTGGGACTGTAACACGCAATAAAGTCTGACGGCACAACCCCCAAACAGCAGCGCTACAGTAATGATCATTTAAGTCTAGCGACGGCTACTCTGCGAAGAGTCACGTCAATCACAAGGCAAAAAGGACATTCCTCATAAAAACCCTACAGCACCTAGGGATTTGACCATGCATCACCCATAGTATATTCATTGGAAATACCCAACTTTATGGATATTTACAGATACGTGTGTAAGAACGATCCTAGGGATCACCCCACCAAAACACTATAAATACCCCCTCAAAGCTCATTTAAGGGGGTCGAGAATCTTGGGTTGCATAAGAGCAAGAAGAGAAAGTACTCACCAAGAACATTCTCTGTATTTATGAGAAAAACATTCTCTCAAGTGAGGAATCTGTATTAAATACATCCATTAATAACAAAGACTCGTGGACTAAGGCTCATTAACGCCCCAACCACGTAAAAATCCTCATCTCGCTTTCTTACAGCTCTTTACTATAATCATATTTTAATAGTTGCCGAAAATCTCGGTCAACATTTTGGTGCTTTCATTGAGAGCTGAGGAAAGCTGCTGCATAACAAGCATTTGACTTCACAACAATGGTGGAGACAAGAAGTACACGTCATCCTCGCCCTCTGGAAGACGCTCAAGATCCAAATGAGGAAGATGTGGCCTCAAGAGCGGCAGAGGATTCCGAGGAATAAGAAGAAGAAATAGTCCCCGACGAGAACTACGAGGAAAACCTCGACGAGTATGCCTACGACGGAGGAAGTTACTCGGAGCTGGTGCTCCTTAGACAAAAAGCTATCGATCATGAAGCTGAGATCGAAGCTCAGAAAGCGCAAAATCAAAAAATGCAGGAAGTGATGCTAGCCATGCAGAAAGCCATGGAGGCAGCTGGTATTCACATGCACCCCAAGGCAATGGTCGCTGGGCTCGACGGAGAGCCAGCGACGTCTTCGCCTAATTCCCAGCAGCAAAAACCTAGGGAACCTAGCCCTATAAGGCACCCTGCTGAGGAAAATCAAACAAAAAACCCTACTTCTACCCTTGGGCGAAAGAAAAAGGTGCAGGATCCGCGAAGGGTCCGCTCAGATTTCCCTAAAGGGAAAGGTCCGCAGAGGGGCAAGCCCCAAAGAGGGAGTCTTGGCCCTCAGGATCGAGGGGACCGGAAAAGCGTTTCTGTGCACTAGGAACCAGGGGGTAGAGGAAGAAGAGGACAGAGATGTCCTCCCATTGATCTGAGAAATCAAATCAATGGGAATCAAGGTGACCTCCGGGATCACCTTGACCAAAAAAGATACAGGCCCGTGGTTTCCTCGAGTACGTTAAACGAAGGGATTATGGCGGAACTCGCCATACTTCGAAAAGACATTGCTCGAGTCTCCCGGAGGCAGAAGGGAGACGACTCCGACTCGGACAGCGAGGATCGGGAGCCATGTGCCAAGCATATCCTGGAGGCGGAGCTCCCTAAAAATTTCAAGATGCCCGAAATGGCGGCATATACCGGGAACTCCGATCCCAGTGATCACCTGTCACGGTTCAACCGTGTCATGACAGTCATGCGAGTCAGCAATGACGCCAAATGCCTGTGCTTCCCCCTCACTCTGAGCGGATCAGCGGAGGAATGGTTCAAAAAGCTGGAACCAGGATCCGTGGATTGTTGGAACAAACTCCAAACCAACTTCCGGAGACAATTTGTCGCCGCCAGAAAGGTTAACTTGGAGGTTAGTGCCTTGACCAACATCAAGCAACTGCCCACCGAGACCTTGAAGAATTACATCAAGAGGTTCCGAGAGGAAGCCTCGAAGACCAAGAAGGTTGATGACGGACAACATCTTGCACTTCTCCAAGCAGGAATCCGCACTGGGACTCCCTTCCGGAATGAGTTGCAGCAAGAAGCTGCTGCTAGCCTCCAGGACTTCCAGAAGAGGGTCCAAAAATATATTAACCTCGAAGAAGCCCAGATCGTGGCCTACGGAGGCTATTATCCCACCGGGATAGCAGGATACATGCCAGGAGTGCCGCCCTCGGGTACTGCCCCGACCGCGACTCCACAAGTGAGTGGCATACAGTTCTCTGCTACCCCCGGGTACAGCCAGGGCCAAGCTTTGGCCCCGGCATCTTCCCATTACGGCAACCCGTTCGGAGTGAATGGACAAGCTCCTTCACAGGCAGCCCCGACTGCTAGCTTAACGGGCCCTACCTAGGGGTCGAGGAGCAAAAGGTCCTCCAAGGGCAGCACCCGAACGGGAGAAAAGTGCCAGAAGAAGGGGTACACACCCCAATATACTCAGTACACGGAGCTCACGGACTCCCAGGAACGTGTGTACTTTGCCACTAGGCAAAATACGCACTACCGGAGACCACAGCCATTGTACAAAGACAGCTCCCGGAGAGATCCGAGTAAAAGATGCGAGTACCACAACGACATTGGTCATAGCACCAATGAGTGTAAGAATCTCAAAGACGAGATTGAAAATCTAATCCGCTTGGGCCACCTCTATGAGTGGATCAAAAATAGGTTGCCCCACCTAAATCCAGGGCAGGTGGCCGGGGGTATGCCTCCGGGAACACCAGGGGGTACAGCAGGAGTATTGCCTCTAGCTGCTCCCGCAGGTGACACCCAGCATATTCCCGGGCTACCGCCCCGGCCTAATGGGCGGGTAGCCATGATCTCCGGAGGTCCCCATATCGGAGGAAACACTCGCAAGGAGCGAAAACGATATGCCGAGGCCGCGAAACACAGTGAGGTGTGGGAAGTTACTCAACTCCCAGCTCAAAGGCCTCGGCTAATGGACCAACCCATAACGTTCACGGAAGAGGACGCCAAGACGGTACGTTTTCCTCACCACGACCCGCTAGTCATAGAGACCCCCATCGCAAATAAGTGGTGGCTAGGGTCTTGATTGACAATGGGAGTTCCGTGAACCTGCTTTTCAAAGAAGCCTTCACTGCGATAGGGTTGACCGACCGGGACCTCTCGCCTAGTGGGTCACAGCTCACGGGGTTTAACGGGACGACGCTAATCCCGATGGGAAAAGTAAGGCTCTCAGTTACCCTATGCCCGGATACCCCCCAGAGCACATTTAAGTATTGCACCTTCGTGGTGGTAGACTGTCCAACAGCCTACAACGCGATCCTTGGCCGACCGGCCCTAGTGGACTTTGGAGCAATTACTTCAATCCGACACTTGTGCCTAAAATTCCCTACTCAGGAAGCCGGAGTCGGAACTGTGAGGGGAAATCAAGGAGAAGCCAGGCAGTGTTACAATGTTGCCACCCACTTACCTGTACTCATGGTCCGGGGGTCTCCAAAGATAGAGAAGGCTGAAGAGGATGAGTTGGATCCTCGCATAGGATCCGAAAGGGTCGTGGAACCAATGGAGGACGTCGAAGAAATACCAGTGTGCGACGACGACTCCACCAAAGTACTCCGGATAGGAAAGAACCTGGATCCCGAGGAAAAAGACAAAATAGTAAAAACACTGAAGGGCGCCATCGACATCTTCGCATGGCGCCAAGAAGACATGACCGGCATAAGCCCTCATGTCATCACCCATGTACTCAATGTCAACCCGGACATGCCCCCTGTACAACAAAAGAGACGCCCGCTCGACTCGGTGAAAGCCGAGGCCTTAGAGAAAGAGGTGGACAAACTTTTGTCCAGTGGCATGATCCGCGACGTGTACTATCCGGAATGGCTGGCCAATCCGGTCTTGGTGCCCAAGCCGAACGGGACTTGGCGAGTTTGTATAGATTTCACAGATCTAAACAAAGCTTGCCCAAAGGACTGCTTCCCGCTACCCAGGATTGATCAGATGGTAGACGCCACGTCCGGATTTAAACTGCTGTCATTCATGGATGCCTATGCTGGATACAACCAAATAAAAATGCATACGGCGGACCAGGAATGCACTAGCTTCAGGACCGATAAGGGGGTATACTGCTACCTAGTCATGCCTTTCAGACTGAAAAACGCCGGAGCAACCTATCAAAGAATGGTTAACCGGATGTTTAAAAGCCTCCTGGGACGAAACATGGAAGTATACGTGGACGACATGCTCGTCAAATCCAAAGCATGCAACAGCCATGCAAGCGATTTAGAAGAGTGTTTCGAAGTCGTCCGGAGATACGGTATGAAGCTCAACCCGAAAAAGTGCACCTTTGGGGTCAAGTCAAGAAAATTCCTGGGCTTCATAGTCAGCCAAAGGGGGATCGAAGCAAACCCGGAGAAAATCCGAGCTCTCCTGGACATGCCATCCCCCAAGAAGCATAAAGACGTGCAGAGCTTGACCGGAAAGGTAGCCGCACTGAGCCGCTTTATCTCACGATCCACGGACAAGTGCATACCCTTCTTCAACGTACTGAAGAAGTGTCAAAAGTTCGAATGGTCGGATGAATGTGAGGAGGCATTCAAAAGGTTAAAAGACCACATGGCCAAACCTCCTATCCTATCAAAACCCGTCCTTGGAGAAGACTTGTTCCTTTACTTGGCCGTCTCCGAGCACGCGGTTAGCGCTGCCCTGGTCCGGGAGGAAGAAAAAATTCAGCACCCCGTGTACTATGTCAGTAAGCGCATGATAGGGGCCGAGACAAGGTACCCGGTCATTGAAAAATTAGTATTCTGCCTCCTGATGGCATCAAGGAAGCTGAGGCCATACTTCCAAGCCCATCCGATCAAAATCTTAACCAATCATCCGCTCCGGCAGGTTCTCCAGAAGCCTGAAGCATCCGGAAGACTCCTCAAGTGGGCAATGGAGCTAAGTCAATTCGACTTACACTACGTCCCCCGGATTTCCATAAAAGGCCAAGCCCTGGCAGACTTCATTACTGAATGCAATGAAGCCGAGGCAACAGCTAATACACCGGTACCACCAATCCCCACCTGGAGGGTGTTTGTAGACGGAGCTTCTAATGAGAACGGTTCGGGAGCCAGAGTGGCTATGATATCACCAACTGGACTGCGGCTCCAGGCAGCACTCCGATTTGACTTCACAGCTTCAAACAATGAAGTCGAATACGAAGCCTTGATAGCAGGGCTGAAATTGGCAAAAGCTGTAGGAGCCAAAAGAGTGGAAGTCTACAGTGACTCATAACTGGTCGTAAACCAGATATCCGGAGAATACCAAACTCGCGGCGAGCGGATGGCCGCGTACGTAACAATAGTCCGAGAACTGCTCCACGAGTTCACGGACTATAAAATAGAAAGAATCCCCCGAGAAAAGAACGCTCACGCGGACTGTCTGGCTAAGTTAGCCTCGGACAGTGAAATCGAAGAGCTGGGGGTAGTACCAGTGGAACGCTTGGCAGAGCCAAGCATCAAAATAAAAGAGACCACACTAACGGTTGGGCAAGAACCCAGCTGGATGGTCCCCATCATAAAATACATAACCACAGGTGAGTTGCCCCAAGAGAGGGCACTGTCTCGAAAGATTCAGTATCAAGCTCATCGTTATGTAATGATGGACCAAATTCTCTACCGGAGAGGACTCAGCATGCCTTATTTAAGGTGTGTATTGGACCCTGAAGCTAGACAAATCATGCTAGAGGTCCATGAAGGGTTCTGTGGAGATCATACGGGAGGACCCAGCCTCTCAAAGAAAATATTGAGGCAAGGGTACTTCTGGCCAACAATGAAAAAAGATTGTATAGACTATGTCCAAAAATGTGACTCGTGCCAAAGGTACGCGAACATATCGAGAGCTCCTCCAAACGAGATCACCCTGATGACCAGCCCCTGGCCCTTCGCGGTCTGGGGAATAGATCTCATCGGGTCTCTACCTACGGGGAAAGGAGGGGTAAAGTATGCAATAGTAGCAGTAGACTACTTCACCAAATGGACAGAGGCTAAGCCTATGAAGACAATAACTGCTAAGAAGGCATTGGACTTTGTTATCAAAAACATAGTGTGTCGATACGGCTTGCCTCACAAAATAGTCTCAGACAATGGAAAGCAATTTGATTGCGAGGAATTTACCGACTTCTGCAACCAACACGGAGTAGTGAAAAGCTTCTCCGCGGTGGCCAGGCCTCAAACAAACGGCCAGGCGGAAGCGGTCAATAAAATCCTAAAGGTCACCTTGAAAAAGAAGCTGCTGGCCTGTAAAAATAACTGGCCAGAAGAATTGCCAAGGGTATTATGGGCCTACCGGACGACCCCCAGAACCACAACCGGCCACTCGCCCTTCTCGATGGCGTACGGTTGTGAAGCAATGGTCCCGATAGAAACATTATTCCCATCCCACAGGAGGACGACTTACGATCCTGCCACCAATCAGGCACTGCTCCAAGAAGCTTTGGATCAAGTCGAGGAACTCCGGGATGAGTCTCAAATACGGATGGCTGCTTATCAAAAGAAGGTCACAAAGTATTTTAACTCCAAGGTTAAAAACAGAAAATTCGCTATTGGAGATATGGTCCTAAGAAGGGTTTTCCCAGCCACCCAAGAACCTGGAGTGGGGGTACTTGGACCAAATTGGGAAGGACCATATGAGATCGAGGAAGAGATCGGTTCTGGCACTTACAAACTAAAAAGAATGGACGGAACCACCGTCCCAAGAGCCTGGAATGCCGATCACCTCAGAAAGTACTACCAGTAGCGAAATAAAACTTAGACTTTGTTCAAAGGGTTTGTATCGTCCAAATGTATACCTCCTCTATATTAAATAAACCTGAGTGCCTTAAAAACAAAGTTTCTATGCCACTCAGGGGGGTACTAGGGTATGCCGCACGGACAAACAGAAAAACAAACTAAGTAAAATATCCTGACCCAAAGGGCAGGTCAGAAAGTATGCACAAAAATAAAAAGCATAAGTATAAAAATCCTGATCCAAAGGACATGTTAAAAAACATAAGTGTGACAAAAGAAAGATCACATAAAAAAAAAAAAATATCCTGGCCCAAAGGGCAGGTCATATACATATAAATGGCCCGGGGACAGGCCTTAAAAATATAATTGTCTCCCCTTCAAATAAAAGCTGCTACCTATATGTATATTGTTCTAAGGCAGCAGCAAATATGTACAAACAAAAAAACAAAGAGTTATAAAAGAAACGGGTGGAATCTGGGTCAATAGTACGGCAGCTCAGTCAGCCTGCAGAGGAAGACGAGGTCCAGTACGTGCCTCAAGCGCGGCATCAAGCTTCTTCTTCTTTTCCCGAAATTTGGCAATCATTTCCTCGGGTTTGGGATAAAAAGTAAGCTTGATATTTTGATCGTTGTTGGACCAAGCCATGTAGACTCCATCGTCGAAGCACTTCGGACACCGGGCGCAGGATACGGGAGAGAGGAGCTCGGCCCTCTTGGCCTTCCTGATGGATTGTTCTTTGAAGTCCCTCAGCTCCTTCAGCTCCGCAGCTAGAGCGGCCTTGGACTCTATGTCCGCCTGGTGAGTTTCCTCTAAAGATCTCACCTTGGCGACCATTTCATCCAAAGCCTCCCTAGCCTCCTGGAGGTCTCGCCTGGCCTTCTCAGCAGCCACGGTTTGAGCCCTTAGTTGCTCCTGGTGCTGGGCCTCCATCATGTCCCTCCGCTGAGCCTCGTCCCGGATCATGGCCTCCGCCTGAGCCTCCCTCCGTTTGGCCTCCTCTTCCTTGGCCTTGGCAGCCGCCTCCTGGCGCTCGGCAGCCTCCTGGTAGATCTGCCTCTCCGCTGTGAGGTCCTGAAGGACCTTCCGGACATCGTTCATGTCCCCAAAGTCGGACAGAACGAAGCCATGATTTATGATGTTCTTGGAGAGGCGGCCAGCCTCAGCAGCAAGCAGAACCATAATGCAAGGATAAGAAGGAGAAGTTTCCCAAGGAAAAAACAAAATATAAACAATAAAAGGAAAAGCAAAAATTGCAAAGTACTTACCACCGTGAGAGAATGGCTGAGGTCCTGGACCTGGAAAATGGAGTTCAGGGAAGCGCAAGTGGCAAACCGCTTAGGCGCGCAACGGGTGAGCTGAGAAGCGAACTCGCCGGTCATCTCCGCGGCAAAAGGAGCCAAGGTAGGCCCTAGGAAGCGACGGAACCAGTCCAATAAGGGGTCCAGATTAAGGTCCCACGGATCCTGGTACTCTGGGTAGTTGATGCTCGCCTCAACCTCAGCCCGCAGAATCCTCCTAAGGGCTTCCACTTCGGCGTACCCCCGGGAGTACTCATCCATAGCATAGTTATGCTTGGCTATGCGAAGCTCCTGCCTCACCTCATCCCCCGGAATCGGGGTAAGCACGATGTTGGGAGGAGCAGGATTTTCCTCCATCGGCGAGACCCCACCGTCCAGACCATGAGCTGGAGTATCGGCCCTCCGAGGCTTCTTGGGCTCATCCTGGGCAATCATCTTGCCCTTGCGCTTACGGATCAGAGCCACCTCAGGCTCCTCTTCGCCCTCCTCAGCTTCCTCCGGAAGAGCCCGAGGCTCTCCCGCACCCTCAGCGGCTTCCTCCGAGAAGTCCCATCCCTTCCCTTGGCCTTCTCCCGGAAGCACCTCCTCGTCATCCACTAAGTCAATAGTGTCGAGGGGAGCGCTGGAAGAAACCTTCAAGGAAGGGGCCGGGGGAGAAGAGGTGAAGGCCGGAGGAGCTACGGGAGTATGAACTTCGGCAAGCTGTTCCAGGATGGCATCCATGGAGATACCTGTTTCACAAAATAAGCAAGTGTTAGAAGTCCGTGAGGAACCACTTATACAAGATACAACAAACAAGCTACTCCTACCCGAACTTCCTAATTCGGCCCTAGCAAAGTCCTGAACTTTAATGCTGGCAGCGTCATCTCCGAGATAACTGTCCGAGGGCCGGAACCAGCTGGACGTTATGTAAGCTGAAGGACCTAAGGGAATAGGTTCCGGAGGGCCGGAGCCCACCGGGACCGACCTAGGTAATCTCCTAAGTTCGAAAAATAAAATTCCTTCAAACGATCCCCCCACCGGGTCGATGGCATCCTAAACCTACGAAGACGCTCGTCGAACCCTACGGGCCTACGACTGGTGTATTCATCAACGGAAGGAACATAACGAATTATCAAGGGAGACTTACCGCCGGCACCGGAGGTGCTAGCACCAGGAGCCCCAGAGTTTGGTTCGGGGACCGAAGGCTGTGGTCGGGAAGTTTGCTTCCCGGAAGAATCTTCAATACGAAGGGGCCTCCTGGCAGGACGATCCCCAATCTCTTCTTGAAGAATCTTGTCAAAAAATTTAGCCTCGGACTTCCCGATAATGGCTTGACTCCTTCGCACCACCGGACTCCCCACGCGAAGTCCTCTCCCAGAGGCAGCCTGGGCCTGAGAGTACGCTTTCTCCTGGGCCTTCCGGTAGAGATAATCTTGGTATTTTTTCTCTGTCGTGGCAATGAGCTCATCCCGGAAGGCCTTCTCCGCAACCGGCGCCCTCACATTGGGACAAATGACCCGCGAGAGGTTGGAGTCTTCCACGGATTGGTGAGGAAGGATAAGTTTGGCCTTCCTACAATTCTCCGTGGTGACTAAGCCCCCAACATCGAGATCGACGCGGTCGTAGGAGGCAAAGGCTTGGGCCCTTCGAAGGAAAGTCTGAGTAGGGGGCGTCCGCTGGTAAGGAGGGATCCGCACCCACTCCGTGAGGAGCTCCGGGTGGTCCACGGCCCTCAACCCGGAGGAGAAGAAAAAGCGGTGGCGATACTCCTTGACGTGAGTCTGCCTATTATACGGAACCACCCCTTCGTTAGCAGGATGGATCCGGAACCCATAAAAGCCGTCCTTAAGTTTGTCCCCTTTTTTGGGGACGGATACGAGTTCATAAAAATATAAAATTTCCGCCGGGCTGGGAGACCCCCATCCGCGGGCGGTATAAAAAATAAATAAGCCTGAAAGCAGGCGGTAAGCTTGAGGAATGAGTTGGTATGGCGCAAGGCCGACAAATACAAGGAAATTAACAAAATAATCTTGAAGCGGGAGCATGGCACCGGCCATCAAATGAGTCTAATTCTAAGCCCCGAAGCCGTCATAGTTGTGATTAGGCGTCTCCGAGTCACGAGGAGGCCGGTGATAGGTCCCTGAAGTGGAGGGTTTGATCCCAGCAACCTCTATAATATTCTCCAGCTGGTGAGGGCAAGTGAGGGTGGAACGAAGCTCAGCCGCTTCCCACACGGTCGCTCGGGATTTGTACCCCTCCTGGGCAACAGGCCCCAGGGAAACCTCCTCCAGCGTGGCCATGCTTTTCCCACTCTTCTTCGAAGATTTCGAACCAGAAGCAGACATTTTGTGTTCTGTGAAAAACAAAAAGGGAAAAAGAAAATTCCAGCAGTTAGGTCCCATACCAAACCCTAAGTCAAGAAAAAGGGAGTGGGGGTCCCCTAACCGCTGGAAAGAGGCCCCCTCCGGACACGTGTCACATGGGAAACCCTAGAAAGATTCCCTGAACAGGTGTCGGGTGCAGTGAAATCGCAGAAAGTGGTTTTACAGAGTAAAAAAAAAAAAAACCCATTCTGTGCCCTAAGCAACTGTTGAACGAAGAACACATGGCTCTCTTCAACAAAAATGCACATTATAACAGAGGCATGATAATGGCGATCCTACAACTAAAGCAGTAGACATAAAGCAGAACACTCGAAGAACTTAAACACTCGCACACCCAGAAATCTCAAAGTACGAACCCAGAAAAACGAACGAAGTAAGTAAAAGCATGTTATTATCTAAGGATGCAAGAAACTTACAGTAAATCGTTGAACTGGGGTACTGAATGTGGTCGAGTAGAAGTTGAGAAGAACTGGTGAAAGCAAACACTGGAAAACTGGAAGAAATGTCTGAGTGCTAAGACAATTCGTGCTGTTTTGAAGAATTTTCTCTCTGGGAAATTCGAGCAAAAATGGCAAGGAATGGAAAGTAACCGAAATGAAGGAAAGATGGTGGCTTCTATAGGCAAAAATGCATGAGGAACAGGCGTCACCACCTACCAATCGTACGGTGGGGGAGATGCACGATTCGAATTCCCGAAAATCAACGGATCAGATCAAGCTGCCATAAAGGCGGTGGAAACGATTGAGTATCCGTCTGACACCATTAATGCGCCGCATCAATCAAAGGGCGTGAAAGGAATCGACCTCTGCGAAAAGCGAATCGCTGCATTTAATGCTATCATTAGACACACTTTCACGCGCCCCAAGCTCGTGTCGGGAAACCGAGGAGGCGGCCGGAGACATCCCTGCAAAAAGCGAATCGCTGCATTAAATATCATCATTAAATGTGCCCTCACGCGCTCTAGGCTTGAGCCAGGGAAACGAGGAGTCGACCAGAGGCACTTAAGCAAGCCTTGGTTTATTTTTCCAAGTAAACAAGGCTTGGGGGGTAAATGTTGCCCCTGAATTCACCCAAAATACGTGGACCAGTCAAAATGGGACACGTGGATCAGATAACGTGTAAATATTTTATAAGTCTTTGTACGCTGCAAGGAAGCACCATGGGCATAGGTCCCGGAGGAGGCACCCGGAGTACAAGGTACTCCCGGAAGCTCGCATAGCATGAAGCCTCTCCGGGATGTGTCAGGCCTCTCCTGAGCAATCAAGTCGCATTTAATGCCGCATGGGAGGAAGCGTGTTGGGACTGTAACACGCAATAAAGTCTGACGGCACAACCCCCAAACAGCAGCGCTACAGTAATGATCATTTAAGTCTAGCGACGGCTACTCTGCGAAGAGTCACGTCAATCACAAGGCAAAAAGGACATTCCTCATAAAAACCCTACAGCACCTAGGGATTTGACCATGCATCACCCATAGTATATTCATTGGAAATACCCAACTTTATGGATATTTACAGATACGTGTGTAAGAACGATCCTAGGGATCACCCCACCAAAACACTATAAATACCCCCTCAAAGCTCATTTAAGGGGGTCGAGAATCTTGGGTTGCATAAGAGCAAGAAGAGAAAATACTCACCAAGAACATTCTCTGTATTTATGAGAAAAACATTCTCTCAAGTGAGGAATCTGTATTAAATACATCCATTAATAACAAAGACTCGTGGACTAAGGCTCATTAACGCCCCAACCACGTAAAAATCCTCATCTCGCTTTCTTACAGCTCTTTACTATAATCATATTTTAATAGTTGCCGAAAATCTCGGTCAACAATATCTTTTTCAGATTTTAAATGTAATTTAAATAAATAAAATAACAAAATTTAAAAGTTAGCAAAATATCTTACATCTATTTAAAAT
The DNA here is from genome assembly GCF_029168945.1 of Cannabis sativa. Classification (NCBI taxonomy): domain Eukaryota; kingdom Viridiplantae; phylum Streptophyta; class Magnoliopsida; order Rosales; family Cannabaceae; genus Cannabis; species Cannabis sativa. The sequence goes on from NC_083605.1 coordinate 30,130,675, forward strand.
TACATGATTATAGTTATCTTATTTTAAATTTAAATAAGGTCAAATTATTTTTTTAAAAAAAATTAACATCTGACCTTAATTTTAAAAATAAGATAAGATATAATCAAATTTAAAAATAAGATAGATAATTAAGCAAAAAGATATATATTTACTATTTTTCAAATTCAAATTACACTAATATCATGAATTAAATTTAAAAAATATTAATTAATTTAATTATGATAATTAGAATTGAATTAGGAATAGTAAATGTATAAATACAGAACTACACAAAAAATCAGAAGTTAAATCCATGAAAAAGCATGAAAAAACGAAGAAAAACGAAAAAAATTGCAAGCTGTACGGACAGTATGAATTGCATACTGTCCATGGTGCGCTAAGGGTTGCATGGGCGAGCAAACCAGGCGCAAGGGAGATCTTGCATGATTTCCGCGCGCGCAGGTTTTGATGCTCAACCCCGATTTTTTCGAAACTTCAAAAAATCATAACTAATTCAAATTAAATCGAAAGCGAGTTCTGTAAAAAAGTAACTTGCTTAATTTTTTCCATCCTATCCAATAAAAATAATTCCAGAAACAGACATTCAATTATTTTTAACGACAATTCACAAACATCAATCAATCATCAAATAACACTCAATACAACATGATACCATCCAAAATATCAAACAATCGTTTTAAAGTCCAAATTTCTTGCAAGAAAATCAATTACCATGGCTCTGATACCAGTTGTTGGAAATTATTTTACCAAGATCTTAGATCTACTCACAAGTATGTTTATTAACACCCTAAATATGAACTTTCTAAAACGATGAAATAAACACATATAAAGTTTGAGAAACCTTACATTGGGTGCAGCGGAATATAATGACTCCTTCCGTTCAGATATCTAGCCCTTGATTCCTTTATGTAGCAGAGCATTATCAATATCTGAACCTGGATCTCTTTCTCTGATTCTTTAGTGCTGAAACTCCTTCTTGCTGAAAGTCTTTCTTCACGATCTTCCTCACTATGGTTGAGGTATCACTTGCTGTGTGTGGGCACTATTCTCACACTAAGAATTTCGAAATTTCAATGAAGAAGAAAGAGGAGAAGAGGTTGGCCAAAGATAGGGAGAGAGAGAGAGAGAGGCTCAGTTTTTTTTGAATCAGAAGTGTGAAATTTAAGTGTCAATTTCCTGAAGCCTTCACTATCTATTTATAGCATTCCACTAGGGTTAGGTTTGAATAATTTGGCATTAAAATATTGAAAATATCAGAGGGAAAAACCCTAAAAAAGTGGCCGACCATACAAAGTGGATTTGGGCCTCACTTTTGCAATTTTGCAGTTTTATCTTTTCTGCATCTGATTTTCTCAAAAACGCCAATTTTCAAATTCAACCATTTAAATGCCAATTCTAACTATTTAATAACTATAAATAATTATTAAATAATATTGTCATTTATCATATTATTAATTGAACCATACAAAGTATCATAATTAACAAATATGCCCCTAAAACTCTTTCTTTACAATTTCGCCCTTACTTAGTGAAAAATTCACAAATAGACATAGTCTAATTTGAGAATTGTAATTGATTAATCAAAACCAATTATATGAGTCTTACAAGCAATATTATCTCAACTAGTGCGGGACCATGGGTCTATATAACCGAGCTTCCAATAAGCAGATCAAGAATTTATAACCTAAATTCACTGACTTATTAATTTTTCGTTGAATCCACGCATAGAACTTAGAATTGCAATCTCAGTATATAGAATGCTCTATATGTTCCACCATATAGACACATCATTAGTTATCCATTGTTATAATCCTAATTTGATCAATGATCCTCTATATGAATGATCTACACTATAAAGGGATTAGATTACCGTTACACCCTACAATGTATTTCATCCTTAAAACACTTAATCCCGTATAAATGATATTTCAGCTTATGTGCAATGAGATCTCCACCATTTATTTTTGTTTGGTCAAGCTCGAAGGATATCATCCTTTACTTACTATTCGCTAGATAGAAGCTATAGATTCCATGTTTATGTTAGTGTTCCCACTCAATTGCACTACCGTGTTCCCAAAATGTACGTATCACCCTGACCCAAAAGTAGGCTTAACTAACAAATCAAAGAACACAAATAGCCTCTTGAGATTGAGCCTAATCATAACAGGATTAGGATCATTTGATCTAGGATCAACTAGGCGATATTGACTTGAATAGATATTACGGTAAGTTTAATAAATCTAAGTCAAAGTTCAATATCGGTCCCTTCCGATGCATACTCCATGCATCCAACCTGAGCTTTACTTTAACCAATGCTCTGGAAAGAACATAGCACTTCTCCAAGTGCAAGTAAACTCTGTTGTAGATTATCATATCAGTAAAACCATGTGTCTGATAAATCTAGGAAACTTTATTCACATAGTCATGTTTACTTTCCAATGTGTTGACAGCACAATAAACAGGATCAAGTATGTGAAAAGGGTTTCAGACGAATTCATATATTATGTACATATAATCATGAAATAAAGCATGTGAACCATGCAACATTAAATGTTATTTCTGATCTATATTGATAAGTAAATCTGATTATATTGAAATGAGTTTTATTTAGGGCATAAAACCCAACACTTAACAAGAATTCATACATTATATACATATAATCATGAAATAAATCATGTGAACCATGCAACATAAAATGTTATTTCTGATCTTTATTAATAAGTAAATCTGATTATATTGAAATTAGTTTTATTTAGGGCACAAAACCCAACATGTTCATCTTCAGGAACATCCCCAGTTTCCCAGGTTGCTCCTCCTGAGTGTTTTGGGGGTCTTCCTGAGCCGTTTCCTACCTCCTGGTTCGTGAGCCGCGAGGACTGCCTCGTGGCCTCCTCACACTAGGATCAGGTTAGTTTTGTGTGTTGTTTTCCTGTGCCGCCCTGGATGCGGTTGCCTCCCGTTCCAACTCAGCGTTTCATTGGCTTGCCTCCACTAGACGTCACCGGAGTTGACGATTTTCCAATTCAACCAATGGCACTACTTGGTGGGGTCACAGGCATCCTCATTCCGAGGTATATAACCATCAGCTTCAGTGTTGGCTCCATCATTCCTAGTTTCTGGGTTTTGGTCACCATCACGTTGGCTTCTTCTTGAACGTGTTGACCGTGTAGAACGTGTTGTTCGTGAATTGGGTGGCCTCCGTGAGCCCATTGGCTCTTTTCCAGGACGGTGAGTGGTCTATTCAGGATGAGTGTTATCGTTTTCCCCATTATCAGCCATAGAGAAAGAATTTTTTCTTTGGTTAGGAGGGATTTTTCTGAGCTTTTTTCACGTAGGCTCTCAATGAAAGCACCAAATTGTTAACGCATATTTTCTTAACGATAATGAGCCTAATTTCGTAATAAGTTTAGCACAAAATTATCAGAAATTAAGAAAGAATAACATAAGTAGAAATAACACCAGGTTTTTACGTGGTTTTGCAGTTAACTTTGCATAGTCCACGAGTCAATCTTATTCAAACTTTTCTGATACAAAACTAGGGTTCTTTACAATCAGTGTATTCTTTTTTCTCTCAAGGATTTTCCATTCCTTTTTTTCGTACATTTTGCAACTATTTATAATAACATAGGTTGGCAGTTAATTACATTCAAATTCGAATCCCACAACGATATTTTCCCGAAATTGTAGGCTATAATTATGCTCCACGTAAATAAATGCAGTTATTATTTGAAAATTACACAAGTGTAATTTCAACCGCTCTTAAAGGGTCAACGCTGACGTGGATTAAGATACGCTATAAAACGTGTCTCGTTGAGGCGTCTCACCTGATACATGAACAACTTGATTTATTCATAAGTCTTCCAGCAATGGCATGAGTACCAGTGTACTGAGCAAATTTAAGAACTGCTCTTTGTCCATAAGGTCTCGTAGACTGGACAATCATATCCTGAGGGTTCTCAATAACAACAATAACCCTGGTAGAGAGCTGGAGTTTACCAGGAGTATGCCTTCCTATAGTGAGATGGATGTCTCGCTATTCGTTATCTATGTCCTCAAGCTATTACAATTAGTTAGATAATGTATATTAGACACTATGTATTTTATTAGCCAATTCGCCTTGTCAACACCTCTCTACATATTGTGAGGTAGATGCCTCGCTATGTATTATCGATGTCATCCTTGCGATTATGTTCTCTGATGCGAAATGGTTTCTCATTAATACGTGAATCAATAGTTCGTACATTCTATTAATATAATTGTCATTATATTTGCTGGTTCATATTCTCTGAGATTGACACGTGTCGCCTTTTGAAGAACCAACCGAATTTTGGGAATAATAAATGGAATTCGACTTTCTTTTAAAAAGGCAAAAAAGAAATCTTGTTGAAATCTGTGGTTCAAGCCATTCCGTCTTATGCCATGGGTTGTTTCAAGCTTCCTTTTCGTTTCCACAAAAACTTAGATTCTCTTATGGCTAACTTTCGGTGGGGTGGCAATGCTCAAACTAGGAAAACTCATTGGGTGGCTTGGCACACTCTTTGCCATTCCAAATTTCGTGGTGGTCTTGATTTTCGGTATATGAAAGCTTTTAATCAAGCTATGTTGGCCAAACAGGCCTGGCGCATCATTCAATTCCCCCAAACGTTGGTGGCTTCTTTGCTTAAAGCTCGCTATTTCCCCCATACCACTTTCCCTGATGCTGGAAAGGGTTGCCGGCCTTCGCTGGTTTGGAATAATATCTCTTGGGGTAAGGAGCTTCTTTTGTCAGGGCTCAAGAAGAAGGTAGGTAATGGTGCAGACATCTCTATACATGATGATACTTGGGTTCCAATTCAGCCGCTCACTCCCTAGCAAAGTATGCTTTAGGCCTAGATAATAGAAGCTATCAGGTCCTTTGAACACCATTATTCTCTTGTTTGTATCCTGGACTGTTATTTTATTCATCAATGGATACACAGGTTTCTTCAAATAAATAAATAAATAATTTTTTTAAAGTAATTTAAAAAGATATAATCTAGTGTTTCTCGGGTCTTAAAAACCACTGACTTGGCAATGTTTTATTTGCTAAAAAATTGTTGTATGGGTAAAGCTTTTTTCAAGGATCCTACTAGGGATGTAAACGGAGCGGCACGGGGCAGGTGCGGGGATCGCTCTCCCACCCCCATACCCGCTTGTTAAATTCACCTCCATACCCGCTCTAATACTCGTTTAAATTAAAGCGGGGGCGGAGCGGGAATTACCTGACGGGGGAAGGATTCTCACCGGGTACCCATTACATATATATTTTTGAAAAAAAATGATGTCTCAAAGAGAATTAAAAAAAAAATAATCATAAAAACTTAGTAAAACAATAAACTTAAGTGGAATAGGGTAGATAGTAAAAAAAAGAGTATACCCAATAAAAAGCCTAAACTATGAAATTATTTTAATTGTAATAGTTATATTTTTAAAACTTAAATATATCCATATATCATATCGAGGCGGTGGAGCAAATACCCAAACCCGTGAATATAATTGTCATTCCTAGATCCTACCATGAATGGTGAAGTGATGCATCCCCGGAACAGATTGGGTGCATCTGTGCACTCGATGCACCACAATTTTGCAATATATTTTAAGAAAAATAAAAAAAAAAATAATAAATATAATAATAGAAAATAAAAGTAAACTAAAGAAACTCAATTCTTCTTTTTCTTACTTAACTTCTGCATAGTAAGTCATTCGATCCTCGCAGGTACGCAACGCCACTCAGCGATCTTAATTGTTTTCTCTCTCTCTGTGATCCTAATCCTCTCTTCTGGGTTTTGACTGGTAAGCCCTTCTAGATCACCTCTCTTCCTTCCAATTACGTAATTGCTTTTTCTCGCCTTCAATTGGGGTTCTCTCATGTTTTTACGATAAAAACCTGCAACTTCCTGTATAGACTAATCCATTGCGCTTCTCAACTCTAGAGCTGACCATAATTCTTAGGTCTTTTTATTTGGATTCAATTTATTTTTTTCATTTCTTGATTAGTGGATTGATGAGTATAGAGTCCTCTTTGTTGATGGGCGTTATCTAGTTTTTGTTTCCTTTTCGTGATTTTGAATCTTTGATATTATTCATTCAATTGTCAGGCGAGTAGTTTATTTAATTTAATTGTTTTCTATCAGAAATCGCAAATGTTTGATTTCCATATCCAAATATGGATTATATTGTCTTATGATGGACTTAGTATGTACAATTCGACAATGGTTGGAAAATACTTGTGATGATCATTCATAGGTTTATGTTTGCGTCTTATGTTTTGGACTAATTCAAGGATTAAATTTGTGGGTCGATTTTGTTTTAAGGAAAATTCGAGGGCAAAAGATTTGACTGAAGGGAAGAGACATGGCTGGTAATGCTGCAGCCTGTGCCGAGAGGGCAACTAGTGATATGCTGATTGGTCCAGACTGGGCAATAAACATTGAATTATGTGATATTATTAACATGGACCCTGGGTACTTTCTATTTATCTTTTTTGGTGGAACGCTTGTGCATATATATATTTCCTTTTGTACTTCTGTTGATCCTAAATTTACTTCCAATTTATCACCAAAGTTTACTCAAATTGATTGGCAGGCAAGCGAAAGATGCCTTGAAGACACTCAAGAAACGTCTTGGCAGTAAAAATCCGAAAATACAACTTCTGGCTCTTTTTGTTAGTATTTCTTTGTACATAAGATATTTTGATTTGTTTTTTTGTACTTGTTTCACATGTGACCTTTTCGTCATATTGTTCATTATGATGTCATTTTATGTTTTTGTTTATAACGTATGCAAAATATAACTTAAAAGAGTTTTAATATATGAATCAATTATTGCTGCTATGTTTTACATTCAACCAAGCATCCATAACTCAATTGTGATGCAATTTTCATTGAATGTTTTGGTCTAGGCTTTAGAAACTCTCAGCAAAAACTGTGGTGAAAGTGTTTTTCAGCAGATTGTTGAGCGTGATATCTTACATGAAATGGTTAAAATAGTGAAGAAGAAGGTACCTTAATTTTCTTCTGATCATATCTAATAATCTTGTTCTTTCACTGTGAATCTGTATGCAGTTATCTTCTTAATCACTCATTCATTCTTAGTAAATCTAACTTAACTGATTCAATGATGGCTTAAATTCTGCAGCCAGACTTGAATGTGAGGGAAAAGATACTGATCCTAATTGACACATGGCAAGAAGCCTTCGGGGGACCTCAAGGGAGATATCCTCAATACTATGCAGCGTATAATGAATTGAAGGTTATTGGTGTATTACATGTTATATTAGCCTGTTAAGCTTGATACAATATTTGCTCTCATTAATCATTTTGTCTGCCTAAGCGTTTGGGCAAAGCTTATTTAAGTTGATTACTAAGTGTTAAATATCATATTGTCATCCTTTTTTATTTTTTTGGTTTCTGCTTAAAGTGTGAGATATGCAATAACATGGGTTGCAGATGAATGTTAGATAAGACATATGCTTATACTAGCCTACAAGGTATCTTTTTGCTGAAGTTAGAGGGTTGTCCTTGATGCTTAAGTTATGAATGAAGTATTGCATCTGTGTTTGGATGGGTTGTATTAAGTCTATTAATTTTTTTCCTGTTTAGAGTTTTGATAGCTAGGTTGCTACTGCAGTATTTGGAAAAGAACTTATTTTGATTTGTTCTAATAAATTATAATCTATATTTGTATGTATATCACAGGCTGCTGGAGTTGAATTCCCACCTCGAGAAGAGAGCAGTGTACCATTCTTTACTCCACCCCAGACCCAGCCAATAATTTCTCCTGCTTCTGTATACGATGATGATGCTATTGAGGCCTCTTTACAGTCTGATGCTTCAGACCTCAGGTACTGCCTCGATGATTTCTACTACAGATTTGCATTGGCCTCATACATGATGTAAATGTAATTATACTAATAAAGTTAAGTCCATCCCATGATGGAACTTGCTTGGTAATTTTCCAAAGGAAAAGAATGTGGTAAACTATACCTCATCTCTTATGGTAACCACTTAACAACTGTGATTCCAGACCTAGGTATTATCATTTGATAAAAGCTTGTTGTGGAAGTGTTACCGCATTGATACAGCAAATCCAATTGCTATTAAGACTAACTTGTTTCTATCCCCGTAGAATTTCAGCAAAACCTACCACATATCTTCCTTGATTGCATTTTATGCTATTACTGCTTCAGTCTATTTACTGTTGTATTTTTCAGTTTATAAGTATGTATCCTTGTAAAGATGTACTGTACAATATCTAACCAGAAACGTGTCAGTAGTATAACATGCTTTTACTTGGCCCGTAATATATTAATTTTTCCTTGTTAAATTCCTTCTAAATTAATTTGTACATCAATCAGCTTGTTAGAGATAAAAAATGCTCAGGGACTATCAGATGTCTTGACAGAAATGTTAGGTGCATTGGATCCAAAGAATCCTGAGGTAATATATTCTATATTCATTCTGAACTTTAGATGACTTGTCGGAATTGGGAAAGACCTTATAATACGAGGATTTTGTGTGCTCTCTTTTTGTTTTCGTTTATGGTTTTCTTCTCTTTTTTTTTTTTTGCTGGACTTTTTGTATGTGGTTTCTCAAGTTATCTTATAATGAGATTTCTGTTTGAGCCTATTACAACATGCTATATACTGTTATCCTAGTTCCCTTTGAAAGAATATATACTTTTGTTTTGATAACACCTTTTGTTGGAAGAAAGTTGCTAACTTACTACATCAGTTTGTTTGGAAGTGAAGCATAATGTTTGTTCTTTTCGTAGCCATTTAAAAAAAAAAAAAGAGAATATTGTTTCTTCCATAGTTTTAGTCCCCTCTGCTGAATTATCCATGCACAATATTCCAATCTTCTTATGTTGCTGTCATCCTTCCATGTATGTCACTTCAGTTTCTATGGTTGTTTCTTGATATTTCGGCAGGGTTTGAAGGATGAAGTGATTGTTGACCTTGTTGATCAGTGTCGCTCTTATCAAAAACGTGTTATGCTTCTTGTGAATAATACAACGTAAGAGATTGATTATCTTTAGTTTCCGCTTATATTTTTTGATGATGCTGGTAGGCTGATAGTCATTGACTTTTGCTTCCCTTCAGAGATGAAGAACTTTTGTGTCAAGGATTGGCACTGAATGATAGTTTGCAACGTGTACTTCGCCGCCACGATGACATTGTGAAAGGAACCCCTAATACAGGCACGAAAGAGACACCATCTTCAGCTGTGCCACTTGTGAATGTCAGCCATGAGGATGATGAATCTGAAGATGAGTTTGCACAACTAGCTCACAGGTAACTATTTGAGCAGGCTTTTTCCATATGGACAATCTAATATTACTGATTTTTAATTAGTTCACTTTACCCCATATGTGTGTGTGTGTGTGTGAGTGGGTGGTTTCTGTTTATTGATTTAGGATAAAAGTTTGAGATTATTTTGATTGGTATGATTTTAATGTAATTGCATTTTCAGATCATCAAGAGATAGCTCGAAGATTGAACCTGTGCGGGTGAGCCCATTCCTTCCTCCTCCACCATCTTCAAAAAGGCCAGTACCTACGGATGCTAGCTTTATTGACTATCTGAGTGGTGATGCTTACAAGTCTCGAGGATTCGATGAATCATCAGAACAGCCATCCTTTGTGGCTCCAGCCCATTCAAACACAAGTTCTGCTCCTTCATTGAGTCCAACATTATCGTCCTCTCCCAAATCCTCAAGTTTCATAAACCCTACTGCATCACTTTCATTCAATAGTACTCCAGTTTACGATGAGTCGGCACCCCTAAGCAAATCTGAAGATCAGCTGCCTCCGGCCCCTTGGGAAGCACAGTCTCCTGTTTCTCTCCCACCCCCTCCTTCGAGGTACAATCAAAGGCAGCAATTTTTCGACCAACATATTCCAAGTGGTACTGCTCATTCAAGCAGTGGATCCAGCTCTTCGTCTTATGACAATTTAGTGGGACAGACTCAGAATATGTCTATTAACTCTTCTACTCCACCAAAACAGGTAAAACCAGAAGATGCACTATTTAAAGATCTTGTTGACTTTGCGAAAGCCAAGTCATCTTCCTCATCCGCTTCTAAACCCAACAGGTCATTTTGAGTTGCCAAAGATATTTGGATTCTCAAGGTGTTGTAGCTTGTGAACACCCGGCTCTGAGTTTTGCATTAAATATGACAGTAACTTGTGTTAAATAATTTGTTGGTAGGAAACTTTTGGATTTTGGTTGGTGCATACTATTTGCTGGTATATTTGGAGATGACATGCTTATTTGCACATAATTTGAATATATTGATGTTCTTTATTGGATTTGCTTTAAATTCTCTGTTTATTGGGTGGAGGGTTGGATAAAATGATGTCTGTAAGGAAATCTCTTCATTTTTTTTTTTTTTTTTGGGGTGAAAGTACCAGAGGGAGAGAGAGGAAAAAGCAATATTTTATTATTTTGCTTAGAGCGAATTATATATTTAGGCCCGTTTGGCGTGTACGATTGAATTGGATTAAGGGTTGAGATGTAAAATGATCCTAAATTTAAAAACTAAATTAGTAAGTGTTTTATTTTTTAAAAAAAATAAAGAAAATTGTCAAATATAATAAATTAGCTAATAAAATACATTTATTACATATTTTTTAGGAGTTTTTTTTTTTATTTTAGGTTAATATTACTTTAAATAAACATTTATACTACTACAAGCAAAAATAAACATTTATATTGTTTATTAATTTTAAATATACTATTTTTAAAGTTTCTTATTTATAAAAATACGGTAGAAAAACTCCCCTAGATGTGCAAGGAGAAGTGTGACACACATGTGGCTATGTGGGCGAGTGAGACTCACACGCGAGTGAGGGACAAAGCATTCAGAGGTGCCTGACACTCACAAACTGTAACGTCAGAACACAGCAGTGGTTGCCACGTGGCGAATTCGGACAAAGTGGATTTTAACGTGTAGGGCTTCTTTTCTCAGCGCAAAACAACTAAACAATAACACAAAAACAACTAGAAAACAACTTAACCATAACATATAAATCAATTAAAGTTTATCATATTATGCAAACAAAAATAAATTTATAAGAAAAAAACTTCAAAAAATACAATACTGAAATAACTTAATGGCAACAAATAAACAACACGGTAACAATTTTATATAAATATAATAATTTTATATTAATATAAAAATTAATTAAGCATCAACAATTACGTCAACTTAAAACATAAAATAAAAACAACACACAAATAAAAAAAAATATATATATATATACATTTATTTCTCTTAGTTAAACAACTAAATAACAACAAAAAAATAACTTCATAAACTCCACTACAATATGCAAATTACATAGGCATGAAAACAACTCTAAAAAACAAAATAAAAAACACCACTAATGTATAAAATAAAATGGGTGACTATTCAATGGTTACATTTTTATTGTAACCATGTGGTTACATTTTTTTTTTACCTATAATAGAAGGTTAACAATAAGTAAAAATTCCATTTTTAGATTTAATTAATTATAATTTCCTATATTTTAAGTAATTAAATGAAATATTTAAGAAGATCTTAATTAGCAATTAAAATTTATAAATATTTATTTATTTATTTATATATAAATCCCTTAGCTTAATCATTTTAACAATTAAACTATTTAATTTTAATATTTACAATTTTTTTTTACAAAAATTAAAATTAGTTTTATATAAATTAAAATTTTATCCTTATAATGAATTTTTTTTATAAGAACACACCCTGCTTTTTTTTTTTTTTTGCAGGATGTGTCCTTATAAATTAAAAAACATGATATTATATTGATACTTAATTAAAACCTAATTAATGTTTAAAGTCTTGATTTTTATTTTTTTAATTATAAATTCTAAAGTCTTACTCGTAATTATCTTCTTTCATTCACTCTCCACCACACTTACATTGAAAATGATTGACTACGAAAAACATAGAACCTATAGCAAATTTGTCCGAAGATGAAGATGATTTTTTTCATTTCATGAGTTTTGTGAAAAAGAAATGCGAAGAAGATGTCTCTGACATGAGTAACAGTGGAATTGAGCATGACACTGAAGATGTTAGCCATGAATGGATTGATTCTTATGTAGCTGTTTGGAGTGATTTTTTAAATTTTTTGCAGATTGATGAAAATTTAGAAGACTATATAAGTCCATTCACACCTGTAGATTAGGATGTGCTAGACAAATTTCTCTTCTCTTATGGACAACTTTAAGCAACCAATTATTTAGCATTGCATTTGGGAGTCGACAAACCTTTTGGGTAGCTGGGACAAGGAATATTGGAACTTTAACCTTTTTGCCCTGTACATAATGAAATACCATTCAGCCTTGAGCCCGAATCTTTAATTAAAATTACATTGAAAGGCACTCATCAATGGAAACTAGTTCTAGAAAGAAAGTGCTAGCAGCAGCAATAACATTTAAAATTGACTCCGGCCCATTCCTATGGCACATTATCTTGCAATCATAAACTGTACCCAAGCTGGATCGATATAAAAACATACTTTCAAGCACACATAGTTGATGGTGAAACAAATCTAAACAAGAAAAAAATAATAAATATAGTCAGAACTCAGATGAAGTACAATATTAATAATACAAGAGAGGATATTATTAAGATACATTGAAATACAAGAAGTATAAGGAAGTGTAATCATTTTAAATTAATATTATAAGTATAATAAAATTTTAATTATGAAATTATATGTGTATAATTTTAAATTATTAAGAATTTTGTTATATAAATTAAAATAATTTAAGTGTAAAAAAAATAAATTGCTAAAAGATCCTTATTCAATAATAAATTACAAAAAATTAATTAATAATTATAATTAATTTAATTTTAAAATATAATTAATCTTAATTAAAGTTTTAAAAGGAAATAAATTAACAGGTTAATATCAGGTTACAGGTCATTTTAATTTTTTTTATTTAATTTCCAAATTAATCACAACCATTTAATAGTGATCCAATGGCTAAAAAAAATGTAACCATGTGGTTACAATAAAAATGTAACCATTAGAACCTCCTCCAAACATGTATATATATTCATTTTTATTTGGTTGAAGAACTAAATAACAACAAATCAACAACTGTGTAACAACTTACTTTAATATACAAGTTAAATAGGCATGAAAACAACTTCATAAATTACATCAGATCCAAGAAAAAAAATACATAAATAATCTATAAAATAAATTTAAAAACAACTACATAACACTTGTACACCAACTTAAAAATATGTCTACACATTAAAAAAATAAAAATATACTCATTTTTCTCTTGTTAAACAACCTAATAGCAATAAATAAACAACACAATAACAATTCTATTTTAATATGAAAATTAATTGTACATCAACTAATAGTGTAGAAAATATGAAAGAAACCAACAAACAACAAAAAGTATGAACCATGAAAAACTAAAACATAAACTATTTTTCTCTTGATTGAACAATTACATATGAAGAAATAAAATAATTAGATAACAACTTCATATTAATACATAAATTAATTAGTTAACAACACATTACATTAACTCAAAAGAAATTCAAAAAAAAAAAAAAAGATAAATAATCTTAAAAACAAAAAGTAAAAGCAACTGCAAGATACTAGTACATTAACTTAAAAAAAATATATACCCACAGAAAAGTAAACATATATTCATTTAATTTTTTTACATAGTTAAACAACTAAATAACAACGAGCAAACAATTAGATAACAACCCTATTTTAATATAAAAATTTATTAGACATCAACATGTGGTGTTAACTTGAAAAACACAAATAATCTTATCACAACAACAATCTTAATATATGTATTCATTAAAAACTAAACATATATATATATTTAATTTTTCTTAATTGAACAACTAAATTACAATAAATAAATAAATATATAATAACTCAACTGTAACATAATATTTAAATAGGCATCATAAAATAACTCCACAGATTGCATAACTCCAAGAATAAATAAAAATACGATTAATAAATAAACTAAACTTAAAAGGAACTACAAAGCGTTTCAAAAATATATGTACCCATAAAAATTAAATATAAATTTATTTTTCTCTTGGTCGAACAACTAATTAATAAAGAACAAACAATTAAATAGCAATCTAACTTTAATATACTAATTTTTTTTTGCTAGAATACGAAAATTAATTAGGAATTTATACATTGCATTAACTTAAAAAACAACACTTAAGTAATCTCAGAAGAATAAATAAACTTAAAAGCAACTACAAATTAATTTTACATGTACTCAATGTTGGGTTTTATGCACTAAATAAAACTCCATTTCAATATAATCCATTTTATTCAACATCAATAAAGAAACAGAAGTATTTTTCATTCATTTGTGTATATTTTGGTTCATCTTATCAATTCCTTGTCTATTTGATTTATAAATTCATCTGAAACCCTTTTCACATACTTGATCCTGTTTATTGTGTTGTCAACACATTGGAAAGTAAACATGACTATGTAAATAAAGATTCCTAGATTTATCAGACACAAGGTTTTACTGATATGATAATCTACAACAGAGTTTACTTGCATTTGGAGAAATGCTATGTTCTTTCCAGAGCATTGGTTAAAGTAAAGCTCAGGTTGGGTGCATGGAGTATGCATCGGAAGGGACCGATATTGAACTTTGACATAGATTTATTAAACTTACCGTGATATCTATTCAAGTCAATATCGCCTAGTTGATCCTAGATCAAATGATCTAAATCCTGATATGATTAGGCTCAATCTCAAGAGTGTTATTCGTGTTCTTTGATTTGTTAGTTAAGCCTACTTTTGGATCAGGGTGATACGTACATTTTGGGAACACGGTAGTGCAATTGAGTGGGAGTGCTAACATAAATATGGAATCTATAGCTTCTATCTGGCGAATAGTAAGTAAAGGATGATCTCCTTCGAGCTTGACCAAACAAAAATAAATGGTGGAGTACTCATTTCACATAGCTGAAATATCATTTATACGGGGTTAAGTGTTTTAAGGATAAAATACATTGTAGGGTGTTACGGTAATTTAATCCCTTTACAGTGCAGATCATTCATATAGAGGATCATTGATCAAATTAGGATTATAACAATGGATAACTAATGACGTGTCTATATGGTGGAACATATAGAGCGTTCTATATACTGAGAGTGTAATTCTAAGCTCTATGCGTGGATTCAATGCAGAATTAATAAGTTAGTGAATTTAGGTTATAAATTCTTGATCTGCTTATTGGAAGCTCGGTTATATAGACCCATGGTCCCCCCACTAGTTGAGATAATATTACTTGTAAGACTCATTTAATTGGTTTTGATTAATCAATTATAATTCTCAAATTAGACTATGTCTATTTGTGAATTTTTCACTAAGTAAGGGCGAAATTGTAAATAGAGAGTTTTTAGGGCATATTTGTTAATTATGATACTTTGTATGGTTCAATTAATAAATATGATAAATGAAAATATTATTTCATAATTATTTATAGTTATTAAATAGTTAGAATTGGCATTTAAATGGGTGAATTTGAAAATTGGCATTTTTGAGAAAATGAGATGCAGAAATGATAAAACTGCAAAATTGCAAAAAGTGAGGCCCAAATCCATATAGCCATGGCCGGCCACTTTTATAGGCTTTATCATCTGATATTTTCATTATTTTAATGCCAAATAATTCAAACCTAACCCTGTGTGGAATGCTATAAATAGATAGTGAAGGCTTCAGGAAATTTACACTAAACACTTAACTTTCGCATCTTGTTTCCTTCAGAGAAAAACCTGAGCCTTCTCTCTCTAACCTAGCCGCCACCTATACTCTTCTTTTTCCTTGAATAATTTCTAACCTTTTAGTGATAGAGTAGTGCCCACACACAGCAAGTGATACCTCAATCATAGTGAGGAAGATCGTGAAGAAAGATATTCAACAAGAAGGAGTTTCAGCACTAAAGAAAGGAGAGAAAGAGATCTAGGTTCAGATCTTGATAATACTCTGCGACAGAAAGGATACAAGGGTTAGAGATCTGAACGGAAGGAGACATATTATTCCGCTGCACCCAATGTAAGGTTTCTCATACTTTATATGTGTTTATTTTATAATCGTTTTAGAAGTTCATATTTAGGGTGTTAATCAACATACTTGTGAGTAGATCTAAGATCCTGGTAAAATAATTTCCAACAACTGGCCTCAGAGCCATGGTAATTGATTTGCTTGCAAGAAATTTGGAATTAAATGATTTGTTTGTGTTTTGGATGGTATCATGTTGTTTTGTGTGTTGTATGATGATTGATTGATGTTTGTAAATTTTCGTGAAAAATAATTGAATATCTGTTTTTGGAATTATTTTTATTGGATAGTATGGGAAAAAATAAGCAATTTACTTTTTTTTACAGAACTCAATTTCGATTTAATTTGAATTAGTTATGATTTTTTGAAGATTGGAAAAATATCCGGGTCGTGCAACTTATTCACGCGCGCGGATGAGGGTGATACCCTCGACCCCACGCGCGCAGACAACCAGCTCGACCAAGCTACCTCGGTCAGACACAAGTGGATGTATGAAATCGTCCCATGGGCGCGCGGATGAGGCTGCATGCAGCCTCCTGCGCCGAGGGACGTCGGTCACGCCTGGCTGCATGTCCGTACCACTTGCAATTTTTTTTGTTTTTCTTCGTTTTTTCATGCTATTTCATGGAATTAACTTCTGATTTTTTGTGTAGTTTTGTATTTTGATTTTTACTTTTCAATTTTCAAATCTAATATCAGAAATAAATTAATTTGAATTTTTTAAATTTAATTTTAGATATTAGTGTAATTTGAATTTGAAAACAAGTAAAAATCTATCTTTTTGCTTGATTTTATATCTTATTTTTAAATTTGATTATTTTATCTTATTTTTTTAAATTTAAAGGTCAGATATTAAATATTTTTTTTTAAAATTATTTGACCTTATTTAAATTTAAAATAAGATTACTATAATCATGTAATTTTAAATAGAATTAAGATATTTTGCTAACTTTTAAATTTTGTTATTTTTTTATTCAAATTAAATTATAAAATCTGAAAAATATTTATTTTTTTATTTTATATTTAATTTATAAAATAACTTAAAAAATTTAAAAGGTAGTTATCAATTATTTTCGAAATGATATTTAGGTTAGTTGAAACCTAATTTTTCAAAAATTGTAGGTTTAATTTTAATTTTTTTTTATTATTTTATTTTAATAAATACCAATTTTTTTTTAATTATTTAAATATTTTCGAAAATAATTATTTAAAATTAAATAAATCCTACATCCAACTATCCAATTCATCTTGTTGCAGGAGTATGTGTTTTAGCTTGTTTGTAAGTTTTATAAAACCTATTATTGCTTGATCTAAATTGTCATGGTTAACTTGTTGACAGATCCAATGATCAGATTTTAACCCATGGTTCAATTGTCAATAGGTCAAGTAAATAATTTGTAACAGGTAAATTTTACAATCTTCTTTCATCTGTGTATGACCTAGCAACAGTTGTTCATTTTAAGGTTAAATTCCTCTCTTTTGGGCCTTGTGTGAGAGTTGGGGGCCAATAGAAGTGGGTACGACATACTGAACCCAGCTCCCCCTCACATGAACTACCCCAATTATGAAGGCCCATTTGCCTGATTTGGATAACTGTACTAGGTTAATTAAATTAGTTTAACCTAATAAAATTGATTAGCAACATAATTAATTACATTTATTTTGAAATTAAATTAAGAAAACATAGTTTAATGAATTATATTCTAAGCTAAACGATATGTATTTTCTTGTATTTAATTAAATATAGAATCATAACCAACTAGATTCTTTCTGAAGCTTAATTTAAATTTTTCATTAAATATTCCTATTTAAGTTGAAAATAAGTTATCTCTATATAATCAACTTAAATCTGAATATCTTTTGAATTTCAAATTTCAAAATTAAGTTGAGGAATTTTAGGAATTGGTTATTAAGATTCTTTAGATATTTTTTAAGTTGATTTTTTTTTTCAAATATTAACTTAAAATGGAATATTTTCAAATTAAGTGGTTACAACTTAATTTTATATTTAATTAAATCTAATTTGAAAGATATTTAAGTTGATTTTTTAGATTCTTCTAAACAACTTAAACAAGATACTTTCAAATATGTTCCATTAATTTCGAATTTATTTTTCGAATTTAAATAATAACTGAAATTTAATTAAAGTTGATTTTTTTATTTAAACCAACTTTAATTTGTAATTTTTCATTATTATAATACGGAATAAATGATTAACTAAAATACATATTTTTAAAATAATGAGCTTTAATCAAGAGACATTCGATCTCCATTGTTGGTTTTACATTGCTTTTGTTTTAGTGAGTAATCCTCCCTAATGGAGGAACGTTCATTAGCAAGTTAGCACCGTTTAATCTCGAAAGATAAGTAGCTTTGTAAGTTTTTTATATGGTATGGATCACCCTAATGGTGGCGACTGTATTTGACTTACAAAATATGAAACAATCGTGGAAGCTCATAAGATAGAATTGCCTTGACTCTCGCCTAAACGGGACAACGCTGAATTTCAATCTTGATCGAATAATAGGTTGCTAGAATGATTATCATTTTAGATGAATTGACAACTCTATTCAATGGATGATGCTTTGACTCTCGCCTAAACAGGACACTGTATCAGTTTGTTGAAAACCTTGGAAAATAAACTATGTTAGATTTAGTATTTTTATAACATATGTGATTATTTGTTATTTTCTGAACATGTGTATGATTTTATGAACCAAAACCTTACTTCTGTTTTATTGATGTGTTGTAGTGAAAATATGAATAACCCTCACCCTGATCCACTCCTAGTTAATATCTTAGCAAAAGAACTCTATAGTGTGAAAATGCATCCTGGTAGTTGCATAAACTCGCACCTGTTGTTGATGAATCTGAAGTTCCAAAAGGCAAATCTACTGGGAATTGAATTATCAAAAGAACAATGGGTACAATTCATTCTTAATAGTCTTCCTCCGGAGTATAATGAATTTGTTGTTTCTTACATGATCAACAATTTCAACTCCTCTGACATGGACAAGCTCGAAGCAAAATTACGAGCCCATGAACGGAATCTGATTGCAATGGGACCTCCTGGGTTTGTAAATCTTAATCAGAGGAAAAGGATTAAGCATGAAAGCTCTAGCAAAGCTGCTTATTCAAGTACAATTATCAAACATAATCTTCTATGTTCTAATTGTAATGAAAAGGGACATCAAGAAGAACAATGTCCTCAGCTTTTAAACAATTCAAACGAAGATAATGCTTTTGTCTTTGAATCATGTGTTTTAGAGAACGACAAATCCACTTGGATTGTTGATTCTGGATCTACTAACCATGTATGTTCTTCATTGCAGCTGCTTGAAACTTGGGAAAATCTGCTTCCAGAAGAGTTAAAGCTTAAAGTTGGTAATGGCGAGTTAGTTTCAGTTAGAGCTAGAGTAAAAGCCAAACTCAAGTTTCAAAACAGAATTTTGGAATTAGACAATGTCTTATACATTCCAAATTTCAGTAGAAACTTGGTTTCTGTTTCATGCTTACAATTGCAACAATACAAATTAGATTTTTCGAGTTCTGGTTCTACCATTTCTCGAAATGACATTCATATTTGTGTTGCATCCATGGAACAGGGGCTTTATGTTCTTAGACCAGAAACACCATTTTCCCTACATAACGAACTTTTTAAAGTAGCTAAACCTAGAAACCACAAAAAGCAAAAGATTGATGATGATAATGAAACATATCTATGGCATTTACGTTTAGGTCACATAGGCTATGACAGACTAAATAGGCTAACCAAAGACGGTCTATTGAAAAATGTCGTCTTAGGTGAATTACATGTTTGCGAGTCTTGCCTAGAAGGAAAGATGACCAAACGTTCTTTCTCTGCAAAGGGAGAGCGTGCCAAACAACCCCTAGGGTTAGTGCATTCAGATGTTTGCGGACCTTTGAATGTAAAAGCCCGAGGTGGTTATGAGTACTTTGTCACTTTCATTGACGATTACTCTAGATATGGACATATTTACCTTATGCATAAGAAATCTGAAACGTTTGAAAAGTTTCAAGAATTTCATGCTTTGGCTCAAAACCAATTAGGTAAAACATTAAACATCTTGCGAACTGATAGGGGTGGAGAATATATGGATATGCAGTTCAAAGATCATTTAATTGAACTTGGAATTGAATCCCAATTAACCGCCCCTAGCACTCCACAGCAAAATGGAGTTGCAGAAAGACGGAATCGCACGCTTTTGGAAATGGTTAGGTCCATGCTTAGTTACTCAACTCTACCTACGTCCTTCTGGGGATATGCAATTCAGATGGCAACCGACATTTTAAATGTTGTTCCATCTAAATCAATCCCTAAGACACCTTTAGAACTATGGAATGGTCGTACACCTAGTTTACGCCATTACAGAATCTGGGGGTGCCCTGCTCATGTCTTGAGAAAGAAAGAAGACAAACTTGAATCACGAACTGAAGTTTGCATGTTTGTCGGAAATTCTAAAGAGACTAGGGGTGGACTATTTTATAGTCGCAAGGATGATAAAGTGTTTGTTTCCACAAACGCCACTTTCCTTGAAGATGACTATATTAAGAATTTCAAACCACAAAGTAAAGTAGTGTTGGAGGAAATGCTTTCAGATATAACTCCTTCCAATGTTCCGTCCTCTTCCACTCAAGAAGAGGATAATCCCACTCCCTCAGTCGAACCAACTGATAAAACTACTACCAAATTTCCTGTTCAGAAGATCACCGCTCCTCGTCGTAGTGGGAGGGTTTCAACAAAACCAGCTCGTTATGGCTTGGATGGTGAAATCAATATGGTCGTTGGTGACGGTATTGATGACGACCCATTAACCTATAAACAGGCAATGGCTAGTCCGCAACGGAAATGATGGTCAGCCGGCATGGATTCAGAAATGGATTCCATGAAAAAGAACAAAGTCTGGGAATATGTAGACGCACCTGATGACTATCATCCAATCAGATGTAAGTGGGTTTACAAGAAGAAAAGAGGCGTTGGAGGCGAAGTCAAAACTTTTAAAGCTAGACTTGTAGCCAAGGGTTATACCCAAAGAGAAGGTGTGGACTATGAGGAAACTTTTAGTCCTGTTGCCATGCTCAAATCCATCCGAATTCTTCTCTCCATAGCTGCTGCTTTCGATTATGAAATCTAGCAAATGGATGTCAAGACTGCCTTCCTTAATGGGGTACTTAAAGAAACCATCTATATGGAGCAACCAGAAGGCTATGTTCTTCCAGGGCAGGAAAGGAAAGTTTGCAAATTAAATAAGTCTATCTATGGACTTAAGCAAGCTTCTCGCTCATGGAACAAAAGGTTTGATGAAATCATCAAGACCTACGGATTTCTTTAGAATGAAGATGAACTTTGTGTTTACCAACTCAAGGAAGACCTAGTAGTAGTTTCTTGGTCCTTTATGTTGACGACATTTTGATTATTGGAAACAATATCAAGAAAATGATTAACATCAAGGAATGGCTTAACACTCAATTCGATATGAAAGATTTGGGTGAGGCAGCCTATGTTCTTGGTATTCAGATTATCAGAAACCGGAAGAACAGATCTCTTGCTCTCTCTCAAACAACCTATATTGACAAAGTTTTAGAGAGATTCTCCATGAACAACACCAATGGGGCGAATATTCCTTCTAGATATGGTATTCGTCTATCTAAGGAACAGTCTCCTACTGATCCTGAAGAGATAGAGGACATGGCGAAAATTCCTTATGCTTCTGCAGTTGGAAGTCTAATGTATGCAATGTTATGCACTAGACCTGACATCTGCTATGCAGTTGGAATCGTGAGCAGGTATCAGTCTAATCCAGGACAGGAACATTGGAATTCAGTTAAGTATATTCTGAAATACTTAAAGAGTACAAGGAATCTTGTGTTAGTCTATAAGGGTGGTGCTTTAAATCCCATAGGCTATACTGATTCAGATTTCCAGGCATGGCTTGAAGACAGGAAATCTACATCTGGGATGGTGTTTACTCTTGGGGGTGGAGCAGTGGTTTGGAGAAGTGCTAAACAAACCGCGATATCGGACTTGACGATGGAAGCAGAATACATAGCTGCAGCAGAAGCTGCTAAAGAGCTTGTCTGGCTAAGAAAGTTCTTCACTAATATCGGTGTCGTGCCTTGAATGGAAAAGCCTCTGGTCCTACTTTGTAATAATGGCACAATAGCCAATAGGAAGGAACCTCGAAGTCACAAGAGAAGCAAACACATATAAAGGAAGTATCACATCATCAGAGAATATGTGGCTAGAGGGGATGTACTAGTTGAGAAAGTGGACACAGAAGACAACCTAGCAGATCCATTCACCAAAGTTTTGGCAGTAACTGCATTTGAAAAGCATCGTCAGAATTTAGGATTAATTGATATGTACTGATTAGTTTTATATTAGTGCAAGTGGGAGTTTGTTGGGTTTTATGCACTAAATAAAACTCTATTTCAATGTAATCCAATTTATTCAACATCAATAAAGAAACAGAAGTATTTCTCATTCATTTTGTGTATGTTTTGGTTCATATTATCAATTGCTTGTCTATTTGATTTATAAATTCATTTCAAACCCTTTTCACATACTTGATCCTGTTTATTGTGTTGTCAACACATTGGAAAGTAAACATGACTATGTGAATAAAGATTCCTAGATTTATCAAACACAGGATTTAATTGATATGATAATCTACAACAGAGTTTACTTGCATTTGGAGAAATGCTATGTTCTTTCCAGAGCATTGGTTAAAGTAAAGCTCAGGTTGGGTGCATGGAGTATGCATCAGAATGGACCGATATTGAACTTTGACATAGATTTATTAAACTTACCGTGATATTTATTCAAGTCAATATCGCCTAGTTGATCCTAGATCAAATGATCTAAATCCTGATATGATTAGGCTCAATCTCAAGAGTGTTATTCGTGTTCTTTGATTTGTTAGTTAAGCCTACTTTTGGATCAGGGTGATACGTACATTTTGGGAACACGGTAATGCAATTGAGTGGGAGTGCTAACATAAATATGGAATCTATAGCTTCTATCTGGCGAATAGTAAGTAAAGGATGATCTCCTTCGAGCTTGACCAAACGAAAAATAAATGGTGGAGTACTCATTTCACATAGCTGAAATATCATTTATACGGGGTTAAGTGTTTTAAGGATAAAATACATTCTAGGGTGTTACGGTAATTTAATCCCTTTACAGTGCAGATCATTCATATAGAGGATCATTGATCAAATTAGGATTATAACAATGGATAACTAATGACGTGTCTATATGGTGGAACATATAGAGCGTTCTATATACTGAGAGTGCAATTCTAAGTTCTATGCGTGATTCAACGAAGAATTAATAAGTCAGTGAATTTAGGTTATAAATTCTTGATCTGCTTATTGGAAGCTCGGTTATATAGACCCATGGTCCCCCCACTAGTTGAGATAATATTACTTGTAAGACTCATTTAATTGGTTTTGTTTAATTAATTATAATTCTCAAAATAGACTATGTCTATTTGTGAATTTTTCACTAAGTAAGGGCGAAATTGTAAAGAGAGAGTTTTTAGGGCATATTTGTTAATTATGATACTTTGTATGGTTCAATTAATAAATATGATAAATGACAATATTATTTAATAATTATTTATAGTTATTAATTATTAAATAGTTAGAATTGGCATTTAAATGGTTGAATTTGAAAATTGGCGTTTTTGAGAAAATGAGATGCAGAAATGATAAAACTGCAAAATTGCAAAAAGTGAGGCCCAAATCCATATAGCCATGGCCGGCCACTTTTATAGGCTTTATCATCTGATATTTTCATTATTTTAATGCCAAATAATTCAAACCTAACCCTGTGTGAAATGCTATAAATAGATAGTGAAGGCTTCAGGAAATTTACACTAAACACTTAACTTTCGCATCTTGTTTCCTTCAGAGAAAAACCTGAGCCTTCTCTCTCTAACCTAGCCGCCACCTATACTCTTCTTCTTCCTTGAATAATTTCTAACCTCTTAGTGATAGAGTAGTGCCCACACACAGCAAGTGATACCTCAATCATAGTGAGGAAGATCGTGAAGAAAGATATTCTACAAGAAGGAGTTTCAGCACTAAAGAAAGGAGAGAAAGAGATCCAGGTTCAGATCTTGATAATACTCTGCGACAGAAAGGATACAAGGGTTAGAGATCTGAACGGAAGGAGACATATTATTCCGCTGCACCCAATGTAAGGTTTCTCATACTTTATATGTGTTTATTTTATAATCGTTTTAGAAGTTCATATTTAGGGTGTTAATCAACATACTTGTGAGTAGATCTAAGATCCTGATAAAATAATTTTCAACAATCAAAAATATATGTAACGACAAAAAATTAAACATATACTTCTTTAAAAAATTTGCTTTGATATTTTATCTTGGTAATATATTTTATTTTTTAATTTATATAAAGTACTATTTTTGGTAAAAAAAAAATCAATTTTACGTATATATATATATTTTAATATTTTTATGCTATTCTATAAAATAACATGAAAATAATAAAAACAAAAACATGAAAGTAACATAAAAATAATATATAAATAACAAAAACTAACTATAAATTAACAACAATACAACAAAAAATAACATGAAAACATTTAAGGACAGTATTTTCAATAAATAAAATGTTAAAATTCTGAATAACTGTATTTTTAATTTTTGTTGTTTTAATGTATTTTTGAAATAATTATATCTATTTTATAAAATTAATGTGATATATACTTATTTAAAATATTTTTATATTCGATTATTTTCATATGAAAATAATTTAAAAAAATGATATTAAAAAATTATTTAAAAAAAATAGAACAAAAAAATAATACAATTATTTACTAAGTTAATATTATATTTAATATATATACATTATACCTATATTTTGTTACAATGAAAAAAAAAATATATTGAAAGATAAATTTTTTTTTTTTGTTTAATTATTATATTACTTTTTTATTAATACACGTTATTTTTATTTTTTATTTTTTAAAAATTGCTAATCCCAATATAAAATGAAGAATAGAAAGAAAATGGAAAAAAAAAACAGAGAGAGAGAGAGAGAGAGAGAGAGAGAGAGAGAGAGAGAGAGAGAGAGAGAGAGAGAGAGAGAGAGAGAGAGAGAGAGAGAGAGAGAGGGAGTTAATATGTAAAAGAGACTAAAAAAATGGGGAAAGATAACTTAAGCATTAAAGGTATTTTTTGTAATTAAAGAAATTTTTGAAAAATAAAATTGAAAAACAGATTTTATACAAAAGTTTGAAAAACCAAACATAAATAAAAATATAAAAAGGATGTCAAATTTGACATCTAGTGTAAAAATCTCTATTTTTTTTTTAAAAAAAATATATATATAATAATAAAATTAAGTTATATATTTTTTTTAGTATTGCATATTATTATATTGTAACAAAAATAAATAAATATATTAGATCATTAAATATATACAACAGTATTTAATATATCGTATTACTGAAAATTAATATACTGTAGTAATAAAATTATATACCCCAAAGAAATTATAACAATACTAAATTAATACTCAAAAAATATATATATCATGCTAACAAAATTATATATACTACTTTTAAAATATGTATATATACCAAAAAATTTATATATATAATAAAATAGAAAATAAATGTCATCTTAAATAAATAATATACAATAGACAACAAAAACCATATACCATACAAGAAAACGTATATACCTACAATAAAAAAATAAAACAAAATAATATAATATTATTAGAAAAAATTTGCATATATCATATTAAAAAAATTATATATCACTTTTATGTATAGTAAAATAAAAACTAAACATGCAGTATCTAAAATAAAACGATATACTGTACAATAAAACTTATATACTCTATAACAAAAATATATACCTTACAATAGAAATATATATATATAAATAATAGTAACAACAAATAAACATAAAAATATATAAGATGGTAATAAAATTATATATCACATGACAACAAACGTAAAATAGAAAATAGAACTTAAATATTATTTAAAAATAATAATATACAGTATAACAAAAAATACATATACCATTCACCAAAACATATATACCAAAAATAATAATAATAAAAATATATCACTAATATAAATATATATATGTATACTATTGTAACCAAATTATATACCACAATTAAATATATATACCATGACAACAAAATTATATACCACCGTTGTATATAATAAAATAAAAACTAATTAAATATCATTTAAAATAAATAATCATACAATCAAAATATATAAAAATAATAATTAAATACATGTAGTATGCCAATAAAATTATATACATACATTAAAATATTTTTATTATGCTAACAAAAATATATACCATTATTATACGTATCAAAATAAAAAATAAATATCATCTAAGAATAATAATATACCATACAACAAAACAGAAATATACTGTACAACAAAATTTATATATACCAACAATCCACAACAACTAATAAAAAAATTAAATAAAAAATCGATATAACTTTTAAATAAAAAAGATTTAAACAAAACTAATATAAATATACCATAATCTTTTAAGAATTTGAATCTAATTCTAACAAAAAACTGAAAAAAGAAAATTATTGATTTTTTTTATGTGACAAAAGACAATATAAATAATAAATAGTTTAAAAGGGTTAAGTTTTGAAATGAGGACATTTACTAATATAGTCTTATAATTTAGGGCCATTTGCTATAATTTTTTTGAAATGAGGACATATACTAACATAGTCCTATGATTTGGGGTCATTTGCTATAATTTCCCTTGGATTAAACTGAGAAAGATTGGATTATATCGAAATGTAATTGTTTTACAATGGATTGGACTATTTTTTCTTAAAAGATAATAAAAACAAATAAAATTTAAAATATTATTTAATAATAAATAATTATAGCATAAATCTAATTAAAATAATAAGTTTTTGTAAAAAATATTAAATTATATATGTTGACCTTGTTTTTAGTCAACGACGCGGAGTCAATAAAACCACAATAGTGATATTTGATAATTAGTAATAATTGAAAGCAATAAATGATGAGATTTATAGAGATTTGGCTCCAAATATTGGTAATGACCTACTTCCCTTATATTGTATCTATTCTATATAAAGTGTGCCTATATAACAGAATTTTTTGTTTTATGAGAAAGTCATGGATGACTTTTTATTTATATCAAAATAAAATGATTTATTAATAAAAATAAAATGGTTTATGAGAAATTCATGGTTTAAAATATTTAATTTGATATCTTAATTATTAATAAACAATACCATAAATATACATCTACGATCATATAAGAATTTTATTCTAAAACTATACGATCATAGATTAAATAATAATTTCTTATAATCTGAAATGAAAACACGAAAAACAGAAACTAATTGAATAGGACTTTATATTCAATTGGGGTGTCGACCATGCATGGTAAGTAAAAAGCTATATATTAAATTTTATGTTGTGATACAATTAAAAATTAAATAAGAATGTACTACTATCTATATATTATATATATATTGCTAAAGAATTTTTCTATTTGTTTTTTATGGCTCGATCATGTTATAATATTTGCCTTCACATCTGAATACATAAAATGTGGCGAATTCTTTGTTTATGAGAAATTATTGGGTGACTTTTTTTTAAAATATATTTTTATATATAAAATGTGGCTATGTAACAGAATTCTTGGTTTAATGTTATTATTTATTTTTCTGTCAAAATGTTAACAGAATATTGTAATATTTGATAGAATATTCTGATTAGAAAACGTTAATTATAATTGATTAATTTTAGCTAAATAATCCTACCAAAATTTAATCTAACAAATTTCTCTCTCTAGAGCAAAAACCCTAGCCTCCAACACAACCTTTACCATTTTATAACCTTAGTTATAATTTCTTAAGCTATATTTTATAATTTTCATTTTCATTTTAAAATTAAAAAAATACTAATGAAGACAACATGCTACATGCTATTATACAAAAGTATTACATCTATATATCCCACGATGTTTCAAAAATACTTTGAAAAGTTCATCTTGAATTAATTATTAATATGTAATAAAAGATATTAGTTATTATACTATTACTTCAAACAAAGGAAAGTTCTAGCAGTGCTTCTACTTTCTAATCATAAACTTCAATTTTCTGTTGAAATTGTCAATACTCTACTAATAAATGCTATATTTTCTGAATTTCGCCTGTACTCGCGTTGCAACAAATTATTATTTCATATTTTTTTTTCCTTAAAAATGAACACAGGGTAATGATGTTGAACCTAATAACTAATAATATATATATATTTTTTTTTTTAATTTTTAATTATATCATTTTTTAATAACGTAGAAAAAAACGAGCATAAAATTTAGCATACGTGCCTCGCACGTAACTTTTTACTAGTTTCTCTAAAAAATATCAAGATTACAAGAATCTTGTCAAGTAAATTAATTGATATTTTTATTTAGAAATTACATATGATATTTTGTAGCGTAATAATTCCCTGAAAGAACTAGAATTTGGTCCCTCAATAGTGAGAATAATTTACTATTTATAGGCTACAAGTGAATAAATTACATTAATTATAGAATAAACAATAAAGGCTAATTGAATCAATCTCAAGATCTCTTCAATCCCCTTGATTCTCTCAATCCCACTATTTTAGGCATCCGAAAGGACCTAATCTTCAAGGATTGGACAATTAAGGCGAATTTCGATTCCATCTTCACGATATTGTTGGTCGGACATGCTGCCTTAGGAGCATCCTTTAAGCTTGTTGACCTTGCTTTTGTTCAATACCACTAAGTCTTTAAAGCGATTGGGAATAATTAGATTCAAGTAAAATATGAATAATATAGAACAAAATAAGAACACGAAATGGTTATAGAGGTTCGACCCCTCGATAGTGGTAATAGTCTACTCTCCTCGAGCATATCATCCACATAAAACATCCATGTTATGTCCGATCTGTTCTTTAAACAATTTGTTGACTAGCCTTTGGTAGGTAGCTCGTGCATTCTTTAATCCGAATGACATAACTTTTTTAGCAATACATGCCAATATCTGTACAGAAGCTTGTGTGTTCCTGGTTGGGTGGATGCATCCTTATTTGATTGTATCCTGAATACGCATCCATAAAGCTTAGAATCTCATAATCGGTCGTAGCATCTACAAGATGGTTGATTCTCAAAAGTGGAAAACAATCTTTTGGACACGCCTTGTTGAGGTCTGTGAAATCAATGCATACACGCCATTTTTAGTTCCGTTTAGGCACTAGGGCAGGATTTGCTACGCAGGTTGGATAGAAAGCTTTGATGATTACTATGTTTGTGCGGAGCTTTTCAACCTCTTCCTTTCATGCCTGTGCTTGTTCTTTGTCAAATAACCTTCTTTTTTGCTGTACAGGACGAGCATTGAGATCTATTATTGGGATTTAATGCCATAAATGAAACCTAATTTTATTGTAATCTTATTTATGATAGTTGTTTCCATTTCACATATATGAAGTTAAATGTTAGTTGTTTCTATTTTACAAACTATAGTTTCCTTCGTGATTAAATTGTTTTCATTTTTTGA
Source organism: Cannabis sativa (assembly GCF_029168945.1). Taxonomy (NCBI): domain Eukaryota; kingdom Viridiplantae; phylum Streptophyta; class Magnoliopsida; order Rosales; family Cannabaceae; genus Cannabis; species Cannabis sativa. The sequence continues at coordinate 30,160,403 of NC_083605.1, forward strand.
CATTGAACGCTAGTTGTTTCCATTTCCCAAACTATAGTTTTCATTTCAAAGTTAAATGATTTTTTTTTTTTTGAGATTAAATGCTAGTTGATTTTATTTTACAAACTATAGTTTCCAGTTCGAGATTAAATGCTAGTTGTTTCCATTTAACATAAATGAGATTAAATGCTAGTTGTTTCCATTTCAGATTCTATAGTTTCTATTTTGAGGTTGTATTGTTTCAATTTTCGAGATTAAATTGTTTCTAATTTCAATGTTAGTTTACATTTTTTTTTATATTCTTTTTTCTATTAGCATATATGAGGTTAAATGCTAATTGTTTCTATTTCACAAATTATAATTTCTATTTTAAGGTTAAATTGTTTCTATTTTTGAGGTTAAATTATTTTTATTTTCAAGATTATTTTTTTTTTTTAATTTTCAATGTGAGTTGTTTCCTTTTTTTACTAGAAAGAAAATTCTAGATTGCACAAATATTTCATAGGAATAATTGATAGCTAACTCTATTGCTCCAAAGTATATAGCTTAGATCAATTTACTTTTCACTAAGAATTTGTTAAAATTTGCAATTTTTTTATATATACAATACAAGCCCCAAAGATATAAGGCACTAAAATCTGTGAAGAAAAAAGAAAAGCCAATGGAGATTGTTGGGCTTTTGACATAATTTCCTCAATACTTTTGACATAATCTTGGGCTTCAATATCACACGTATAAATGACAATACTAGTTGTTTCTATTTTTTATTTTATTTGTTTTCATTTTCACTAAAAATATTATAGACTTTTGCAACCTAACTTTTCTACTGAAGAAAATTTAATACAAATTTACAATAAATAGAAAACTCTCACTATATTACTAGGTAGGTCTCATGTGAAGCAAGTCTCCATGTAAACCAAAGAAACTAACATATTATTAGGCAAGTCTCCATGTAAACCAAAGAAACTAACATATTATTAGGCAAGTCTCCATGAAGAATCAATTCCTAGAGCAAATCATATCAAGAAAAATATTTACCAGGATCTCTACAAGACTGCAAGTTTATTAAAAAGCTAAAGGAACAATACACCCCTTAACCTTATCTACCAAAATTTGCTCTAATTTTTAGAGCTTCAAAAATGGTTCCATACCACAAATGGTGTCTCATTCATGAATGCGCACAGTTACGGAAATAAATGGCGATGGTAATAATAATGGATCGAAATGGAGTGAGACATTTGGGCAGAAGATCGAGGCGCCTTGACTCCGACATGTCTAATTTGGATATGTAATTGTGTTCTTGAACAGGTTGTCTCCATGGAAGCGAGACAAAGGTGAAACATTGAAGAATAAAAATACCAACGTACAAAGAGAAAGAAAATAAATGAGCTTGTAGACCAAAAGTCTCTGAATCCCTCTTTCATCATCTTCCGCACAATATCCAACTAGCTTCCACTACTACAATTTGGCTTTTTAGTGACACTATTTAGTGACACGCACAAAAGTGCGGGTCACTAAATAGATAGGAATGATTTTTAGTGACATGCACAATTAGACTCTAAATGCTCAGTGTTAGTCTCCTGCAATGTGTGTCACTAAAAATATAGAGTGTCACTAAAGATTAAAATCTATTTTTATTTTTATTTTTATTAATTTTAAAAATTGAGACTTATAGTGACACGCCAAGCGCGTGTGGGTAAATATACCCTGACACACCTGGCGGGTCACTATATCAATACTCTAATTTTTTTTAAGAAAAATACAGCTGTAATTTAAAATAAATAAAAAATTAAAAAAAAATTATGAAACCCCAATTAAAATACAACCTGAAAAAATAAAAATAAAAAAAGTAATTTACATAAAAATAACCTCTCTCTCTCTTTCTACTCAAACAATCAGACCACAACACAAAAACAAAACCCTAACTTTTCTCTTCTTTATCTCGCCTCTCTCTCTCTCTCTCCCCTGTAGCAGCCGCAGACCTCCCAGCCACCTCCGGCGACCTCACCCACCTATCCTTTCTTTTCTCTTTCTTCCTCTCCGGCGGCCTAGACATATGGAGCGCCTCCCCTCTCTCTGTGCCCAGATGCGCGTCGCCTCTCTCTCTGCCCAGATGCGCTGCAAATCCTAGTAATGTTGGTTTGACAGCAGTGAGTATAAGCTGAAATCAAAACCATATTAATTTTCTGTCTTTCTGGTCTCATTTTGTGGTAATGTTTTGGTGAACAATTGATTATAACAGCTATTTTGTTTTTTCTATGCCCAGATGCGTTCTTATTTTTTATGGAGAAATAAACACTTAAGTCCACTAATGTTGAAACTGCATTTTTGACCTGCCATAAGGTCAAGCCTAGCAGTGATCTTCTATGGCGTGCGCAGGTATATATAACAATATCAATTATATTTCAGTAATAATTATATAGAAAAGTGTTAATTATAACCTTTTAATATTTTTTTAGTTAATCTTTAACCACGAAATCAGTATTATATAAATATATATATGTTAAATCTTATTCATCTTTCTAATTTAGAATATAATTCGTTGGAGCAAAATTAGATTATTTGTAGCAATTTTACATTAATCTTTTCTATAATTTATTTACTATTATTTTTCCCATTAAAATATTTGTTTTTCTTCCATAATTATTATTAGCTGATATATAAATAACATTGGTTTTTGACAAAGTTATGGCTATTTAATTTTCTCTCTGTCTCTTTTCAACTACTCATTATCAAAAAATATATATATATATATAATATGAAAAAAAATTAATAATTACATTAAATATATAAACAGTGATGAGGTTGATTCAATTGGTACTTCAAGTCTTTTAAAGGTACTAAAATCATTGTTTCTCTTCCCAAGGAAAGAATGCTGCTTTTCCTCATCATAATTAACTTGTTTAATTAAGCTTTTTTTTTTGTTTTCTCATTTTTTGGGAATTAATATGTTCCTTTTAGGTTGTCATGTGTAATTCTTTGTAGGAAAATGAAGCTTTTTTTTATATGGTGTGAGCTTACATTTTGTGCTCGCTTACTTGAAATTAATAACAAGGAGAGTATTGTCTCTACCCAGAAATAAAATATTTTTCTTTGCAAGCTGACAGTGACTGTGGCGATTTAAGATTTCTGAGTTCGTGGTTTTGGCCGGGATTGAAGAGGCAATGTTTGGATTGGATAATTTATTTATTTTTTGTTGTTGTATTGTTCATACCAAATTTCTTGGTTTGTAGTCATATTTTTTTTTTTACTGTTATTGTATTTTGTTTATGTATTTTATTTAAATTATACTTGTATTTTTTTAATCACTTATTCTGTATTACTATTAATTATAATATAATTATTTATGTGTATTTTTTTAGTTATTAATTTAGATGTATTTATATTACTTAAATAAAATCTAAATGTATTTATATAATTTTTTTTTTTTGAAATCAATGTATTTATATAATTTGTAATTTAAATTAATAATTATAACTATTTAAATTCTTAATACAGATATGTATTAAATCAAATTAAATTTTATTTTTTTAGAAAAATATTTAATATAGTGGTACTTTTTGTGTGTCACTATATCTCCAAAAATATTATTAAAAAGAAAAAAAAAAGATATAGTGACACTTCATGTGTGTGGCTGTTACCTTTTCAGTCTGACAAAACTTGACTCTGTACACCTATAGTGACACGCAAAAAATGAATGCAAAAAGTTTCAGTGACACGTGTGAAGTGTCACTAAAAATTGTCTTTCCAGTCACCCTCATTAGTGACGTGCGTTGAAGTGTCACTATACACTTTTAGAGTTACTCAATGTGTCACTAAAACCCGATTTTCTAGTAGTGTTCACAAGATTTAGATGCTTCATAACACCTAAAAAATTCACTTCATTTATACAGTCTTTATGCCCTGGACACTAGAATGCAAATACATGGTAATTTTCATTAGATAACTTCAAGCACCTGACAATGGCATTCCAAAAGCAACATTGATCTTCTAAAACAAAATCCATTTCAACAAATCAAAGATTTCAATAGCTATTTTTTATCGGTTGAACATGTACAAAATGGGTTCCTTCTTAATTGAACACTTGAACAACATGATGAGTTCTAGAATTGCAAATTAGTGAACGTTTTTTTTTTCTTTTTATAAAACTTTTTCTTAGGACTATAAAACACTTCCAACACATTATTCAGATTTGTCAACAAGCTACTGCAAATCCAAGATTCTTGAAACAGACCAAACAATGAAACAATACAAACATAAATGGATTTGTATATACATCGTGCCAAAAAGAAAAGAAATGAGGAAAGACATGCCTGGAAGCCACTACGATTCAACTATTTGATCGCAACATCAATCTTACAGGGAAGGGCATCTTCGTTGTCGTCCTGTCGTCAATCTCAACATCCGACCCCGAAACCTTAACAACTCCTCTGTAAACGCAGCCAAAACCTCCCTCCCCAAACAACAATGCCATACTGAACCCTCTGGTGGCCGATTTGAGCTCGGAGAACGTGAGCACCCTCAGATCATTGGCTCTACGCAGACTCAGGAACTCGTAAACACCAATGAAGTCAGAAAAGTCCTTGGAGTCGGAATCGAACTCGGAGCGGCGATTACTGTCAAGGCTGCTGGAGGCAACACTTAGCGAGCGAGCCCAAGACACCTTGGAGCGAGAGTTTGCTAATGAAGATGGTGATAATGCTGGAGTTTGCCAATGAAGATGGTGATAATGCTGGAGTTTGCCAATGAAGATGGTGATAATGCTGGAGTTTGCCGAGCTCTGTTTTTTTTTTTTTCTGAGGAGATAGTGTGAGAGAGAGCAAGAAGCCGTATAATTGGTAAAGAAATATATATTTGTGCACAAATTTTAATCTGACCGTATAAATGAATAAAAAATTACTTATAAAAGTATAAATAAAAAAAAAAGAACCTTACTTATTTTTTACACTGAAATTAATTTGTTTTTTAAAAAAAGAAATTTGAAACAGGTAATCATTTTTAAAAGATTTTTAAACTGAAATTAAGATTTGAAACAGGTAATCATTTTTAAAAGATCCTAATGTTTGTAGAACAAAATAGATATTTAATGTATATATATAACGTTTTCATTTTCATTTTCTGCACATAATCAAACTATCAAAATACTATAAAATCTAGTGTCCAGTCCACATCTCTTACTTTCGACCTATATTATATAGTGATCACACTCATCTTTACAAAATTTTGGAAATGGTATTGCATTTTCTTATTCCTTCTTCAATTAATTAGTTAATTATTATTATTATTATTGTTGTTATTATTATTACCGTTTATGTTAGTTAGTTTTTTGATTTTATATTACTTAGTTTTGTCAATGCATGTTAGTTGTTAGTTATTATTTGTTTCTTAAACACAGTATTTAAATACAAAAGATTATATCTCATAATATCCTAATCTTAATAGTATAACTTTAAAGTTTATATATATATGAGTAATTACATAACGTTTTCAATCTCATTTTCACACTCAAAATTAATTACTCTCTCTTACTCTTAATCTCTCTTCTTCGACCTACAATAACAATTTATCTTCGTCCATTAAAAAATTTGCAAATGGTATTTATATTTTTCCTTATTAATTATCATTAATTATTATTTCTTTGTTATGCTTATTAATATATTAATTTAATTTGGATTTTAGATGGATGAAAATATGATACATAACTTATGCTCCATATTTAATGGAATTGAGGAGAGTGATGACAATGACATCATAAGACTTCCAACTCCTCCATTTTACGAAGAATATTTAACAGCGTATAATCAGTGTGTATTAGATCAACATTTCAAGATATATTATGAAGATGAAAAAGAAAATATGATCGAAGTTGATGGTAGATTGAGTGACAAAAATTACGAACAAGAACTCTACACTCCTAAGCTTTCTGATTATTTGCCTAACCAAAACAAATCCGAAGAGGTATATACATTTACACTTAGTAAACAAACACATAAAACTTATAATTTATTGCATTGATGTTCTTACTTTATAATTATAATATGCATAAAACAGTAAAGTGTTGACTATGAAACAAAATTAGAGTCTACAAAACGAAAACTCCACAACAATTACCAAAAAGTAGAGCAAAAGAAGCATACAACGATAAAACTTTCAGAGGAAAAAGATTTTTCCAAAAAAATCAAGGTACCGGAAAGTAACAAGGTCGATGATCACTTGTGTGACAAAAGGTCCCGAACAGTAGAATCAAACACCCAAAAGCTTCTTGATCATCTTCTTGTGAACAAACTCAAAAAGGTATATTATTTATACTTATTAGACAAACACATAAATTATAATTTGTTGCATTTATATTCTTTTTTTTTACATTGATGTTCTTACTTTATAATTATAATATGCATGAAACAGCAAAGTGTTGACCTAGAAGCAAAACTTGAATCCACAAAACGAAAACTCTACAACAATTACCAAAAAATAGAGCAAAAGAAGCATAAAACGATAAATCTTTCTGAGGTAAATAATTTTTCCGAAAAAATCAAGGTACCAGAAAGTAACAATGCTCATGAGCACTTGTGTGACAAAAGGTCCCAAGCAATAGAACCAAACACCCAAAAGTTTCTTGATCATCTCCCTAAGAACAGACCCGAAAAAGGTATATTATATTTACACTTATTAGACAAACACATAAATTATAATTTATTGCATTTATATTTTTTTTTTGTATTGATGTTCTTACTCTATAATGATAATATGCACAAACAGCAACAAAGTGTTAATCTTGAAGCAAAACTAGAGTCTACAAAACGAAAACTCCATGACAGTTATCAAAAAATTGAAAAAAAGAAACACCAATCAATCTTACTTTCTGAGGTGAAAAATTACTCCAAAAAGATCGAGGTACCAAAGATTATCAGAAATTCCTTGCAAGTAAAACAAAACCCTCTCAAACTTTCTGATTGTGTGCCTAAGCAAAATAAATTTGAAAAGGTACATATATTTATATTTATTAGCCATAGAATTAAAAATTATAAGTTGTTCCATTAATGTTCTTACTTTATGATTATAATATGCATGAAACAGCAAAGTGTTGACCATGAGACAAAACTAGAGTCCACAAAAAGGAAACAAATGGAGCAAAAGAAGCATATAATATGCATGAAACAACAAAATATTGATCTTGAAACTAAACTAGAGTCGACAAAACAGAAACTCCACAACAGTTACCAAAAAATTGAACAAAAGAAGCATAAGACAATTCAACTTCTTGAGGTAAAAGATTTGCCCAGGACAACAGAGGTACAAATTTTATTTAACTTGTACAATTTCATTACTAATGCTTTCTTACTTGATAAAATCAATACATTAATACTTATTATTATTTTGATTCAGAGTAAGAGGCGATGCTTGTGGCATAGACGTTAGATGAACAAAATGATAATTTTGCAAATGATTGGTGGTTTGAGTGGGTACCAACCTAGTTGGGATGTACTCAAATCATCCAACAATGCAACTCAAATCAAAGGATGCTACAATTTCATGTATATAATTATTTCACAAATGAAGACTATAATTCTTACTTCATCTATCCAATTTCAAAATATGTTTATATCATAGACACAAGAACAATTATATATTCTTATAATGTAATACAAAATTATTTGACATATTTACTATTACTAATCAATTTACCTTTTTTAAAGGCATAAATTACTAATCATAATTTGTACAATGTAGTCTTAACTCTTTATTTGTAATGTAAGAAAAATGTAATGCAAGAAAGATAGAACTTTGAGAGTTGAGAAATTAAAATTGTTGTATTTTGAGAGTAAATTGTAACAAAGAGAGAAAGAACTGAGTGGCCAAAGGGATAAGAGAATTTTTTTCAACGGGAGAATTGATTCTTATTGTAATCTTTGATTGTGCTTAAAGCCATTAGTAGTGCTTTGTACATCGCATAATTTAATTTAATAATTATTATAAAATATCATTAATCATTCGTAAGACGTTACCTTAAAATTGTACTAAGAAAAAAAATTATAGATAAGTATTATAGCAATGATTTATTATTATATTGATACCAAAGAGGCTAAATTGCTAAGTGAAATTCAAAGTGGATGTGATCATTGGATAGCATGGACCAGTTTTATTTTTATTTTTGAAAATAGCATTTATAAATAAAAGATCTTCTTAAGTTCTTGCTCATTACATGTTAAGAAGACTTCTATAATTTAATTTCTGGTGTACTTGTACTTTTTATGTCTATTTTTTATTTTCTTCAAAAAAAAAAATTCTCTTTTTTTTTTTTTCTAATTTGTTTTGTGCATAAAACAGGGTTTGAGGTTGTTGATTTGTGCATAACATAGTTCAATTTTATCTTGCTCAGTTTCACCAACAACTACAATAATATCAATTCATTTTCTACTTTCATCTACTACATTAGATGATTGAACAATATTTCTTATATTACAGTCAAAGTGTCATATTGGTAGGTCCTGTTGAGAAAAGAATGGACCTACCCACAAAACATGAAGCCAATGATTATTTTACTCATTCAAAAAAAGAGAAAAAATTCCACTCACCAAATTAAACACTTAAACCAAAACATAGAAGAAGTCACCTTCCCTATATATATACACATTATAAAGATTTCTCTGCTTGCATCAAATGTGTTTGGAATGATCATGGTGTTCAGAGGTTCTTGTTGGGTTTTATGCCCTAAATAAAACTCATTTCAATATAATCAGATTTACTTATTAATATAGATCAGAAATAACATTTAATGTTGCATGGTTCACATGATTTATTTCATGATTATATGTACATAATCTATAAATTCATCTAAAACTCTTTTCACATACTTGATCCTGTTTATTGTGCCGTCAACACATTGGAAAGTAAACATGACTATGTGAATAAAGTTTCCTAGATTTATCAGACATAGGGTTTTACTGATATGATAATCTACAACAGAGTTTACTTGCATTTGGAGAAATGCTATGTTCTTTCCAGAGCATTGGTTAAAGTAAAGCTCAGGTTGGATGCATGGAGTATGCATCGGAAGGGACCGATATTGAACTTAGACTTAGATTTATTAAACTTACCGTAATATCTATTCAAGTCAATATCGCCTAGTTGATCCTAGATCAAATGATCTTAATCGTGATATGATTAGGCTCAATCTCGAGAGGCTATTCGTGTTCTTTGATGTGTTAGTTAAGCCTACTTTTAGGTCAGGGTGATACGTACATTTTGGGAACACGGTAGTGCAATTGAGTGGGAGCGCTATCATAAACATGGAATCCATAGCTTCTATCTGGCGAATAGTAAGCAAAGGATGATCTCCTTCGAGCTTGAACAAACGAACATAAATGGTGGAGTACTCATTTCACATAAGCTGAAATATCATTTATACGGGGTCAAGTGTTTTAAGGATAAAATACATTGTAGGGTGTAACGGTAATCTAATCCCTTTACAGTGTAGATCATTCATATATAGGATCATTGATCACATTAGGATTATAACAATGGATAACTAATGATGTGTCTATATGGTGGAACATATAGAGCATTCTATATACTAAGAGTGCAATTCTAAGTTCTATGCGTGGATTCAACGAAGAATTAATAAGTTAGTGAATTTTAGTGCTAAATTCTCGATCTACTTATTGGAAGCTCGGTTATATAGACCCATGGTCCCCGCACTAGTTGAGATAATATTGCTTGTAAGACTCATATAATTGGTTTTGATTAATCAATTATAATTCTCAAATTAGACTATGTCTATTTGTGAATTTTTCACTAAGTAAGGGCGAAATTGTAAAGAAAGAGTTTTAGGGGCATATTTGTTAATTATGATACTTTGTATGGTTCAATTAATAAATATGATAAATGACAATATTATTTAATAATTATTTCTAGTTATTAAATAGTTAGAATTGGCATTTAAATGGTTGCATTAGAAAATTAGCGTTTTTGAGAAAATCAGATTCAGAAAAGGTAAAACAGCAAAATTGCAAAAAGTGAGGCCCAAATCCACTAGTATAGGGCCAGCCACTTTTGTAGGAAATTTAAACTGATTTTTTTCATTATTTTAATGCCAAATAATTCAAACCTAACCCTAGTGGAATGCTATAAATAGATAGTGAAGGCTTCAGGAAATTTACACTTAAAATTTCTACACTTCTGATTCAGAAAAAACTGAGCCTCTCTCTCCCCCTATCTTTGGCCGAACCCACTTTCTCTTTCTTCTTCCTTCAATGTCGAAAATCTTAGTGTGAGAGTAGTGCCCATACACAGCAAGTGATACCTCAATCATAGTGAGGAAGATCGTGAAGAAAGACATTCAGCAAAAGGAGTTTCAGCATCAAAGATTCAGAGAAAGAGATCCAGGTTCAGATATTGATAATGCTCTGCTACAGAAAGGAATCAAGGGCTAGATATCTGAACGGAAGGAGTCATATTATTCCGCTGCACCCAATGTAAGGTTTCCTAAACTTTATATGTGTTTATTTCATCGTTTTAGAAAGTTCATATTTAGGGTGTTAATAAACATACTTGTGAGTAGATCTAAGATCCTGGTAAAATAATTTCCAACAACTGGCCTCAGAGCCATGGTAATTGATTTACTTGCAAGAAATTTGGACTTTAAAACGATTGTTTGTTTGTTTTTGGATGCTATCATGTTGTATTGAGTGTTATTTGATGATTGATTGATGTTTGTAAATTTTCGTGAAAAATAATTGCGATTCTGTTTCTGGAATTATTTTTATTGGATAGTATGGAAAAAATTAAGCAAGTTACTTTTTTACAGAACTCAATTTCGATTTAATTTGAATTAGTTATGATTTTTTGAAGATTCGAAAAAATCGGAGCTGTGCTGAAATTTTCCTGCGATTGCGAAAACTGTCCGTACAGCTCACAATTTTTTCGTTTTTCTTCATTTTTTCATGCTTTTTCATAGAATTAACTTCCGATTTTTTGTGTAGTTCTGTATTTATACTATTACTATTCCTAATTCAATTCTAATTATCATTTTGAATTAATTTAATATTTTTTAAATTTAATTCAAAATATTAGTGTAATTTGAATTTGAAAATAGTTAGTATCTATCTTTTTTGCTTAATAATCTATCTTATTTTTAAATTTGATTATATCTTATTTTATTTTTAAATTTAAGGTCAGATTTTAATATTTTAAATTAATTTTTTTTTAAATAATTTGACCTTATTTAAATTTAAATAAGATAACAATAATCATGTAATTTTAAATAGATGTAAGATATTTTGCTAACTTTTAAATTTTGTTATTTTATTTATTTAAATTACATTTAAAATCTGAAAAAGATATTCATTTATCTTTTTTAATTTTTTATTTAATTTTTATTTATAAAATAACATTTAATTTTTAAAAGTAGTTAGCAAATTTTGAAATGATATTTAGGTTGGTTGAAACGTAATTTTTCAAAATTGTAGAATTAATTTTAAATTTAATTTTTTTTTAAAATTTCGAATATTTCAAATTTTATTTTAAATTTTCGAAAATAAATATTTTATTTATTTTATTAATTATTTCGAAATTAATAATTTAATTTAAAATTAAATAAATCCTACATCCAACTATCCAGCTAACCTTGTTGCAGGAGTATGTGTTTTAGCTTGTGTGTAAGTTTTCAAAACCTATTATTACTTGATTGCAAATGTGACAGTCAGTAGTCCCGTGATCCGTAAGGGGAAATACCGGGTAAGCTGTACAATCTCACACCGCCTGGGGAAGTTCAAGTGGGATGATTCTAAGACTGTGTAGGTATGGGACTACACAGTTGAATAGAGCTTAAATGGATTGATTGGTACTACCTATATCAACAAGGTGCATCTTGTTTTTCGGTAGCCCATCACGAAAGAACTCCACAGTTAAGCGTGCTTGGCCTGGAGTAATTTAAGGATGGGTGACCTCCTGGGAAGTTTTCCCAGGAAGCGTGCGAGTGAGGACAAAGTACGCTGGAAACACTCGTGTTGGTCTGTAGGGCTAGTCATCAATCCAGGAAGCAGCCAGAGTGGCGTACTCGTGTATAAGAGTCATTCATTCCGTGGGTGTAAGGACCCAATGGAGGCTTGAAGTGTTGGAAATTATTTTACCAGGATCTTAGATCTACTCACAAGTATGTTTATTAACATCCTAAATAAAAACTTTCTAAAACGATAAATTAAACACATATAAAGTTTAAGAAACCTTACATTGGGTGCAGCGGAATATAATGACTCCTTCCGTTCAGATCTCTAACCCTTGAATCCTTTCTGTAGCAGAGTATTATCAAGATCTGAACCTGGATCTTCTTCTCTGAATCCTTGATGCTGAATCTCCTTTGCTGATGATCTTTCTTCACGATCTTCCTCACTATGATTGAGGTATTTCTTGATGTGTGTGTGCACTACTCTAATCACTAAGAGAGGTTCGAAATATGAAGGAAGAATAGAGAGAGAGAGTGGCGGCTAGAGAAGAGAGTGGATGCTCAGGTTTTTCTGATTCAGAAAGTGTAATTTTCCTGAAGCCTTCACTATCTATTTATAGCATTCCACTAGGGTTAGATTTGAATTATATGGCATTAAAATAATGAAAAAATCAATTTAAAATACCTATAAAGGTGGCCGGCCATGGCTTAGGTGGACTGGGCCTTGATTTTTACAATTTTGCAATTTCAACACCTTTCGTATCTGATTTTCTCAAAAATGCCAATTTCCTAATTCAATCATTTAAATGCCAATTCTAACTATTTAATAACTATAAATAATTATTAAATAATATTGTCATTTATCATATTTATTAATTGAACCATACAAAGTATCATAATTAACAAATATGCCCCTATAAACTCTTTCTTTACAATTTCGACCTTACTTAGTGAAAATTTCACAAATAGACATAGTCTAATTCGTGAATTATAATTGATTTATCAAAACCAATTACATGAGTCTTACAAGCAATATTATCTCAACTAGTGGGGGGACCATGGGTCTATATAACCGAGCTTCCAATAAGTAGATCAAGAATTTAGCACTAAAATTCACTAACTTATTAATTCTTCGTTGAATCCACGCATAGAACTTATAATTGCACTCTCGGTATATAGAATGCTCTATATGTTCCACCATATAGACACATCATTAGTTATCCATTGTTATAATCCTAATTTGATCAATGATCCTCTATATGAATGATCTACACAGTAAAGGGATTAAATTGCCGTAACACTCTACTATGTATTTTATCCTTAAAACACTTGACCCCGTATAAATGATATTTCAGCTTATGTGAAATGAGATCTCCACCATTTATTTTTGTTTGGTCAAGCTCGAAGGAGATCATCCTTTGCTTACTATTTGCCAGATAGAAGCTATAGATTCCATGTTTATGCTAGCGCTCCCACTCAATTGCACTACCGTGTTCCCAAAATGTACGTATCACCCTGACCTAAAAGTAGGCTTAACTAACAATTCAAAGAACACGAATAGCCTTTCAAGATTGAGCCTAATGATAACAGGATTAAGATCATTTGATCTAGGATCAACTTGGCGATATTGACTTGAATAGATTTTACGGTAAGTTTAATTAAATCTAAATCAAAGTTCAATATCGGTCCCTTCCGATGCATACTCCATGCATCCAACCTGAGCTTTACTTTAACCAATGTTCTGGAAAGAACATAGTATTTCTCCAAATACAAGTAAACTCTTGTTGTAGATTATCATATCAGTAAAACCCTGTGTCTGATAAATCTAGGAAACTTTATTCACATAGTCATGTTTACTTTCCAATGTGATGACAGCACAATAAACATGATCAAGTATGTGAAAAGGGTTTAAGATGAATTTATAAATCAAATAGACAAGCTATTGATAAAGTGAACCAAAACATACACAAATGAATGAAAAATACTTCTGTTTCTTTATTGATGTTGAATAAAATAGATTACATTGAAATGGAGTTTTATTTAGGGCATAAAACCTAACAAACTCCCACTTGCACTAATATAAAACTAATTATTACATATCAATTAATCCTATATTCTGACGGTGCTTTTCAAAGGCTGTCACGGCCAAGACTTTGGTAAATGGATCAGCTAGGTTGTCCTCTGTGTCAACTTTCTCAACTAGTACATCCCCTCTTGCCACGTATTCTCTGATAATGTGATACTTCCTTTCAATGTGTTTGCTTCTCTTGTGGCTTCGAGGTTCTTTACTGTTTGCTATTGCTCCATTGTTATCACAGAGTAGTACCAGAGGCTTTTCCATTCCAGGAACAACTCCTATGCTGGTGAAGAACTTTCTTAGCCAGACAAGTTCTTTAGCGGCTTAATTTCTTGCTATGTATTCAGCTTCCATAGTTGAGTCTGATATCGCGGTTTGTTTAGCACTTCTCCAAACCACTGCTCCACCCCCAAGAGTAAACACCATCCCAGATGTTGATTTCCTGTCTTCAGGACTTGCTTGGAAATCTGAATCAGTGTAGCCTATGGGATTTAAAGCACCACCCTTGTAGACTAACACAAGATTCCTTGTACTCTTTAAGTATTTCAAAATATACTTAACTGCATTCCAATGTTCTTGTCCTGGCTTAGACTGATACATGCTCACGATTCCAACAGCATAACAGATGTCAGGTCTAGTGCATAACATTGCATACATTAGACTTCCAACTGCAGAGGCATAGGGAATTCTCGCCATGTCCTCTATCTCTTGAGGATCAGTCGGTGACTGTGCCTTAGATAGACGAATACCATATCTAGAAGGCATGTTTGCCCCATTGGTGTTGTTCATGGAGAATCTCTCTAAGACTTTGTCTATGTAGGTTGTTTGAGAGAGAGCAAGAGATCTGTTCTTCCGGTTTCTGATAATCTGAATACCAAGAACATAGGCTGCTTCACCCAAATCTTTGATATCGAATTGAGTGTTGAGCCATTCCTTAATGTGAGTCATTTTCTTGACATTGTTTCCAATGATCAAAATGTCATCAACATAAAGGACCAGGAATACTACTATTTGGTCTTCCTTGAGTTGGTAAACACAAGGTTCATCTTCATTCTGAAGAAAGCCGTAGGTCTTGATGATTTCATCAAACCTTTTGTTCCATGAGCGAGAAGCTTGCTTAAGTCCATAGATAGACCTGTTTAACTTGCAAACTTTCTTTTCTTGCCCAGGAAGAACATAACCTTCTGGTTGCTCCATATAGATGGTTTCTTCAAGTACCCCATTAAGGAAGGCAGTCTTGACATCCATTTGCCAGATTTCATAATCGAAAGCAGCAGCTATGGAGAGAAGAATTCGGATGGATTTGAGCATGGCAACAGGACTAAAAGTTTCCTCATAGTCCACGCCTTCTCTTTGGGTATAACCCTTGGCTACAAGTCTAGCTTTAAAAGTTTCGACTTCGCCTCCAGCTCCTCTTTTCTTCTTGTAAACCCACTTGCATCCTATCGGATGATAGTCATCGAGTGCGTCTACATATTCCCGGACTTTGTTCTTTTTCATGGAATCCATTTCGAATCCATGCGGTGACCATCGTTTCGTTGCGGACTAGCCATTGCCTCGTTTATAGGTTAATGGATCGTCATCAATACCGTCACCTACGACCATATTGATTTCACCATCCAAGCCATAACGAGCGAGGTTTTGTTGAAACCCTCCCACTACGACGAGGTACGGTTGTCTTCTCGAACGAAACTTTAGTAGTAGATTTCTCGGTTTGTTCAGGCGAGGGAGTGGGATTGTCCTCTTCACGTGTGGAAGAGAACGGAACATTGGAAGGACTTATATCTGAAAGCATTTCCTCCAACACTACTTTACTTTGTGATTTGAAATTCTTAATATAGTCATCTTCAAGGAAAGTGGCATTTTGTAGAAACAAACACTTTATCATCCTTGCGACTATAAAATAGTCCACCCCTAGTCTCTTTAGAATTACCGACAAACATGCAAACTTCAGTACGTGACTCAAGTTTGCGGCGTGCTCTTTCTTAAGACATGAGCAGGGCACCCCCAGATTCTGTAATGGCATAAACTAGGTGTACGACCATTCCAAAGTTCTAAAGGTGTCTTAGGGATTGATTTAGATGGAACAACATTTAAAATGTCAGTTGCCATCTGAATTGCATATCCCCAGAAGGACGTAGGTAGAGTTGAATAACTCAGCATAGACCTAACCATTTCCAAAAGAGTGCGATTTCTTCTTTCTGCAACTCCATTTTGTTGTGGAGTAGCTGGGGCAGTGTATTGGGATTCAATTCCAAGTTCAATTAAATGATCTTTGAACTGCATATCCATATATTCTCCACCCCTATCAGTTCGCAAGATCTTTAATGATTTACCTAATTGGTTTTGGGCCAAAGCATGAAATTCTTGAAACTTTTCAAACGTTTCAGATTTCTTTTGCATTAGGTAAAGAAAACTATATCTAGAGAAATCGCCAATGAAAGTGACAAAATACTCATAACCACCTCGGGCTTTGACATTCAAAGGTCCGCAGACATCGGAATGCACTAACCCTAGAGGGATTTTGGCACGCTCTCCCTTTGCAGAGAAAGAACGTTTAGTCATTTTTCCTTCTAGGCAGGACTCGCATGCGCGGTTCACCTAAGACGACATTTTTCAATGGACCGTCTTTGGTGAGCCTATTGAGTCTATCAAAGCCTATATGACCTAAACGTAAATGCCATAGATAAGTTTGATCATCATTATCAATCTCTTTTCTTTTTAGGTTTCTAGGTCTAGCTACACTGTAAAGTCCACTATTTAGTGAGATTTGAGTACTCGGTCTTAAAACATAAAGCCCTTGTTCCATTATAGCAACACATATTTGAAATCCATTACGAGAAATTGAATAATTTGTACTCAAAAAATTCAATATATAAGATTGTGTTTGCAAACATGAGACACTAATCAAGTTTCTACTAAAGTTTGGAATAAATAAAACATTTTCTAAAATTAAAAATCTTTGTTGAAACTTGATGCGGGCTTTTCCTCTAGCTTTGACCGATACTAATTCGCCATTGCCAACTTTAAGCTGTAACTCTCCTGGAAGCAGATTTTCCCAAGTTTCAAGCAACTGCAGTGAAGAACATACATGGTTAGTAGACCCAGAATCAACAATCCAGATGGATTTGTCGTTCTCTAAAACACATGATTCAAAGACAAAAGCATTACCTTCGTTTGAATTCTTTAGAAGCCTGGGACATCGTTCTTCATGATGACCCTTTTTATTACAATTCGAACATAGAAGATTATGTCTGATAATTGTACTTGAAGAAGCAGTTTTGCTAGATCCTTCATACCTAGTCCTTTTCCTTCGATTATTGATTGCAAACCCAGGGGGACCCATTGCAATCAAGTTCCGTTCATGGGCTCGTAATTCTGCTTCGAGCTTGTCCATGTCGGAGGAGTTAGAATTGTTGATCATGTAAGAGATAACAAATTCATTATACTCCGGAGGAAGACTATTGAGGATAAGTTGGACCCATTGTTCTCTTGATAAATCAATTCCCAGTAGATTTGCTTTTTGGAACTTCAGATTCATCATCAACAGGTGCGAGTTAATGCAACTACCAGGATGCATTTTACCACTATAGAGTTCTTTTGCTAAGATAGTAACTAAGAGAGGATCAGGGTGAGGGTTATTCATAATGACACTACAACACATCAATAAAACAGAAGTAAGGTTTTGGCTCATAAATTCATACACAATTTAGAAAATAACAAGTAATGACATATGTTATAGAAATACTAAATCTAACATAGTTTATTTTCCAAGGTATTTCAACAAACTGATACAGTGTCCCGTTTAGGCGAGAGTCAAAGCATCATCCATTGAATAGAGTTGTCAGCTCATCTAAAATGATAACCATTCTAGCAACCTTTTATTCGATCAAGATTGGAATTCAGCGTTGTCCCGTTTAGGCGAGAGTCAAGGCAATTCTATCTTATGAGCTTCCACCATTGTTTCATAACTTGCAAGTCAAGTATGGTCGCCACCATTAGGGTGATCTATACCATACAAAACAATTACAAACTACTTATCAAGCGAGGTTAAACGGTGCGAAATTGCTAATGAACGTTCCTCCATTAGGGAGGATTACTCACTAAAACAAACGCGGTGTAAGACCCACAATGGAGATCGAATGTCTCTTGATTAAAAGCTCATTATTTAAAAATAATATATGTATTTTGTATAATCATTTAAATTCGATATTATAATAATGAAAAATTACAAATTAAAGTTGGTTTAAATAAAAATCAACTTTAATTAATTTTCAATTATTATTTAAATTTGAAAAATAAATTCAAATAAATATCGAACAAGTTCCATAATATAATAATGAAAAATTAAAAATCAAAAATCAAAATTGATTTAAATAAAAAATCAACTTTAATTAATTTTCAATTATTAATTAAATTCAAAAAAAATTTGAATAATAATGGAACAAATTTGAAAATATCTTGTTTAAGTTGTTTTAGAAGAATCTAAAAAATCAACTTAAATATCTTTCAAATCAGATTTAATTAAATTCAAAATTAAGTTGTAACCACTTAATTTTGTAGATATTTTAAGTTAATATTCAAAAAGATATTAACCTAAAAATATCTAAAATATTCCATTTTAAGTTAAAATTTGAAAAAATATCAACTTAAAAAATATCTAAAGAATCTTAATAACCAATGCCTAAAATTCCTCAATTTAATTTTGAAATTTTGAATTCAAAAGATATTCAGATTTAAGTTGGTTAGTTGTAGACAACTAAATATCAACTTAAATGGGAATATTTAATGAAAAATTTAAATTAAGTTCCAGAAAGAATCTAGATGGTTATAATTCTATATTTAATTAAATACAATAAAATACATATAGTTTAGCTTAGAATATAAAATTCTTTAAACTATGATTTTCTAAATTAATTTCAAAATAAATGAAATTAATTATGTTGCTAATCAATTTTAATTAGGTTAAACTAGTGTAATTAACCTAGTACAGTCATTCAAATCAGGCAAATGGGCCTTCACAATTGGGGTGGTTCATGTGAGGGGGTGTTGGGTTCAGTATGTCGTACCCACTTCTATGGCTCTCAACTCTCACACAAGGCCCAAAAGAGAGGAATTTAACCTTAATAAGAACAACTGTTATTAATTGAATAGGCCCAAAAACTAAATGGGCCTAAATAAATTCTATCAAGAACTATGATAATTTATTTTAGCAACATTAACCTATATGCATCTATAATAAAATTAAACACATAGGCTCACACAGGCACACTTTGGATGGGTCCTATCATGTTGCTAGGTCATACACAGATGAAAGAAGATTGTAAATATAACTGTTACAAATTATTATCTTGACCAAGGGAGCCATCAGATCATTAGATCTGGCAAAAGGTAACCATGGCTATTTGCAATCAAGTAATAATAGGTTTTGAAAACTTACACACAAGTTAAAACACATACTCCTGCAACAGGGTTAGCTGGATAGTTGGAT
Source organism: Cannabis sativa (assembly GCF_029168945.1). Taxonomy (NCBI): domain Eukaryota; kingdom Viridiplantae; phylum Streptophyta; class Magnoliopsida; order Rosales; family Cannabaceae; genus Cannabis; species Cannabis sativa. The sequence continues at coordinate 30,179,894 of NC_083605.1, forward strand.
GTAGGATTTATTTAATTTTAAATTAAATATTTAATTTCGAAAAAAAAAATCGAAAATTTTAAATTTTTTTTTTTTAAAAATTCGAAAATTAAAAAAAATTTAAATTTAAAATTAAACCTACAATTTTGAAAAATTAGGTTTCAACCAACCTAAATATCATTTCAAAAATTTGCTAACTACTTTTAAATTTTAAATGTTATTTTATAAATGAAAATTAAATAAAAAAATTAGAAAAGATAAATAAATATCTTTTTCAAATTTTAAATGTAATTTAAATAAATAAAATAACAAAATTTAAAAAATTAGCAAAATATCTTACATCTATTTAAAATTACATGATTATAAATATGTTATTTTAAATTTAAATAAGGTCAAAATATCTAAAAAGATTTAAAAAAAAATCTTAAAAGATAAGATATAATTAAAAATATCTTAAAAGATAAGATATTTTAAAATATCTTAAAAGATTTTATAAATATCTTATAAAATCTGACCTTAAATTTATAAAAAAATATAATCAAATTTAAAAATAAGATAGATATTTAAGCAAGAAGATAGATACTAATTCTATTCAAATTCAAATTACACTAATATCTTGAATTAAATTTAAAAAATATTAAATTAATTCAAAATGATAATTAGAATTGAATTAGGAATAGTAATAGTATAAATACAAAACTATACAAAAAATTGGAAGTTAATTCCATGAAAAAGCATGAAAAATTGAAGAAAAACAAAAAAATTCGAAACTGTACGGACAGATTTGCGATCGCAGGAAAATATCAGCACAGCCCCGATTTTTTCAAATCTTCAAAAAATCATAACTAATTCAAATAAAATTCAAATTAAGTTCTGTAAAAAGCTAACTTGCTTAATTTTTTTCCATACTATCCAATAAAAATAATTCCAGAGATAAAATCGCAATTATTTTTTACGAAAAATTCACAAACATCAATCAATCATCAAATAACACTCAATACAACATGATACCATCCAAAGAACATACAAACAATCGTTTTAAAGTCCAAATTTCTTGCAAGTAAATCAATTACCATGGCTCTGAGGCCAGTTGTTGGAAATTATTTTACCAGGATCTTAGATCTACTCACAAGTATGTTTATTAACATCCTAAATAAGAACTTTCTAAAACGATAAATTAAACACATATAAAGTTTAAGAAACCTTACATTGGGTGCAGCGGAATATAATGACTCCTTCCGTTCAGATATCTAGCCCTTGATTCCTTTCTGTAACAGAGCATTATCAATATCTGAACCTGGATCTCTTTCTCTGAATCTTTGATGCTGAAACTCCTTTTGCTGAATGTCTTTCTTCACGATCTTCCTCACTATGATTGAGGTATCACTTGATGTGTGTGGGCACTACTCATACACTAAGGATTTCGAAATTATCAAGAGGGAAGAGAAAGAAGAAGTGGCAGCTAAAGATAGGGAGAGAGAAAGCTCAGGTTTTCTGAATCAGAAGAAGTGTTTTTCCTGAAGCATTCACTATCTATTTATAGCATTCCACTAGGGTTAGATTTGAATTATATGACATTAAAATAATGAAAAAATCAACTTAAAATACCTACATAGGTGGCCGGCCATACACTTAGTGGATTGGGCCTTGCTTTTTGCAATTTTGCAATTTTAACACCTTTTGTATCTGATTTTCTCAAAAATGCCAATTTCCTAATTCAACCATTTAAATGCCAATTCTAACTATTTAATAACTATAAATAATTATTAAATAATATTGTCATTTATCATATTTATTAATTGAACCATACAAAGTATCATAATTAACAAATATGCCCCTAAAACTCTTTCTTTACAATTTCGCCCTTACTTAGTGAAAAATTCACAAATAGACATAGTCTAACTTGTGAATTATAATTGATTAATCAAAACCAATTACATGAGTCTTACAAGCAATATTATCTCAACTAGTGGGGGGACCATGGGTCTATATAACCGAGCTTCCAATAAGTAGATCAAGAATTTATTACTAAAATTTACTAACTTATTAATTCTTCGTTGAATCCGCGCATAGAACTTAAAATTGCACTCTCAGTATATAGAATGCTCTATATGTTCCACCATATAGACACATCATTAGTTATCCATTGTTATAATCCTAATGTGATCAATTATCCTCTATATGAATGATCTACACAGTAAAGAGATTAAATTACCGTAACACCCTACTATGTATTTTATCCTTAAAACACTTGACCCCGTATAAATGATATTTCAGCTTATGTGAAATGAGATCTCCACCATTTATTTTCGCTTGGTCAAGCTCGAAGGTGATCATCCTTTGCTTACTATTCGCCAGATAGAAGCAATAGATTCCATGTTTATGCTAGCGCTCCCACTCAATCGCACTACCGTGTTCCCAAAAAGTACGTATCACCCTGACCTAAAAGTAGGCTTAACTAACAATTCAAGGAACACGAATAGCCTTTCAAGATTGAGCCTAATCATAACAGGATTAAGATCATTTGATCTAGGATCAACTAGGCGATATTGACTTGAATAGATTTTACGGTAAGTTTAATTAAATCTAAGTCAAAGTTCAATATCGGTCCCTTCCGATGCATATTCCATGCATCCAACCTGAGCTTTACTTTAACCAATGTTCTGGAAAGAACATAGTATTTCTCCAAATACAAGTAAACTCTTGTTGTAGATTATCATATCAGTAAAACCCTGTGTCTGATAAATCTAGGAAACTTTATTCACATAGTCATGTTTACTTTCCAATGTGATGACAGCAAAATAAACATGATCAAGTATGTGAAAAGGGTTTAAGATGAATTTATAAATCAAATAGACAAGCTATTCATAAAGTGAACCAAAACATACACAAATGAATGAAAAATACTTCTGTTTCTTTATTGATGTTGAATAAAATAGATTACATTGAAATGGAGTTTTATTTAGGGCATAAAACCTAACATGAAGCGGGGACGTTACAAATGGTATCAGAGCCTTGACCCAGCCGGAAGTGTGGTCGACGAGGACGTCGGACCCCGTAAGGGGGGGTGATTGTGACAGTCAGTAGTCCCGTGATCCGTAAGGGGAAATACCGGGTAAGCTGTACAATCTCACACCGCCTGGGGAAGGTCAAGTGGGATGATTCTAAGACTGTGTAGGTATGGGACTACACAGTTGAATAGAGCTTAAATGGATTTATTGGTACTACCTATATCAACAAGGTGCATCTTGTTTTTCGGTAGCCCATCACGAAAGAACTCCACAGTTAAGCGTGCTTGGCCTGGAGTAATTTAAGGATGGGTGACCTCCTAGGAAGTTTTCCCAGGAAGCGTGCGAGTGAGGACAAAGTACGCTGGAAACACTCGTGTTGGTCTGTAGGGCTAGTCATCAATCCAGGAAGCAGCCGGAGTGGCGTACTCGTGTATAAGAGTCATTCATTCCGTGTGTGTAAGGACCCAATGGAGGCTTGAAGCGGGGACGTTACAATTAGAACTCAAAGCTTGAGCTTTAATGGTGTTTTTCGTATCTGTGATTTCTGGGTTGTTTTGATGCCTTAGAAATGTTCTAGGGGAGGTATAGAACAGGTCTGGAAGGTTTCATGTGATTTGGGATTGATTTGAGCAAGATATGAATTTTTGATTGTTGCTGCCTGCGAGGAACCGGAATTCCGGTTGTGCATCCGGAATTCCGGATGAGGGTGCTGAATTTTCCCAGAACCAGAATTCCGGTTGGGCAACCGGTCTACCGGTTGGGGAAAATTCAGGGACCCTAGTTTTTCTCGTTTTTATGTTTTAGGGGGTATTGCCATGCTTTTTATCGATAGGGAAACTTTTAGTTCCTAGTTTAAGTCCCCGGGAAGTGATTTAGCGTGTCACTTATAGCGTTGTGATTTTTATAGTTTAGGAGCCTGTAATCCGCCGCTCAGCTAAAGTTCCAGTCAGGTTGACCGGCACACCTGAATTCAGAATCCAGGTAAGATTAGTATAACAGTATGCATATGTAGAATACATGTTTAGCGTGCATGTAGGAAGCCTGTTAGATTACATTAGTTATGTATGTTGGCTTCGAACCGTCCAACCCTGTCACGTCGGTACAGGCTGGAGTATGACCAGCAGCCAGAGTATGACCGGTTTGACCGATCAGGCTGACACTTGGTTGGTGGTTACGTACTATTGACGTATCTTGTCGGTACAGGCTGGAGTATGACCAGCAGCTGGAGTATGACCGGTTCGACCGATCAGGAGGATACTTGTCAATAGTACCGTCCCTATGAACGTTCAAAACTCAGTACCATGTTGGACATGGCAGTAGTGGCTCGATGCAGGTGTTGGACACGGCAGTAGCGGGACTCAGTATCGTGTTGGACACGGCAGTTAGGGTTATGATCAGGGGTATGGGCGTCTGATCATGACCGGGATTTATGTATGAGTATTATTATGCTTTTCTTGCTGAGTCTGTCGACTCACAGTTCTACGTTTATGTGTAGGTAAAGGCAAGGCTAAAGCTGATGGACCGTGAGCGAGCTTGTGAAGATTGTACATGTCGGGGCGGTTAGGCCTGGAGCGTACGATCCTCGGGACAGCGAGGCTGATTTTGTAACTGGTCGCTAGGCGACATTTATTTTGTGTATCAGTTAAACAGTTAAACCTTTTTGTAAATGATTTTATAATCGGGATCCCAAGTCTTTTGTAATATTATTTTATAAGTTTAATTAAAAAGCAAAAATTTTAATTAATCACGTTTTTCCATAAACCTCGTTGATTAGCAACGAGCTGCACAGTAGGTTTAAAAATCACGTAATACGCCTATGTTAATTAGGGTGTTACAATTTGGTATCAGAGCCGCCAGGTTGTCTTCCGAAGATCGTCACGACATGTACAATCATCATCAGCAGTTAGCTCGTTTCACGGTTCAGTAAGCCTTTATTGCTTTAGTATTTTATTTTATTCAGTTATGAAAAAGAAAAGCCTGTTAGGAAGCATGTTAGTAGCCTGATAGTAGAATAGGCGCATGTTTCGTTTTTTTTTTTAATTTCCAAATTAAGCGGCATTAGTAAGCTCTCCTTGAATACGACTCGATATGCCAACTCTTGGTTTCGCAGGCGGTTCTAATCAGATGGACGCCAGGCGGACTACCAGGAGTCAGGGCAACTCCGTAGGGTCGAACCAAGGACAGGGAGCTCAGTTTCCCCCACCTGTTAGGGGCCGAGGTAGAGGTCCTCGAGGCAGGGCTCATGGTCGGGGTGATGAGAACCCACCACAGGCTGCCCAGGCTCCCCCAGCCGATCAGGGAGCCCAGAATTGGGAGTTGCGGTTTGCGGAAATGCAAGCCTGAATCGAAGAGCAAGACCTCGAGATTCAGAGGTTGAGACAGCAGGGTGCTCCTGCAGTTCCAGTGCCCGTAGTTCCAGTGGCACCTGCCCTTGCTGCCCAGGCCGAGATAGTGGTGGCGGCCAATAGATTGGAACCTTTGTACGAACGGTTCCGGAAGCAAGCACCTTCGGTTTTCCTGGGAGGTCCGGACGTGATGAAAGCCGAGCAGTGGCTGACGGTGATTACCAAGATTTTGAACTTCATGGGTGTCACCGGTAACGACAGAGTGGTGTGGGCCACTTTCCAGTTCCAGGAGGACGCTCTGGTCTGGTGGGACATAGTGTCTCAGATCCATGACGTCACCACCATGACCTGGGAAAGGTTCCAGGAACTCTTTAACGCAAAGTACTACAACGAGGCGGTCAGAAGCGCCAAGAGGAAAGAGTTCGCTCACCTGACCCAGCGTGAGAATATGAGCGTCACTGAGTATACTACTCAGTTTGATCGGTTGGCGAGGTTAGCCTCGGGAATTGTGCCGACCGACTTCAAGAAGGAGAAGTATCTGGACAGGTTGAATGCCAAAATCAGGCACGACTTGATGATCACCACGGACGACAGCACCACCTACGCTCAGATGGTGGAGAAGGCACTGCGAGCTGAGGGCGCAGTTGGGTGTATGTCGGAGTCAGCTAGTACTCCAGTGAGTGGCGGGGCTCCTACCCCTCCTGCATCAGGCTTTAGCAGGGGGAGTAGTGGTTCGGCCATTGATCAGAGGAAGAGAGCACCCACTGCTTCCGGTGGCTCGAGTCAGAACAAGAGGTTCTGGGGGAATCAAAACAGAGGGAGTCGTCCTGGTGGTACTGAGACCCGATTCTCCTATCCCGAGTGCCCTAGCTGCAAAAGGCACCATCGGGGTGAGTGCAAAGGTCAGGGATACTTTCATTGTGGCATGCCCGGACACTTTAAGATGGACTGTCCCCAGCTCCGATCAGAGGCACCGAGAGCTCCAGCGATACCCACTCCAGCCAGGGTATTCGCCATCACTCAGGCTGATGCAGATGCCAGCCCATCAGTTGTCACAGATCAGCTTTCTATTAATAACTCGCTATATTCAGTGCTGTTTAATTCTGGGGCTACACATTCTTATGTGGCGGCCAGAGTCTTTAGTAAATTGGGTAGACCGTACGATAGATATGAATCAGGGTTTGGAACCCTATTACCTGGCGGAGAATTGGTTATCTCCAATAGGTGGATTAGGTCTATGCCGATCAGGATAGATGGTACAGAGTTAAGTGCTGATCTGATAGAGATGAGTTTAGTCGAATTCGATATTATTTTAGGAATGGATTTCCTATCTAAATATTCGGAGAGCATTGATTGTAAAAGGAAGATGGTGATCTTCCAACCGGAAAGTGAAGAACCATTTGTGTTTGTTGGTTCAGTTCAGGGATTCCGGATCCCGGTGATCTCGGCTATGTCAGCTAGAGAATTGTTGCATGGCGGTTGTTTAGGGTTTTTGGCCGTGGTGGTGGACACCACTCGGCCAGATACAATGCGGCCAGAGGACATCAAGGTGGTTCGGGAATTTTTGGATGTTTTTCCCGAAGAACTTCCAGGGTTACCACCTCAGCGGGAGATTGACTTGGTGATAGACTTGGCACCAGGGGTGGAACCGGTTTCCAAAGCCCCATATAGAATGGCTCCAGCTGAACTTAAGGAATTAAAGATTCAGCTCCAGGGGTTGCTTGACATAGGGTTCATTCGGCCCAGTGTGTCACCCTGGGGAGCCCCGGTTTTGTTCGTCAAGAAGAAGGATGGATCTATGAGGATGTGCATTGACTACAGAGAATTGAACAAGCTGACGGTGAAGAATAAATATCCATTACGTAGGATCGATGATTTGTTCGATCAGCTTCAGGGGAAGACGGTCTTTTCTAAGATTGATCTCCGTTCGGGTAATCATCAGTTGAGAATCCGAGAGGAGGACATTCCGAAGACGGCTTTCCGCACTAGGTATGGACATTACGAATTTCTGGTTATGTCATTCGGACTAACCAATGCTCCTGCAGCATTCATGGACTTGATGAATAGAGTATTCAAGGATTTCCTCGATATCTGTGTAATTGTGTTTATCGACGACATCCTCGTGTACTCTCAATCAGAAGAGGAGCATGAGTTACATCTTCAGATGGTACTGCAACGGCTTCGAGAACATAAGCTTTATGCCAAGTTCAAGAAATGTGAGTTCTGGCTATCTCAGGTGTCTTTCCTAGGGCACATTGTGAGCAAAGATGGGATCAAGGTGGATCCCGGGAAGATCGAATCCGTCAGGGATTGGCCGAGACCGAAGACAGTGACAGAGATCGGAAGCTTCTTAGGATTAGCAGGGTACTACCGTAGGTTCGTCGAAGGGTTCTCCAAAATTTCAATGCCCCTAACCGAGCTTACAAAGAAGAATCAGCGGTTTATCTGGTCAGATAAGTGCGAAGCTAGTTTTCAGGAGCTAAAACAGAGGTTGATTACCGCTCCAGTGCTAGCTTTGCCTTCAGACAGCGAGAAGTTCGTAGTTTATTGTGATGCATCCAAACAGGGTTTGGGGTGTGTATTGATGCAAGCCGATCGGGTCATCGCTTATGCCTCCCGTCAGTTAAAGGATTATGAGCAGCGATACCCGACTCATGACCTAGAGTTGGCCGCGGTGGTTTTCGCATTGAAGATTTGGCGGCATTATCTTTACGGGGAAAAGTGTGAGATCTATGCCGACCATAAAAGTCTCAAGTATTTCTTTACTCAGAAGGATTTGAATATGAGACAAAGGCGTTGGTTGGAGTTAGTGAAAGATTACGACTGTGAGATCCTCTATCACCCCGGAAAAGCTAATGTAGTGGCCGATGCCCTGAGCAGAAAGGGTCCCGGGCAAGTAGCTAGTATGGTTCAGATCTCACCTCAGCTAGCAGAGGATATGGTTAGATCCAGCATTGAGTTTGTGGTAGGTCAGCTTCACAACTTAACGCTGCAATCTGATCTGTTGGAAAGAATAAAAGTCGCTCAGATGACAGATCCAGAGTTAGTGAAGATCCGAGATGAGGTGTTGGCTGGTCAAGCCAAGGACTTTTCAGTATCAGACAGTGGGATGCTTTTGTATAAAGCCAGGGTTTGTGTTCCGAATAGTGTGGAACTTAGGAATGAGATCTTTGAGGAGGCTCATTCTACCCCGTATTCTCTGCATCCCGGCACCACTAAGATGTACCAAGATTTGAAACCGTACTTCTGGTGGAGCGGTATGAAGAAGAATTTGGTAGAATTCGTATCGAGATGCCTCACTTGTGAGCAGATTAAGGCTGAACATCAGAGACCAGCAGGGTTGTTGCAGGCTCTAACCCTACCAGAATGGAAATGGGAGGATATCACGATGGATTTTGTGGTCGGGTTACCTAGGACCACGGGTTTATTTGATTCCATCTGGGTAGTGGTGGATTGATTTACGAAATCTGCTCATTTTCTGCCAGTTAGAACAACATTTACAGTGGATCAGTTGGCAGAGTTGTATGTCAGAGAGATAGTGAGACTTCACGGGGTACCGAAGTCTATAGTTTCGGACAGGGATCCGAAGTTCACCTCCAAATTTTGGCAGAGTTTGCAGCGAGCAATGGGTACCAAGCTGAAATTTAGTACAGCATTCCATCCTCAGACAGATGGTCAGTCCGAAAGGACAATTCAGATATTGGAGGACATGTTAAGAGCCTGTGTTATGGACTTTGAAGGCTCGTGGAATAAGTATCTACCATTGATAGAATTTTCTTACAACAGTTACCAGAGTACGATAGGGATGGCTCCCTATGAACTGTTATACGGTAGGAAATGTAGATCCCCTATCCACTGGGATGAGACAGGGGAGAGGAAGTACCTAGGTCCAGAGTCAGTGCAGCGGACCAATGAGGCGATAGAAAAGATAAAAGCTAGAATGCTTGCCTCACAGAGCAGACAGAAGAGTTACGCAGATCCGAAACGCAGAGATGTTGAGTTCCAAGTAGGGGACCATGTGTTTTATGGGTATCTCCGATGAAGGGGATTAAACTTTTCGGGAAAAGAGGCAAGTTATGCCCTAGATTTACAGGACCTTTCGAGATTCTCGAGAAGATAGGTCAAGTGGCATATCGGTTAGCATTGCCTCCAGCTTTATCAGCAGTTCACAACGTATTCCATGTCTCGATGTTGAGAAAATACGTTTCAGATCCCTCTCATGTACTCAGTTATGAGAGCCTTGAGCTACAGCCAGACATGACTTATGAGGAACAGCCAGTGCAGATCCTGGATAGAAAGGATAAAGTCCTTCGGAATAAGACCATAGCATTGGTCAAGGTTCTCTGGAGAAACAGCAAGGTGGAGGAAGCCACCTGGGAGCTAGAGTCAGATATGAGAGCTCAATATCCAGAGTTATTCAGGTCAGATTTCGGGGACGAAATCCTTTTAAGGGGGGGATAGTTGTAAAGCCCGCTTAGTTTAATTTGGAAATCAGCAGTTAATTATGATTAATTATGAAAATTATTTATAGCTATTTAAATAATTTATTATACTGTTTTTTATGGAATTCAGAAATGCATGGTTATGTCATTCAGTAGTTTTCATATTTTGCATTTCCGGTGCCTGGTATTTTGGAACTCGGCGTTTGGCTCAGTAGAAATCACAACTTAGTATGTTAGTAGTTTGGGACGGTTTATTAGACAGTGGGAATGTCGGGAATGGCCGGGAATTTAGAATTTCCCAAAAATACCCCTTTAGTGTGATTTATGTGGTTTTAGTGTGGAGGGGCAAAATGGTCTTTTTGCCCCATTAATATTTTGTCTTTTAGTGAGTTTAATAATTTAAATTAATTGTTTATTTTATTTATTTGTTGGCTGAAATGAAATGTTTATTAAGTGGCTTTTATTTCATTATTCCATTTTACAAAAAATTACAATTAGTAAAAAAAAATAGAATTTTCAAAGCTTTTCTCTCAAACTCTCTCATTCTCTCTCTATTTTCGGCCAAGCTTGGGAGCTGCTAGGGCTGGGTTTTCTTGGTGAATTCAAGTGATTTTTAGCAAGATCTAAGTAATCCTAGTTAAGGTAAACCTTGCTCTAGCTCCTTTTCATGTTCTTGGAAATTTTGGATAAATTTTAATGTGATGCATGCATGATTATTTGAGTTTGTTCCTGCTGTGATGTTGTTGTTGAATTTTGTGATTTAAGCATGTTTAATTGAAGTTAAATGAGCTGTTTATATAGCATGATTCTTAGGTTGAGCAAGTTATGGTTTTTTCAATGCAAAAGTATGATTTTCAAAGAGAAATGTCTTGATTTTGTTGCTGTGATGTTGTTGAGGCTTGTTATTGTTTTCAGACGCTATTCTAAGCATATTTAAGTAGATTTAATCAGGTTTGAATGCATGTTTGAGGGGTTTGCTCAAGTTTGAGTTTAGAACTCAAAGCTGGAGCTTTAATGGTGTTTTTCGTATCTGTGATTTCTGGGTTGTTTTGATGCCTTAGAAATGTTCTAGGGGAGGTATAGAACATGTCTGGAAGGTTTCATGTGATTTGGGATTGATTTGAGCAAGATATGAATTTTTGATTGTTGCTGCCTGCGAGGAACGGGAATTCCGGTTGTGCATCCGGAATTCCGGATAAGGGTGCTGAATTTTCCCCGAACCGGAATTCCGGTTTGGCAACCGGTCTACCGGTTGGGGAAAATTCAGGGACCCTAGTTTTTCTCGTTTTTATGTTTTAGGGGGTATTGCCATGCTTTTTATCGATAGGGAAACTTTTAGTTCCTAGTTTAAGTCCCCGGGAAGTGATTTAGCGTGTCACTTATAGCGTTGTGATTATTATGGTTTAGGAGCCTGTAATCCGCCGCTCAGCTAAAGTTCCAGTCAGGTTGACCGGCACACCTGAATTCGGAATCCAGGTAAGATTAGTATAACAGTATGCATATGTAGAATACATGTTTAGCGTGCATGTAGGAAGCCTGTTAGATTACATTAGTTATGTATGTTGGCTTCGAACTGTCCAACCCTGTCACGTCGGTACAGGCTGGAGTATGACCAGCAGCCGGAGTATGACCGGTTTGACCGATCAGGCTGACACTTGGTTGGTGGTTCCGTACTATTGACGTATCCCGTCGGTACGAAATTTGGAGTATGACCGGCGGCGGAGTATGACCGGTTCGACCGATCAGGAGGATACTTGTCAATAGTACCGTCCCTATGAACGTTCAAAACTCAGTACCATGTTGGACATGGGAGTAGTGGCTCAGTACCGTGTTGGACACGGCAGTAGCGGGACTCAGTATCGTGTTGGACACGGCAGTTAGGGTTATGATTAGGGGTATGGGCGTCTGATCATGACCGGGATTTATGTATGAGTATTATTATACTTTTCTTACTGAGTCTGTCGACTCACAGTTCTACGTTTATGTGTAGGTAAAGGCAAGGCTAAAGCTGATGGACCGTGAGCGAGCTTGTGAAGATTGTACATGTCGGGGCGGTTAGGCCTGGAGCGTACGATCCTCGGGACAGCGAGGCTGATTTTGTAACTGGTCGCTAGGCGACATTTATTTTGTGTATCAGTTAAACAGTTAAACCTTTTTGTAAATGATTTTATAATCGGGATCCCGAGTCTTTTGTAATTTTATTTTATCAGTTTAATTAAAAAGCAAAAATTTTAATGGGGCAAAAAGACCATTTTGCCCCTCCACACTAAAACCACATAAATCACACTAAAGGGGTATTTTTGGGAAATTCTAAATTCCCGGCCATTCCCGACATTCCCACTGTCTAATAACCTGTCCCAAACTACTAACATACTAAGTTGTGATTTCTACTGGGCCAAACGCCGAGTTCCAAAATACCGGGCACCGGAAATGCAAAATATGAAAACTACTGAATGACATAACCATGCATTTCTGAATTCCATAAAAAACAGTATAATAAATTATTTAAATAGCTATAAATAATTTTCATAATTAATCATAATTAACTGCTGATTTCCAAATTAAACTAAGCGGGCTTTACAGCAAATAGCCATGGTTACTTTTTGCCAGATCTAATGATCTGATTGCTCCCTTGGTCAAGTTAATAATTTGTAACAGGTATACTTACAATCTTCTTTCATCTGTGTATGACCTAGCAACATGATAGGACCCATCCAAAGTGTGCCTGTGTGAGCCTATGTGTCTAATTTTATTATAGATGCATATAGGTTGTTGTTGCTAAATAAAATGTCATAGTTCTTGATAGATTTTATTTAGGCCCATTTAGTTTTTGGGCCTATTCAATTAATAACAGTTGTTCATTTTAAGGTTAAATTCCTCTCTTTTGGGCCTTGTGTGAGAGTTGGGAGCCATAGTAGTGGGTACGACATACTGAACCCAGCACCCCCTCACATGAACCACCCCAATTGTGAAGGCCCATTTGCCTGATTTGAATAACTTTACTAGGTTAATTAAACTAGTTTAACCTAATAAAATTGATTAGCAACATAATTAATTTCATTTATTTTGAAATTAATTTAAGAAAATTATAGTTTAAAGAATTTTTTATTCTAAGCTAAACTATATGTATTTTCTTGTATTTAATTAAATATAGAATTATAACCATCTAGATTCTTTCTGAAGCTTAATTTAAATTTTTCATTAAATATTCCTATTTAAGTTGATATTTAGTTATCTACAACTAACCAACTTAAATCTGAATATCTTTTGGATTTAAAATTTCAAAATTAAGTTGAAGAATTTTAGGTATTGGTTATTAAGATTCTTTAGATATTTTTTAAGTTAATATCTTTTCGAATATTAACTTAAAATGGAATATTTTAGATATTTTTTAAGTTAATATCTTTTCGAATATTAACTTAAAATGGAATATTTTCAAATTAAGTGGTTACAACTTAATTTTTGATATTTAATTAAATTTAAATTTTAAAGTATTTAAGTTCTAGATTTTTTCTAATACAACTTAAATTAGATATTTTTTCAAATTTTGTGGAAAAGATACTTAGTCAAATAAGATATTTTCTAGATAGTTATTTCTAGACTACTTATTATTTCTAATATTAAATAGGAAAATATTATACATTGTGAAATTAATTATTTTAAATAATTAATTTTGGTACAGTTTATTTTAAGTATATTTTTTCCTAGTATTAAACTAGAGATTAATAATTAAGCCTTCTCTACACTTAATTATTTATTTCTTGAATTTAATACATTTAATTAATTTGAAAATTAAATATCTAAGTTGATTTACATCATGACACTTAAATATTTCTTTTTCATGACACTTAATTAAATAGAAAATTATTTTTAGTTTAAATTTATTTTTTCAACTAAATTTAAATAATTTTCACAATATATTTTTTCTTTATTTTATTAATCAAATTTCGAAATTGCATTTCTTAAATGCTGGAATTTCGAATTTTATTTGAAAAATAGATTAAAGTTGTAAATTATTTATTTTAATTTTGGACACACTTAAATCAATAATTTTTTCATTTAATGATTAATTAAAATAAATTGAATTAAAGTATATTATTAGAAATTGAATTAATTAGTCAAAGGAAAACCTAGATAGATCATATTTTTGCTTGAAGTATTTTTCTAGTGTATTTAATTAAATAGAAAATTAATATTTAAGTTGATTTTCATCATCATACTTAAATATTTGAAATTTTTCTTATATATTTAATTAAATAGGAAAATTATATTTTTTGTTGTAAATTAATTTTATTAATTAATTTTGGGCCAACATTAAATTAGAATAATTTTTCCAGGATTATTTTTTTTTATTTTAACATGCATTTTCGAAAATTGTATCCTTGAATACTTTAATTTTTCAAAATGCAATATATATTTATAGAAAATAAAATTTGAGTTGTAAATTAATTTAAATTAATTTTGTAACAACTTAAATTGAATATTTTTCTAAATATTTATTGGAAATTATTACTAAGATGGAAATAATTCATGTTATTTTCATAACCATCTAAGTAAAATTTATAAATATTAAATTAAAATTTATATTTAGAATTTTTCATTATAAATTGGAAATTTTAAATAAATATATATTTAAAATAAATAGATTAAATAAAGAGAATCAAAGAAAATACAACTCACTTTAAATAATGAGCTTGATTATTATTAAGATATTCGATCTCCATTGTTGGTCTTACAAAAGTTAAATGTTTTTCAATATAACCTCGAGACGCTAGACTTCGTCCCCCTATGGATGGTTATTCGTTGAACGCATTTAACACCGTAAAATCTTATTTGATAAGTGTTTTGTAAGTTTTCGTCTCTATTAGACTCTCCCCTACGGTGACTACTTAGAGATAAACTTATGAAACATGAAACAATGGTGGAAGCTCATAAAATGAGAATAACCTTGACTCTCGCCTACCGGGACAACGTTGGATTCTTATTTTGATCGAATAAAAGGTTGCTAGAATGGTTTCTATTTTAGATGAGCTGACAACTCTATTCAATGAATGATACTTTGGCTCTCGCCTACCGGGACACTGTATCAGTTTGTTGAAAACCTTGGAAATTATTTAGGATTGTATGTTTTAGTATTTTCACTGGTCATTCCGACTTGCTATATGTTTAATAATTTCTGAATGGTGTATGAATTTATATTGAACCATGTTAATTTCTGTTATTAAATTGTAGTTTAATTTCGAATCTTCATTCTTGGTCTAACATGTTTGTTTATCTAATGAGATAAATCCCTAATGGATTTTCACCATTAGACATACATAATAGTGTAAGATCTCGAAAGATTAATATTGTATATGCAACATCTAGCTGTTCATCAATTGATGACACCTTAGACTAGTATTTTTACAATATGAAACAAGAAGATTACATAAATAAGATTACTTTGTCTTTCGCTAATCGAAGCATCGTTGGATTCTTATTTATAAACGAAATTATCCTAATTCCTCTTAGCTTATTCAATTCGAATTAGCTTCAAAATATATCATTGGATGAATGGTCTATAAATCATTTCATGTCATTATATTTTCTCTTAAGAAATTAAATGACGCATATGATTATAATCCCGAAATTCTATTCCCAATTGATATAAATCCTCAATCTTAGAAATCTCCTGCTTGTATGGGCAAATCAGACTTAGAATTAAATTAGCAGTGGTGGTCCAAGATAGAATTACTCATTATATTTGGTATAAATTTTAAGTCTTTGACTTTAATTTTAGATTCCAAATAGAAATTTTCTTATATTTCTAATTCCAGATACAATACAGTTACACTTTCTCAAGGGTTTAATATCCATCTTCTATTAATGGATTCAAACTGTATGGAATATGAGTTAGGTATTCTGTGACCAGGATCCACTTGCACTATTCTAAGAATTCTTTGATGTAACTAAACCTAAGTCATCAAAAGACACTACCACATTTTTCATTAATCTATGGCATTTGTATCTTGTTCATAGTGGATTTGACAAGATCAATCTCTGCAAAGAGTTAATATGCCTATATCCACTGAAAGTAGTTCATCTCATTCGCAGATGGATGTACATTCAGAGGTGGATATGAGTTTTTTGTTGTATTCTTAAAACGATCACTCTAGATTATACCTTATGCAAAGAAATTTGAAATGTTTGAAAAATTTCTTACATTTCTAGCAATGGTTAAAACCATTAAGGTAAGTGGTTAAAGATCTTGCGAACTGATAGGGGTGGAGAAATAGTTAGTAGATATGCAGTTCAAAGATCATGAAATTGATTTTTGAATTATATCCAAACTTACCTCCCCAGAAATTTCGAGTTGCATGTTGATGATTAGTTACTAGTCATTGCCTAATTCCTTCCATGGTAATACAATTTCAGAATGATGTAATGGTTGTATACTTAATGTAAATCATTACTAGATTCATGGATGACCTAATCAAAATCTTAAGAAAAGCTAGAACTGTTAACCATGTTTTGTTAGCTATTCTAAGTGATTAGGGGTGGACCATCCCATAGTCAATAGATAAGAAAGTGTTTGTTTAAACAAATACTACTTTTCTAAGATAATGACTAAGTCTGAAAACAAGTAGCAAATAAAGGAGATATTTTTTTCTTGATTCCAAAAGTGTTCTATCATCTTATTTGATATATGATGATCCCACTGCCTCTGTTGTCTTGTCACAACCAAAGAGATCAATACCATTTAGGAACTCACCTTCTTATGATTTGGGAGACACTAGTGATTAAAATTCATTGTGAGTTTAAACAAGTAATGGATTGTCAAGATAAGAAACTAAGAAGAAAGCCAATAGAACTATGGTTTAATCCATTCACATGGAATAACCTAAAGTTTTCTATTACAAGGACATAAAAGGAAATTTTAGTTAATAAGTCTATTCAATGGACTTAACAAACTTCCTGTTCCTAGTATTATAGGTTTGAGTTTATCTAAACCTATGGCTTGTGGTATACCTGGTAATTACTTACTCTAATGCAAGCAACTTACTTTAGTGAGATGCTGAAGCATTTTCTTTCTAATGGCAATCTATAGAAGCTTCACAACTTCTTAGACATAGATTTTATTTATCTAAGGAAAAGTCTCAACAATTCCAGAAAAGATAAAGCCATGAAAGAATTTCTTATATCAACAGTGAGAGGTCTTAGATATGCTTTTGTATGCCTTAGACTAGACACCTGCTGTTGAGTGGGAGTAATGAGTAGGTATCAGATTAATCTAGGAGAAGAACATTGGAAGACAATCAAGTAAATCTTAAGATAAAGAAGAGGAACAATATGTTAGTCTATAAGGGTGTGTTTAAAACTCTTAGACTACACCATATCAGATTTCGAAATTTGCCTTTGTGCTAGTAAATCTTTCTGATAAGATGGTGGTTACTCTAGGGGTGGAATAGTGATTTTGGAGAAGTGTAAAAACCTATCTAAAGTCTCTAGGTCTACCAGAGAGGGACTGAATGTTAAGGTTGCAGGAAAGGTACTTATTCAGTCTAAGGAAAGTTCTATACATTTTTGGCATCATTCAAAATTGCCTTAAACTACTAGTGTTAATTTCCTAATTAATTAAAAGTAGTTGCCAAAGGTATAGAATCCAGTATCCCAAGAGAGTAGACATATAGAGAGGAATTTCACATTATCAATGATTTTGTGATTAAAGGAAGAGTAATGGTGGAGAAAAAGTTGTGGTTAATTCAACCTTTCAGATCCTATTACGAGGAGTTTACTACTACTACACTTGATTTGTATATCGAGGTGTTGAGATTATTTGAAACGCACTTTTTGTTTTATATTAGTGCAAGTGGGAGTTTGTTGGGTTTTATGCCCTAAATAAAACACATTTCAATATAATCAGATTTACTTATTAATATAGATCAGAAATAACATTTAATCTTGCATGGTTCACATGATTTATTTCATGATTGTATGTGCATAATGTATAAATTCATCTAAAACCCTTTTCACATACTTGATCCTGTTTATTGTGCCGTCAACACATTGGAAAGTAAACATGACTATGTGAATAAAGTTTCCTAGATTTATCAGACATAGGGTTTTACTGATATGATAATCTACAACAGAGTTTACTTGCATTTGGAGAAGTGCTATGTTCTTTCCAGAGCATTGGTTAAAGTAAAGCTCAGGTTGGATGCATGGAGTATGCATCGGAAGGGACCGATATTGAACTTTGACTTAGATTTATTAAACTTACCGTAATATCTATTCAAGTCAATATCGCCTAGTTGATCCTAGATCAAATGATCTTAATCGTGATAGGATTAGGCTCAATCTCGAGAGGCTATTCGTGTTCTTTGATGTGTTAGTTAAGCCTACTTTTAGGTCAGGGTGATACGTACATTTTGGGAACACGGTAGTGCAATTGAGTGGGAGCGCTATCATAAACATGGAATCCATAGCTTCTATCCGGCGAATAGTAAGCAAAGGATGATCTCCTTCGAGCTTGACCAAACGAACATAAATGGTGGAGTACTCATTTCACATAAGCTGAAATATTATTTATACGGGGTCAAGTGTTTTAAGGATAAAATACATTGTAGGGTGTAACGGTAATCTAATCCCTTTACAGTGTAGATCATTCATATAGAGGATCATTGATCACATTAGGATTATAACAATGGATAACTAATGATGTGTCTATATGGTGGAACATATAGAGCATTCTATATACTGAGAGTGCAATTCTAAGTTCTATGCGTGGATTCAACGAAGAATTAATAAGTTAGTGAATTTTAGTGCTAAATTCTTGATCTACTTATTGGAAGTTCGGTTATATAGACCCATGGTCCCCGCACTAGTTGAGATAATATTGCTTGTAAGACTCATATAATTGGTTTTGATTAATCAATTATAATTCTCAAATTAGACTATGTCTATTTGTGAATTTTTCACTAAGTAAGGGCGAAATTGTAAAGAAAGAGTTTTAGGGGCATATTTGTTAATTATGATACTTTGTATGGTTCAATTAATAAATATGATAAATGACAATATTATTTAATAATTATTTATAGTTATTAAATAGTTAGAATTGGCATTTAAATGGTTGAATTAGAAAATTGGCGTTTTTGAGAAAATCAGATTCAGAAAAGGTAAAACTGCAAAATTGCAAAAAGTGAGGCCCAAATCCACTAGTATAGGGCCAGCCACTTTCGTAGGAAATTTAAGCTGATTTTTTTCATTATTTTAATGCCAAATAATTCAAACCTAATCCTAGTGGAATGCTATAAATAGATAGTGAAGGCTTCAGGAAATTTACACTTAAAATTTCTACACTTCTGATTCAGAAAAAACTGAGCCTCTCTCTCCCCCTATCTTTGGCCGAACCCACTTTCTCTTTCTTCTTCCTTCAATTTCAAAAATCTTAGTGTGAGAGTAGTGCCCACACACAGCAAGTGATACCTCAATCATAGTGAGGAAGATCGTGAAGAAAGACATTCAGCAAAAGGAGTTTCAGCATCAAAGATTCAGAGAAAGAGATCCAGGTTCAGATATTGATAATGCTCTGCTATAGAAAGGAATCAAGGGCTAGATATCTAAACGGAAGGAGTCATATTATTCCGCTGCACCCAATGTAAGGTTTCCTAAACTTTATATGTGTTTATTTCATCGTTTTAGAAAGTTCATATTTAGGGTGTTAATAAACATACTTGTGAGTAGATCTAAGATCCTGGTAAAATAATTTCCAACAACTCGCCTTAGAGCCATGGTAATTGATTTACTTGCAAGAAATTTGGACTTTAAAACGATTGTTTGTTTGTTTTTGGATGCTATCATGTTGTATTGAGTGTTATTTGATGATTGATTGATGTTTGTAAATTTTCGTGAAAAATAATTGCGATTCTGTTTCTGGAATTATTTTTATTGGATAGTATGGAAAAAATTAAGCAAGTTACTTTTTTACAGAACTCAATTTCGATTTAATTTGAATTAGTTATGATTTTTTGAAGATTCGAAAAAATCGGAGCTGTGTTGAAATTTTCTTGCGATCGCGAAAACTGTCCGTACAGCTCACAATTTTTTCGTTTTTCTTCATTTTTTCATGCTTTTTCATAGAATTAACTTCCGATTTTTTGTGTAGTTATGTATTTATACTATTACTATTCATAATTCAATTCTAATTATCATTTTGAATTAATTTAATATTTTTTAAATTTAATTCAAAATATTAGTGTAATTTGAATTTGAAAATAGTTAGTATCTATCTTTTTTGCTTAATAATCTATCTTATTTTTAAATTTTATTATATCTTATCTTATTTTTAAATTTAAGGTCAGATTTTAATATTTTAAATTATTTTTTTTTTAAATAATTTGACCTTATTTAAATTTTAAAATAAGATAACAATAATCATGTAATTTTAAATAGATGTAAGATATTTTGCTAACTTTTAAATTTTGTTATTTTATTTATTTAAATTACATTTAAAATCTGAAAAAGATATTCATTTATCTTTTTTAATTTTTTATTTAATTTTTATTTATAAAATAACATTTAATTTTTAAAAGTAGTTAAAAATTTTGAAATGATATTTAGGTTGGTTGAAACGTAATTTTTCAAAATTGTAGGTTTAATTTTAAATTTAAATTTTTTTTTTAAATTTCGAATATTTCAAATTTTATTTTAAATTTTCGAAAATAAATATTTTATTTATTTTATTAATTATTTCAAATTTAATAATTTAATTTAAAATTAAATAAATCCTACATCCAACTATCCAGCTAACCTTGTTGCAGGAGTATGTGTTTCAGCTTGTGTGTAAGTTTTCAAAACCTATTATTACTTGATTGCAAATAGCCATGGTTACTTTTTGCCAGATCTAATGATCTGATGGCTCCCTTGGTCAAGTTAATAATTTGTAATATGTATACTTACAATCTTCTTTCATCTGTGTATGACCTAGCAACATGATTCATTATGGTCATATCATTGATTCATTACGGTCTATTAAAAACTTAAGGAACCATTTAATCCCCCACAATTACTATATATGTTCTCTAATCAATCAATCACGTATTTCTAATCCAATGTAATTGTAATTGAAATTGAAATCAATTTGAAATCACCTCAATGTCATGAGAATTTTGAGTTTGTGTAGCTCCTCCATGACTTTCTTCTCGACTGTGTGGATTGAGTTGGGAAGCTTCTGCTGGGGTCTCAAGTAATAATCCCCCGATTCTTCTTCACTCATCTGATTAACAACATCAAGAAAAATATTTAGAACTTTATCAACAGAGGTCGAACAAGTCTATTCTCTGTACGTGAAGAAGTGGTAGCGTAAACATTGTTGTGGAATTGCCAAGCTCTTCTCCTTTCCATGGCCTGGAATAAAGGAGTTCCAAAAGAATCGCGATTGTGATGGAAACCAGATTTAAGTAGCCTCTGTCCTTAGGTTTCGGCCGGAGATGGTGGTCCAATCAGAATGCGATTGCGATGGAAACTCTAATCTCTCTGTCTCAAGTCTCAACGGATAGATTTTAGAGATAGAAAAGAAACTATTAGTTTGTGATTAAAAAACTGTATTTTCTAAGAGGGAAAGTTAACTCTATATGCATTTATTGGGTCAAAATTTATCCTCTAATTATTTGTGTATCAATATTATTTAATTACGTCAATTTTTCATTGAGCCCAAAATCACTCCTCCCATTGTTCAACTCATTCTCTCCCTCCATTCTCCCTCTCTCTTCAAGAGAACCGTACTACCGCGACCACTGCCACCATCCAAGACTACCGCCGCCATCCAAGACTACTACCACCATTTAACACCACTCGACCCACTAGAAACCCAATCGGACTAACCCTCTCGACTCCATTTCAATCTGTATGAGCCCACGCCAATCTCGTTCCTCAACAGCGAACGAAGAGACCACCGCCATGAATGGAGAGACCTATATGAGTTTATTGATTTAGAATTAAAATATAGACGAATCTTTGTTATCTATGAGTTTATGTTAGATTTAGAATGTTGAGTTTGGTCGAATCTGCGTTTTGGGCAGAAAATAAGTTTTACGCCAGGTTTGATGCCTTTCTGTTGTTGAAATGAGTGAAGGTTGAAGACATAGGTCCGATGTAGGCTCGATGTAGGTCTGATAGTGGCCCGATGCTATCCATTTATTTATTTTTTATGTTATTATTGTACACAAAAATGGGTACCATCGGACCTACGTCTACAACCTTTACTAATTCTAACAATAGAAAGGCATAGAGTTGCATCGGACCAGTATTGCACCATATATATAGTGCATATTTGAGTAGCATCGAGCCACTGTTTAGGGGTGAGCAAAAAATCAAAGAAATTGACCAAACCGAGTACACCGACCGTCCGAACACCGAAAAAACTAACACCAAAAAAATTGAAAAACCGAAAAAATCGCCTTCGATTAAAACTGCTTTTGCACGGTCGGTTTTAGTGTCAATGGCAAACCAACCAATTAAACTGCGAACCGACCAAACATATATATTATCACTATACATATATAATATAATTATTTTTGTACATATTTAATATACAGTTTTATTAAACTAGTTTTACTTCTTATCTTTTTATTTAAAGTCTTAGTTATTCATTGCTTTATTTTATTATAATTTGATGTATTTACGTATTATATAGACATTCATAAAATAATACGAGTTTTTCAATATAACTCATTACCATATTAGTAGCACAAATAATTTAAGCAAATTTAAAAAAGTTTATTTTACATTATTTATTTAACTAAGAAAGTTTCTGTTCTTAAATTATATGATATTTGATACAATACTCTAATTTTTTTAGTTTTTAAATAATTATAGCAAATTTAAAGACTCTTTTTTTTAAAAAAAAATAAAGCTCGGTTTGGTCGGTTTAAACCGACCAAACCATGTATTAAAAAAATCAATTTTTTTTAATATTTATATAATGCTCGGTCGGTTTTCGAATTATAACCATGAAAATCGAAAACTGAATTTTGAATTTTTTTTGTGTAAAAAATCGACTGTTGCTCACCCATACCACTATTGAACCTACATCTTCAGTCTGTGCTCATTTCAACAACAAAAGGCATCAGACTTGCATCGAACCACCATCAGACCTTCATCTCTTACCTCCAGATTATATTACTATCGTACCCACTATCGTACCCCATCGTATTAATCACTACAATTTTCTTTTGAGTATATATTGCAACAATTATATACAACACACAAATTTCCTAACTTTCTTTTTGTTGCCATTCGAGTTGAAAATTAGAAAAATATTTAATTATCTTTTATTTTTTCTTTTTTAGTCCTCTAAGTGTTAAAACTTCATACAATATTTTTTTTTAATTTATAAAATTTTATGCGATATGTTCTTTTAATATCAAAACTTTATGATTTTTTTTTTTAAAAAAACTTTTCCTATTATTTTGTTTTCAATTTCATGATGTTACTAATATTATTTTTAATATATTTTATTAATAAGTTGAGTTTAATTTTTATACTTTAAAATTTTATACAATATTTTATTTAAATTACTTTGATGCTTTTATTTTATCTCTGATCATTATGTATTAAACAGTGTTTATCTTTAACTGATATATAACATTTATAAATTAAAATATACATAACTTAAAATAAAACTATGCATATGTATCTTGCACCTAACATTTATATAAATTAAAATTTAAAAGCCAAAAAAAATGTAATCGTAAACCTGACAATAACAAAAACTACGTATGAGTTCTAATAGACCAAGATGACCATAATGATAGTCACGGCTACCAATTAATTCACTAATAATCATATAGTGCCAAAAGGAGAATGTTGAGCTTTTGACATAATTTCCTCAATACTTTTGATATAATCTTGCGTTTCAATATCACACACATATAAATGACAATACTAGTTGTTTCTATTTTTTATAATATTTGTTTTTATTTTCACTAAAAATATTATAGACTTTTGCAACCTAACTTTTCTACTGAAGAAAATTTAATTAATACAAATTTACAATAAATAGAAAACTCTCACTATATTACTAGGTAGGTCTCATGTAAAGCAAGTCTCCCTGTAAACCAAAGAAACTAACATATTATTAGGCAAGTCTCCATGTAAACCAAAGAAACTAACATATTATTAGGCAAGTCTCCATGACGAATCAATTCCTAGAGCAAATCATATCAAGAAAAACATTTACCAAGATCTCTACAAGAATGCAAGTTTATTAAAAAGCTAAAGGAACAATACACCCCTTAACCTTATCTACCAAAATTTGCTCTAATTTGTAGAGCTTCAACAATGGTTCCATACCACAAATGTGGCTCATTCATGAAGGCGCACAGTTACGGAAACAAATGGCGGTCAGAAATGGAGTGAGACATTTGGGCAGAAGATCGAGGCACCTTGATTCCGACATGTCTCATTTGGATATGTAATTGTGTTGTTGAACAGGTTGTCTCGATGGAAGCGAGATAAAGGTGAAACATTGAAGAATAAAAATACCAACGTACAAAGAGAAAGAAAATAAATGAGCTCGTAGTCCAAAAGTCTCTGAATCCTTCTTTCATCATCTTCCGCACAATATCCAACTAGCTTCACAAGATTTGGATGCTTCACAACACCTAAAAAATTCACTTCATTTATACATTCTTTATGCCCTGGACACTAGAATGCAAATACATGGTAAATTTCATTAGATAACTTCAAGCACCTGACAATGGCATTCCAAAAGCAACATTGATCTTCTAAAACAAAATCCATTTCAACAAATCAAAGATTTCAATAGCTATTTTTTATCGGTTGAACATGTACAAAATGGGTTCCTTCTTAATTGAACACTTGAACAACATGATGAGTTCTAGAATTGCAAATTAGTGAACGTTTTTTTTTTTCTTTTTATAAAACTTTTTCTTAGGACTATAAAACACTTCCAACACATTATTCAGATTTGTCAACAAGCTACTGCAAATCCAAGATTCTTGAAACAGACCAAACAATGAAACAATACAAACATAAATGGATTTGTATATACATCGTGTCAAAAAGAAAAGAAATGAGGAAAGACATGCCTGGAAGCCACTACGATTCAACTATTTGATCGCAACATCAATCTTACAGGGAAGGGCATCTTCGTTGTCGTCCTGTCGTCAATCTCAACATCCGACCCCGAAACCTTAACAACTCCTCTGTAAACGCAGCCAAAACCTCCCTCCCCAAACAACAATGCCATACTGAACCCTCTGGTGGCCGATTTGAGCTCGGAGAACGTGAACACCCTCAGATCATTGGCTCTACGCAGACTCAGGAACTCGTAAACACCAATGAAGTCAGAAAAGTCCTTGGAGTCGGAATCGAACTCGGAGCGGCGATTACTGTCAAGGCTGCTGGAGGCAACACTTAGCGAGCGAGCCCAAGACACCTTGGAGCGAGAGTTTGCTAATGAAGATGGTGATAATACTGGAGTTTGCCAATGAAGATGGTGATAATGCTGGAGTTTGCCAATGAAGATGGTGATAATGCTGGAGTTTGCCAATGAAGATGGTGATAATGCTGGAGTTTGCCGAGCTCTGTTTTTTTTTTTTTCTGAGGAGATAGTGTGAGAGAGAGCAAGAAGCCGTATAATTGGTAAAGAAATATATATTTGTGCATAAATTTTAATATGACCGTATAAATGAATAAAAAATTACTTATAAAAGTATAAATAAAAAAACAAAAAAACCTTACTTATTTTTTACACTGAAATTAATTTGTTTTTTAAAAAAAGAAATTTGAAACAGGTAATCATTTTTAAAAGATCCTAATGTTTGTAGAACAAAATAGATATTTAATGTATATATATAACGTTTTCATTTTCATTTTCTGCACATAATCAAACTATCAAAATACTATAAAATCTAGTGTCCAGTCCACATCTCTTACTTTCGACCTATATTATATAGTGATCACACTCATCTTTACAAAATTTTGGAAATGGTATTTCATTTTCTTATTCCTTCTTTAATTAATTAGTTAATTATTATTATTATTATTGTTGTTATTATTATTACCGTTTATGTTAGTTAGTTTTTTGATTTTATATTACTTAGTTTTGTCAATGCATGTTAGTTGTTAGTTATTATTTGTTTCTTAAACACAGTATTTAAATACAAAAGATTATATCTCATAATATCCTAATCTTAATAGTATAACTTTAAAGTTTATATATATATGAGTAATTACATAACGTTTTCAATCTCATTTTCACACTCAAAATTAATTACTCTCTCTTACTCTTAATCTCTCTTCTTCGACCTACAATAACAATTTATCTTCGTCCATTAAAAAATTTGCAAATGGTATTTATATTTTTCCTTATTAATTATCATTTAATCATTATTTCTTTTTATGCTTATTAATATATTAATTTAATTTGGATTTTAGATGGATGAAAATATGATACATAACTTATGTTCCATATTTAATGGAATTGAGGAGAGTGATGACAATGACATCATAAGACTTCCAACTCCTCCATTTGACGAAGAATATTTAACAGCGTATAATCAGTGTGTATTAGATCAACATTTCAAGATATATTATGAAGATGAAAAAGAAAATATGATCGAAGTTGATGGTAGATTGAGTGACAAAAATTACGAACAAGAACTCTACACTCCTAAGCTTTCTGATTATTTGCCTAAGCAAAACAAATCCGAAGAGGTATATACATTTACACTTAGTAAACAAACACATAAAACTTATAATTTATTGCATTGATATTGTTCTTACTTTATAATTATAATATACATAAAACAGCAGAGTGTTGACTATGAAACGAAATTAGAGTCTACAAAATGAAAACTCCACAACAATTACCAAAAAATGGAGCAAAAGAAGCATACAACGATAAAACTTTCTGAGGAAAAAGATTTTTCCAAAAAAATCAAGGTACCGGAAAGTAACAAGGTCGATGATCACTTGTGTGACAAAAGGTCCCGAACAGTAGAATCAAACACCCAAAAGCTTCTTGATCATCTTCTTGTGAACAAACTCAAAAAGGTATATTATTTATACTTATTAGACAAACACATAAATTATAATTTGTTGCATTTCTATTCTTTTTTTTTTTTACATTGATGTTCTTACTTTGTAATTATAATATGCATGAAACAGCAAAGTGTTGACCTAGAAGCAAAACTTGAATCTACAAAACGAAAACTCTACAACAATTACCAAAAAGTAGAGCAAAAGAAGCATAAAACGATAAATCTTTATGAGGTAAATGATTTTTCCGAAAAAATCAAGGTACCAGAAAGTAACAATGCTCATGAGCACTTGTGTGACAAAAGGTCCCAAGCAATAGAACCAAACACCCAAAAGTTTCTTGATCATCTCCCTAAGAACAGACCCGAAAAGGTATATTATATTTACACTTATTAGACAAACACATAAATTATAATTTATTGCATTTATATTTTTTTTTGTATTGATGTTCTTACTCTATAATTATAATATGCACAAACAGCAACAAAGTGTTAATCTTGAAGCAAAACTAGAGTCTACAAAACAAAAACTCCATGACAGTTATCAAAAAATTGAAAAAAAGAAACACCAATCAATCTTACTTTCTGAGGTGAAAAATTACTCCAAAAAGATCGAGGTACCAAAGATTATCAGAAATTCCTTGCAAGTAAAACAAAACCCTCTCAAACTTTCTGATTGTGTGCCTAAGCAAAATAAATTCGAAAAGGTACATATATTTATATTTATTAGCCATAGAATTAAAAATTATAAGTTGTTCCATTAATGTTCTTACTTTATGATTATAATATGCATGAAACAGCAAAGTGTTGACCATGAGACAAAACTAGAGTCCACAAAAAGGAAACAAATGGAGCAAAAGAAGCATATAATATGCGTGAAACAACAAAATATTGACCTTGAAACTAAACTAGAGTCTACAAAACAGAAACTCCACAACAATTACCAAAAAATGGAACAAAAGAAGCATAAGACAATTCAACTTCTTGAGGTAAAAGATTTGCCCAGGACAACAGAGGTACAAATTTTATTTAACTTGTACAGTTTCATTACTAATGCTTTCTTACTTGATAAAATCAATACATTAATACTTATTATTATTTTGATTCAGAGTAAGAGGCGATGCTTGTGGCATAGACGTTAGATGAACAAAATGATAATTTTGCAAATGATTGGTGGTTTGAGTGGGTACCAACCTAGTTGGGATGTACTCAAATCATCCAACAATGCAACTCAAATCAAAGGATGCTACAATTTCATGTATATAATTATTTCACAAATGAAGACTATAATTCTTACTTCATCTATCCAATTTCAAAATATGTTTATATCATAGACACAAGAACAATTATATATTCTTATAATGTAATACAAAATTATTTGACATATTTACTATTACTAATCAATTTACCTTTTTTAAAGGCATAAATTACTAATCATAATTTGTACAATTCTTTAGTTTTTTTATTGGTTTGATAGCTAAACTTAATTACTAAATTTATATGTAGTCTTAACTCTTTATTTGTAATGTAAGAAAAATGTAATGCAAGAAAGATAGAACTTTGAGAGTTGAGAAATTAAGAGCATGTTTGGTATTGTTTTTTGTTTTTTGTTTTCAAAGAATTGTTTTTAGAAATGAGAATAAAAAATAGTTTTTGAAGTTTTTAAAAACAAGTCATGTTTGGTTAGTGTTTTTTAAAAACAATATTGACCAAAAGTGAATTAGTTTTTAAAACAGAAAACAACATTTTGTTGTTTTCAAAATTCTTATTTTTTGTAACTTTATTTTCTGAAAATTGTTTTCAAAAATCAAGGCCAAACAAGCTAAATTGTTTTCAAAAAACAATTTTTTATTTTTAAAAACAAAAAACAGTTTTTTAGTTATGATGCCAAACATGCACTAAAATTGTTGTATTTTGAGAGTTAATTGTAACAGAGAGAGAAAGAACTGAGTGGCCAAAGGAATAAGAGAATTTTTTTCAACGGGAGAATTGATTCTTATTGTAATCTTTGATTGTGCTAAAAGCCATTAGTAGTGCTTCGTACATCGCATAATTTAATTTAATAATTATTATAAAATATCATTAATCAATCGTAAGACGTTACCTTAAAATTGTACTAAGAAAAAAAATTATAAATAAGCATTATAGCAATGATTTATTATTATATTGATACCAAAGAGGCTAAATTGCTAAGTGAAATTCAAAGTGGATGTGATCATTGGATAGCATGGACCATTTTTATTTTTATTTTTGAAAATAGGATTTATAAATAAAAGATCTTCTTAAACTCTTGCTCATTACATGTTAAGAAGACTTCTATAATTTAGTTTCTGGTGTACTTGTACTTTTTATGTCTATTTTTTATTTTCTCTAAGAAAAAAATTCTCTTTTTTTTTTTTTTTTTTTTTTTTTTTTCTAATTTGTTTTATGCATAAAACAGGGTTTGAGGTTGTTGTATTGTGCATAACATAGTACAATTTTATCTTGCTCAGTTTCACCCACAACTACAATGATATCAATTCATTTTCTAACTTCATCTACTGCATTAGATAATTGAACAATATTTCCTATATTGGTGATCTGGTCCTAAGACGAGTCTTCCCAGCCACTCAAGAACCTGGAGTGGGGCTTTTTGGGCCTAATTGGGAAGGACCATATGAAATCGAAAACGAAATCGGCTCTGGGACCTAAAGCTCAAAAGAATGGACGGAACCATGGTGCCTAGGGCCTGAAACGCTGATCACCTCCGAAAGTATTACCAATAGTCAGAAAATGTAAACTTAGGCTTTATTAAGAAAATTTGTACCAAAAAAGTATATGCAACCTCCAAATTTATGTGTAAAGTTGAGTGTCTTAAAAACAATCTTTTCATGCCACTCAGGGGGTAGTAAGGCATACCGCATGGAAAAATGTAAAATAGGCCAAAAGTTTAGAAAAGTTAAAGCAAAATATATATTTAATCATAAATGTAAAGATGTCCGGACCCAGTGACAAGCCCTAAAAAAACACTAAGGGCCTGGGGACGGGCCTTAAAATTGTCTCACCTTAAAGATAAAGATTAAAATTGTCTAAAAAAAAGGGAAAAAGACTGTAATTGTAAAAAGAAAAAATAGAAAGAGATAGTGATAGTAGTAACAGTTTGGCTTAATCAATGCGGGGTGGAAGACGAGGCCCCCTATGCTCCTCGAGCAAGGCGTCAAGTCTCTTCTTCTTCTCCCAGAAGCGAACAAGGACTTCTTCAGGCTTGGGGTAAAAATCGAGTTTGATGTTCTGGCCATTAGTTTGCCAAGCCATGAAAACGCCATCGTCGAAGCGCTTGGTGCAATGCTTGCAGGCGACAGGGTCTAGGAGCTCATCTCTTTTAGCCTTCTTCAAGGCCTTATCTTTGAAGTCCCTGAGCTCCTTCACCTCAACGGTCAAATTGGCCGTTGACTGCAAGTCTGCCTGATTCAGCTCCTCCATTGACTTCAACCTGGCAGTCAGGTCCTCTACGACCTCCTTGGCTTCTCTCAGCTCGTGCTTGGCTTTGGCCACAGCCTCGCCCTGAACCTTCAGCTCCACCCGGTGCCTCTCCTCCGCCTGTGCCTCCTTCTGTTGGGCCTCCTCCCAGAACGCTTTCCTCTTGGCCGCCAGGTCTCTCAGACTCTTCATGGCCTCGTCCATGCCCCCGAATTCGGACATGACGTACCCATGATCTATCAGGGTCTTTAAGAGGCGACCAGTCTCTGCAGCAATTTGGAAAAGAAAACTAGTATGAGATCAAATGCCATAGGATAAAGCACAAGCAAAAAGAGAAAAATGAATAACAAAAACTCACCGCGGTCATGCAGCGCTGATGTCCTGAACCTGACAAATAGTGTTCGTGGAAGTGCAGGCTACGTATCTTTTGGCCGGGAGTTGGGTCAGATGGGAAACGAATTGGCTCGTTTGTTCGGAGGCGAAGGGAGCAAGAGCAGGGCCGACGAAGCGGTTGAACCAGTCCGTCAGGGGGTCCATGTTCACGTCCCAGGCATTTTTGAAGGCCTCCTCGCGTAAAGAATTTTGTTGAGCCTCCCACAAGACCTTCTTCAGGGCTTCCACCTCAGCATTCCCCCTGTTGAAGTCATCCATGGCATAATTATGTTTGGCAATTCAAAGTTGCTGCCTCTCCTCATCAAAGGGGATCGGAGTAAGGGTGATGTCGGGGGGCACGACGTACTCCTCTACTTTAGGAGGAATCCCTGAATCTGAGCTGACGGCCGGGGTGTCCTTTCTCCTGGGCTTCTTGGAAGACTCAGCCTCAACAATTTTACCCTTGTGCTTCCGGTCGAGGGGAGCCACAATCTCGCCCTCCTCCTCCTCCTCGACCTCCCCTTCCTCGTCGATTAAGACGATTGTGCCTAGGGGGCACTGGAAGATGACCTCCCTAGTGTAACACCCTAACTATCTTAGGCGTATTACGTGATTTTTAAACGTACTGTGCAGCTCGTTGCTAATCAACGAGGTTTATGGAAAAACGTGATTAATTAAAATTTTGCTTTTTCATTAAACTTATAAACCAAATTACAAAAGTCTCGGGATCCCGATTTATAAAATCATTTACAAACGTTTTAACTGTTTAACTTTTACATCAAAATAAAGTCGTCTAACGACAGTTACAAAAATCTCAGCCGTGCTGTCCCGAGGATCGTACGCTCCAGGCCTAACCGCCCCGACATGTACAACCTTCATAAGCTCGCTCACGGTCCATCAGCTACAGCCTTGCCTTTACCTACACATGAACATAAACTGTGAGTCGACAGACTCAGTAAGAAAAGCATAATAATACTCATACATAATTCTAACTGCCGTGTCCAACACGATACTGAGTCCCGCTACTGCCATGTCCAACACGGTACTGAGCCACTACTGCCATGTCCAACATGGTACTGAGTTCTGAACGTTCATAGGGACGGTACTATTGACACGTAACAACCTGATCGGTCGAACCGGTCATACTCCGGCTGCTGGTCATACTCCAGCCTGTACCGACGTGTTACTATATCCTCCTGATCGGTCGAACCGGTCATACTCCGGCTGCTGGTCATACTCCAGCCTGTACCGACGGGATACGTCAATAGCACGGAACCACCAACCAAGTGTCAGCTTGATCGATCAAACCGGTCATACTCCGGCTGCTGGTCATACTCCAGCCTGTACCGACGTGACAGGGTTGGATGGTTCGAAGCCAACATACAACTAATGTAATCTAAAAGGCTTCCTACATGCTCGCTAAACATGTAATCTACATATGCATACTGTTATACTAATCTTACCTGGATTCCGATTTCAGGTGTGCAGGTCAACTCGACCGGAACCGAAGCCGAACGGCGGATTGCGGCTCCTAAACCATAAAAATCACAACGCTATAAGTTGACACGCTAAATCACTTCCCGGGGACTAAAACTTGAAACTAAAAGTTTCCCTATCGATAAAAAGCATGGCAATACCCCTAAAAACCCAAAAACGAGGAAAACTAGGGTTCTGAAAAATCCCCCAACCGGTAGACCGGTTGCCCAACCGGAATTCCGGTTCTGGGAAATTCAGGACCCCCATCCGGAATTCCGGATGCTCAACCGGAATTCCGGTTCCTCGCAGGCAGCAACCTCAAAAATTCATAACTTGCACAATTCAACCCCAAATCACATGAAACCTTCCAGACCTGTTCTATACCTCCCCTAGAACATTTCTAAGGCAACAAAACCACCCAGATTGCACGAATTCAAAACTCACCATTAGAGCTCAAGCTTTGAGTTCTAAACTCAAACTTGAGCAAACCTAGCTAGCATGCAATCAAATCCATCTAAACTTACTTAAACAAGCTTAACTAAGCCTCAGAAAACAATCAAAAACATCAACAATATCACAGCAACAGAACATAGACATTTCTCTTAGAAAACCACATTTTTGAGCTAAAAATCAAGACTTTGAACAACACAACTAGCATGCATCATAACCAGCTCTATTCTACTCAATTGAACAGGATTTAAACCTCAGAAATCATATCACAAACACAGCAGCAACAACACCTCAAGCAAGCATGCATTTACTCACATTTTCACCATTTAATTCAAGAAAATAAAGAGAAAGAGTTAGAATCACCTACCACAATCAAGAGCTCACAAATTAAGGTTGAATCAAGCTTTGAACATTGAAGAAAAACCCAGCTTTGCACCCCAAATACCCAGCCGAAAATGGAGAGGAAAAGAGAGAGAGTTTTCTTGAAAATTTCCAATTTTTTTTTCTAAGTGTTGTAAAATGAAAGAAATAAAAGGAATAAAGCCATTTAACCCAAAATCATTTCAGCCAACAATTAACAATTAAAATAAACATTTATTCCAATTAATAATCACTAAAAGACAAAATATCATTGGGGCAAAAGACCATTTTGCCCCTCCATACTAAACCACATAATAACCACTAAAGGGGTATTTTTGGGAAATTCTAAATTCCCGGCCATTCCCGACATTCCCAATGTCTAAAACCCGTCCCCAAAATACTAACATACTAAGTTGTGATTTCTACTGAGCCATACGCCGAGTTCCAAAATACCGGACACCGGAAATGCGAAACATAAAAGTTACTGATGACATAATCATGCATTTCTGAATTCCGTAAATAACAGTAATAAATTATTTAAATGGCTATAAATAATTTCATAATTAAACATAAACAGCTGCTAATTTCCAAATTAACTAAGCGGGCTTTACAACTATTCCCCCCTTAAAAGGATTTCATCCCCGAAATCTAACCTGAATAACTCTGGATATTGAGCTCGCATATCTGACTCTAGCTCCCAGGTGGCTTCCTCCACCTTGCTGTTTTTCCAGAGAACCTTGACCAATGCTATGGTCTTATTCCGAAGGACTTTATCCTTTCTATCCAGGATCTGCACTGGTTGTTCCTCATATGACATGTCTGGCCGAAGCTGAAGACTCTCATAACTGAGTATATGAGAGGGGTCTGAAACGTATTTTCTCAACATTGAGACATGGAATACGTTGTGCACTGCTGATAAGGCTGGAGGCAATGCTAACCGATATGCCACTTGACCTATCTTCTCGAGAATCTCGAAAGGTCCTGTAAATCTAGGGCATAACTTGCCTCTTTTCCCGAAACGTTTAATCCCCTTCATCGGAGATACCCGTAAAAACACATGTTCCCCTACTTGGAACTCAACATCTCTGCGCTTCGGATCTGCGTAACTCTTCTGTCTGCTCTGTGAGGCAAGCATTCTAGCTTTTATCTTTTCTATTGCCTCATTGGTCCGCTGAACTGACTCCGGACCTAGGTATTTCCTCTCCCCTGTCTCATCCCAGTGGATAGGGGATCTACACTTTCTACCGTACAACAGTTCGTAGGGTGCCATCCCTATCGTACTCTGATAACTGTTGTTGTACGAGAATTCTATTAACGGTAGATATTTACTCCATGAACCCTCAAAGTCCATAACACAGGCTCTCAACATATCCTCCAATATCTGAATTGTCCTTTCGGACTGACCATCTGTCTGAGGATGGAATGCTGTACTGAATTTTAGCTTCGTACCCATTGCCCGTTGCAAACTTTGCCAAAATTTGGAGGTGAACTTCGGATCCCTGTCCGAAACTATAGACTTCGGTACCCCGTGAAGTCTCACTATCTCCCTGACATATAACTCTGCCAACTGATCCACTGTAAATGTTGTTCTAACCGGCAGAAAATGAGCAGATTTCGTAAATCGGTCTACCACTACCCAGATGGAATCATACATACCCGTGGTCCTAGGTAACCCGACCATAAAATCCATCGTAATATCCTCCCATTTCCATTCTGGTAGGGTTAGAGGCTGCAACAACCCTGCTGGTCTCTGATGTTCAGCCTTGATCTGCTGACAAGTGAGGCATCTCGATACGAATTCTACCAAATTCTTCTTCATACCGCTCCACCAGAAGTACGGTTTCAAATCTTGGTACATCTTGGTGGTGCCGGGATGCAGAGAATACGGGGTAGAATGAGCCTCCTCAAAGATCTCGTTTCTCAAGTCCACACTGCTCGGGACACAAACCCTGGCTTTATACAAAAGCATCCCACTATCTGACACTGAAAAGTCTTTGGCTTGACCAGCCAATACCTCATCTCGGATCTTCACTAACTCCGGATCTGTCGTCTGAGCAACCTTTATTCTTTCTAACAGGTCAGATTGCAGCGTTAAGTTGTGAAGCTGACCTACCACAAACTCAATGCTGGATCTAACCATATCCTCTGCTAGCTGAGGTGAGATCTGAACCATGCTAGCTACTTGCCCGGGACCCTTTCTACTCAGGGCATCGGCCACTACGTTGGCTTTTCCGGGATGATAGAGGATCTCGCAATCGTAGTCCTTCACTAATTCTAACCAACGCCTTTGTCTCATGTTCAAATCTTTCTGAGTAAAGAAATACTTGAGACTCTTATGGTCGGTATAGATCTCACACTTCTCTCCATACAGGTAATGCCGCCAAATCTTCAGTGCAAAAACCACTGCGGCTAATTCTAAATCATGAGTCGGGTATCGCTGTTCATAATCCTTTAACTGACGGGAGGCATAAGCGATAACCCGATCGGCTTGCATCAATACGCACCCCAAACCCTGTTTGGATGCGTCACAGTAGACTACGAACTTCTCCTTGTCCGAAGGCAAAGCTAGTACCGGAGCAGTAATTAACCTCTGTTTCAGCTCCTGAAAACTAGCTTCGCATTTATCTGACCAGATAAATCGCTGATTCTTCTTTGTAAGTTCGGTCAGGGGCATTGAAATTTTGGAGAACCCCTCCACGAACCTACGGTAGTACCCAGCTAATCCCAAGAAGCTTCTGATCTCTGTCACTGTCTTCGGTCTCGGCCAATCCCTGACGGATTCAATCTTCCCGGGATCCACCTTGATCCCATCTTTACTCACCATGTGCCCTAGGAAGGACACCTGAGACAACCAGAACTTACCTTTCTTGAACTTGACATAAAGCTTATGTTCTCGAATTCGTTGCAGTACCATTTGAAGATGTAACTCATGCTCCTCTTCTGATTGAGAGTACACGAGGATGTCGTCGATAAACACATTCACACAGATATCGAGGAAATCCTTGAATACTCTATTCATCAGGTCCATGAATGCTGCAAGAGCATTGGTTAGTCCGAGTGACATAACGAGAAATTCGTAATGTCCATACCTAGTGCGGAAAGCCGTCTTTGGAATGTCCTCCTCTCGGATTCTCAACTGATGATAACCCGAACGGAGATCAATCTTAGAAAAGACCGTCTTTCCCTGAAGCTGATCGAACAAGTCATCGATCCTAGGTAATGGATATTTATTCTTCACCGTCAGCTTGTTCAATTCTCTGTAGTCGATGCACATCCTCATAGATCCATCCTTCTTCTTGACGAACAAAACCGGGGCTCCCCAGGGTGACACACTGGGCCGAATGAACCCTATGTCAAGCAACCCTTGGAGCTGAATCTTTAATTCCTTAAGTTCAGCTGGTGCCATCCTATACGGGGCTTTGGAAACCGGATCCACCCCTGGTGCTAAGTCAATCACAAAATCAATCTCCCGCTGAGGTGGTAACCCTGGAAGTTCTTCGGGAAAAACGTCCATAAATTCCCGAACCACTCTAATGTCTTCTGGCCGAATGGTATCTGGCCGAGTGGTGTCCACCACCACGGCCAGAAACCCTAAGCAACCGCCGTGCAATAATTCTCTCGCTGACATAGCCGAGATCACCGGGATTCGAGATCCCTGAACTGAACCAACAAATACAAATGGTTCTTCACTTTCCGGTTGGAAGACCACCATCTTCCTCTTACAGTCAATGCTCGCCGAATATTTAGATAGGAAATCCATTCCTAAAATAATATCAAATTCGACTAAGCTCATCTTTATCAGATCAGCGCTTAACTCTCTACCATCTATCCTGACCGGCATAGACCTAATCCACCTATTGGAGATAACCAATTCTCCGCCAGGTAACAGGGTTCCAAACCCTGATTCATATCTATCATACAGTCTTTCCAATTTTCTAAAGACTTTGGTTGCCACATAAGACATTCTTGACCTAAACACCCACTCGGAGGATGCCTCTTACTAATGAGACACTCCATTAGGAATAACGGGTCTCAACACTAGCCTGACGACTGTCTTGATTCTGGTTCCCTCGGAACCTCTTGTTCTGCCTCGAGCCACCGGATGCAGTGGATGATTTCCTCCTCCAGTCCATGGCCGAACCACTACCTCCCCTGCTGAAACTTGACGCAGAAGGGGTAGGAGCCCCGCCACATTCCGAAGTCCTAACTGATTCCCCATACATCTAGTTGCGCCCTCAGCTCACCATGCTTTCTTCGCCATCTCAGCTTAGATGGTCTTATCGTCGGTAGTGATCATAAGGTCATACTTGATCTTCACATTAAGTCCATCGAGATATTTTCTTTCTTACTGAAATCGGTTGGCGCAAATCCCGAGGCTAACCTCGCCAACCGGCTGAACTGAGTAATATATTCCGTCATGCTCATATTCTCTCGCTGGGTCAGGTGGGCGAACTCTTTCCTCTTGGCGCTTCTGACCGCCTCATTGTAATATTTCGCGTTGAAGAGTTCCTAAAACCTTTCCCAGGTCATAGTGATAACGTCATGGATCTAAGACACCATGTCCCACCAGACCAGAGCGTCTTCTTAAAACTGAAAAGTGGCACTCACCACTCTGTCGTTCCCGGTGACACCCATAAAGTTCAAGATCTTGGTGATCACCGTCAGCCACTGCTCGGCTTTCACTACATCCGGACCTCCCAGGAAAACCGGAGGTGCCTGCTTCCGGAACCGTTCGTACAAGGTTCCAATCTATTGGCCGCCACCACTAACTCGGCCTGGGCAGCAGGGGCAGGTGCCACTGGAACTACGGGCACTGGAACTGCAAGAGCACCCTGCTGTCTCAACCTCTGAATCTCGAGATCTTGCTCTTCTATCCGGGTTTGCGTTTCCGCAAACCGTAACTTCTCAATTCTGGGCTTCCTGATTGACTTGGGCAGCCTGCGGCGAGTTAACATCACTCCAACCGCGAACCCTGCCCCTGGGACCTCTACCTCGGCCCAAAACACTTGAGGGGAACTGAGCTCCTCGACCTTGATCTGACCCGACCGAGATGCCCTGACTCCTAATATTTCACCTGGCGTCCATCTAGTCTGAACCGCCTCAAAATCCCGAGTTGGCACTTCAGGTCACGATCATCGAGAGCTTACTAATGCCGCTTAATTTGGAAATTAAAAACGAAACATGCGCCTATTCTACTATCAGGCTACTAACATGCTTCCTAACAAGCTTTTCTTTTTCATAACTGAATAAAATAAACTACTAAAGCAATAAAGGCTTACTGAACCGTGAAACGAGCTAACTGCTGATGATGATTGTACATGTCGTGACGATCTTCGGAAGACAACCTGGCGGCTCTGATACCAAATTGTAACACCCTAACTATCTTAGGCGTATTACGTGATTTTTAAACGTACTGTGCAGCTCGTTGCTAATCAACGAGGTTTATGGAAAAACGTGATTAATTAAAATTTTGCTTTTTCATTAAACTTATAAACCAAATTACAAAAGTCTCGGGATCCCGATTTATAAAATCATTTACAAACGTTTTAACTGTTTAACTTTTACATCAAAATAAAGTCGTCTAACGACAGTTACAAAAATCTCAGCCGTGCTGTCCCGAGGATCGTACGCTCCAGGCCTAACCGCCCCGACATGTACAACCTTCATAAGCTCGCTCACGGTCCATCAGCTACAGCCTTACCTTTACCTACACATGAACATAAACTGTGAGTCGACAGACTCAGTAAGAAAAGCATAATAATACTCATACATAATTCTAACTGCCGTGTCCAACACGATACTGAGTCCCGCTACTGCCATGTCCAACATGGTACTGAGCCACTACTGCCATGTCCAACATGGTACTGAGTTCTGAACGTTCATAGGGACGGTACTATTGACACGTAACAACCTGATCGGTCGAACCGGTCATACTCAGGAAGCTATTGGTCATACTCCGGGCTGTACCGACGTGTTACTATATCCTCCCGATCGGTCGAACCGGTCATACTCCGCCGCTGGTCATACTCCGGGCTCGTACCGACGGGATACGTCAATAGCACGGAACCACCAACCAAGTGTCGGCTTGATCGATCAAACCGGTCATACTCACATTTCGCTTTGGTCATACTCCACCGTACCGACGTGACGGGGTTGGATGGTTCGAAGCCAACATACAACTAATGTAATCTAAAAGGCTTCCTACATGCTCGCTAAACATGTAATCTACATATGCATACCGTTATACTAATCTTACTCCGGATTCCGATTTCAGGTGTGCAGGTCAACCCGACCGGAACCGAAGCCGAACTACGGACATCGGCTCCTAAACCATAAAAATCACAACGCTATAAGTGACACGCTAAATCACTTCCCGGGGACTAAAACTTGAAACTAAAAGTTTCCCTATCGATAAAAAGCATGGCAATACCCCTAAAAACCCAAAAACGAGGAAAACTAGGGTTCTGAAAAATCCCCCAACCGGTAGACCGGTTGCCCAACCTAATTACGGTTCCGGGAAATTCGGGACCCCCATCCGAATTCCGGATGCTCAACCGAATTCCGGTTCCTCGCGACGACAACCTCAAAAATTCATAACTTGCACAATTCAACCCCAAATCACATGAAACCTTCCAGACCTGTTCTATACCTCCCCTAGAACATTTCTAAGGCAACAAAACCACCCAGATTGCACGAATTCAAAAATCACCATTAGAGCTCAAGCTTTGAGTTCTAAACTCAAACTTGAGCAAACCTAGCTAGCATGCAATCAAATCCATCTAAACTTACTTAAACAAGCTTAACTAAGCCTCGTAAAAACAATCAAAAACATCAACAATATCACAAAGAATAACATAGACATTTCTCTTAGAAAACCACATTTTTGAGCTAAAAATCAAGACTTTGAACAACACAACTAGCATGCATCATAACCAGCTCTATTCTACTCAATTGAACAGGATTTAAACCTCAGAAATCATATCACAAACACAGCAGCAACAACACCTCAAGCAAGCATGCATTTACTCACATTTTCACCATTTAATTCAAGAAAATAAAGAGAAAGAGTTAGAATCACCTACCACAATCAAGAGCTCACAAATTAAGGTTGAATCAAGCTTTGAACATTGAAGAAAAACCCAGCTTTGCACCCCAAATACCCAGGGGAAAATGGAGAGGAAAAGAGAGAGAGTTTTCTTGAAAATTTCCAATTTTTTTTCTAAGTGTTGTAAAATGAAAGAAATAAAAGGAATAAAGCCATTTAACCCAAAATCATTTCAGCCAACAATTAACAATTAAAATAAACATTTATTCCAATTAATAATCACTAAAAGACAAAATATCATTGGGGCAAAAGACCATTTTGCCCCTCCATACTAAACCACATAATAACCACTAAAGGGGTATTTTTGGGAAATTCTAAATTCCCGGCCATTCCCGACATTCCCAATGTCTAAAACCCGTCCCCAAAATACTAACATACTAAGTTGTGATTTCTACTGAGCCATACGCCGAGTTCCAAAATACCGGACACCGGAAATGCGAAACATAAAAGTTACTGATGACATAATCATGCATTTCTGAATTCCGTAAATAACAGTAATAAATTATTTAAATGGCTATAAATAATTTCATAATTAAACATAAACAGCTGCTAATTTCCAAATTAACTAAGCGGGCTTTACAACTATTCCCCCCTTAAAAGGATTTCGTCCCCGAAATCTAACCTGAATAACTCTGGATATTGAGCTCGCATATCTGACTCTAGCTCCCAGGTGGCTTCCTCCACCTTGCTGTTTTTCCAGAGAACCTTGACCAATGCTATGGTCTTATTCCGAAGGACTTTATCCTTTCTATCCAGGATCTGCACTGGTTGTTCCTCATATGACATGTCTGGCTGAAGCTGAAGACTCTCATAACTGAGTATATGAGAGGGGTCTGAAACGTATTTTCTCAACATTGAGACATGGAATACGTTGTGCACTGCTGATAAGGCTGGAGGCAATGCTAACCGATATGCCACTTGACCTATCTTCTCGAGAATCTCGAAAGGTCCTGTAAATCTAGGGCATAACTTGCCTCTTTTCCCGAAACGTTTAATCCCCTTCATCGGAGATACCCGTAAAAACACATGTTCCCCTACTTGGAACTCAACATCTCCGCGCTTCTGGACCGCGTAACTCTTCCGTCCGCTTCCGTGAGGCAAGCATTCTAGCTTTTATCTTTTCTATTGCCTCATTGGTCCGCTGAACTGACTCCGGACTAGGGTATTCCTCTCCCCTGTCTCATCCCAGTGGATAGGGGATCTACAGTTTCTACCGTACAACAGTTCGTAGGGTGCCATCCCTATCGTACTCTGATAACTGTTGTTGTACGAGAATTCTATTAACGGTAGATATTTACTCCATGAACCCTCAAAGTCCATAACACAAGCTCTCAACATATCCTCCAATATCTGAATTGTCCTTTCGGGTGACCATCCGTCTGAGGATGGAATGCTGTACTGAATTTTAGCTTCGTACCCATTGCCCGTTGCAAACTTTGCCAAAATTTGGAGGTGAACTTCGGATCCCTGTCCGAAACTATAGACTTCGGTACCCCGTGAAGTCTCACTATCTCCCTGACATATAACTCTGCCAACTGATCCACTGTAAATGTTGTTCTAACCGGCAGAAAATGAGCAGATTTCGTAAATCGGTCTACCACTACCCAGATGGAATCATACATACCCGTGGTCCTAGGTAACCCGACCATAAAATCCATCGTAATATCCTCCCATTTCCATTCTGGTAGGGTTAGAGGCTGCAACAACCCTGCTGGTCTCTGATGTTCAGCCTTGATCTGCTGACAAGTGAGGCATCTCAATACGAATTCTACCAAATTCTTCTTCATACCGCTCCACCAGAAGTACGGTTTCAAATCTTGGTACATCTTGGTGGTGCCGGGATGCAGAGAATACGGGGTAGAATGAGCCTCCTCAAAGATCTCGTTTCTCAAGTCCACACTGCTCGGGACACAAACCCTGGCTTTATACAAAAGCATCCCACTATCTGACACTGAAAAGTCTTTGGCTTGACCAGCCAATACCTCATCTCGGATCTTCACTAACTCCGGATCTGTCGTCTGAGCAACCTTTATTCTTTCTAACAGGTCAGATTGCAGCGTTAAGTTGTGAAGCTGACCTACCACAAACTCAATGCTGGATCTAACCATATCCTCTGCTAGCTGAGGTGAGATCTGAACCATGCTAGCTACTTGCCCGGGACCCTTTACGCTCGTGGGCATCGGCCACTACGTGGGCTTTTCCGGGATGATAGAGGATCTCGCAATCGTAGTCCTTCACTAATTCTAACCAACGCCTTTGTCTCATGTTCAAATCTTTCTGAGTAAAGAAATACTTGAGACTCTTATGGTCGGTATAGATCTCACACTTCTCTCCATACAGGTAATGCCGCCAAATCTTCAGTGCAAAAACCACTGCGGCTAATTCTAAATCATGAGTCGGGTATCGCTGTTCATAATCCTTTAACTGACGGGAGGCATAAGCGATAACCCGATCGGCTTGCATCAATACGCACCCCAAACCCTGTTTGGATGCGTCACAGTAGACTACGAACTTCTCCTTGTCCGAAGGCAAAGCTAGTACCGGAGCAGTAATCAACCTCTCGTTTCGGCTCACCGAAAACTAGCTTCGCATTTATACGACCGCATAAATCGCTGATTCTTCTTTGTAAGTTCGGTCAGGGGCATTGAAATTTTGGAGAACCCCTCCACGAACCTACGGTAGTACCCAGCTAATCCCAAGAAGCTTCTGATCTCTGTCACTGTCTTCGGTCTCGGCCAATCCCTGACGGATTCAATCTTCCCGGGATCCACCTTGATCCCATCTTTACTCACCATGTGCCCTAGGAAGGACACCTGAGACAACCAGAACTTACCTTTCTTGAACTTGACGTAAAGCTTATGTTCTCGAAGTCATTGCAGTACCATTTGAAGATGAAACTCATGCTCCTCTTCTGATTGAGAGTACACGAGGATGTCGTCGATAAACACATTCACACAGATATCGAGGAAATCCTTGAATACTCTATTCATCAGGTCCATGAATGCTGCAAGAGCATTGGTTAGTCCGAGTGACATAACCAGAAATTCGTAATCTCAGCCGTGCTGTCCCGAGGATCGTACGCTCCAGGCCTAACCGCCCCGACATGTACAACCTTCATAAGCTCGCTCACGGTCCATCAGCTACAGCCTTGCCTTTACCTACACATGAACATAAACTGTGAGTCGACAGACTCAGTAAGAAAAGCATAATAATACTCATACATAATTCTAACTGCCGTGTCCAACACGATACTGAGTCCCGCTACTGCCATGTCCAACATGGTACTGAGCCACTACTGCCATGTCCAACATGGTACTGAGTTCTGAACGTTCATAGGGACGGTACTATTGACACGTAACCACCTGATCGGTCGAACCGGTCATACTCCGGCTGCTGGTCATACTCCAGCCTGTACCGACGTGTTACTATATCCTCCTGATCGGTCGAACCGGTCATACTCCGGCTGCTGGTCATACTCCAGCCTGTACCGACGGGATACGTCAATAGCACGGAACCACCAACCAAGTGTCAGCTTGATCGATCAAACCGGTCATACTCCGGCTGCTGGTCATACTCCAGCCTGTACCGACGTGACAGGGTTGGATGGTTCGAAGCCAACATACAACTAATGTAATCTAAAAGGCTTCCTACATGCTCGCTAAACATGTAATCTACATATGCATACTGTTATACTAATCTTACCTGGATTCCGATTTCAGGTGTGCCGGTCAACCTGACTGGAACTGAAGCTGAACGGCGGATTACTGGCTCCTAAACCATAAAAATCACAACGCTATAAGTGACACGCTAAATCACTTCCCGGGGACTAAAACTTGAAACTAAAAGTTTCCCTATCGATAAAAAGCATGGCAATACCCCTAAAAACCCAAAAACGAGGAAAACTAGGGTTCTGAAAAATCCCCCAACCGGTAGACCGGTTGCCCAACCGGAATTACGGTTCTGGGAAATTCAGGACCCCCATCCGGAATTCCGGATGCTCAACCGGAATTCCGGTTCCTCGCAGGCAGCAACCTCAAAAATTCATAACTTGCACAATTCAACCCCAAATCACATGAAACCTTCCAGACCTGTTC
Organism: Cannabis sativa; assembly: GCF_029168945.1. Lineage (NCBI taxonomy): Eukaryota > Viridiplantae > Streptophyta > Magnoliopsida > Rosales > Cannabaceae > Cannabis > Cannabis sativa. The sequence continues at coordinate 30,224,029 of NC_083605.1, forward strand.
TATACCTCCCCTAGAACATTTCTAAGGCAACAAAACCACCCAGATTGCACGAATTCAAAAATCACCATTAGAGCTCAAGCTTTGAGTTCTAAACTCAAACTTGAGCAAACCTAGCTAGCATGCAATCAAATCCATCTAAACTTACTTAAACAAGCTTAACTAAGCCTCAGAAAACAATCAAAAACATCAACAATATCACAGCAACAGAACATAGACATTTCTCTTAGAAAACCACATTTTTGAGCTAAAAATCAAGACTTTGAACAACACAACTAGCATGCATCATAACCAGCTCTATTCTACTCAATTGAACAGGATTTAAACCTCAGAAATCATATCACAAACACAGCAGCAACAACACCTCAAGCAAGCATGCATTTACTCACATTTTCACCATTTAATTCAAGAAAATAAAGAGAAAGAGTTAGAATCACCTACCACAATCAAGAGCTCACAAATTAAGGTTGAATCAAGCTTTGAAAATTGAAGAAAAACCCAGCTTTGCACCCCAAATACCCAGCCGAAAATGGAGAGGAAAAGAGAGAGAGTTTTCTTGAAAATTTCCAATTTTTTTTTCTAAGTGTTGTAAAATGAAAGAAATAAAAGGAATAAAGCCATTTAACCCAAAATCATTTCAGCCAACAATTAACAATTAAAATAAACATTTATTCCAATTAATAATCACTAAAAGACAAAATATCATTGGGGCAAAAGACCATTTTGCCCCTCCATACTAAACCACATAATAACCACTAAAGGGGTATTTTTGGGAAATTCTAAATTCCCGGCCATTCCCGACATTCCCAATGTCTAAAACCCGTCCCCAAAATACTAACATACTAAGTTGTGATTTCTACTGAGCCATACGCCGAGTTCCAAAATACCGGACACCGGAAATGCGAAACATAAAAGTTACTGATGACATAATCATGCATTTCTGAATTCCGTAAATAACAGTAATAAATTATTTAAATGGCTATAAATAATTTCATAATTAAACATAAACAGCTGCTAATTTCCAAATTAACTAAGCGGGCTTTACAACTATTCCCCCCTTAAAAGGATTTCGTCCCCGAAATCTAACCTGAATAACTCTGGATATTGAGCTCGCATATCTGACTCTAGCTCCCAGGTGGCTTCCTCCACCTTGCTGTTTTTCCAGAGAACCTTGACCAATGCTATGGTCTTATTCCGAAGGACTTTATCCTTTCTATCCAGGATCTGCACTGGTTGTTCCTCATATGACATGTCTGGCTGAAGCTGAAGACTCTCATAACTGAGTATATGAGAGGGGTCTGAAACGTATTTTCTCAACATTGAGACATGGAATACGTTGTGCACTGCTGATAAGGCTGGAGGCAATGCTAACCGATATGCCACTTGACCTATCTTCTCGAGAATCTCGAAAGGTCCTGTAAATCTAGGGCATAACTTGCCTCTTTTCCCGAAACGTTTAATCCCCTTCATCGGAGATACCCGTAAAAACACATGTTCCCCTACTTGGAACTCAACATCTCTGCGCTTCGGATCTGCGTAACTCTTCTGTCTGCTCTGTGAGGCAAGCATTCTAGCTTTTATCTTTTCTATTGCCTCATTGGTCCGCTGAACTGACTCCGGACCTAGGTATTTCCTCTCCCCTGTCTCATCCCAGTGGATAGGGGATCTACAGTTTCTACCGTACAACAGTTCGTAGGGTGCCATCCCTATCGTACTCTGATAACTGTTGTTGTACGAGAATTCTATTAACGGTAGATATTTACTCCATGAACCCTCAAAGTCCATAACACAGGCTCTCAACATATCCTCCAATATCTGAATTGTCCTTTCGGACTGACCATCTGTCTGAGGATGGAATGCTGTACTGAATTTTAGCTTCGTACCCATTGCCCGTTGCAAACTTTGCCAAAATTTGGAGGTGAACTTCGGATCCCTGTCCGAAACTATAGACTTCGGTACCCCGTGAAGTCTCACTATCTCACCGACATATAACTCGCCAACCGATCCACCGTAAATGTTGTTCTAACCGGCAGAAAATGAGCAGATTTCGTAAATCGGTCTACCACTACCCAGATGGAATCATACATACCCGTGGTCCTAGGTAACCCGACCATAAAATCCATCGTAATATCCTCCCATTTCCATTCTGGTAGGGTTAGAGGCTGCAACAACCCTGCTGGTCTCTGATGTTCAGCCTTGATCTGCTGACAAGTGAGGCATCTCAATACGAATTCTACCAAATTCTTCTTCATACCGCTCCACCAGAAGTACGGTTTCAAATCTTGGTACATCTTGGTGGTGCCGGGATGCAGAGAATACGGGGTAGAATGAGCCTCCTCAAAGATCTCGTTTCTCAAGTCCACACTGCTCGGGACACAAACCCTGGCTTTATACAAAAGCATCCCACTATCTGACACTGAAAAGTCTTTGGCTTGACCAGCCAATACCTCATCTCGGATCTTCACTAACTCCGGATCTGTCGTCTGAGCAACCTTTATTCTTTCTAACAGGTCAGATTGCAGCGTTAAGTTGTGAAGCTGACCTACCACAAACTCAATGCTGGATCTAACCATATCCTCTGCTAGCTGAGGTGAGATCTGAACCATGCTAGCTACTTGCCCGGGACCCTTTCTGCTCAGGGCATCGGCCACTACGTTGGCTTTTCCGGGATGATAGAGGATCTCGCAATCGTAGTCCTTCACTAATTCTAACCAACGCCTTTGTCTCATGTTCAAATCTTTCTGAGTAAAGAAATACTTGAGACTCTTATGGTCGGTATAGATCTCACACTTCTCTCCATACAGGTAATGCCGCCAAATCTTCAGTGCAAAAACCACTGCGGCTAATTCTAAATCATGAGTCGGGTATCGCTGTTCATAATCCTTTAACTGACGGGAGGCATAAGCGATAACCCGATCGGCTTGCATCAATACGCACCCCAAACCCTGTTTGGATGCGTCACAGTAGACTACGAACTTCTCCTTGTCCGAAGGCAAAGCTAGCAGCGGAACATAATGACTCCTTCCGTTCAGATATCTAGCCCTTGATTCCTTTCTGTAGCAGAGCATTATCAATATCTGAACCTAGATCTCTTTCTCTGAATCTTTGATGCTGAAACTCCTTTTGCTGAATGTCTTTCTTCACGATCTTCCTCACTATGATTGAGGTATCACTTGCTGTATGTGGGCACTACTCATACACTAAGAATTTCGAAATTCAAGAGGGAAGAGAAAGAAGAAGTGGCAGCTAAAGATAGGGAGAGAGAAAGGCTCAGGTTTTTCTCTGAAGGAAAAATAGAAAATTTAAGTGTAATTTTCCTAAAGCCTTCACTATCTATTTATAGCATTCCACTAGGGTTAGGTTTGAATTATTTGGCATTAAAATAATGAAAATATCAGTTTAAATTTCCTACAAAAGTGGCAGGCCCTATACTAGTGGATTTGGGCCTCACTTTTTGCAATTTTGCAGTTTTACCTTTTCTGCATCTGATTTTCTCAAAAACGCCAATTTTCTAATTCAACCATTTAAATGCCAATTCTAACTATTTAATAACTATAAATAATTATTAAATAATATTGTCATTTATCATATTTATTAATTGAACCATACAAAGTATCATAATTAACAAATATGCCCCTAAAACTCTTTCTTTACAATTTCGCCCTTACTCAGTGAAAAATTCACAAATAGACATAGTCTAATTTGAGAATTATAATTGATTAATCAAAACCAATTACATGAGTCTTACAAGCAATATTATCTCAACTAGTCGGGGGACCATGGGTCTATATAACCGAGCTTCCAATAAGTAGATCAAGAATTTAGCACTAAAATTCACTAACTTATTAATTCTTCGTTGAATCCACACATAGAACTTAGAATTGCACTCTCGGTATATAGAATGCTCTATATGTTCCACCATATAGACACATCATTAGTTATCCATTGTTATAATCCTAATGTGATCAATGATCCTCTATATGAATGATCTACACTGTAAAGGGATTAAATTATCGTTACACCCTACAATGTATTTATTCCTTAAAACACTTGACCCCGTATAAATGATATTTCAGCTTATGTGAAATGAGTACTCCACCATTTATGTTCGTTTGGTCAAGCTCGAAGGAGATCATCCTTTGCTTACTATTCGCCAGATAGAAGCTATAGATTCCATGTTTATGTTAGCGCTCCCACTCAATTGCACTACCGTGTTCCCAAAATGTACGTATCACCCTGACCTAAAAGTAGGCTTAACTAACAAATCAAAGAACACGAATAGCCTTTCAAGATTGAGTCTAATCATAACAGGATTAAGAACATTTGATCTAGGATCAACTTGGCGATATTGACTTGAATAGATTTTACGGTAAGTTTAATAAATCTAAGTCAAAGTTCAATATCGGTCCCTTCCGATGCATACTCCATGCATCCAACCTGAGCTTTACTTTAACCAATGTTCTGGAAAGAACATAGCACTTCTCCAAATGCAAGTAAACTCTGTTGTAGATTATCATATCAGTAAAACCCTATGTCTGATAAATCTAGGAAACTTTATTCACATAGTCATGTTTACTTTCCAATGTGTTGACGGCACAATAAACAGGATCAAGTATGTGAAAAGGGTTTCAGATGAATTTATACATTATGTACATATAATCATGAAATAAATCATGTGAACCATGCAACATTAAATGTTATTTCTGATCTATATTAATAAGTAAATCTGATTATATTGAAATGAGTTTTATTTAGGGCATAAAACCCAACAAACTCCCACTTGCACTAATATAAAACAAAAAGTGTGTTTCAAATGATCTCAACACCTCGATATACAAATCAAGTGTAGTAGTAGTAAACTCCTCGTAATAGGATCTGAAAGGTCTAATTAAACACAACCTTTTCTCCACCATTACTCTTCCTTTAATCACAAAATCATTGATAATGTGAAATTCCTCTCTATATGTCTACTCTCTTGGGATACTGGATTCTATACCTTTGGCAACTACTTTTAGTTAATCAGGAAATTAACACTAGTAGTTTAAGGCAATTTGGAATGGTGCCAAAGATGTATAGAACTTTCCTTAGACTGAATAAGTACCTTTCCTGCAGCTTTAACATTCAGTCTCTCTCTGGTAGACCTAGAGACTTCAGATAGGTTTTTACACTTCTCCAAAATCACTATTCCAACCCCAGAGTAATCACCATCTTATCAGAAAGATTTTCTAGCACAAAGGCAAATTTCGAAATCTGATATGGTGTAGTCTAAGAGTTTTAAACACACCCTTATAGACTAACATATAGTTGCTCTTCTTAATCTTAAAATTTACTTGATTGTCTTCCAATGTTCTTCTCCTGGATTAATCTGATACCTACTCATTACTCCCACTCAACAGCAGGTGTCTGGTCTAAGGCATACAAAAGTATATCTAAGACCTCTCACTGTTGATTTAAGAAATTCTTTCATGGCTTTATCTTTTCTGGAATAGTTGAGACTTTTCCTTAGATAAATAAAATCTATGCCTAAGAAGTGGTGAAGCTTCTATAGATTGCCATTAGAAAGAAAATGCTTCAGCATCTTACTAAAGTAAGTTGCTTGCATTAGAGTAAGTAATTACCAGGTATACCACAAGCCATAGGTTTAGATAAACTCAAACCTATAATACTAGGAACAGGAAGTTTTGTTAAGTCCATTGAATGGACTTATAAACGAAAATTTTCTTTTATGTCCTTGTAATAGAAAACTTTAGGTTACTCCATGTGAATGGATTAAACCATAATTCTATTGGCTTTCTTCTTAGTTTCTTATCTTGACAATCCATTACTTGTTTAAACTCACAATGGATTTTAATCACTAGTGTCTCCCAAGTCATAAGAAGGTGAGTTCCTAGAAACTCTCCCACTACGACAAGGTACCGTGAATTATGTCTAAGAAAATGGTATTAACCTCTTTGGTTGTGACAAGAAAACAGAGGCAGTGGGATCATCATATGTTATATAAGATGATAGAACACTTTTGGAATCAAGAAAAATATCTCCTTTATTTGCTACTTTATTTTCAGACTTAGTCATTTTCTTAGAAAAGTAGTATTTGTTTGAACAAACACTTTCTTATCTATTGACAATGGGATGGTCCACCCCTAATCACTTAGAACAGCTAACAAACCATGGTTAACAGTTCTAGCTTTTCTTAAGATTTTGATTAGGTCATCCATGAATCTAGTAATGATTTACATTAAGTATACAACCATTACATCATTCTGAAATTGTATTACCATAGAAGGAATGAGGCAACGACTAGTAACTAATCATCAACATGCAACTCGAAATTTCTGGGGAGGTAAGTTTGGATATAATTCAAAAATCAATTTAATGATCTTTGAACTGCATATCTACTAACTAATTCTCGACCCCTATCAGTTCGCAAGATCTTTAACCACTTACCTTAATGGTTTTAACCATTGCTAGAAATTAATGAAATTTTCAAACATTTCAAATTTCTTGCTAAAAGGTATAATCTAGAGTGATCGTTTTAAGAATACAACGAAAATCTCATGTCCACCCCTGAATGTACATCCATCTGCGAATGAGATGAACTACTTTCAGTGGATATAGGCATATTAACTCTTTCCAGAGATTGATCTTGTCAAATCCACTATGAACAAGATACAAATGCCATAGATTAAAAAAAAATGTGGTTGTGTCGTTTTTATGACTTAGGTATAGTTACATCAAAGAGTTCTTAGAATACTGTAAGTGGATCCTGGTCACAGAATACCTAACTCATATTCCATACAATTTTAATCCATTAATAGAAGATGGATATTAAACACTTGAGAAAGTGTAACTGTATTGTATTCTGGAATTAGAAATATAAGAAAATTTCTATTTGGAATCTAAAATTAAAGTCAAAGACTTAAATTTATACCAAATATAATGAGTAATTCTTTCTTGGACCACCACTACTAATAAACTCTAAGTCAGATTTGTCCATATAAGTAGGAGATTTCTAAGATTGAGGATTTATATCAATTGGGAATAGAATTTCGGGATTATAATCATATGCGTCATATAAAATGACGTGAAATGATTTATAGACCATTCATCCAATGATATGTTATTGAGCTAATTCGCAATGAATAAGCTAAGAGGAATTAGGATAATTTCGTTTATAAATAAGAATCCAACGATGCTTCGATTAGCGAAAGTCAAAGTAATCTTATTTATACAATCTTCTTGTTTCATATCGTAAAAATACTAGTCTAAGGTGTCATCGATTGATGAACAGCTAGATGTCGCATATACAATATTTATCTTTAGAGATCTAACACTATTATGTATGTCTAATGGTGAAAATCCACTAGGGATTTATCTCATTAGATAAACAAGCCAAGTTAGACCAACAATGAAGATTCGAAATTAAACTACAACTTAATAACAGAAAATAACATGGTTCAATATAAATTCATACACAATTCAGAAATTATAAGCATATAGCAAGTAGGAATGACAAGTGAAAATACTGAAACATACAATCCTAAATAATTTCCAAGGTTTTCAACAAACTGATATCAGTGTCCCGTTTAGGCGAGAGTCAAAGCTACCATTCATTGAATAGAGTTGCCAGCTCGTCTAAAATGTTAAACATTCTAGCAACCTTTTATTCGATCAAGATTGGAATTCAGCGTTGTCCCGTTTAGGCGAGAGTCAAGGCAATTCTATCTTATGAGCTTCCACCATTGTTTCATAATTTTCAAGTCAAGTATGGTCGCCACCATTAGGGTGATCCATACCATACAAAACACTTACAAACTACTTATCATGCGAGGTTAAACGGTGCGAAATTGCTAATGAACGTTCCTCCATTAGGGAGGATTACTCACTAAAACAAACGCGGTGTAAAACCCACAATGGAGATCGAATGTCTTAATAATAAAGCTCATTATATAAATAGAGTTGTATTTTCTTTGATTCTCTTTATTGATTCTATTTATTTTAAATATATATTTATTTAATTAAAATTTCCAATTTAGAATGAAAAATTCTAAATATAAATTTTAATTTAATATTTATAAATTTTACTTAGATGGTTATGAAAATAACATGAATTATTTCCATCTTAGTAATAATTTCCAATAAATATTTAGAAAAATATTCAATTTAAGTTGTTACAAAATTAATTTAAATTAATTTACAACTCAAATTTAATTTTCTATAAATATATATTGCATTTCAAAAAATTAAAATATTCAAGGATACAATTTTCGAAAATGCAAGTTAAAATAAAAAAATTAATCCTGGAAAAATTATTCTAATTTAATGTTGGCCCAAAATTAATTAATAAAATTAATTTACAACAAAAAATATAATTTTCCTATTTAATTAAATATATAAGAAAAATTTCAAATATTTAAGTATGATGATGAAAATCAACTTAAATATTAATTTTCTATTTAATTAAATACACTAGAAAAATACTTCAAGTAAAAATATCATCTATCTAGATTTTCCTTTGACTAATTAATTCAATTTCTAATAATATATTTTAATTCATTTATTTTTAAATTAGTCAATTAATGAAAAAATCATTGATTTAAGTTGGTCCAAAATTAAAATAAATAATTTACAACTTTAATCTATTTTTCAAATAAAATTCGAAATTCCAGCATTTAAGAAATGCAATTTCAAAATTTGATTAATAAAATAAAGAAAAAATATATTTTGAAAATTATTTAAATTTAGTTGAAAAATTAAATTTCAACTAAAAATAATTTTCTATTTAATTAAGTGTCATGAGAAAGAAATATTTAAGTATCATGATGAAAACCAACTTAGATATTTAATTTTCAAATTAATTATATGTATTAAATTAAAGAAATAAATAATTAAGTGTAGAGAAGGCTTAATTATTAATCTCTAGTTTAATACTAGGAAAAATATACTTAAAATAAATTGTACCAAAATTAATTATATAAATAATTAATTTCACAATGTATATTATTTTCCTATTTAACATTAGAAATAATAAGTAGTCTAGAAATAACTATCTAGAAAATATCTTATTTGACTAAGTATCTTTTCCACAAAATTTGAAAAAATATCTAATTTAAGTTGTATTAGAAAAAATCTAGAACTTAAATATTTTCAAATTTAAATTTAATTAAATATCAAAAATTAAGTTGTAACCACTTAATTCAAAAATATTCCATTTTAAGTTAATATTCGAAAAGATATTAACCTAAAAAATATCTAAAATATTCCATTTTAAGTTAATATTCGAAAAGATATTAACTTAAAAAATATCTAAAGAATCTTAATAACCAATGCCTAAAATTCCTCAACTTAATTTTGAAATTTGAAATTCAAAAGATATTCAGATTTAAGTTGGTTAGTTGTAGATAACTAAATATCAACTTAAATAGGAATATTTAATGAAAAATTTAAATTAAGCTCCAGAAAGAATCTAGATGGTTATAATTTTATATTTAATTAAATACAAGAAAATACATATAGTTTAGCTTAGAATAAAAAATTCTTTAAACTATAATTTTCTTAAATTAATTTCAAAATAAATGAAATTAATTATGTTGCTAATCAATTTTATTAGGTTAAACTAGTTTAATTAACCTAGTATAGTTATTCAAATCAGGCAAATGGGCCTTCACAATTGGGGTGGTTCATGTGAGGGGGTACTGCTGGGTTCAGTATGTCGTACCCACTTCTATGGCTCCCAACTCTCACACAAGGCCCAAAAGAGAGGAATTTAACCTTAATAAGAACAACTGTTATTAATTGAATAAGCCCAATAACTAAATGGGCCTAAATAAATTCTATCAAGAACTATGATAATTTATTTTAGCAACAACAACCTATATGTATCTATAATCAAATTAAACACATAGGCTCACACAGGCACACTTTGGATGGGTCCTATCATGTTGCTAGGTCATACACAGATGAAAGAAGATTGTAAATATACCTGTTACAAATTATTATCTTGACCAAGGGAGCCATCAGATCATTAGATCTGGCAAAAAGTAACCATGGCTATTTGCAATCAAGTAATAATAGGTTTTGAAAACTTACACACAAGCTAAAACACATACTCCTGCAACAAGGTTAGCTGGATAGTTGGATGTAGGATTTATTTAATTTTAAATTGAATAATTAATTTCGAAAATAATTAATTAAATAAAAAAAAATTTGAATCATTCAAAATTTAAAAAAAAAAATTAAATTTAAAATTAAACCTACAATTTTGAAAAATTAGGTTTCAACCAACCTAAATATCATTTCAAAATTTGCTAACTACTTTTAAAATTTAAATGTTATTTTATAAATAAAAATTAGAAAAGATAAGTTAAATATCTTTTTCAGATTTTAAATTTAATTTAAATAAATAAAATAACAAAATTTAAAAGTTAGCAAAATATCTTACATCTATTTAAAATTACATGATTATAATTATCTTATTTTAAATTTAAATAAGGTCAAAATATCTAAAAAAGATTTAATTTAAAAAATATATAAATCTGACCTTAAATTTAAAATTAAGATAAGATACAATCAAATTTAAAAATAAGATAGATTTTTAAGCAAGAAGATAGATACTAATTCTATTCAAATTCAAATTACACTAATATCTTGAATTAAATTTAAAAAATATTAAATTAATTCAAAATGATAATTAGAATTGAATTAGGAATAGTAATAGTATAAATACAAAACTATACAAAAAATTAGAAGTTAATTCCATGAAAAATCGAAGAAAAACGAAAAAATTGTGAACTGTACGGACAGTTTTCGCGATCGCAGGAAAATTTCAGCACAGCTCCGATTTTTTCAAATCTTCAAAAATTCATAACTAATTCAAATAAAATCGAAATTGAGTTCTGTAAAAGGCTAACTTGCTTAATTTTTTCCATACTATCCAATAAAAATAATGCCAGAAACAGAATCGCAATTATTTTTCACGAAAATTTACAAACATCAATCAATCATCAAATAACACTCAATACAACATGATACCATCCAAAAAACATACAAACAATCGTTTTAAAGTCCAAATTTCTTGCAAGTAAATCAATTACCATGGCTCTGAGGCCAGTTGTTGGAAATTATTTTACCAGGATCTTAGATCTACTCACAAGTATGTTTATTAACATCCTAAATAAGAACTTTCTAAAACGATAAATTAAACACATATAAAGTTTAAGAAACCTTACATTGGGTGCAGCGGAATATAATGACTCCTTCCGTTCAGATATCTAGCCCTTGATTCCTTTCTGTAGCAGAGCATTATCAATATCTGAACCTGGATTTCTTTCTCTGAATCTTTGATGCTGAAACTCCTTTTGCTGAATGTCTTTCTTCACGATCTTCCTCACTATGATTGAGGTATCACTTGCTGTGTGTGGGCACTACTCATACACTAAGAATTTCGAAATTCAAGAGGGAAGATAAAGGAGAAGTGGCAGCTAAAGATAGGGAGAGAGAAAGGCTCAGGTTTTTCTCTGAAGGAAAAATAGAAAATTTAAGTGTAATTTTCCTGAAGCCTTCACTATCTATTTATAGCATTCCACTAGGGTTAGGTTTGAATTATTTGGCATTAAAATAATGAAAATATCAGTTTAAATTTCCTACAAAAGTGGCAGGCCCTATACTAGTGGATTTGGGCCTCACTTTTTGCAATTTTGCAGTTTTACCTTTTCTGCATCTGATTTTCTCAAAAACGCCAATTTTCTAATTCAACCATTTAAATGCCAATTCTAACTATTTAATAACTATAAATAATTATTAAATAATATTGTCATTTATCATATTTATTAATTGAACCATACAAAGTATCATAATTAACAAATATGCCCCTAAAACTCTTTCTTTACAATTTCGCCCTTACTTAGTGAAAAATTCACAAATAGACATAGTCTAATTTGAGAATTATAATTGATTAATCAAAACCAATTACATGAGTCTTACAAGAAATATTATCTCAACTAGTGGGGGGACCATGGGTCTATATAACCGAGCTTCCAATAAGTAGATCAAGAATTTAGCACTAAAATTCACTAACTTATTAATTCTTCGTTGAATCCACGCATAGAACTTAGAATTGCACTCTCAGTATACAGAATGCTCTATATGTTCCACCATATAGACACATCATTAGTTATCCATTGTTATAATCCTAATGTGATCAATGATCCTCTATATGAATGATCTACACTGTAAAGGGATTAAATTACCGTTACACCCTACAATGTATTTATTCCTTAAAACACTTGACCCCGTATAAATGATATTTCAGCTTATGTGAAATGAGTACTCCACCATTTATGTTCGTTTGGTCAAGCTCGAAGGAGATCATCCTTTGCTTACTATTCGCCAGATAGAAGCTATAGATTCCATGTTTATGTTAGCGCTCCCACTCAATTGCACTACCGTGTTCCCAAAATGTACGTATCACCCTGACCTAAAAGTAGGCTTAACTAACAAATCAAAGAACACGAATAGCCTTTCAAGATTGAGTCTAATCATAACAGGATTAAGAACATTTGATCTAGGATCAACTTGGCGATATTGACTTGAATAGATTTTACGGTAAGTTTAATAAATCTAAGTCAAAGTTCAATATCGGTCCCTTCCGATGCATACTCCATGCATCCAACCTGAGCTTTACTTTAACCAATGTTCTGGAAAGAACATAGCACTTCTCCAAATGCAAGTAAACTCTGTTGTAGATTATCATATCAGTAAAACCCTATGTCTGATAAATCTAGGAAACTTTATTCACATAGTCATGTTTACTTTCCAATGTGTTGACGGCACAATAAACAGGATCAAGTATGTGAAAAGGGTTTCAGATGAATTTATACATTATGTACATATAATCATGAAATAAATCATGTGAACCATTCAACATTAAATGTTATTTCTGATCTATATTAATAAGTAAATCTGATTATATTGAAATGAGTTTTATTTAGGGCATAAAACCTAACATTTGGCTCCAAGCTCTAAACCCCCCATAGTTGTGATTGGGCGTCTCTTCGTCTCGAGGCAAGCAGTGAAAGACACCGGACGCGGATGGCTTGATACCTGCCACGATCACGATCTTCTCAAGCTGATGAGCACAAACCAAGGTAGAACGGAGCTCATTCGCTTCCCAGCCGTTGGCGCGAGAAGTATAGTTCTCCTGGGCAACAGGGCCCTTCATAACTTCCTCTAGAGTGGCCAAAGTGGGCGCCTCCTTCTTAGAAGATTTCGTCTCGAAGGTAGGAGCAGACATTTTTTCTGAAAAAATAAGAAATCCAGCAGTTAGGCCGCGAACCAAACCTTAATGTTAAAAAAGGAAATTGGGATCCCCTAACTGCTGGACAGAGGCCCCCTCCATACGCTTGCCAAAAAAAAAAGGAAACCCCAAGGACTTTCCTTAACAAGCATCGGGTGCAAAAATCCCAAAGGCAGCGACAGCAGAGGAAAGGAAAATTAAAAAAAAAAAAGAGAAGAAAAGAAAGAGAAGGGACAAAATGCCGAGGATAGAAACAAGAATCGCCCTTTGCCCTAAAAGCGTTATCTCAAAAAAAGAGATAACTCTAAAAGAAAAAACCAATAAAGGATAACAGAAAGGACACAAATAAGAGAGATTCTACGCATTACACAGCAAATCCAGTCAAAGTTATTTCCTAAAAATTTAGCACTCAACCCAGACATTCTAATCATGCTATACAAACAAACAGTAGACAAGTATAAAGTATCCTGAAAACTTACATGAAGTTTGAGAGCTGGGGGTTGGTGTTGATCGTCGATACCATGAGGACTGGCAACGGCGGAGGAAGAGCAGCAAATAATCTATGGTGTCTGGAATTTTTTCTCTCTGTAAAGGCTCTGAGAAAATTTGGCAAACTAGCGAAACTAACTAAATGAAATGAGAAGGCTGGCTTTTATAGGCCAGAACGTGTGTGAAGCGGCTATGATCAAGCATCATCGTACGGTGAGAATAGCAATCGATTCACATTCTACAAATCTAACGGTTGGGACAAGCGTTCATCAAGGCGGTTGGAAACGCTTGAGTACTTGACTGATACCCATTAAATGCACCGGATCATTAATGGATAGGAAACGAATCGTTGCCTGTAAAAAGTAAAAACTTCAATGATGATGGTCATAAATGCACCCCACGCGCCCAAAGCACGTGCCAGGTAGTCAATAAGACAACCCGAGGCACCTAAACAAGCCTCATTTACTTCCCACCAAACAAGGCTTGGGGGTAAATGTTGCCCTTACTTTTTCCCAAAATACGTGGACCAATGCGACTGCGACACGTGGATTTGAGGAGTAGGGTTTTGAGATAATTTGACTAAGTCTTTTTAGACCAAGAGTATCAATAAGAAAGTACCTCCCGGAGAAGGTATGAGGGGTCCACGTACTCTCAGAGGGCAGAGCTATAGCAAAGCACCTCCGGGAGGCACCAGACCCCATCTAAACAGTCACCTCGCATTTAATGCCGCATGGGAGAAGGCGTATTGGAACTGCCATAAGTATTAAGTCTGACAGCGTAATCTCTCTTCTGCAACTATTACGCTATGATTAATAAGCCTTGTGACAGCTACTTTATGAGGGATCACATCAGTCAAGAATGGATAAAGGATTATATCCACCTAAACCCTAAGATACCTAGGGTATAGACCATGTATTTCCCATTTTATATTTGTTGGGAATGTGTGCCCCTACTGAAAAAATACAGAAAGACATGTAGCTCGATTCTAGGGATCACCCCACAAAAACACTATAAATACCCCCAAACACATTGAGACAGGGGTCGAGAATTCTGGGTTTCATAAGAAGAAAAGAGAGAAAAACTACCAAGAACATTCTCTGTAATAAATACTCTCATAAATACAAAAGACTCATGGACTAAGACTCATTAATGCCCCAACCACGTAAAAATCTCATGCATTAAACTTCCTACAGCTTTCTTATATACTATTAAATTGGTTGCCGAAAACCTCGGTCAACAGGAACCATAATGACTGTTGGAGGAGCTATGTTTATGACTATGTACAATGGACCAATGTTGAATCTGCCATGGGCAAACCCAACTATTCATCATGATTCTACACAAGATACTGACAATGAAGCCTCGGTTAAGGGCACGGTAATGATCGCATCAGGTTGTGTAACCTGGTCAGTCTTCATTGTCCTTCAAGTAAGAGAGAATTTCACCATGAAGTACCTATCCATACTTCACTTTTACACGGTTTTTTTTTGTTAGATACCAAACCATTTGGTTTTTGTAGGCAATGACATTGGCATCATACCCCGCTGATGCTAAACCATTTGGTTTTTGTTAGATACTAAACCATTTAGTTTTTGTTATGCCTTTCATGCCATAACAAATGTCTTGGAAGGCATAGGTGTAAAACCAAGGGATGTTCATGGTGATATTTTCTTATTACAGGTAATTAAACTTGATTTTTTTAGTCAATTAAATTCAATGTATCACAGCTTATAAAATAGCTTTATTATGCAGGCAGAAGTTGGTTTCTATTGCATATATGTATTCATGTATTTTTTTTATTACCCGCAAAAATAATTAATACTTAAGAATGTATTCATGTTTACTGAATTCTATCTTATTATATTATATATGACAAATTTGATTTTTATGTGTGGAGTAGGCAAAAGGATTGATATCTGAATATCAACCGAAATTTAACAATGCAAAAGGATTGATATCTGAAATTTATTGGAATATGCTTGCTGTATTTTTTTATTGTATTGTCATTTCGTTTAGCACGGATCATTCCTGAGTTTGAGGAGCGGTTTCTTAAAATAAAATTAATATCATATATACTTTGGTGTCATTATTTATAAAATATATTTGAAATTTAAAATTTGAACCTTGTACTTGTTATTAACAAACTTTCGATATTGAAGAAATATTTTTTATAAATTATATTATGAAAAAAATGATTTTAATCTAAGATATTTTACTATGATAATGTAAATTTATTTTTATATTATGATATTTATACTTAATTTCAGTTCTCTATTTTTTTCACTTATCTCTCACATATTATTTTATCAGTCTTTCATTTCATTTTTTATCCAATTTTCAATACGATTTGTGGTCATTGTCTCTCCATTTTCAACGTCAACAGCTATTGTTCTACTTGATTCGAAATCAGGTATTTTTTATCCACTCATATTGATCTAAATATTAAAATGTACTTATTGTGTTATATATGATGTAAAATTTTAATTTTTGCCTCACAATAAGAAGATTTTGTATGTTATGCTTATCAATTGTAGAAATGTCTTTACCGTCATAATTAAGGCTCTATTATTATTGATAAAACCTTAAAAGAGTGAGCAACGAACAAATATCCTATGTTTATTATTCCAGTCAAAAACTAAAAGCCACTGTTGTGGAGACATTTACATGATATTATTCGTTCATTGTGCAGATATTTAAATAATACACCATCATTTAACAAATTTTCGATATTATGGGAATATTTATTATAATTTTAATATAAAGTAATTTATAATAATAATAATAATAGTATTAATAATTTACCTGTCAAGTTCTCATATATGCAGTTAATTTTCATTCTAAGATATTTTACTATGATGATAAAAATTTATTATCACCACTAAGTGTGCACATACATTGTTATTCTTTCCTCTCACACATTTTCTTTAATTTTTGTTACATAATATTGTTTACTTTAAATTTTGTAAAACCTATATATTGTTCCTCTAAATTTTTTATAAGTAAATAATAAATATTATTTTGTTATGACTTATATATACCCAATTATATTTTACTAACCAAATATAATAGCACAAATATATTACTTTAGTAAAACAAATCATTCACTTTAAATAAAACTAATATTTATGTGCCTCGGCACGTAACTTTATCTAGTATATATATATATGGGTGACTATTCAATGGTTACATTTTTATTGTAACCATATGGTTACATTTTTCTTTAACCTGTAATAGCAGGTTACTAATAGGTAGACTTTCCTTTTTTAGATTTAATTAATTATAATTAACTATTTTCTACATTCCTTTTTTAGAATTATTTAATTATAATTAATTATTTTCTTAAAATAATTAATTAAATATTTAACAAGACCTCTTTAGCAATTATTATTTATATTTAAATCCTTACTTGAATTATTTTAATAATTAAGCCATTTAATTATAATATTTACAATAAAATTTATTTTTTTTACAAAAATTAAACTTTTTTTGACACAAATTAAAATTCTCTTCTTATAATAAATTTTCAAATAATTAATTATTTTTAAATAATATTTAATTATTTTGTTACAATTATATGATCTAAGTATGAGGCCTCAAGCTAATCAATCGATAACAAGTGCAACCATTTTTTTTTTCTAAAAAATCCTTCAACTTATTTCATTTTTTACTTTTTAAATATTTAAATAAAAAAAATTAAATAATTAAGTGTAATAATTTAAAATTAAAATTACAAGTATAATAAAATTTAAATTATGAAATTATATGTGTATAATTTTAAATTATAAAAAGTTTTGCTATAAAATTTTAAATAATTTAAGTATAAAAAAATAAATTGCTAAAAGATCCTATATAGTAATAAATTGCAAAAAATTAATTAATAATTATAATTAATTTAATTTTAAAATATAATTAATCTTAATTAAAGTTTTATAAGGAAATAAATGATTAGGTCACTTTCAGGTTACAAGTTATTTATTATTTATTTTTATTTAATTTCCAAATTAATCACAACCATTTAATAATAATCCAATGGCTTAAAAAAAATGTAACCATGATGGTTACAATAAAAATGTAACCATTGAAACCTCTTCCATATATATATATAGTCACTCACAACCTTAAGTGTAAATTAGTAGGAATCACCATGATTTGAACATACTATTATTATATTTACTTGTCAGAAAGTTTATTTTTCTCTATGTCCAAGCACTAAAGGAACTCTCATGCAAATAATTTTAGAAATTATCAAGCCTTCTAGAGTTTCAAGAGAAGAGATTTGTTATGAACACCTTAGATTTCTTTATATAGTGTAGAATATTATCATTTAAAATTCTAACTCATACCTCTCATGAATGTTATGGACTCAATAAACAGATATAACTCATGCAAACACCATAATTATATAGCATTAAGAATTTTAAATTAAGATGTGTAATATAACTTATACACTTAATATTGGTAATAATTGTAGAGATTACTCGTAGTCACAAATCACCCTCATATTTTACAAAATAATGACAACTACGTATTATTAATTTATTATACATATTTAATTTATATATTATATTATTTAAAAATAACATAAGGAAATCAATATGATCATTTCAATAATAAAAAAAAATGATCACAACGGTGAATACAACATCGCGTCCCGATATATATGAAATTGATATCTTGAAGAATAACTAGTACATACATTATGCATATAATTATATTTTAACAAATGGGGAATAACTATATTAAGAAACACACACTTAAAAAATATATATACGTATAAGTGTATAGAGGGAGGATGCCTTCAACAACTGAAAGAAAAAAGTGCAAATAGTAAGATAAGACTAATAATATCACTCGGAATGTAGGTGATTGAGAAGTTGTAGAGTTACAAGCTTGAGTTGTTTGAAGAGGAGAAACAAAATCTTGCGCTTGATCCCACCTCTTGATCTCGGTGGTGGTGTGACCAGTGAGCTCCTCCCCCTCTTCTTCCTGCTTTCTGAGGCTACTGACTCCATAATTATTATTTTCCTCTCCCTCATCTCCATGTTCAACTTTATACCTTAATATAATCTTTTATCAAATCAATACATGGATTTATATATGTGTTCGAAAGTTTCATGTTTTGTGCGAGTTTGTAAAGGAACCTTCGTGCCACTTTCGTATGAGTAACTATAACTCGATCCATAGACAATATATACTTGCATTTTTGTTGAATACAACACTACTTGTTTGTTCTTTTGCCATCTACGAACCCAAATAAACACTCTCACCTCACATATTCAAACTTCAAATTCTTTCCTTTATACAAACAAAATTTTATTTATTTTAATCTAGATATAAGCCCTTAAAAAATAGCAAATAAATAGTGATGAACAAATGTTAGAGCATCTTTAATAAAGATGTAAATAAGTGATGTACGTAATGCAAAATATTGCTTATTTTATCAAAAGTCTACTTTAATGGCGTGTCAAATTGTTATGTAAATATCCCACATAATAAAAAGTCATTTAAATTTGGATAACAAAATATAGCATGATAAAAAATTTACATTAAAATAAATGCTATAATATTACATTTACCATTATGCTATTTTTAATATTTTATTAGTAAAGTTTAGTTAGTATGCTCATTTGCATTAAATGATTTTCATCATTATTATTATTACTAGGTTGATATTACGTGGAATGCACATATAATTAGTTTTCTTTTTAATTAGATTTAATTAAATGATATTAAGTGTGTTCAAGTTTTTTTAATTAGGTAATGTATTTTTATTTTTTAAATTTTAAAATAGGATTTGAAATTTTTTATTTTTGATTTTTTTACCTACTGCGGCTATATTAGTGTGCTCTTTAGATGTGATTATATGTAATGACCGCTTTAGTAATTTGGATTAGTCAAGGCAATTAGCACTAATTTTTATTATTTTATTATTATTTGTGAATTTATTTAATTGTGGACCCCAATATTTAGAAATAAATATTAGAGTTATAATTTCTCAATTCCGGAGATTTTATTAAACTCTAGGGGTATTATTTAGTTATATGTGGAATATAATATTTTTGTAATTTTTGTTCGGCGACAACGAAAAATGCGATGGATGGCTAGATTGATCACATGGGTAAGTTTAGAACCTTATTTCTTAGTGGGGAATATTTTAGAGAAAATTAATTATCGGGTTTGAGCGGGGTTATGGGATTTGACCATTTTACCCCTAGTATGGTGAAGCACCTAAGTTTTAAGTTGGAGGGCATTTTAGTCATTTCCTTTATTGAAGGATAGGTGGCTGCCCTAAGAAAGTGACACCTAGCAATTTATTTCAGCAAGAGTTAAGCTTAGCCAACTCATTTATCTCATTTGAAGAAAAACAAGGAAATTAGACATTTCATGAACTCTCTCTTTCTCTCTTTCTTTCGGCTGGAACAATCAAGGGGCAAGAACCAATTTTCTTTGCCATTTTTCTGAGTTTTCAGCAAGGATTCAAGGGGGGAAATCAAGCTAAGGTAAGCCCTAATGGTCTCTTCTCTAAATTTCAAGTTTTGAATTAGTTGAAGTAGTGAAATTGTAAATCATGGGTTGTTAGGGTTAGAGTTGTTTGAATTTCGGATTCTAGGGTTAGTTTGAGTTAATTTAAGCTCCTAGTAGCTGGTGTAGTGATTGATTGTAAGTTTTATGCAACTTTGAGCTTTGAGTTCAAAGCTTTGGGCTTTAATGGCAACTTGGGTTTTGATGGATTGTTCTGTGAATTACTAGCTGGAAATTATTGTTTATGCCCTAATTAGGTACTCTGGAAGGTTTCATTGCATTTGGTGGAAGATTGGGCATTGAATGAAAGGTTTTGGGAAACCTGGTGCAAACCGGCTAGCCGGTTTGCAGGGCCACAAAAACCGGCTAGCCGGTTTTGGCAGGGTTCCCCGGGCCTTTCATTTTCTCAATTTTTGCCATTTCGATGCCTCGGATGGGTGTTTCCCCATTTCCAGAGTTAGAATAACCCATTAGGAGCATAGCAGAACCTAGGGTTTGGTTTTGGATTTCCCGGGATTAGGGTTTTGAATCATGTAACTTACCCGGTTTCAAAATGTGATTAGGGCATCCATCTAGCACGAGATTTCCGTTCAGGTCGGCCAACACGTTTGAATTCGGAAAACAGGTAAGAACTGAATATAACGTGTGATATAAATATCTGGGTGTATGTATATGTATGATATATATATGCATGCTATGTGTATCCTTGTATGTGTTTGGGTGATATCATCGCGACACAACCATTGTGTCGGTTCAGCAGTACAGGCATCGTACTGGTTAAGAGTGTTATTCACCCTGGAAAGTATGTTTTGGTACTATCATAGCGACACAACCATTGTGTCGGTTCGGCGGTACGAGGCATCGTCTTTGGTTAAGAGTGATATCATGGCCAATCATACTTTTGGATGTTATTGATGCTATCATAGCGGCACAAACATAGTGCCTTAGGTCTACAAAGACGATTATAGTGTTAGTAGGAATGATATCATGATCAGTAGCACAAGCAGTTAGAACGTTCTTGCTCATCTGTTAAGCCCTGTAGATAGGTGTATGGGCGCCTATTTACAGGTCGGAATTTATGTGATATGTTATATGCATTTCTCACAGTTTCTGCTTCCATGTGTAGGTAAAGGAAAGGCGAAGGCTGAACAGGAGTGAACCTGAGCTCGGGTGAGATTGTACATGTCAAGCGGCGCGACCTGGAATATTCGATCTCGGGACATCTGGGAGTTGTATTTTGAAAGTCGCTGTGCGACCTGTAACTCTGTGTATTTTGGAATGTATGCTTGAAAAGTAAATTTTGTAAAGTTTAAAAAATCGGGATCCCGGCACTTGTAAATACTTTATTAAATTACAAAGTTTAGTATTTAATGCAAAAGTTTTAATTTGACACGTTTTTCGAGAAATTTCTTTGATTAGCAAAGATTGCACAATAATTGAAAAAGCACTGTAGTGTGCCTTAGCATTAGGGCGTTACAATTTTGGTATCAGAGCCGCCAGGTTTGTCTACCGAAGCTTGCTAAGATATGTACAATCTTCATCAGAGAAAGCTCGGTTCACGGTTCAGTAAGCCCGTACTTGTTTAGTAGTTTCTTTTTAAAAGTTACGAATGTGAAGGCATGTTAGGAAGCATATTAGATTATAATTATTTATGTTAAGTGCATTGCCTTAAAATCCGTAAGTGCGGTAGTAAGTATGTAATAGGCCGTTGCCTAACCAGACTGACTTACTAACTGACAGGTTAGTCTTATAAAATGGACACCTGGTGCTATATGGAGAGTCAGAGTAAAGTGGCCAGGGCTAGTAATGGTTGGAGAGAATGGAGTCCAAATTGTCCCCGTAACCAAGGTGAAATCCCTTGGAGGGCTTCCGACGGGAGTGATGGTTATCCGTCACAGGCTCCGTTGGATTTGGAGCAAAGGTTTGCGAAAATGGAAGCTGTGATTCAACGACATGAAGAAGAGATTCAGAGGTTGAAACAGCAGAGGTCTCCTGTAGTATCTTTACCACATATGCCAATCATTTTTGATTCGGTATAACCAGCAAAGCATGGAATGGCTGGTAATCAAGTGGAACCATTACATGGAAAGATTTGGATCCAAGAACCTTCAGACTTTCAGGGAGGTTCAAATATGAAGAATGCTTCTTGGGTTGGAAGCCCTGAGGAAATTATTATGAGACCTCAGGAGATTATGGTAGGGGGTCAGAATATTACCTGCCTGAATCTAGAATATGGTGGAAGTGGTAGGAGCTCCATGATTGAGCGAAAGAGGAAACCTACGTCATGAGTGGTGGGTTTAAGACAGAACAAGCGGTTCCGTAGGTTTCAAGGCAAGGGAGCACGCCAGGGTTATTCTTACCCTGAGTGCCCACGTTGCATGAAACACCATCCCGGAGAATGCAACCGAAAAGTATGTTTTCAATGTGGCAAGGTTGGGCATTTTAAGAAACATTGCCCACAGGTGGAGAAAGAAGAACAAGAGCAGAAAGTGGTATTTGTTCCTACCACGGTGAATGCTAATGCTCAAGCTGATGCTGCAGCCAGTCCTTCTGTTGTGACAGGTCAGCTTCCCGTCAACAACTTGTTATTTACAGTATTATTTGACTCGGGAGCTACACGTTCATATGTGGCTACAAGAGTAATTGATCTTTTGGGTAGGCCTTGAGATATTTTAAAAAGAGGGTTTGGAACCCTAGTGCCTAGTGGGGAGTTGGTGGTCTCTAATAGGCGTATTAGGTCTATGCCAATTAGGATCGAAGATAGGGAGTTGAGCGTTGATTGTATAGAACTGGAATTAATTGAGTTTGACATTATACTGGGAATGGATTTCTTATCCAAGTATTCGGCCAGTATAGATTGTAGGCGTAAAATGGTGATTTTTTTCAGCCAATAGGTGAAGATCCATTTTTTTATGTTGGGTCAGTTCAGGGGTCTCGGATCCCGGTTATTTCTGTATTAAGGGCTAGGGATTTACTATGCAATGGCTGTGTAGGATTTCTAGCGGTGGTTTTTAACTCCCGCAGACCTGAAACATTTGGGCCTGAGGCAGTTAGAGTGGTAAAAGATTTTCTCGGCGACCCGAGGAGTTTCCGGGATTGCCGCCACAGCGAGAGATTGATTTTGTAATTGATCTGGCGTCTGGAGTCGAACTTGTTTCTAAAGTTTCCATATAGGATGGCTCCAGCGAAACTCAAGGAGTTTAAGTTACAACTTCAGGGGATGCTTTGACATTGGGTTTATCTAACCCAATGCATCGCCCTGGGGAGCTCCGGTTCTGTTTATGAAGAAGAAAGATGGTTCCCTCAGAATATGTATTAATTATCAGGAACTAAACAAATTAATGTATAAGAACAAGTACCCGTTGCCCTGAATCGGCGATCTGTTTGATCAGCTTCAGGGAAAGACAGAGTTTTCAAGGATTGATTTACGATCTGGTTATCAACAAATTAGAATTCAAGAGAAGGACATATCGAAGACTGCTTTTAGAACCAGATATGGGCACTATGAGTTTCTGGTAATGTCATTCTGATTGACTAATGCTCCTGCGGCTTTTATGGATCTCTCGAATAGGGTATTCAAGGATTTCCTCAATAACTGCGTTATAGTGTTTGTCGATGACATCCTTGTATACTCTCGATCAGAAGAGAAGCACGAGAATCATCTTCGAATGGTATTGTGGCGACTTAGGGATCACAAGTTATATGCAAAGTTCAAAAGTGCGAATTCTGGTTGTCTGAGGTGTCTTTTCTGGGTCATATTGTTGGAAAAAAAATGGAATTATGGTTGATCCAAACAAGGTGGAATCAGTGAAGAATTGGCCGAGGCCCAAGTCTGTGACGGAAATTCGAAGTTTTCTCGGGTTAGCAGGGTATTATCGACGTTTCGTCGAAGGATTTTCTAAACTTTTTATGCCCCTAACCGAATTGATCAAGAAAAATCAGAGATTTGTGTGGTCAGATAAGTGTGAGTCAAGCTTTCATGAGTTGAAGCAGCGTTTGATAACAGCTCCGGTGTTAGCTTTGCCATCAGATCAAGAGAAATTTGTTGTGTATTGTGATGCATCCAGACAGGGTCTGGGATGTGTTCTGATGCAAGCTGACAGAGTCATAGCCTATGCCTCTCGTCAACTGAAGGATTATGAGCAGTGTTACCCAACTCATGATTTAGAGCTCGCTGCTGTGGTTTTTGCTTTAAAGATATGGCGACATTATCTTTACGGTGAAAAGTGTGAGATTTATACTGATCATAAGAGTCTTAAATACTTTTTCACCCAGAAAGATCTGAATATGAGGCAGAGAAGGTGGTTGGAGTTAGTTAAGGACTACGATTGTGAAATACTGTATCACCCCGGGAAAGCCAATATTGTGGCCGATGCTTTAAGCAGAAAGGGTCCCGGACAAGTGTGTACTACGGTTATGATAGCCCCTCAACTAGCCTCGGAAATGGTTAGTGCAGGAATTGAGTTCGTGGTCGGGAAATTACATAATTTAACACTCCAATCTGATCTGTTGGAGAGAATCAGAAAGGCACAACTGGAAGATCCCGAGCTAGATAAAGTTCGAGATGAAGTGGTGGCTGGTCGGCCTAGAGGCTTTTCAGTCTCGAGCAGTGGAATGTTGCTTTATAAAGCTCGAGTTTGTGTTCCTAGTGTGGATGAGCTTAAGAAAGAGATACTTGATGAAGCTCACACCACGCCTTATTCATTGCATCCGGGAACCACCAAGATGTATCAGGATTTGAAACCCTACTTCTGGTGGTATGGCATGAAAAGAGATGTGGTGGACTACGTGTCCAAGTGTTTAACCTGCCAGCAGATTAAGAATTTTGAACATCAGAGGCCGGCAGGGTTATTGCAACCTTTAGTCCTTCCAGAATGGAAGTGGGAGGACATCGCTATGGACTTTGTAACTGGTTTGCCTAGAACTACGGGAATGTATGATTCTGTTTGGGTTATCGTGGACAGATTTACAAAGTCGGCTCACTTTCTACCAGTGAAAGTTACCTATTCAGTGGATCAATACACTGATTGTATGTGAAGGAGATAGTTTGTCTCCATGGAGCCCCTAAATCTATTGTGTCAGATAGGGATCCAAAGTTTACATCGAAGTTTTGGGTGAGTCTTCAGAAGGCTAAGGGTACCAAGTTAAGATTCAAGATGTACTTATCACCCTCAGACTGATGGTCAATCAGAAAGAACTATTCAAATTTTGGAAGACTTACTACGAGCCTGTGTTATGAACTTTGAGGGTTTTTGGAGTAAGTACTTGCCTTTAATTGAATTCTCCCACAACAATAGCTACCAGAGTACAATAGGGATGGCTCCCTATGAGATGTTATATGGTAGAAAATATCGTTCTCCTATTCATTGGGACGAGACAGGAGAAAGGAAGTACTTGGGTCCAGAGTTAGTGCAGAGGACCAATGAAGCTATTGATAAGATCAAGGCTCGGATGCTTGCTGCTCAAAGCAGGCAGAAAAGTTATGCTGATCCGAAGCACAGAGATGTTACATTTCAGGCAGGGGAACATGTTTTCCTGCGGGTTTCACCAATGAAGGGTATTAGGCGCTTCGGGAAGAAGGGTAAGTTAAACCCTAGGTTCATTGGGCCATTTCAGATACTCGAGAAGGTCGGGCAGGTAGCATGTCGGCTAGCAGCGTTATTGGCTGTTCATAACGTATTTCACATATCTATGCTGAGGAAATACGTATCAGACCCGACCATGTCTTGAGTTATGAAGCCCTTGAACTGCAACTAGATTTATTCTATGAGGAGCAACCTGTACAGATTTTGGATAAAAAGGAAAAAGTTCTTCGGAATAAGACTATTGGACTGGTTAAAGTACTCTGGAGGAATAGTAAGGTGGAAGAAGCCACTTGAGAATCGGAGTCGGATATAAGGACTCAACATCCAGAGCTATTCAAGTTAGATTTCGGGGACGAAATCCTTTTAACGGGGGGATAATTGTAATGACCGCTTTAGTATTTTGGATTAGTAAAGGCAATTAGCACTAATTTTTATTATTTTATTATTATTTGTGAATTTCTTTAATAGTGGACCCCAATATTTAGAAATAAATATTAGAGTTATAATTTCTCAATTCCGGAGATTTTATTAAACTCTAGGGGTATTATTTAGTTTATATGTGGAGTATAATATTTTTGTAATTTTTGTTCGGCGACAACGGAAAAAGCGATGGATGGCTAGATTGATCACATGGGTAAGTTTAGAACCTTATTTCTTAGTGGGGAATATTTTAGAGAAAATTAATTATCGGGTTTGAGCGGGGTTATGGGATTTGACCATTTTACCCCTAGTTTGGTGAAGCACCTAAGTTTTAAGTTGGAGGGCATTTTAGTCATTTCCTTTATTGAAGGATAGGTGGCTGCCCTAAGAAAGTGACACCTAGCAATTTATTTCAGCAAGAGTTAAGCTTAGCCAACTCATTTATCTCATTTGAAGAAAAACAAGGAAATTAGACATTTCATGAACTCTCTCTTTCTCTCTTTCTTTCGGCTGGAACAATCAAGGGGCAAGAACCAATTTTCTTTGCCATTTTTCTGAGTTTTCAGCAAGGATTCAAGGGGGGAAATCAAGCTAAGGTAAGCCCTAATGGTCTCTTCTCTAAATTTCAAGTTTTGAATTAGTTGAAGTAGTGAAATTGTAAATCATGGGCTGTTAGGGTTAGAGTTGTTTGAATTTCAGATTCTAGGGTTAGTTTGAGTTAATTTAAGCTCCTAGTAGCTGGTGTAGTGATTGATTGTAAGTTTTATGCAACTTTGAGCTTTGAGTTCAAAGCTTTGGGCTTTAATGGCAACTTGGGTTTTGATGGTTTGTTCTGTGAATTACTGGCTGGAAATTATTGTTTATGCCCTAATTAGGTACTCTGGAAGGTTTCATTGCATTTGGTGGAAGATTGGGCATTGAATGAAAGGTTTTGGGAAACCTGGTGCAAACCGGCTAGCCGGTTTGCAGGGCCACAAAAACCGGCTAGCCGGTTTTGGCAGGGTTCCCCGGGCCTTTCATTTTCTCAATTTTTGCCATTTCGATGCCTCGGATGGGTGTTTCCCCATTTCCAGAGTTAGAATAACCCATTAGGAGCATAGCAGAACCTAGGGTTTTGGTTTTGGATTTCCCGGGATTAGGGTTTTGAATCATGTAACTTACCCGGTTTCAAAATGTGATTAGGGCATCCATCTAGCACGAGATTTCCGTTCAGGTCGGCCAGCACGTTTGAATTCGGAAAACAGGTAAGAACTGAATATAACATGTGATATAAATATCTAGGTGTATGTATATGTATGATATATATATGCATGCTATGTGTATCCTTGTATGTGTTTGGGTGATATCATAGCGACACAACCATTGTGTCGGTTCAGCAGTACAGGCATCGTACTGGTTAAGAGTGTTATTCACCCTGGAAAGTATGTTTTGGTACTATCATAGCGACACAACCATTGTGTCGGTTCAGCAGTACAGGCATCGTACTGGTTAAGAGTGATATCATGGCCAATCATACTTTTGGATGTTATTGATGCTATCATAGCGGCACGAACATAGTGCCGGTCCTACAGCACGATTATAGTGTTAGTAGGAATGATATCATGATCAGTAGCACAAGCAGTTAGAACGTTCTTGCTCATCTGTTAAGCCCTGTAGATAGGTGTATGGGCGCCTATTTACAGGTCGGAATTTATGTGATATGTTATATGCATTTCTTACTGAGTCTGTTGACTCACAGTTTCTGCTTCCATGTGTAGGTAAAGGAAAGGCGAAGGCTGAACAGGAGTGAACCTGAGCTCGGGTGAGATTGTACATGTCAAGCGGCGCGACCTGGAATGTTCGGTCTCGGGACATCTGGGAGTTGTATTTTGAAAGTCGCTGTGCGACCTGTAACTCTGTGTATTTTGGAATGTATGCTTGAAAAGTAAATTTTGTAAAGTTTAAAAAATCGGGATCCCGGCACTTGTAAATACTTTATTAAATTACAAAGTTTAGTATTTAATGC
The DNA here is from genome assembly GCF_029168945.1 of Cannabis sativa. Taxonomy (NCBI): domain Eukaryota; kingdom Viridiplantae; phylum Streptophyta; class Magnoliopsida; order Rosales; family Cannabaceae; genus Cannabis; species Cannabis sativa. The sequence continues at coordinate 30,252,338 of NC_083605.1, forward strand.
AAAAGTTTTAATTTGACACGTTTTTCGAGAAATTTCTTTGATTAGCAAAGATTGCACAATAATTGAAAAAGCACTGTAGCGTGCCTTAGCATTAGGGCGTTACATTATATATATACGTATTTTATAAGTACAATAAAAGAATAAATTTCATTGTTATATGTATTTTATATTGATCTCTCTCTATATATAAGGATTATATGAATTAGAAAATATTTTGACAAATTTGAGTTTGATTAGAGAATTAATTACTTTCAAAATACGTTTTATATATTATGTCCAAACATATATTTTAAAAAAATAATGATTGTAAAAGATACATTCTTAATATGTAGTTAGGGGAATTTAGTTATAATAAAGTGTACAAATTATAAGAAGCATATATATACTTGCAAAAAGCTGCGTACGAGGCACGTATACTAAATTTTTATGCTAGTTTTTTTTATATATTATTTAAAAGTGATACAATTAAAAATTAAAGAAAAAATATTATTAGTTATTAGATGAGATTATTATTATGTGTATCTAAATATAGTTTATAATTTTGTCAATTAAAAGTGAATACCGGATGCAATATATAGTGTTTAAGAAAGCTTGATAATTAAAATATATTCTTAAGTTAATCCAAAAATAAACTAAAAATTGATGTTCCAATACTTAAGGAAACATTACTTAAATGGGTGTAAGATAAAAAAAAAAATTAAAAATCAATCTCTAAATTATTGATAATTGAAGATAGCATGTGTGTAAAAATTGTAGATAAGAAAACTAATGATACTCATTGGTAGATTTTAATCTTCATTTTCTTCGACAGAGACAATAAAAGAAAGAAAATAGTTAATCACCTGTCAGTGTCACCACCGTAGTATGCTATGTTGTTATAAACAAATGATATCCCCCGACAAACATCTTTTACCATATCACTGATCGTACCCCGGGGAAAATTTCTGCAATCAATTAGTCTTTTACCATATCTCAGTGAAAGCAATGTCAGTGGTCGTGACATCCACATGAGCCTTAATTAGTGTTTGCCACTTGCACACAAGCCTTCTCTTTCTTTAAGACAAGCGACCTCAACTTATCTGTGGTTAATGGTGATGTCAATTTCATATACTTTTGCATGATTATAGTTTTTTTGGTAAGGATATAGTTATAGTTAAATACATAAAACATTGACGAAAAATAAATAGTGTAAACATAAATAATTTTGAAATTAAAATAATAAGGTTCATAATCTTACCCAGAAGTTTGTGAGAACATTCTTCCCTTGAACATCTTCAACTCTCAAACAGATTTTCCAATAAGCATGATTTGCAACCTTTTGGAGATAAGCAATCTATTGTTAAGACATTCAGAAGCAATCTATCTGTGAGAGTATAAAAACATAAATTAAATATAAATGAAGTTATATAGTATGCACTCAATCAACTATACAACACAAAGAAAATAATGCAAATTAGCCCAATTAGATATATGAAATAACATAACAGTTGAGTTTAGCATTTCTTCAATCTAAATTACCTTTACCGAAATGAATACCATATAAAAATTTAACAAAAGAAATAACTAATTGATGTAAAATAAGGTTCTTGAGCAAGCAGTGTCATCCTAATCTCCTTAAGCACCGAAGTTATCATCATAATAAATTTAAATATCGACATAACTTTTACCATTGGTAGCCTGCTTAAATTTAAACCACCCAAAACTTAAATGCACAAAATGAAAGGATGAAAAAAAAAATAACGGCTTTAGTCTAGCTAGGAATCACATTTCTCTACCAAAACACCTAATAAAGTACAAATAAAGCTTTACATCCACACAAATACTAATAAAAAAGGTTTTTTATTAGTCTGAAAATTGTAAATCCATGAGCAACTAAGTTAAATCTTGAAGTGCCTATCCCAAAAATAATAATAATAAATATATCAAAAATATAAATAATAATCAAAATCATTAAAGCTTAAAATTTCAGTAGATAAATCTTAGTTCCCAAGAAGAGTTTTGCCAACTTATCTTTGGTTGAAGAGAGAAGGAGCCTTGATGTCATACCAGTCATTCTTGGCAAACGGATCGGTACTGCATTATACTATTGATATAAAAACTTGTTAACACAACTAAACTTTCATTCTCCAAAATCTAACTAAGAGTACCAATTTTGTTTCTCAAACATTAAGTATTTGAATTTTTTTAAGAAAAAAAAATTACAATAGAACAAAAAAGTGTGAATTCTACTTACGCCTTCTTCTTCCCTACCTTCTTACCCTTGAAAATCCTCTTGTTCATCCTAAAAAATTAAATAGCATGTGTGTGTGTGTGTGTGTGAGAGAGAGAGAGAGAGAGAGAGAGAGAGAGAGAGAGAGAGAGCTCCCGATTTTACAAGTAGATTAATCGACACATTTACATGCATAAGAATATATGCTAGAGAGGCAGAGAGGAGAGGTACCCGACGACATGGTTGGAGAGAATAGGAGAGTGGAGTAGACCTATCTTGATCAACCCATTGATTTGATTTTCAACAAATTTCCTTAAGTGAAGCTAAAAAATTGTTGACAGCAAAAACTTAGATCAGCAAGCTAATAATATATATATTCATGTACTCTTTCTTGGAAAGTCTCACTGCACCATTTATATATTCGTGTACAATATATATATATATATATCTGATGCCTGTATTAGTTTTGGCTCAAGCTAACCAAAGCTAATAAAAATTTAAGTAAAGAAGTTGTGTTAGTTTGGAGCCTGTATTGGGCATCCGAGTTGCATAGAGACTTTTAAAATCTTCCAATCAAAGATTATATCTATATCTATTATATATAAATGGTTATGGTATTGAGAAATAGTACCCAATAGTCAAAGAAGGAAGTGAGTGTGGTCTTGGAAATGGAGATAGAAGCAACCAAGTGGAGGAGTTTGGAGAGTTAAATATATTATTAGCTTGCTGATCCAAGTTTTTGCTGTTCACTAATATCTTCCCGTTATCCTTAATCTGTTAAATTCAAATATTTTTAGTTGGATGTATATGTATATATTATATAAGAGTTAGAAGACGAAAAAAAAAAAAAGGTGCGATTGGTTTATTTTACTTCTCGAATTATGTAACAGAAAAGTTAAAAAAAAAAAAAAATCGTTAAACTTGCTGTTACTTAACCACAAAAATAGTTAAACTAAGAATTAAAAATACACATCAATTTCTCATAAATCATTTTATTTTAAATAATAAACCATTTTATTTTTAATATAAATAAAAAGTCACTCATGAATTTCTCATAAACCAAAAATTCTGTTATATAAGCACACTTTATATAGAATAGATATCATTAATTATTTTTAAAACAAAAGCTAATCATGAAATTAAGGTTTCAATATATGTATTTTATTTATAAATGCGATTACATATAGATATAAATTTTATTTTTAAATATATATAACAAAAATAATTTTTTTATATAAAATATTTACATAATTTTTATTTTTATATATATAATAATATTATAAAATTAATAAAGAATATGTTGTTAAGTAATTGGAATATTCTGTTAAAGTTAACGTAGAAAATCAAAATTACCCTTAAACCGAAAATTCTGTTACATAATCACATCAATCAATATATCAATATATATATATAAACTAAAAGTATAAGTCGGTGACGTAGCGCTCCAAAATCTCTTCAAACACTTCTATCTATTTTCTCCTTAATTCTTTTATTTTTTTTTAATTTTTATTCAGTTTATAAATATTTATTGATTATCTAATTAAAAAATATTCATAAATATTATAATAGTTGTAATTATAAATTTTAATTAAAAATTAAAATCTATATCTTAGTCTTTAAATCAATGTTAATTCATTTCAAAAAAAAAAAATTTACACCAAAAATCTGTTTTGCACATTTTATACTGTTTTACCCCTACACGCCTACATTAATATTTTTACTTATCATCTTTCTTTTATTACACTAATACCACTTACACATCATTCCCATGCACAGACATGTGTGCCATCCCCATCACACATCAATCAACTCCCACTCTCTTCCCTCTCTTTTTTCCTTTTCTTTTCATTTGATTTTCGATTTTCTTTCAGTTTTTTTGTTTGGAAGATCAATAACCTCCATTTTTGAAGCATAACTACCCATTATTCATCACGTTTTTTTTCCTCTCATTTTTTGTTCTTCCAAAAATTTTCAACTCCCACTCAGCCCACGATTCCTCACGTTATTTTTCCTCTCAGTTTATTCTTGTTTCCAATTTCTTTATAAAATGGCCATCACTCGTTCATCCTCATCTCCTTCCCCAGTTCAGAAAAAAAAATCGAAAAATGGGCTTGAAATCTTTGGCTAACAAAGCAAAGGGTAAACGTCCGATTGTTGAAGAGGAGGATTCTGATTTTGCTCCTCCTTTGACCAAGCGTGGGAGGCCACATACTAAGAAGAAATCGAAGCTCAATGTGGAGGAGCAAATGGTTGAAGAAATTTCTGGTAAAAAAGCTAGTGCCTCTACCGAAGTTCGAACAGAGGTTGGTTTTCAGTTTCATTTTCGTTTCCCCCTTTATGAACATTTTAGTGTTTTTCCAGATTTTGCGTTTTTTTGTTCATTCTGCTTTGTGAAATTTTAGGGTTTCCTTTTTTAAATTTCGTTTGATCATGTTTAATTTTTTAAGTCTTTATTGTTGGTTTTGAGCAATTTATTTTTTTATTTTCTGGGTTTGGTTTTTAAATTTCATTTTGTTTTCTTTATTTACAGTGTTTGTTTGTGTTTTAGGTTCTGTATTTTGTTTTCGTTTTAGTGTGTACAAACAGTTGTCTGTAGTTTCTTATTAGTTTTTTTTATAGTTTAATGTTGTTATGTTTGATGTGTTTTTCGATTTTCATTGGGTCTAGTTGTTTGCTGCTAGTTTTTAGGTATCAATATGATTTCAGATGTTTGCAGTTTATATTTGTATAGTTGTATCTGTATGGTAGTTTTTTTTTTGGTTTTTTATAGTGTTATTTTAGTTGCCATACTGCATTATTCACAATTAATAATTTATTGTGGCCATTTTGGTTATGTTGCAGGTCTGGGACTACAAATTTAGTCCATCTGATTACTATAGGTCTAAATGTGTTTGCACTAGTATTTTTTCTATCATAGATAATATTAAGAAAACCATGTTTGTTAATTTACTGTCCATGTTTCGTTAAACTCAATTTGGTCATTTTCTAGATATGCCTGAGTTTGTTTTTCATCCCCAAGTTGTTCATAGTTTATTACTAAGGGCAGTTTTCAAGCCCAATCCTAAAGAGTTTTGGGCTAAGGTTGCTGGCGGTTGCATACGGTTTAGTGCTGAGGAATTTTATTTGATTTTTGGAATTGATTGTTTCGGTGATTGCAGCAAGTTGTTGTTTTCACAAGAATAAAATCAGTTGGTAGAAATCTATTTTCGTGGTGTAAAAACCATTGACCACAAAGCCATTGAGGATGCTTTTTTGGGTAGTAGGTGGGGTTTGGATGAGTCCCTTGGATTGAAAATGGTTGTGTTGTATTTTATTCAGTGTTTCTTCTTAGTAATACTCCTGATAAAGAAGTATCTAGGTTTGATCTAGATGTTGTGGATAGCGGTCGGTGGGACGAGTATTGTTGGGGTCGGGAATCCTTTGAATTGACTATTGATTCATTCAAAGGTAGACTTCAGCATGGGATTATAATGAAAAATAAGAAGGCAGACAAGGGAGGCCAGTATGATGGTTGGTATAGGGCTTTGGGATGTTCGTGTGTTTTTACGGTTTGGTTTTATGAATGTTGTCCTGCTATGATCAACTCTTTCTGTAAAAGAGTTTCATCTTCGATTCCAAGGATTCTGAATTGGAGCAACACCATTGTCACCAAAAATCCAACTCTTCGAGACTTGAAGGGCAAGATTTTTGAGCAGAAAGCTCATACTCATGAGTATGTGGATCAATGAGTTGCAAGCTCATACTCACGAGTATGTGGATCAAAGAGCTGTAGACTCATTGTCTACTCGTTCTAAACAGTTCCATTGTGTATTCTATTTATCTTGAAATTCCATTTTTAATAATTACCAAGTGAAATTATCAAACAATTTAATAATGCGGAACTGTAGTAAAATTGTTTGAACAGAACTTATCTCTATTCTATTAGACATAGAATCTAAAAAATAGAAATATACTGCAAAGTAAAATGAAGAAAATTAAAATGACACACAACATTTTATACGTGGTATCAGCAACTCTTTTGAATCGCTCCTAGTCCATGCCGCCACGCCCATAGAATGAAATTTATTAATGAATCTCAAGTGTTTACAAAACCAAATTGACTTATACAAATAAAGACTCTTTCTTTGAATTTGTCGCGATTGTTGTAATCTATTCTTCTAATCGAATTTCTAAAGTGTCGAGACCTTGAGCTCCCTTCAATCCGTAGCACTTGCACACTTCATCCCGAAGAGTGTCTCACTTGAAATCTTCCTCCCAAAGAGTGTCTAACTTGCAGTCTTCCTCTTGAGGAGTGACTCGCTTGCAATTTTCCTCCCGAAGAGTGACTAACTTACACTCTTCCTCCCGAAGAGTGACTAACTTGAAATCTTCCTCCCGAATAGTGACTCACATGCATTTTTCCTCCCAAAAGGTGACTCATGAACAAGACTTCTCCCGAAGCTTGATTAACAATATCCAAAGTGTTCAACCTGCACAATTTCAACAAGGAACAATACAGAGTAACACAATAATAATATATTAAGAACTTGTTGGACTCAAGTTCTTCACACAACAAAGAAAACACTCTCTAACTTTGAAAAGTAATTTAGAAACCCTCTAGGTCGTGGTCAAGAAACCAAGAAGCCACTAGGTCAATAAATAAAAATCTTCCCGAAGAGGAAAGTAAAAATCTATTTAAACAGACAGTCAATCTGTTCAAACAGATACAGTGAACCTGGACAGTTTTTCAGCAAAGTTTCCATAAACAAATAGGGCAACTTTCATAACATTAATATCTGCAGATGTACACGGTTTCTTGGTCAAGAAATCAGAACAAAATAAATAAAATATGAATAAGAATTTCCTTAAAAAGTAAAGGATGAAATCATATATTCTATAAAAGGAACACTCATATTTATTCACAATAAGTCAAAAAGGAATAGGATCTAATTTTGAAAAGGCTTTTCACACAAAAAAAAGAAACTATATTTTTGAATTTAATGAATAAACAATTAGACACAATTTTGAAAATACCACAAGTATTATTTTTGTCTATTTTATCAAATATTCCAATAAAAGATTTTACAATCTCTCCCCCTTTGGCAATTTGATAGATAAACATAAAACAAAAGCCTGCAACACACATGTTAGAAACAAGTAAAGAGAAGAACTCCCCTTCCAAGCATGCATAACTTAAAACACACATGAGAAAGAAACTAAAACTCAACTCCCCTTCAAAATAAGAAGGTCTGGAGTTACATATAACAAAATAAATAGGTTTTTGAGTCTAGTCTCCCCCTTTATGCCTTTTAAAGTAGCCAGAGTACCAAAAGCAAAAAAGAAACAAACATGCCAAACCTAAGACTAAAGAAAGTATCAATGTTCTTAAGAATGGAGACAAAAAATAAAAGGACAAGAAAAACTAAGCTTATGGGGCCTTAGACAAGGCTTTAATAGCATTTAGAATTGAACGTTAGAGTCCCTCAAGAGTCATTACACGATCAGTTAAGGCATCAAGGGAAGCTCGAACACCAGAGAGTTCCGCAGAGATATATGTTGAAGCAGTTGGAGTAGGAGCTTCTGCAGGAAGATCATCTGAAGCAAACACCAGAGATTGAGGCTTGGATTTCTTTGATGATGAGGCTTCAACAGTATCAGGAATTTATGCAGATGCCTTGTAAGATGCAGCGGTGGCAGGAGCCACCAAATCTTCATCCATTTAAACTTCTTATTACCTTGAAGGATGTTGAAGAAAGGAACACACTTGTCTGTTGACTTTAAAAGAATCTACTGAGTGCGGCTATCCGACTAGTCAGGCTTTGCACTTCCTTCACCTTTGTTGGCAACTTCATATCCAAGAGGGCTTCAACCTTCTCTGGAATAGCTTCTATTCCTCAAGCATTAAATATAAATCAACAAAACTTACCCGAGCTAACACCGAAGGAACACTTTTAGGGATTGAGTTTCATGGTATATTTTTTAAGGATTTTGACGCATTCGTCCAAATCCTCTACGTGCCCTCCAACCTTACTGGATTTGACGAGAATGTCATCCACATATACTTCCATATTGTGTCTGATCTAGTCTTTGAACATCGTATTAAGTAACCTTTGCAGGTAGCTCCAGCATTCTTGAGACCAAACGACATGACTTTGTAGCAGTATAGACCAATGTCTATTCAAAAACTAGTGTGCTCTTGGTTAGGTAGATGAATTCTTATCTAATTATACCCTTAATAGGTGTCCATAAAACTTAGGATTTCATGCTCCACTATTGCATCCATGAGCTGATCGATTCTTAGAAGTGGAAAATAGTCTTTTAGACACACCTTATTGAGTTTGGTGAAGTCGATACACACTCGCCATTTAATGTTTGGCTAGGGTAATAGTACGTTATTAGCCACCTAGGATGGATAGAAAGCTTCAATAATGAACTTATTTATGCGGAGCCTTTCTTCCTCTTTTTTTAGTGCTTGTGCTCGTTCTTTGTCCATCAATCCCCTTTTGTGTTAGATGGGACAAAAGTTTGGATCAATGTTGTGGGCATGAGACATGATAGCTGGATCAATCCCGACTATGTCCTCATGCCACCAGGCAAAAATGTTGAGATTTTATTTAGAAATTTTATTAAAGCTAATTTTATTCCAAGTAACAAACCCTTGCACGTCTTGAGTTTCTTGGTCAGGATGGTGGGATAAATCTATACTTCTTCTAGTTCTTCTACTGGCCCAACAATTCTGTTTGTTTCCCCAAGTCAGGGATCCATATCTTCATCCCTGCCTTGGACAAATTCTTATTGGGCGATGCTTTTTCCCTTCTCTGAACTTTGGCCAGAGGTATCCTCCTTTTTTGCCTTAGATAGGGTAAGATTGTAGTATTTTGGTGCAGCTCTTTGATTTCCCATCAGACCGCCCACTCCACTCTGTGTTGGAAATTTAATGCACAAGTGAAAGACTGATGTGATGGATCTTAAGTCATATAAGGCTGGTCAGCATAACATGGCATTAAAAGTTTAAAGAATTGTGTCATTACTGTTTTGCTCGTCGACGCTTGTCCTACTGAGAGTGGTAAGTAGATTTGTTCAAGTGGTGGTACACTTTGGCCAGAGAATTCGTAGTCTAGCTGAGTGCAAGGAACCAAATCCTTAAGTTGAAGCCCCATATTTTCATATGTTGTTTTAAAAAAACTATTTGAGGAAGCCCATTATCAACCATTTTTTGAGCCACCATTTTATTTTTAATTTGCACTTAAATGACCAAAGGATCATAGTGTGGATAAATAATGTGGCCAGAGTCTACTTCATTAAAAGTTTTGACTGGTTGTCCAACACATGGTTATTTAGGCTTTCATTCTTTTACAGCCATAACTGCATCAATTTATTCATATTGTAAGGCTCTTGCATACTTTTCTGTAGCTTTGCCTGAGTCTCTAGCAAGGTGGAGGCCCCCAATGATACTCTAGAGATGTTCGTCCACTTGTTGAGGTATTAACTGGTTTTGAGTGTTATCTATTTCGGTGACCCTTTGTTCTTGATCAGTCTTGACATATTTTTGCAAGTGCAGGCTATTTTTTGTAATGAGGAATTTTTTGGATTTTCTGCCCTAAATAAAACTCATTTCAATTAATCAGATTTACTAATTAATAAAAGATCAGAAATCATTTTATGTTGCGTGATTCACATGATTTAATTCTTGATTATATTTAAAGTGTAAATTCTATTAAATCCAGAACATATAATTATTCATGATTATAGAGTTGTCATTACAGTGGAATATAATCATGATTATATGTTTAAAAGTTTAAATCCCATGATTTTTCAGTACACTAAATTTAGACTGACATGATAATCGGCGATAAGGTATACTTACACCTTGGATAACTGTTATGTCCTTTCCAGGGCATTGGCAAAGTATACCAGTATCGGATGTATGGAGTATACATTGGATTGGACCGATATAGATCTTCGATAAGATATCATAAACTTACCGTTATATCTTTCTAAGTCAATATCACAAGTTGATCTTAGGTCTATAGATCTTAATCCTGATATGGTTAGGTTCAATCTTAGTTGTATTACTTATGTTCTTCAATTTGTTTGTTAAATTCGACCAATTGGATCTTCTCGTGACATACAGATTAAGGATATGGTAGTTCAATTGAGTGGGAGCGCTAATCATTGATATGGAATCTATAACTTCTATAAGTATTTAGAAGTGAAACAATGATTTCCTTTGAGCTTGGCTCGATAGAGATAAATGATTGGGGTCTCATTTTAGTAATTATATTAGTTTACTTAAATATCATTTATAGGTAACTAAGTGTTTTAAGGATAAAATACATTGAAGGATAGAACGGTAAATTTCCCTATTCGATGTAGATCATCTATAGAGGATTTTTGACTATTAAGATTGTAACAATGGATAATCATAACGTATTTATATCTAGGTACATATAGAGTGTTCTATATAATTGAAAGTGCAATTCTGAATCTATAGTGGCGCAAGGAGAAATTAATAAGTTACGGAATTTTCTTGGTAAATTCTAGATCTACTTATTGGATGCTCGGTTACATAGGACCATTGTTCCCTCAATAGTTGAAATAATACTGCTTGTAGACTAAGTTAATTTGTTTTGATTAATCAATTATAATTCTAAAATTAGACTATGTCTTATTTATGAATTTTCACTAAGCAAGGGCTTAATTGTGAAGAGAAGAGGTTTTGGGGTTAATTTTTTAATTAAGAGACTTTGTATGGTCTAATTAATAAATAATATAAATGACAATTTTATTTGATAATTAATTATAATTATTAAATAAATATTTTTGGCATTTATAGGTTTAAAATTAGAAAATATGGTATTATTGAAAGAAGAATACATGGTTGAATAAAGTGGCAAAATTGTAACTAGTAAAGGGCCCTTAAGTGGCCGGCCACTCTAGTGATTTTTTGCCTATTATTTTGTTCTTTTTTAGTCCATATAATTCAAACCTAAACCCTAGCTGAAATACTATAAAAGGAACATGATGCTCTCATCTCATCCAACACTTTCAACCTACCAAATCTAGTTTCTAACTCTGTCAGACAACTAGTAGATGGGAGACACCTTCTATAGTGATTTTTAGCCTCCTTCATTGTGCTTCTAAACTCTTATGTTTTAATTCCATCGTATTAGAAAATTCATATTTAGGATGTTAGTGTAACATACTTGTTAGTAAATCTAGATCCTGGTAAAACAATCCCAACAACTAGTCTCATAGTCATTGTAATGATTTACTTTCATCTAATATGGATTCAAAATAATGTTTTGTTGATTTAGATGTGTTCATGTTGGTTTATGTGTTATTTGATAATTTTATGTGAATTACGAATTTTTCCATGAATATAATTTTATTTTCGTTCTGAAAATATTTTATTTGGATTCCTTGTAAAAAAAATTAAGCAATTTTGATTTTTATGGAAGTTGATTCTAATAAAAATTGACAAAGTTATGGTGTTTTGAAAATCCGGATGCACATGGTTCAATCGCACGCACAGGAGCACTCGGACAAGGTGCTCTTGCACTCGCGTGAAGGGGACAAGCTTTATCTGAATGTTGGACATGACCCTAGGCTTCAGACACGAGACGCTGAGTCTCGTGCACACAGAGGCTGCACACTCCGTGTTTTGCTGCACAAAGGACCTTGCAAAGTCCATCTTCGCGCGCGCATCATGGCTGCTTGCAGCCTGGTTGTGGGCAGCAAAGGTGCTTTGCACCAAAATTCAACTTTTGGGGGGATATTTTCCACCAATTTCAAATTTTTTGCTTTTCAAACAACAAATATCAATATAAAATATTATTTTTATCATTTAAACTTAAATGTCAATTTTTAAATTAATAATATTTAATTATTTAATAGATTATTATTAATTTTTGATATTTTGAGGTTTAAATTTAATTTTTTTTATATATATTTTTAATTATGGTCAGATTTTAAAATTTTATTAATTTTTTTAATATTTATATATTATTTTATTACAAAGTTAGATATTTTAATATTGGGTATATTTTAAATTCAAAGATAGCAATAACCTTTTAATTTGAAATATTATGTTAAAATTATCTTATAAGATGAATTAAATAATTAATAAATTTGAAATTAACCTAGATAATTTTATATACATCCTAACCATAACATTTCAAATTCATAAATTAGTTATTTGGTGAAATATTAAATTGTTTATAAATTATAAGTTAGAAAAATGATATTTTATATCATTTTACTTATTAGAAATTTATAAATAATGTTATAAATATTTAAATAACCTAGATATTTTTGTAGGAATTTAAAAAAAGCTTAATGTGAGATATTTTGACATATAATTTGGATAATTATTATTTGTTTATTATTTTATTCTTAAAATACTAATTGTCTAACCATATTTATTTTAAAATTTGTTTATTTTGTTATTTTAATTTTATTAAATTATAAGATTAGAACATGATATTAAAAATATCTAATTGTTATTTTTAAATTATTTATCTTATTAAATATTTAATTTAATTTGATAAAGTAATTTAAATAAAACCTTGATATTTTTAAAATTAGTTTGAATTTTAAATTTTGAAAAGATATTTTAGGTTGTTTCAACAACCTTAAATTTTCAAAATTTAGTTGGTTAGTTAAATGACAATTTAATTATATAAGTAATAAATATCTTATTTCACATTTGTTACATGGATAATGTTTGTTTTATTTCAATTATTTACAATATTAATTTTTTTTAACAAACCTATTATTTATTTGATCTAAATTGCTATGATTAACTTGTTGACAGATCTAATGATCTGTTTTTAATCATACTCCAATTGTTAACAGATCATATAAATAATTTGTAGCAGGTAAATTTTGTAATTTCTTTCATCTGTGATAAACCTAGAAACATGATAGGGCCCATCCTAATAGGTTTGACCTGTGTGAGCCTATATGTTTGCTTTTGGGCTTAGATGTATATAGGAAGCCCATTTATTTCTAGATATTTAAATAGACTAGGTTGCTAAAATAAAATATCACCAATGATAGTTTTATTTAGACCCAATTAGTATTGGGCTTATTCAATCAATAACAATTATTTAATGAAATGTTAAATTCTAGCAAACTTACAAAAATACTGACTTTTGGCCCAATCTTTACGGGAGTACTATCACACGACAGAAATTAATTTTATACTGTCTTGGCCATTTTTTTTCTTTTATACTGTAAACACCAAAAAAAAAAGAGGCCTCCATCTTCCACACCCACGGACAGAACCACCACAGGAACACTAGAACAATCAAAAAACAACCATTAATTTTAGTGAGATTAAGAAAAAACAGTGAAATCGATGTCAAATAAATAATCATGGTAAAATAACTGTAAAACAACCCTAAAATATATCAAACAAAAGAAAGAAAAACATGATTAAAAAAACTAAAAAAACATTCTGCACAACCTCAATACCCAATGCAATAGCAATTATATTTGCAAGTCCAATCTTAAAAAATCAGAACAAAAAAACTACTAAAACAACACAAAAACATATATAAAACAATAAGCAGATATAATCACTTAGAAAAACATAAAAGAACCACACACACCTCAAAACTTTGTTCCTAGTGAGCTCGTCAAATATATTTTTAGGATAACCAAAATAAAAAAAATAACTACAAAATAACCATAGAGAAGGAAGAAGAAATGTATTTTATAGTCTCCATCTTCCACACCTACGGAAAGAACCACCATAGCACCACGAGAACACCTAGAAAATAATTATTAATTCCAGCAAGATGGAGCAAGAACAGTGAAATCGACATTAAAAAAATAAATTATGGAAAATAATCGTAAACAACACTAAAACAAATAAAAAAAATAAACGCAGTATACTGCAGTATAAAACTTATAAAAATACACAGTAAAAAAATAAAAAATACCGACTGACATTATTTTTGTAAAAAAATAACAAAAATTAGTATACCATGTAAATTTCCCTTCTTAATATTAATATACCAAATAATAATAATAATCACCAATATTATTTTACAATATTGTATTATATTTCAAAATTCACCAATATTATTGTACAATATTATTATTATACACATAATAATAACAATAACAATATTTACCAAAATTAAATAAAATAACATAAGTATTTAATTATATATGATAAGCATTATACACATGCCAAAGAAATGAATTATAAAAATCTTATACATATTTAAATATGTAAAATTGCAAAATAGCCTCAACAGTCCAATTTATAAAATACTCTTCCGAACTAGCAGATATTAGCAGTTCCCACAAATTTTTATTGAATAATAGAAAAAAGATTTTTATATCAAAATTCCACATTCTATAATCAATGCGCGGTGATCTAGTTCTTGAATGTGACATGATGGAGTTATTGACCATTGAATCAGTGGCATGACAATTCCTATTTCATTATGAGGCCAACTTCAATGACCGTTACTTATATGGTTGACAAAATAGTGTTTGATCTAATCATAATGTATGATGTGGCATGAGAGAGAAAAAAGAGCTAAAGAAAAGATTTCAAAAATTGCACTAGTGCCCTCTTTATTTTTAATTAAAAAAATAAAAAGAAAAATTTTAATTGACTAAAAAATAAAAAATGTGTTAAGTGAGATCTATTGGACAACTATTTTTATTCATCTATTAGAGATGTCGTGAAACTACTCCACTCGTTAACTACTTTGTGTGTTTAATTTATTTATTATCATTTTATGAGAACTTTATGAAGTCATTATTTTATTTTAGTTAACCAAAAAGTTGATCAACATACATTATTATGATTTATGAACTAAGTACGATGGGCCTAGCCTAGGAGATTGATTGGAGTTGTCATGGTAGAACTTTACATTTCTTACCATAATTGCTACAACATTTAAGAGATCCAAGCCAACAAAGCCATCGGTCACCGACACCATGTCGGTGTTTAACTAGGATTCGCTATATGGGTAAAGTGCTTCTTTATTACTCACTAATTTAAGTGAAATCTAAACTAAATATTCTTTTTATTTTATTAACCTTTAAACCAAATATTCTTATTATACACTAGAGAAATGCTAAAGAGCACTATTGGTGCCTAACACCTTCTTATGTGTCAATATGGCTATTAGTTCAACTAAGTATCGGGTCTCATATAATTTAATATAATAGTTTTTAAGGAGTATCGCTAACTAATCGCAACGCGACATGTCGCAAAGGTGCTAGCCATCACTGATGCCTAATAGCAATACTCTATACACTATATGCAAAAGAAAAAAAAATACTCCAATTTTAAAGTTCTTGAAATTTGTTTCCAAAACACAGCTGAAACGCTTTTCTATTATTGTTTGAATGTCCACATTGATAATGCATAGAAATTTAATACATACATAATGATGATTGACTATTCTAATTAATTTTGAAATAAAACTTATACATCTTACCATACACTTCACTTTTAAATAAAACTCAGCTTATCGTTCTTCCTTCTTAATGTATTTTTTTTAGTGACGTACTATGATATGTTTTCTAGTTATTCATGAAACAAATAATATATATAAATTTTAGAATTATTACTAATTTATATTGTGCTAATTTATATAGAAAAGTATAATTTTATTGAGCATTGCTATTGGATAATGGTATTAGTGATACCTAAGCACTTCTAAACATGTCACTTTGTAATTGACTAGTGATATTTCTTAAAAATTATTATATTAAACTATATAAAATTTGATACTTAATTAAACCAATAAAAATAATAATGTTAGAAATTTATTGGAGTCACAATTGTATATATAAAAATATGTGTTGGGTCATCAAATAAATAAGTCAAATTTATGTGATCTATTTTGGAATAAAGTCTATGACTTAAGGGCATGATTGTCATGTTTTTAATATGTGGATACTATAAGGACAATTTCTATTTTGATGAAGAGGCAAATAAAAATAGTCAATAAATATTACCAACAGTTTTGTCTGTTGGTAATACAACAGGTAATGGTCCCATTTGTATATGCCCATCACCAAGAGAAAAAGTTTCAGAGAAAGACTTTGATGCAAATTGGAAGCGATTCAATGGAACTAATACAGTGTTGAAACTAAAATATAGTTTGTTATTTTAAAATATATAGAAAAGTAAAAATTTTGTGACAAATATTATCGTTATAATTACTAAAAAAATAAATTTATTGTATGATTATTTTTTTGTATTTTTTATTTCATAAATTTATATTCTAATAAATAATTATAAATATTTTTACTAAATAAGTAAAATATTATAAATTATGATCGTTTGTTATTTTTTTAATTATTTTTAAATATAAATAAAATAATTTTTTAATTCCTACTCTATCGCCATAATTTTTTTATTGCTTCATTTAATTATTATAAGATATTATTATTAATTACTATAAAAACAATTGATTATGTATTCATTAATTTAAACATAATTAGATTCTATTATATCATTAGATAATGTTTTAGTAGAGGTATTAAAAATGACTTTATATAGAGTCCTTTTTTTTTTAAATAGGTGTCATTATTTCATTTTATTTCCATATTTAATTTTATTTCTCTAATTATAATCTATTATAATTATTTATCAAAAATACTCATATTCACCAAAAAAAAAAAAAATTTTTTTTGGTGGATATAATTTGAGAGGAGAGATATGCACAACTTTTTTTTGCATTGTTTTTTGACCTCGCCATTAGAGAATTCTTGAGTCTCAACCTCTATTTTTCTTTAAAAAAAAAAAATAAAGTTCTTAGTTTTAGTTATAGTTTAGGTTCTTTGATAAGTAACTTTTAAAAATTTTTACAGAAAAAGATGAAGGAGAAGAAGAGAGAAGTGAATGATAGTGTTTTTTTTTAAAAAAAAAAATGATAGTAATTTTTAACAAATAATTATGTATGTAAAAAAATTAAATAAGGAAATAATATTTAATGAAAATAAAATAATATAATGACACATATTAAAAAAATTGACTCTACATAAAGTTGTTTTTAATACATCTACTCAAGCATTATCCTATATCATTATTTATACTTTATTGTTGTAAGTATATCAAACGTCTTAAAACAGAAATGAATAAAAAATATGTAAAAGAAAAAAAGGATAAAGAAAAAAGAATATAGAATAATAGGATGCTGCATTTCAAAAAAAAAAAATAATAAATAAATAATAGGATGATGCCTCATATTTTTTGGCTTATAAATATATAGAGATATTAGATAAATATATAAATTAATATAAGAGTACTTTGTTAGAATAATTTATATATTTTTTGCCCATATATTTTTCGAACAAAAGTTAGTGTAAAAATACTTTGTTTATAGTTTAGAAGTATACTAATCATGTAGTTCTTAATCCATATGAGATTTTTATAAATAACAATAAAAAAAAACTTACAAAGAAGTCATATATCTCAATTCTCAATATCTACAAATATATATCAAATAAATTAAATTTATTAAAATTCTTTTAAAAGTAAAAATGGATCAAAATATTTTAGGATGTTACCTCATTTTCTTTAGTGCTTTCTTTTATATTTATATATATGGGTGACTATTCAATGGTTACATTTTTATTGTAACCATGTGGCTATATTTTTCTTTGACCTGTAATAGCAGGTTACTAATAGGCAGACATTCCTTTTTTAGAATTAATTAATTATAATGAACCATTTTCTTAAAATAATTAATTAAATATTTAACAAGATCTCTTTTAGCAATTAATATTTATATTTCAATTCTTATTCTAATTATTTTACTAATTAAACCATTTAATTATAATATTTAAAATAAAATTTACTTTTTTACAAAAATTAAACTTCTTTTGACACAAATTAAAATTCTCTTCTTATAATAAGTTTTTAAATAATTAATTATTTTTAAATGATATTTAATTATTTTGTTACAATTAGATGAACTAAGTATGAGGCCTCAAGCTAGTCAATCGATAACAAGTGTAGCCATTTTTTTCCTAAGAAATTCTTCAACTTATTTCACTTTTTTACTTTTTAAATATTTAAATAAAAAATTAAATAAGTAAGTGTAATAATTGAAATTTAAGATTACAAGTATAATAAAATTTAAATTATGAAATTATATGTGTTTAATTTTAAATTATAAAAAGTTTTGCTATAAAATTTTAAATAATTTAAGTGCAAAAAAATAAATTGCTAAAAAATCTTTATATAGTAATAAATTGCAAAAAAATTAATTAATAATTATAATTAATTTAATTTTAAAATATAATTAATCTTAATTAAAGTTTATAAGGAAATAAATTATTAGGTTACTTTTAGGTTACAAGTTATTTATTATTTATTTTTATTTAATTTCCAAATTAATCACAACCATTTAATAGTAATCCAATGACTTAAAAAAATGTAACTATGATGGTTACAATAATAATGTAACCATTGAAACCTCTTCCTTATACATATATATATAGATATTGATTTATTTGTTAAAAACTAATTTTTTTTATTTTAAATATTTTGCAAAAATTGAAAAATAGAAAAATATGTGTAAATAAATTATATCTATCAAGTGTCTTGTTATTCTAATAAATATTATATATTAATAAATCAATATAGTTTTAATTATTTAAATAAAATTAAAATAAAGAATTATAAGAAAATAATTTTTAATATAAAAAATAATTAAATTAATTTTTTTATAATCATTTTAAACTTGAAAAAGATTGAAAAATACAAAAATGTATTTTGCATTCACTTTAAAAAACTTGCAACTTATTGGGCAAGATTAAGTTCATCAATCACCCATAAAAAAAAATTAGACAAAGGAAAGTAACGTAGTAAGAATATTATTTATAACCTACAGAGATTAAACCTAAACAATCTTTAAACAATGTGGGACTTTTAGTTTGTACATATAATTTGGTTTTCAAACAAAATAGGAAAATGTGTTAAGAAAATAGGAAAAATGGAAAGAAAAAATTATAAGAGGACACATAGACACTCTTTGTGCTTTCCTTTATATTGATATATAGATTATTATTATTTTATTAAAATAAATAATAGTTTTAATTATAATAATAATACAGTAACAATTAAATTCAAATTTTTGTTTAGAATTTATTAAAAATATCTAATATTTAATTAAATTAATTGAAACAAAATATCACCAAAGTGATCTCTTTTGTGTAGATAAATTTAATAAAAATATTAAGATAATTGTGTATATGGAATTCATGTATTTATTAACGGACCCAAAGGTAAGTTAATATTTGATCGAGTTTCATATATACCTGTGGTGATAAATGTGTGATAATTATAAGGTATTTTGTGTGAATAATATGTTAGTCCAAAGATTGCATATTTTTTGGCATAATTTATTGTCAATATTTAATCACTACAACAAGAGTATTGCTTAGAATTAATATTACTGTCCAAAGACTTAATATTAATGTTGTGTCTGGTATCTTGAGATGGGATTAACCATTATTTGAATTTATTGTTTTATTTGGATTCTTATATGAGCATGTTATTTATGTAATTGTATTGTTCTTTTCAGTTGTTGCTAGTGTATCTGCTAACCTTAATTCTGTACCGGTCCTTAATGGTAATAACTTTAAGGACTGGAAGGAGAACAATTTTATTGCTCTTGGCTGCATGGATCTTGATCTTGCATTAAGGATGGATCGTCTTGCTCCTCTTACGGATACTAGTACCTCCAAGCAAAGGAGGATATATGAGAAGTGGGACCGTTCAAACCACATGAGTCTTATGATCATTAAGCGTGGCACACCTAAGGCTTTTAGGGGAGCAATGTCCGAGGAGGTCACCGATGCCACAACTTTCCTTGCTGAAATTGAGAAACGCTTTCCAAAAAGCGATAAGGCGGAAACAAGTACTCTTTTAAAGAAACTTATTTCCATGAAGTTTAAGTGCAAGAAAAACATAAGGGAGTACATTATGGAAATGTCTCACATTGCTTCAAAGTTGAAGGCACTAAAGCTTGAGCTTTCTGATGACTTGCTTGTGCATTTAGTGCTTATCTTTCTTCCTCCACAATTCAGTCAATTCAAGGTCAGTTACAACAGCCAAAGGGAGAAGTGGACTCTGAATGAGCTTATTTCATTTTGTGTTCAAGAGGAAGAAAGATTGAAGCAAGAGAAGACTGAAAGTGCTCACTTGGCAAGCACCTCTAAAGATAAGGGCAAGAAAAGAAAGAATGAGGTTGCTAAGGATAAAGGTCCTGCACATAAGAAACAAACTCAAGCCAACAATAATGATGCTTGTTTCTTTTGTAACATGAAAGGACACATGAAGAAGGAATTGTTGGGTTTTATGCCCTAAATAAAACTCCATTTCAATGTAATCTATTTTATTTAACAGCAATTAAGAAACAGAAGTATTTTTCATTCATTTGTGTATGTTTTTAGTTCACTTTATCAATTGCTTGTCTATTTGATTTATAAATTCATCTTAAACCCTTTTCACATACTTGATCCTGTTTATTGTGTTGTCATCACATTGGAAAGTAAACATGATTATGTGAATAAAGTTTCCTAGATTTATTAGACACAAGGTTTTACTGATATGATAATCTACAACAAGAGTTTACTTGCATTTGGAGAAATGCTATGTTCTTTCCAGAATATTGGTTAAAGTAAAGCTCAGGTTGGATGCATGGAGTATGCATCGGAAGGCACCGATATTGAACGTTGACTTAGATTTAATTAAACTTACCGTAAAATCTATTCAAGTCAATATCGCCAAGTTGATCCTAGATCAAATGTTCTTAATCCTGTTATGATTAGGCTCAATCTTGAAAGGCTATTCGTGTTCTTTGATTTATTAGTTAAGCCTACTTTTAGGTCAGGGTAATACGTACATTTTGGGAACACGGTAGTGCAATTGAGTGGGAGCGCTAACATAAACATGGAATCTATAGCTTCTATCTGGCGAATAGTAAGCAAAGGATGATCTCCTTCGAGCTTGACCAAAGGAACATAAATGGTAGAGTACTCATTTCACATAAGCTGAAATATTATTTATACGGGGTCAAGTGTTTTAAGGATAAAATACATAGTAGGGTGTTACGGTAATCTAATCCCTTTACAGTGTAGATCATTCATATAGAGGATCATTGATCAAATTAGGATTATAACAATGGATAACTAATGATGCGTCTATATGGTGGAACATATAGAACATTCTATATACTGAGAGTGCAATTCTAAGTTCTATGCGTGGATTCAACGAAGAATTAATAAGTTAGTGAATTTTAGTGCTAAATTCTTGATCTACTTATTGGAAGCTCGGTTATATAGACCCATGGTCCCCGCACTAGTTGAGATAATATTGTTTGTAAGACTCATGTAATTGGTTTTGATTAATCAATTATAATTCTCAAATTAGACTATGTCTATTTGTGAAATTTTCACTAAGTAAGGGCGAAATTGTAAAGAAAGAGTAGTTAGGGTCATATTTGTTAATTATGATACTTTGTATGGTTTAATTAATAAATATGATAAATGACAATATTATTTAATAATTATTTATAGTTATTAAATAGTTAGAATTGGCATTTAAATGGTTGAATTAGAAAATTGGCGTTTTTGAGAAAATCAGATACAAAAGTGTTAAAATTGCAAAATTGCAAAAAGCAAGGCCCAAACCCAATAAGCCATGGCCGGCCACTTTTGTAGGCAATTTAAACTGATATTTTCATTCTTTTAATGCTAAATAATTCAAACCTAACCCTAGTGGAATGCTATAAATAGATAGTGAAGGCTTCAGGAAAATTACACTTTTCATTCAGAAAAACCTGAGCCTCTCTCTCTACCTTGGCCGCCACCCTCTCTCTCTCTTCTTCCTTGATAATTTCGAAACCCTTTAGTGATTAGAGTAGTGCCCACACACAGCAAGCAATACCTCAATCATAGTGAGGAAGATCGTGAAGAAAGATCATCAACAAAGGAGTTTCAGCATCAAAGATTCAGAGAAAGAGATCCAGGTTCAGATCTTGATAATACTCTACTACAGAAAGGATACAAGGGTTAGAGATCTGAACGGAAGGAGTCATTTAATTCTGCTGCACCCAATGTAAGGTTTCTTAAACTTTATACGTGTTTATTTCATCGTTTTAGAAAGTTCATATTTAGGGTGTTAATAAACATAATTGTGAGTAGATCTAAGATCCTGGTAAAGTAATTCCAAAAACTAGCCTCAGAGCCATGATAATTGATTTGCTTGCAAGAAATTTGAACTTTAAAACGATTGTTTGATGTTTTGGATGGTATCATGTTGTATTGAGTGTTATTTGATGATTGATTGATGTTTGTGAATTTTCGTAAAAAATAGTTGAATATCTGTTTCTGGAATTATTTTTATTGGATAGTATTGAAAAAATTAAGCAAGTTACTTTTTTACAGAACTCAATTTCGATTTAATTTGAATTAGTTATGATTTTTTGAAGTTTCGAAAAATATCGGGGTTGAGCAACAGGGACACGCGCGCGCACGAGGCTTGTCCCTTGGACAACACGCGCGCAGACAAGGTTTTTGTCTGAATTCCTGGGCTCCACACGTGGAGAGGCTGCTGGCAGCCTCTGCGCCGAGTTCTCTCGCAATTTTTTCGTTTTTCTTCGTTTTTTCATGCTTTTTCATGGAATTAACTTCCGATTTTTTGTGTAGTTCTGTATTTATACTATTACTATTCCTAATTCATTTCTAATTATCATAATGAATTAATTTAATGTTTTTAAATTTAATTCATGATATTAGTGTAATTTGAATTTAAAAATAGTTAGTATTTTTTTTTTTGCTTAATAATCTATCTTATTTTTAAATTTGATTATACCTTATCTGATTTTTAAATTTAAGGTCAGATTTAAATTTTTTTTTTTAAATAATTTGACCTTATTTAAATTTAAAATAAGATAACTATAATCATGTAATTTTAAATAGATGTAAGTTATTTTGCTAACTTTTAAATTTTGTTATTTTATTTATTTAAATTACATTTAAAATCTGAAAAAGATATTCATTTATCTTTTTTAATTTTTTATTTAATTTTTATTTATAAAATAACATTTAAATTTTAAAAGTAGTTAGCAAATTTTGAAATGATATTTAGGTTGGTTGAAACCTAATTTTTCAAAATTGTAGGTTTAATTTTAAATTTAATTTTTTTTTTAATTTCGAATTTCTCAAATTTTTTATTTAAATTTTCGAAATTTTTTTATTTAATTAATTATTTCGAAATTAATTATTTAATTTAAAATTAAATAAATCCTACATCCAACTATCCAACTAACCTTGTTGCAGGAGTATGTGTTTTAGCTTGTGTGTAAGTTTTCAAAACCTATTATTACTTGATTGTAAATAGCCATGGTTACTTTTTGCCAGATCTAATGATCTGATGGCTCCCTTGGTCAAGTAAATAATTTGTAACAGGTATATTTACAATCTTCTTTCATCTGTGTATGACCTAGCAACATGATAGGACCCATCCAAAGTGTGCCTGTGTGAGCCTATGTGTTTAATTTCATTATAGATGCATATAGGTTGTTGTTGCTAAATAAAATGTCATAGTTCTTGATAGATTTTATTTAGGCCCATTTAGTTTTTGGGCCTATTCAATTAATAACAGTTGTTCATTTTAAGGTTAAATTCCTCTCTTTTGGGCCTTGTGTGAGAGTTGGGAGCCATAGAAGTGGGTACGACATACTGAACCCAGCACCCCTCACATGAACCACCCCAATTGTGAAGGCCCATTTGTCTGATTTGAATAACTGTACTAGGTTAATTGCACTAGTTTAACCTTGTAAAATTGATTAGCAACATAATTAATTTCATTTATGTTGAAATTAATATAAGAAAACCATAGTTTAAAGAATTTTATATTCAAAGCTAAACTATATGTATTTTCTTGTATTTAATTAAATATAGAATTATAACCATCTAGATTCTTTCTGAAGCTTAATTTAAATTTTTCATTAAATATTCCTATTTAAGTTGATATTTAGTTATCTTCAACTAACCAACTTTAATCTGACTATCTTTTGGATTTAAAATTTCAAAATTAAGTTGAGGAATTTTAGGCATTGGTTATTAAGATTCTCCAGATATTTTTTAATTAATATCTTTTCGAATATTAATTTAAAATGGAATATTGTAGATATTTTTTAGGTTAATATCTTTTCGAATATTAACTTAAAATGAAATCTTCAAATTAAGTGGTTACAACTTAATTTTAATTTAATTAAATCTGATTTGAAAGATATTTAAGTTGATTTTTTTTTAGATTATTCTAAAACAACTTAAACAAGATATTTTCAAATTTGTTCCATTTTCAATTCGAATTAATTTTCGAATTTAAATAATAATTGAAATTTAATTAAAGTTGATTTTTATTTAAACCAACTTTGATTTGTAATTTTTCATTATTATATTATGGAACTTGTTCGATATTTATTCGAATTTATTTTACGAATTAAATAATAATTGAAAATTAATTGAAGTTGATTATTTATTTAAACCAACTTTACTTTGTAATTTTTCATTATTATAATATCGAATAAAATGATTATACAAAATACATATATTATTTTAAATAATGAGCTTTTAATCAAGAGACATTCGATCTCCATTGTTGGTTTTACATCGTGTTTGTTTTAGTGAGTAATCCTCCCTAATGGAGGAACGTTCATTAGCAATTTCACACCGTTTAATCTCGAAAGATAAGTAGTTTGTAAGTGTTTTGTATGGTATAGATCACCCTAATGGTGGCGACCATACTTGACTTGCAAATTATGAAACAATGGTGGAAGCTCATAAGATAGAATTGCCTTGACTCTCGCCTAAACGGGACAACGCTGAATTCCAATCTGGATCGAATAAAAGGTTGCTAGAATGGTTATCATTTTAGATGAGCTGACAACTCTATTCAATGGATGATGCTTTGACTCTCGCCTAAACGGGACACTATATCAGTTTGTTGAAATACCTTGGAAAATAAACTATGTTAGATTAGTATTTCTATAACATATGTCATTACTTTTTATTTTCTGAACTGTGTATGAATTTATGAGCCAAAACCTTACTTCTGTTTTATTGATGTGTTGTAGTGTCATTATGAATAACCCTCACCCCGATCCTCTCCTAGTTAATATCTTAGCAAAAGAACTCTATAGTGTGAAAATGCATCCTGGTAGTTGCATAAACTCGCACCTGTTGATGATGAATCTGAAGTTCCAAAAGGCAAATCTACTGGGAATTGATTTATCAAGAGAACAATGGGTCCAACTCATCCTTAATAGTTTTCCTCCGGAGTATAATGAATTTGTTATCTCTTACATGATCAACAATTCTAACTCCTCCGACATGGACAAGCTCAAAGCAAGATTACGAGCCCATGAACGGAATCTGATTGCAATAGGTCCCACTGGGTTTGCAATTCATAATCAGAGGAAAAGTACTAGGTATGAAGGATCTAGCAAAGCTGCTTCTTCAAGTACAATTATCAGACATAATCTTCTATGTTCGAATCGCAATGAAAGGGACATCCTGAAGAACGATGTCCCAGGTTTCTAAACAATTCAAACGAAGGTAATGCTTTTGTCTTTGAATCATGTGTTTTAGAGAACGACAAATCCGTTTGGATTGTTGATTCTGGGTCTACTAACCATGTATGTTCTTCACTGCAGTTGCTTGAAACTTGGGAAAATCTGCTTCTAGGAGAGTTAAAAGCTTAAAGTTGGCAATGGCGAATTAGTATCGGTCAAAGCTAGAGGAAAAGCCCGCATCAAGTTTCAATAAAGATTTTTAATTTTAGAAATCTTTTATTTATTCCAAACTTTAGTAGAAACTGTTGGGTTTTATGCCCTAAATAAAACTCATTTCAATATAATCAGATTTACTTATTAATATAGATCAGAAATAACATTTAATGTTGCATGGTTCACATGATTTATTTCATGATTATATGTACATAATGTATAAATTCATCTGAAACCCTTTTCACATACTTGATCCTGTTTATTGTGTCGTCAACACATTGGAAAGTAAACATGACTATGTGAATAAAGTTTCCTAGATTTATCAGACACAGGGTTTTACTGATATGATAATCTACAACAAGAGTTTACTTGTATTTGGAGAAATACTATGTTCTTTCCAGAACATTGGTTAAAGTAAAGCTCAGGTTGGATGCATGGAGTATGCATCGGAAGGGACCGATATTGAACTTTGACTTAGATTTATTAAACTTACCGTAATATCTATTCAAGTCAATATCGCCTAGTTGATCCTAAATCAAATGATCTTAATCCTGATATGATTAGGCTCAATCTCGAGAGGCTATTCGTGTTCTTTGATTTGTTAGTTAAGCCTACTTTTAGGTCAGGGTGATACGTACATTTTGGGAACACGGTAGTGCAATTGAGTGGGAGCGCTAACATAAACATGGAATCTATAGCTTCTATCTGGCGAATAGTAAGCAAAGGATGATCTCCTTCGAGCTTGACCAAACGAACATAAATGGTGGAGTACTCATTTCTCATAAGCTGAAATATCATTTATACGGGGTCAAGTGTTTTAAGGAATAAATACATTGTAGGGTGTAACGGTAATCTAATCCCTTTACAGTGTAGATCATTCATATAGAGGATCATTGATCACATTAGGATTATAACAATGGATAACTAATGATGTGTCTATATGGTGGAACATATAGAGCATTCTATATACTGAGAGTGCAATTCTAAGTTCTATGCGTGGATTCAACGAAGAATTAATAAGTTAGTGAATTTTAGTGCTAAATTCTTGATCTACTTATTGGAAGCTCGGTTATATAGACCCATGGTCCCCCCACTAGTTGAGATAATATTGCTTGTAAGACTCTTATAATTGGTTTTGATTAATCAATTATAATTCTCAAATTAGACTATGTCTATTTGTGAATTTTTCACTAAGTAAGGGCGAAATTGTAAAGAAAGAGTTTATAGGGGCATATTTGTTAATTATGATACTTTGTATGGTTCAATTAATAAATATGATAAATGACAATATTATTTAATAATTATTTATAGTTATTAAATAGTTAGAATTGGCATTTAAATGGTTGAATTTGAAAATTGGCGTTTTTGAGAAAATCAGATGCAGAAAAGATAAAACTGCAAAATTGCAAAAAGTAAGGCCCAAATCCACTTGTATAGGGCTGGCCACTTTTGTAGGAAATTTAAACTGATATTTTCATTATTTTAATGCCAAATAATTCAAACCTTACCCTAGTGGAATGCTATAAATAGATAGTGAAGGCTTCAGGAAATTTACACTTAAATTTTCTATTTTTCCTTCATAGAAAAACCTGAGCTTTCTCTCTCCCTATCTTTAGCTGCCACTTCTTCTTTCTCTTCCCTCTTGAATTTCGAAATTCTTAGTGTATGAGTAGTGCCCACACACAGCAAGTGATACCTCAATCATAGTGAGGAAGATCGTGAAGAAAGACTTTCAGCAAGAAGGAGTTTTAGCATCAAAGATTAAGAGAAAGAGATCCAGGTTCAGATATTGATAATGCTCTGCTGCAGAAAGGAATCAAGGGCTAGATATCTGAACGGAAGGAGTCATTTAATTCCGCTGCACCCAATGTAAGGTTTCTTAAACTTTATATGTGTTTATTATCGTTTTAGAAAGTTCATATTTAGGGTGTTAATAAACATACTTGTGAGTAGATCTAAGATCCTGGTAAAATAATTTCCAACAGAAACTTGATTAGTGTCTCATGTTTGCAAACACAATCTTATATATTGAATTTTTTTGAGTACAAATTGTACAATTTCTCGTAATGGATTTCAAATATGTGTTGCTACAATGGAACACAGGCTTTATGTTTTAAGACCGAATACTCAAATCTCACTAAATAGTGAACTTTTCAATGTAGCTAGACCTAGAAACCTCAAAAGAAAAGAGATTGATAATGATGATCAAACTTATCTATGGCATTTACGTTTAGGTCATATAGGCTTTGATAGACTCAATAGGCTAACTAAAGGCGGTCCATTGAAAAATGTCGTCTTAGGTGAACTGCCAGTATGCGAGTCCTGCCTAGAAGGAAAAATGACTAAACGTTCTTTCTCTGCAAAGGGAGAGCGTGCCAAAATCCCTCTAGGGTTAGTGCATTCCGATGTCTGCGGACCTTTGAATGTCAAAGCCCGAGGTAGTTATGAGTATTTTGTCACTTTCATTGACGATTTCTCTAGATACAGTTTTCTTTGCCTAATGCAAAAGAAATCTGAAACATTTGAAAAGTTTCAGGAGTTTCATGCTTTGGCCCAAAACCAATTAGGTAAATCATTAAAGATCTTGCGAACTGATAGGGGTGGAGAATATATGGATATGCAGTTCAAAGATCATTTAATTGAACTTCGAATTGAATCCCAATACACTTCCCCAAGCACTCCACAACAAAATGGAGTTGCAGAAAGAAGAAATCACACTCTTTTGGAAATGGTTAGGTCTATGCTGAGTTATTCAACTCTGTCTACGTCCTTCTGGGGATATGCTATACAGATGGCAAATGACATGTTAAATGTTGTTCCATCTAAAGAAGTCCCTAAGACACCCGTTGAACTTTGGAATGGTCGTACACCTAGTTTACGCCACTACAGAATTTGGGGGAACCCTGCTCATGTCTTAAGAAAGAAAGAAGGCAAACTTGAATCACGTACCGAAGTATGCATGTTTGTCGAAAATTCTAAAGAGACTAGGGGTGGACTATTTTATAGTCACAAGGATAACAAAGTGTTTGTTTCTACAAATGCTACTTTCCTTGAAGAGAACTATATTAAAGACTACAAATCGAAAAGTAAAGTTGTTCTAGAGGAATTTCTATCAGATTTAAGTCCTTCCAATGTTCCATCCTCTTCCACTCGTGAAGAAGACAACCCCACTCCCTCAGTTGAACAAACTGAGAAATCTACTACTAAAGTTTCTGTTCAGAAGATCACCGTACCTCGTCGTAGTGGGAGAGTTTCAACAAAACCTGCTTGTTATGGCTTGGATGGTGAAATCAATATGGTCGTAGGTGACGGTATTGAAGACAATCCATTAACCTATAAACAGGCAATGGCTAGTCCGCAACAGAAACGATGGTCGGCCGGCATGGATTCAGAAATGGATTCCATGAAAAAGAACAAAGTCTTGGAATATGTAGACGCACCTGACGACTATCATCCGATAGGATGCAAGTGGGTTTACAAGAAGAAAAGAGGAGCTGGAGGCGAAGTCGAAACTTTTAAAGCTAGACTTGTAGCTAAGGGTTATACCCAAAGAGAAGGTGTGGACTATGAGGAAACTTTTAGTCCTGTTGCCATGCTCAAATCCATCTGAATTCTTCTCTCCATAGCTGCTGCTTTCGATTATGAAATCTGGCAAATGGATGTCAAGACTGCCTTCCTTAATGGGGTACTTGAAGAAACCATCTATATGGAGCAACCAGAAGGTTATGTTCTTCCTGGGCAAGAAAAGAAAGTTTGCAAATTAAATAAGTCTATCTATGGACTTAAGCAAGCTTCTCGCTCATGGAACAAAAGGTTTGATGAAATCATCAAGACCTATGGCTTTCTTCAGAATGAAGATGAACCTTGTGTTTACCAACTCAAGGAAGACCAAATAGTAGTATTCCTGGTCCTTTATGTTGATGACATTTTGATTATTGGAAACAATGTCAAGAAAATGACTCACATCAAGGAATGGCTCAACACTTAATTCGATATGAAAGATTTGGGTGAAGCAGCCTATGTTCTTGGTATTCAGATTATTAGAAACCGAAAGAACAGATCTCTTGCTCTTTCTCAAACAACCTACATAGACAAAGTCTTAGAGAGATTCTCCATGAACAACACCAATGGGGCAAACATGCCTTCTAGATATGGTATTCGTCTATCTAAGGAACAGTCTCCGACTGATCCTCAAGAGATAGAGGACATGGCGAAAATTCCCTATGCCTCTGCAGTTGGAAGTCTAATGTATGCAATGTTATGCACTAGACCTGACATATGCTATGCAGTGGGAATCGTGACCAGGTATTAGTCTAATCCAGGACATGAACATTGGAATGCAGTTAAGTATATTCTGAAATACTTGAAGAGTACAAGGAATCTAGTGTTAGTCTACAAGGGTGGTGCTTTAAATCCCATAGGCTACACTGATTCAGATTTCCAGGCAAGTCTTGAAGACAGGAAATCTACATCTGGGATGGTGTTTACTCTTGGGGGTGGAGCAGTGGTTTGGAGAAGTGTTAAACAAACCGCTATATCGGACTCAACTATGGAAGCTGAATACATAGCAGCAGCCGAAGCTGCTAAAGAACTTGTCTGGCTAAGAAAGTTCTTTACCAGTATAGGTGTCGGTCCTGGAATGGAAAAGCCTCTGGTCTTACTTTGTGATAACAATGGAGCAATAGCAAACAGTTAAGAACCTCGAAGCCACAAGAGAAGCAAACACATTGAAAGGAAGTATCACATTATCAGAGAATACGTGGCAGGAGGGGAAGTACTAGTTGAGAAAGTTGACACAGAGGACAACCTAGCTGATCCATTTACCAAAGTCCTGGCCGTGACAGCCTTTGAAAAGCACCGTCCGAATTTAGGATTAATTGATATGTACTGATTAGTTTTATATTAGTGCAAGTGGGAGTTTGTTGGGTTTTATGCCCTAAATAAAACGCCATTTCAATGTAATCTATTTCATTTAACATAAATTAAGAAACAGAAGTATTTTTCATTCATTTGTGTATGTTTTTGGTTAACTTTATCAATTGCTTGTCTATTTGATTTATAAATTCATCTTAAACCCTTTTCACATACTTGATCCTGTTTATTGTGTTGTCATCACATTGGAAAGTAAACATGACTATGTAAATAAAGTTTCCTAGATTTATCAGACACAGGGTTTTACTGATATGACAATCTGCAACAAGAGTTTACTTGCATTTGGAGAAATGCTATGTTCTTTCCAGAACATTGGTTTAAGTAAAGCTCAGGTTGGATGCATGGAGTATGCATCGGAAGGGACCGATATTGAACTTTGACTTAGATTTAATTAAACTTACTGTAAAATCTATTCAAGTCAATATCGCCAAGTTGATCCTAGATCAAATGTTCTTAATCCTGTTATGATTAGGCTCAATCTTGAAAGGCTATTCGTGTTCTTTGATTTGTTAGTTAAGGCTAATTTTAGGTCAGGGTGATACGTACATTTTGGGAACACGGTAGTGCAATTGAGTGGGAGCGCTAGCATAAACATGGAATCTATAGCTTCTATCTGGCGAATAGTAAGCAAAGGATGATCTCCTTCGAGCTTGACCAAACGAACATAAATGGTGGAGTACTTATTTCACATAAGCTGAAATATCATTTATACGGGGTCAAGTGTTTTAAGTATAAAATACATAGTAGGGTGTTACGGTAATCTAATCCCTTTATAGTGTAGATCATTCATATAGAGGATCATTGATCAAATTAGGATTATAACAATGGATAACTAATGATGCGTCTATATGGTGGAACATATAGAGCATTCTATATACTGAGAGTACAATTCTAAGTTCTATGCGTGGATTCAACGAAGAATTAATAAGTTAGTGAATTTTAGTGCTAAATTCTTGATTTACTTATTGGAAGCTCGGTTATATAGACCCATGGTCCCCGCACTAGTTCAGATAATATTGTTTGTAAGACTCATGTAATTGGTTTTGATTAATCAATTATAATTCTCAAATTAGACTATGTCTATTTGTGAAATTTTCACTAAGTAAGGGCGAAATTGTAAAGAAAGAGTAGTTAGGGGCTTTTTTGTTAATTATGATACTTTGTATGGTTCAATTAATAAATATGATAAATGACAATATTATTTAATAATTATTTATAGTTATTAAATAGTTAGAATTGGCATTTAAATGGTTGAATTAGAAAATTGGCGTTTTTGAGAAAATCAGATACAAAAGTGTTAAAATTGCAATATTGCAAAAAGCAAGGCCCAAACCCAATAAGCCATGGCCGACCACTTTTGTAGGAAATTTAAACTGATATTTTCATTATTTTAATGCCAAATAATTCAAACATAATCCTAGTGGAATGCTATAAATAGATAGTGAAGGCTTCAGGAAAATTACACTTTTTTATTCAGAAAAACCTGAGCCTCTCTCTCTACCTTGGCCGCCACCCTCTCTCTCTCTTCTTCCTTGATAATTTCGAAACCCTTTAGTGATTAGAGTAGTGCCCACACACAGCAAGCAATACCTCAATCATAGTGAGGAAGATCGTGAAGAAAGATCATCAGCAAAGGAGTTTCAGCATCAAAGATTCAGAGAAAGAGATCCAGGTTCAGATCTTGATAATACACTACTACAGAAAGGATACAAGGGTTAGAGATCTGAACGGAAGGAGTCATTTAATTCCGCTACACCCAATGTAAGATTTCTTAAACTTTATACGTGTTTATTTCTTCGTTTTAGAAAGTTTATATTTAGGGTGTTAATAAACATACTTGTGAGTAGATCTAAGATCCTGATAAAATAATTCCAACAGGAATGTGCTAAGTACATTGAATGGCGAGCAAAGAAAGGTACATTTCTTACTTTGGTCTATTCTGAGGTAAATTTAGCTTCAGTACCAAGAAACACTTGGTGGTTAGATTCTGGTGCTACTAGTAACATCAGTGTTTCAATGCAGGGTTGCCTGAGTTACCGAAAGCCAAATGATGCTAAAAGAAGCATTTATGTGGGAGACGGGAAGTCGGTGAATGTTGAAGCAATAGGGAATTTTAGGTTGTTGTTAAGTACTGGTTACTATTTGGATTTAATAGATACTTTTGTTGTACCGTCATTTAGACGAAATTTTGTTTCTGTTTCTTATTTGGACAAATTGGGTTATTGTTGTTCATTTGGAGATAATTGTTTTAGTTTATCTATTAATTCAAATACTGTTGGAACTGGTTCCCTTATGGTTTATGACAACTTATATTTGCTTGATACCGTTGCTTCTTATAATGAAACCTTGAATGTGGAATCACGTGGTACTAAGCGTAAAATGGATAATGAAAAATCAAGTTCCTTATGGCATAAACGGTTAGGTCACATCTCTAGAAATAGAGTTGAGAGACTTGTGTCTGATAGAATTTTAGATTCAAATGATTTTTCAGACTTTGATGTTTGCATTGAATGCATCAAAGGAAACAGACCAAAATAAAGAAATTATGTGCGAAAAGAGCTATAAATGTCTTAAAGTTGATACATACGAATATTTGTGGGCCAATTCCTACACCTTCTTGGAATGGTCAACGATATTTTGTATCATATATAGATGATTACTCAAGATATGCATACCTATTTCTACTTCATGAAAAGTCTCAAGTCTTCGATGTGTTCAAATCTTTTAAGGCTGAAGTTGAGAATCAACTTAGCAAAAGAATAAAGCAAGTCAGGTCTGACCTTGGTGGTGAGTACTATGGCAGATATGATGGATCAGGTGAACAACGTCCATGAACTTTTGCCAAATATCTAGAGGAGTGTGGAATTGTCCCACAGTACACTATGTCAGGATCTCCTAGCATAAATGGTGCTGCTGAAAGACGAAACCGTACTCTTAAAGATATGGTAAGGAGTATGATCAGTCATGCAACCTTACCAGAATCACTCTTGGGAGAGGCACTTAAGACAGCAGCCTACATTTTGAATAGGGTACCAACTAAAGCAGCTGCAAAAACACCTTATGAGCTTTGGACGGGGCGAAAGCCTAGTCTTAAGAACTTTCATGTTTGGGGATGTCCAGCTGAGGCTAGGCCTTATAGGCCAAATGAAAAGAAGCTGGAACCCAAAACTCTGAGCAGCTACTTTATTGGATATTCTGAACGATCTAGGGATTTTAAGTTTTATGATCCCAAAGTAAAGAATATATTTGAAACGGGAACTGCAAAGTCTTTTGAGGATATTGAGTTTGGGGGGAGTAATACGGTTAAAGACTTTATTTTTGAGGAGGATTTAGAATCAACCACTTCTCTTGAAGATGAGTTGATTCCTATTACAATAGTTGCTTTTGACAATGTCCAGGATTCCAATCCCAATATTGATCAAGTTTTAGATCAAGAGCAACCAAACATAGTCAATCAAACCCTAGAGGTACAAACTCAACAACCTCAAGAACAAGTGCCTTTGAGATGATCCACTAGAGAAAGAAGAAATGCTATTAATCAGGATGAATACATAGTGTATCTTCAAGAACATGAGGATG
This sequence comes from Cannabis sativa, assembly GCF_029168945.1. Lineage (NCBI taxonomy): Eukaryota > Viridiplantae > Streptophyta > Magnoliopsida > Rosales > Cannabaceae > Cannabis > Cannabis sativa. The sequence goes on from NC_083605.1 coordinate 30,286,820, forward strand.
GCCTTGGAATGATGGATGATGATCCAATCAACTTTCATCATGCCATGAAAAGTTATAATTCTCAAAAGTGGAATGATGCCATGAATGAAGAAAATAAGTCTATGCAAGACAATAAAGTTTGGGAAGTTGTCCCATTACCAGAAGATGTAAAACCAATTGGTTGTAAATGGATATTCAAAGGATATTTAAAACCAAGAGGGATGAAAATGGTAATGTGGTGCGGTTTAAAGCACGTCTTGTAGCAAAAGGCTATACTTAGAAAGAAGACATTGATTATAAAGAGACTTTCTCTCCGGTTTCATCGAAAGACTCTTTTAGGATAATAATGGCACTTGTTGCTCATTTTGATCTTGAGTTATATCAGATGGATGTTAAAACAACGTTTCTCAATGACGACATTGATGAGACAATTTATATGGAGCAACCAGAAAATTTTGTGTGTGGTGACCCAAAGAAAATGGTTTACAAATTAAAAAAATCCATCTATGGACTCAAGCAAGCTTCCCGTCAATGGTACCACAAATTTCATCAAGTGGTTCTTTTATTTGGTTTTGAGATGAATGTTGTTGATGATTGTGTGTATCATAAGTTTAGTGGGAGTAAGTGTTGGAATTATTTTACCAGGATCTTAGATCTACTCACAAGTATGTTTATTAACATCCTAAATAAGAACTTTCTAAAACGATAAATTAAACACATATAAAGTTTAAGAAACCTTACATTGGGTGCAGCGGAATTAAATGACTCCTTCCGTTCAGATCTCTAACCCTTGAATCCTTTACGTAGCGAGTATTATCAAGATCTGAACCTGGATCTTCTTTCTCTGAATCCTTGATGCTGAATCTCCTTTGCTGATGATCTTTCTTCACGATCTTCCTCACTATGATTGAGGTATTGCTTGATGTGTGTGGGCACTACTCTAATCACTAAGGTAGGTCGAAATTATCAAGGAAGGAGAGAGAGAAAGGGTGGCGGCCAAGGTAGAGAGAGAGGCTCAGGTTTTCTGAATCAGTAGTGTGTGTAATTTTCCTGAAGCCTTCACTATCTATTTATAGCATTCCACTAGGGTTAGATTTGAATTATATGGCATTAAAATAATGAAAATATCAACTTAAAAAGCCTACAAAGGTGGCCGGCCATGGCTTAGTGGACTGGGCCTTGCTTTTTGCAATTTTGCAATTTTAAAACCTTTTGTATCTGATTTTCTCAAAAATGCCAAGTTCCTAATTCAACCATTTAAATGCCAATTCTAACTATTTAATAACTATAAATAATTATTAAATAATATTGTCATTTATCATATTTATTAATTGAACCATACAAAGTATCATAATTAACAAATATGCCCCTATTAACTCTTTCTTTACAAATTCGCCCTTATTTAGTGAAAATTTCACAAATAGACATTGTCTAATTTGTGAATTATAATGGATTAATCAAAACCAATTACATGAGTCTTACAAACAATATTATCTCAACTAGTGGGGGGACCATGGGGCTATATAACCGAGCTTCCAATAAGTAGATCAAGAATTTAGCACTAAAATTCACTAACTTATTAATTCTTCGTTGAATCCACGCATAGAACTTAGAATTGCACTCTCAGTATATAGAATGCTCTGTATGTTCCACCATATAGACACATCATTAGTTATCCATTGTTATAATCCTAATGTGATCAATGATCCTCTATATGAATGATCTACATAGTAAAGGGATTAGATTACCGTAATACCCTACCATGTATTTTATCCTTAAAACACTTGACCCCGTATAAATGATATTTCAGCTTATGTGAAATGAGATCTCCACCATTTATTTTCGTTTGGTCAAGCTCGAAGGAGATCATCCTTTCGTTACTATTCGCCAGATAGAAGCTATAGATTCCATGTTTATGCTAGCGCTCCCACTCAATTGCACTACCGTGTTCCCAAAATGTATGTATCACCCTGACCTAAAAGTAGGCTTAACTAACAAATCAAAGAACACGAATAGCCTTTCAAGATTGAGCCTAAACATAACAGGATTAAGATCATTTGATCTAGGATCAACTTGGCGATATTGACTTGAATAGATTCTACGATAAGTTTAATTAAATCTAGGTCAAAGTTCAATATCGGTCCCTTCCGATGCATACTCCATGGATCCAACCTGAGCTTTACTTTAACCAATGTTTTGGAAAGAACATAGTATTTCTCCAAATACAAGTAAACTCTTGTTGTAGATTATCATATCAGTAAAACCCTGTGTCTGATAAATCTAGGAAACTTTATTCACATAGTCATGTTTACTTTCCAATGTGATGACAGCACAATAAACATGATCAAGTATGTGAAAAGGGTTTAAGATGAATTTATAAATCAAATAGACAAGCAATTGATAAAGTGAACCAAAACATACACAAATGAATGAAAAATACTTCTGTTTCTTTATTGATGTTGAATAAAATAGATTTCATTGAAATGGAGTTTTATTTAGGGCATAAAACCTAACAGTAAGTGCATATTTCTGGTTCTATATGTCGATGACATATTGCTTGCCACTAATGATATAGGCTTATTGCACGAAACTAAGAGATTTTTATCTAAGCATTTTGAGATGAAAGATCTTGGTGACGCCTCTTTTGTGTTAGGAATTCAAATACATCGAGGCCGTTCTCGGGGTATTCTTAGACTATCACAAATGGGCTACATTGATAAAGTACTCAAATAGTTTCGCATGCAAGATTGTAGACCAGGTGATACCCCTATCGTTAAAGGAGACAAATTTTGTCTTAAACAATGCCCTAAAGGAAGCCTTGAAATTCAAGAAATGCAAAAGATTCTCTACGCTTCGACTGTTAGGAGTCTAATGTATGCTCAAGTTTGTACGCGTCCGAATATAGCGTACATTGTTGGAGTGTTAGGCAGATACTTAAGCAATCCAGGAATTGATCACTAGAAAGCAGCCAAAAAGGTTATGAGATATTTGAAGAGAACAAGAGAGTTCATGCTCACATATAGGAGGTCAGATCACTTTGAGATTATTGGATATTCTAACTCTAACTTTGCGGGATGCCAAGATAGTAGGAGATTCGCTTCGGGCTACATATATCTATTAGGTCGTGGAGCTATATCATGGAGGAGTGCAAAGCAAACACTCATACCTTCATCCACCATGGCAACAGAGTTTGTTGCATGTTATGAGGCATCCAACCATGGTATATGGCTAAGGAAATTTGTCACTGGGATGCGCATGCGCATTGTGGATGGAATTGAAAGACCACTTAAGTTGTATTGTGACAATAAGTCAGTTGTATTGTATTCCAACAATAATAGGAGCTCGACGAAGTCAAAACACATTGACATCAAGTTCCTCGTTGTAAAAGAAAGGGTACAAAGTCGACAGATTTGTATAAAACACTTAGGTACAAACTCCATGATTGCAGACCCCCTTACTAAGGGTTTGCCACCCAAGGTCTTTCATGAGCACACTGCTCGTATGGGTGTTTTAGATTATGAGGATATCTAGATTCAGTGGAAGTTTGTCTTTTTTATCCTTAGTGTGTTTAATTTATTTCATGAAACATGTGTATTTGGATATTTTTCTGATCGAAAATTATGTTATTCAGTATATTTCACTTTGTACACTTAAGATAAAGTTTTGATCTCCATAAAGTAAATTAGGACCAATTGAAAATTGGCATGAATAAATCACCATGAATGTAATTTTCATACCACATTATCATGATTGATCTATGTCATTTAGCTATGTTGATGTTTGTGACCATTGATGGGTTTAGTTGTGATTGATACAACGAAAATCGCTTTGATCCTATGTTGATATAGTTAATGGACGAGATTGCACATGCCTATGATTATGATGATAAAATTATGAGCTCAATAAAGTTAACACATTTATATGTATACATATGTGACCCGGTGGGAGATTGTTAGAAATTTATTGGGGTCACAATTGTATGTATAAAAATGTGTGTTGGGTCATCAAATAAATAAGTCAAATTTATGTGGTCTATTTTGGAATAAAGTTTAGGACTTAAGGGCATGATTATCATGATTTTAATATGTTGATACCATAAGGACAATTTCTATTTTGATGAGGGGCCAAATAGAAATAGTCAATAAATATTAACAACAGTTTTGTCTGTTGGTAATATAACAGGTAATGGTCCCCCATTTGCATCGTATCTTTTCACTCTTGTATCCCCATCACCAAGAGAAAAAGTTTCAGAGAAAGGCTTTGATGTTGGAAATTATTTTAACAGGATCTAGATTTACTAACAAGTATGTTTGATTAACACCCTAATATGAATTCTAAAACAAAGAAAATAAACACATATAAAGTTAGAAAACCTTACAGTGGGTCCAGCGGAATAATATGACTCCTTCCATTCAGATCTCTAGCCCTTGATTCCTTTCTGTAGCAGAGCATAATCAAGATCTGAATCTGGATCTTCTTTTCTCCTTCTTTGATGCAAAATTTCCATAGTCTTACATACTATGATTGAGATACCACTTGATGTGTGTGGGCACTACTCATCACTCAAGGGATTCAAAATTACAGAGAAGAAAAGAGAGAGAGAGAAGGTGGTGTGTGGCCTTTTCTGAAGGAAACTAGTGTGATCAAAGAGGTGTCAATTTCCTTAAGCCAACACTTTCTATTTATAGAAAACCCTCTAAGTTTAGGTTAGAATTGTCTGGCATTAAAATAATTGAAACTACAAATGGTAAATCCTCATGCATGTGGCCGGCCATACAAAGGGTATTGGGCCTCACTTTGCAACTTTCCCATTTTGTTATTTTCCATTCCCATTTTCTCAAAAATGCCAATTTTCTAATTTAACCTTTTAAATGCCAATTCTAATTATTTAATAACTTGGAAATAATTATTAAATAATATTGCCATTTAATATATTTATTAATTTAGACATATAAAGTCTCTTAATTAATAAATAAACCTAGAATCTCTTTTCTTTACAATTTCGCCCTTGGTTAGTGAAAATTCATAAAGTAGACACAGTCTAACTTTTAGAATTATAATTGATTAATTAAAATCAATTAACTGAGTCTTACAAGCAGTATGGTCTCAACTAGTATGGGGACCATGGGTCTATATAACCGAGCTTCCAATAAGTCGAACTGAATTTACCAAGTAAATTCCCTAACTTATTAATTCCTCATTGAATCCACACTTAGAACTTGGAATTGCACTCTCAGTCATATAGAACGCTCTATATGTTCCATGATATAGAGACGTCATTAGTTATCAACTGTTATAACCCTAATGTGATCAATGATCCTCTATATAGATGATTTACACTGTAAAGGGATTAAATTACCGTAACACCCTACAATGTATTTTATCCTTAAAACACTTAACCCTGTATAAATGATATTTCAGCTAAGTGAAATGATATCTCCACCATTTATTTTCGTTTGGTTAAGCTTGAAGGAAATCATCTTTTACTTTCTATTCGCCAGATAGAAGCTATAGATTCCATATCTATGTTAGTGCTCCCATTCAATTGCACTACCGTGTTCCCAAAATGTACGTATCACCCTAACCCAAAAGTAGGCTTAACTAACAAATCAAAGAACACGGATAACACTCTTGAGATTGAACCTAACCATATCAGGATTAAGATCATTTGATCTAGGATCAATAGGTGATATTGAATTGAATAGATATTACGGTAAGTTTTAATATATCTAATCAAAGTTGAATATCGGTCCCTTCCGATGTATACTCCATACATCCGATACTGGTAAACTTTGCCAATATCCTTGAAACGACATAACACTTTTCCAAGGTGTAAGAATACCTACCGCTGATTATACCATGTCAGTCTAAATCTAGTGTTCTGACAAATCAGGGAATAAACTTTTGAACATATACTTAAGATTATATTCCACTATGCTGACAACACTATAATCTTTAACAAACTCATATGTTCTGGACTTAAAAAGAATTCATACATTATATACATATGATCATGAAATAAATCATGTGAACCATGCAACATAAAATGTTATTTTTGATCTTTATTAATAAGTAAATCTGATTATATTGAAATGAGTTTTATTTAGGGCATAAAACCCAACATTTGATGCAAATTGGAAAGTCATACCCTTCTTCAAGCGATTCAATGGACTCCAGTACGCTTCCGCTATTCCTTAATCCTTTTGTTTAATTCTCATGAATTAATTAGGGTTAAATTAAGTTTTACAGTATTCCTAACAAATAATACTTAAGAGAGTATTAGGCACCACAAGTTTTTTTTAACATTTCTTTTTCTTTTTCTTTTTTTTTTTGAGGGAAAAAACTTGTTATTATTAAAAAACAGAGATTCATTTACAATAACAGAGTATATAGGTGGAGGGATAGTCTCCAACCAAGTACAAGTCTCATCCATCCCTAATGCAAATTTAGCAAGGCCATGGGCCGTGTTATTCGCATAACGTTTAACATGTGAAATATTTACATTAGGGAAAAAAGATAAAAGACTAACAACATCGATAATTAAATATGAGAATTCTGAGTTTGACCTGAACGGAGCTTTCAAAGCATTGGCCACCATTAGTGCGTCTGTCTCAATTTGCATAATGAAAAACAATTGCTGTTGGATAGCCCAACTGAGACTGTGGAAGAGAGATTTAGCTTCTATCTCATGAGACTTAAAGTTTCCAATGATTGGCATTGAAAGAGCAGCCATTACATGTCCATTAGAATCCCAAAGAACAGCTCCCACACAAGTAGTGTATGTAGAGGCCTTGACTGTCGCATCAATATTGAGCTTAAAAGCTCCAACTGGTGGTTTAGACCAAGGAATGAGAGCAGATGTCACTTGGGAAGTCTAGTTTGGGTGCACAATTACAGAAGTAGCAGCAGCAGTTTTTGTTTTTTTGTAGAGCTACACTATAATTCTGCAGAAAAATAGTAGCATATACGGCTAGATCTTTGGCTGGTCTTGCTTTCTTACCATGGACAACTTTGTTTCGTTCAGTCCAAATCGCCCAAAGTGTACAAAAGAGTTGCTCAATTTCTGCTTTATTATAAACCGATGAAAGATGGATCAAGTAATCACCATTTCTCATTGAAGTACATGCATGCCAATCGAAACTGTAGTTAAGAGATCTCCAGACTGCTTTAGCGTATTTACAGCTAAATAGAGCGCGTCCTATTGTTTCCCAAGCTTGTTTGCAGATGGACCATGTGGAATCAGTTATAATTTTCCTTCGAACAAGTGAGGTGGCTACTGGAAGAGCATCATGAGTGATACGCCAGGCGAAAATCTTGACCTTTGGGGGGATTTGAGGTGACCAGAATAGTTTCCACCAAGATAATTCTTATGTGGAGCTGGAACTGAGTTCTTCTTCTTCTAGAAATGTTGCAAGATGATAGGCACTTTGGAACGTGAAAATCCCTGAAGGTTTATGTATCAAACAAAATAATGATGTGATATTTTGACAAAATAACGATGTGATATTTTGAGAGCTAATGTGGCAATACTATTCAAAATAATTATTATTTTGTCTCCCTCATTAATTATGATTACTATCCATTAGAACTCTTCTTTATTGCAAAATCAAAAAATAAAAATAAACAAATTACAAAAAAAAATTAAGAAAAGAATCAATATATTTTTTTTGACATAAGAATCAATATTGATAATGTAGAAACGATTAAATAAGTTTTCGGATATTAAAAAGGATAATTTTTATTTATATACAAGTAAATGTATATTATTACAAAAAATGTGTAAAAAAATATAATTATATAATTCTATACAATTTATAAATATTTACAATTTTAACATGTTGATTACTTTCAATTGATTTTCTAAGAAAAAACGCATAAAACTAAATATGTAAATATAAAAGTTAATATTTACATTTTGATATATTACTAAAATAATATGTTTACTAAAATTTAATAAGAAATTAAAAAAATATACAAACACATTTACAATTTTTTTTTTATATTTTATATATGTTTATTAAATATTTAATTAGTATTATTAATATTTATTATTAATCTATTATGTTTATTATGATAATAAATATAATTTATTTATTAAAAAACTATAATAATTTTAAAAACAAAACATGTAACGCACTAATCTATAGGGACGACACGTGTGTGATTTTATAAACTAGTTTAATACTAATAGAATAATTAATTATAAAAAAAGTGATAATAGTAAAAACTTGACTAAAATAAAATACTAAAAACAGACATTATAATGACATAAAAAGTGTGTTCTGGGGATCCCTATTATAAAATGTTTTGCTAAAGAAATATATACGACAACCATTTAAACGTAAAATTAAAATACACAGCAGATATAGCCAGCCCAAAACAATTCCTAGCAACTCAGCACGCAGGCCGGTGAGGTCAATATGCACATTACTGGAGAAGACTGTCACCTCATGCAAGGAATACAAAATTTCAGATTTCACCTCAGTTAGCAGAGGACATGGTCAGATCTGTCATCGAGTTTGTTGTAGGCAAACTTCATAACTTGACGTTGCAATCTGATCTGTTACAACGAATTGAAGCCGCTCAGTTAACTGATCCAGAGTTAGTAAAGATCAGAGAAGAGGTTTTAGCGGGTCAAGCCAGAGATTTTACAATGTCAGATAATGGGATGCTGTTATTTTAAACTAGGGTTTGTGTTCCTAATAGTGCGGAACTCAGAAATAAAACTCTTGAAGAGGCTCATACCACTCCATATCCCCTACATCTCGGCACCACCAAGATGTATCAAGATCTTAAACATTACTTCTTGTGGAGCGGAATGAAGAAGAATGTGGTAGAATTCGTATGAAGATGCCTAACCTGTCAGCAGATCAAGGCTGAACATCAGAGACCGCCAGGGTTGTTACAGCCTTTAACCCTACCTGAGTGGAAGTGGGAAGATATCACGATGGACTTTGTGGTTGGGTTACCTAGAACCACATGTTTTTTTGATTCTATTTGGATTGTGGTAGACCGATTCATGAAGTCTGCACATTTTCTACCAGTTAAAACAACCTTTTTAGTGGATCAGTACGCGAATTTGTACGTCAAAGAAATAGTAAGACTGCATGGGGTACCAAAGTCAATAGTTTCGGATAGAGATCCGAAGTTTACCTCTATATTCTGGCAGAATTTGCAACGGGCTATGGGTACTAAGCTGAAATTCAGTACAACTTTCCATCCTCAGACTGATGGACAGTCCGAAAGGACAATTCAGATACTGGAAGATATGTTGCGAGCCTATGTTATGGATTTCGAGGGCTCCTAGAGTAAGTACCTACCGTTGATAGAGTTCTCGTACAATAACAGTTATCAAAGTACGATAGGGATGGCTCCCTATGAATTGTTATATGGCAGAAAATGTAGATCTCCCATTCAATGGAATGAAACAGGGGAGAAGAAATACCTAGGTCCAGAGTCAGTGCAGAGGACCAATGAAGCAATTGAGAAAATTAAAGCTAGAATGCTTGCCTCTTAGAGTAGGCAAAAGAGTTATGCAGATCCGAAACACAGAAATGTTGAGTTCTAAGTAGGGGATCATGTGTTCTTACGAGTATCTCCAATGAAGGGGATCAAGCGTTTCGGTAAAAGAGGCAAGTTATGCCCTAGATTTACAGGACCTTTTGGGATTCTCGAGAAGGTTGGCCAGGTGGCATATCGATTAGCTTTGCCTCCAACTCTTTCAACAGTTCACAACATATTTCATGTCTCTATGTTGAGAAAATACGTTTCAGACCCTCCTCATGTACTTAATAATGAAAATCTTGAGCTGCAACCAGACATGTCATATGAAGAACAACCAGTTCAGATCCTTAACAGAAAGGATAAAGTCCTTCGGAATAAGACCATAGCTCTGGTCAAGGTACTCTGGAGAAATAGCAGGGTGGAGGAAGCTACCTGGGACTTAGAATCAGACATGAGAGCCCAATATCCAGAGTTATTCAGGTTAGATTTCGAGGACGAAATCCTTTTAAGGGGGGATAGTTGTAAAGACCACTTAGCTTTAATTTGGAAATAAGCAGATAATTAGGGTTTAATTATGAAATTTGATTATTAGTATTGAATTATTAATTTATGATGATTTATTTGAATTCAGAATGCATTTTTATGTCACATATAGAAATTTCATATTTTTGCATATTCAGTGCCCGACAACATTGGAACACAGTGTTTAGCTATTAGAATCACATCTTGGTTATTTTATTAGTATAGTAGGGCAGTATAATTAGACATTGGGAAATCGAGAATAGTTGAGATTTTAGAATTTCCCAAAATACCCCTAAGTGACCTTTTATGATTTTTAGTGTTAAAGGGGCAAAATGGTCATTTTGCCAAGTTGTGTTTTGTCTTTAGTGTATTGATTTTGGATATTAAATCTAATTTTAATTGATTGTTATATGCTGATTATAGTAGATAAACCTTGAGTTATCTCTTTTTATCAAAATCAAGTTAAAAAATAAGAAAAAGATACTCTCTCTCCTAGTTTTCTCTCTCTTTTTTCGAGCACCTTAGAACCCAGCAAGCTTTAGTCATCCAATCCAAGGTATATCTTGTTGGGTTTTATGCCCTAAATAAAACTCTATTTCAATGTAATCCAGATTATTCAATATCAATAAAGTAACAGAAGTATTTTTCATTCATTTGTGTATGTTTTGGTTCACCTTATCAATTGTTTGTCTATTTGATTTATAAATTCATTCAAACCCTTTTCACATACTTGATCATGTTTATTGTGTTGTCAACACAGTGGAAAGTAAACATGACTATGTGAATAAAGATTTCTAGATTTATCAGAACACTGGGTTTTACTGATATGACAATCTACAACAGAGTTTACTTGCATTTGGAGAAATGCTATGTTCTTTCCAGAACATTGGTTAAAGTAAAGCTTGGGTTGGATGCATGGAGTATGCATTGGAATGGACCGATATTGAACTTTGATATAGATTTATTAAACTTACCGTAATATCTATTCAATTCAATATCACTTAGATGATCCTAGATCAAATGATCTAAATCCTAATATGATTAGGTTCAATCTCAAGAGTACTATTCATGTTCTTTGATTTGTTAGTTAAGCCTACTTTTGAGTCAGGGTGATACGTACATTTTGGGAACACGGTAGTGCAATTGAGTGGGAGCGCTAACATAAATATGGAATCTATAGCTTCTATCTGGCGAATAGAAAGTAAAGGATGATTTCCTTCGAGCTTAACCAAATGAAAATAAATGGTGGAGTACTCATTTCACTTAGCTGAAATATCATTTATACGGGGTTAAGTGTTTTAAGGATAAAATACATTGTAGGGTGTTACGGTAATTAAATCCCTTTACAGTGTAAATCATCCATATAGAGGATCATTGGTCAAATTAGGATTATAACAATGGATAATTAATGACGTGTCTGTATGGTGGAACATATAGAGCATTCTATATAACTGAGAGTGCAATTCTAAGTTCTATGCATGGATTCAACGAAGAATTAATAAGTTAGTGAATTTAAGTAGTAAATTCTTGATCAGCTTATTAGAAGCTCGGATATATAGACCTATGGTCCCCACACTAGTTGAGACAATATTACTTGTAAGACTCATTTAATTGATTTTAATTAATCAATTATAATTCTCAAAGTTAGACTATGTCTATTTGAGAATTTATCACTTATTAAGGGTAAAACAATAAATAGAGAGTTTAAAGGGCATATTTATTAATTGGGAAACTTGATTAGTTTTATTATTAATAAATAAATGACAATATATTATTTGATGATTAATTATAATTATTAAATAATTAGATTTGACATTTATGTGGTTGAATAAGGGAATTGGCAATTTTTTACAAAATGGGAAACTAGGAATGATGGAAAAGGAAAGTTGGAAAAGTGGAAGGCTTGTTTCCACATTGCTTGGCCGGCCACCTTTGCTTCCCTTTTCCCATTTATTTTTTATTTTTTAATGCCAAGTAATTCAACCATAACCCTATGTGGTCTTCTATAAATAGAAGGTAAAGGCTTCAGGTTTTACACACACTTTAACATTATTTTCTTTCACTCAAAAATCATCTTGAAGCCGCCACTCTCTCTCTCTCTCTCTACCTTCTCTGTTTTTTCGAAACCCTCTAAGTGATAGAGTAGTGCCCACACACATCAAGTAATACCTCAATCATAGTGAGGAAGGCTGTGTAGAATTCAAAGAAGGACATTCGGGCTCAGATCTTGATTATACTCTGTGACAGAAAGGAATCAAGGTTAGAGATCTGAGTGGGAGGAGACATATATTCCGCTGCACCCAATATAAGGTTTCTCATACTTTTATGTGTTTAATTTATTATCGTTTTAGAAGTTCATATTTAGGTTGCTAAATCAACATACTTGTGAGTAGATCTAAGATCCTGGTAAAATAATTCCAACATATCTCCCTTTGGCCCTCCTTTGTGTTTATTGTATGTTTTAGTAGAAGTTAAGCATGTTTTTCTTAAGATTGGGTGTTGTGGTTACCGTTGGTGTTGGCATTATGTTTCTAAAGTTAAAATATGTTTAAATATGTTGATTTGAAATGGTTTTAGGGGCTGTAGTATGGATTGAGCAAGCTTTGAGTTTTTGAACTCAAGCTTGGCTCATTAATGGTGTTTTTCAATTCTGAGTTTATAAAAGTGTTTTATTGCTTTGATTTTGTTCTATGGGGTATAAATAGCAGGTCTGGAAGTTTTTGTAGTGTTTGGAGTTTATTTGAGGTCATGGTGAATTTTTGGAAGTTTCCTACAATGAACCAGAATTCCGGTTCAGGGGGACCTGTAGGAACCGGAATTTCGGTTGGTCCCCAAGAAATCCCGCTGAACCAAAATTCCAGTTGGGAACCGATCTAACGGTTTGGGCAGTTTTGGGAACCCAAGTTTTTCCCATTTTTGTGATGTTTAGGGTATTGCCCTGTTATTTATCGATAGGGAAACTTTTAGTTTCAAGTTTAAGTCCCTGGAAAGTGATTTAGTGTGTCACTTACCTTTGGTATGATTGATGTGATTTAGGAGCCTATAATTCGCCTAGTTGTTGTTCTACTCAGGCTGGCCGGCACACCTGAATTCAGAAACAAGGTAAGATTAGTATATCAGTATGAATATGTATTTACATGTTTAGTGTGCATGTTAGTAAGCTGTTAGATTACATTAGATATGTATGTTGGCTTTTGTATTATCTGACAGTATCACATCGGTACGCCTAGAGTACGACTAGCGTACCGAGTATAGGCTGATATTATGGTTGATAGTACCGTACTTTTTGACAGTATCACATCGGTACAGCTAGAGTATGACTAGTGTACCGAGTATAGGCTGTTACTATGTCAAAAGTACCCTCTTATGAGCGTTCTAGACTCAGTACCGTGCGGGTCACGGGGATAGGGTTATGATTGGGGGTATGGGCGTCTGATCATAATCCGAGTTATTGCTATGTTATTGTTTATGCTTTTCTTACTGGGTCTGTCGACTCACAGTGCTATTTCAATGTGTAGGTAAGAGCGAAGCTAAAGTTGAGGAGCCGTGAGAGCGAGCAGATGAAGATTGTACATGTCGGGGCGGTTAGGCCTAGAGCGTACGATCTTTGGGACATCAGGGCTTTTGCAGTTTAGTCGCTAGGCGACAAATCTTTTGTATATGAATAGTAAACTTTTGTAAATATATTTTGTAAACGGGATCCTGGGATTGTATAAATGTAGTACTTTATATTTTAAATTAAATAACCAAATTTTAATTATTCACGATTTTCAGTAACCTCGTTGATTAGCAACGAGCTGCACAATACGTTAAAAATCACGCTAACACGCCTATTTTAGTTAGGGTGTTACACTAAGTCATCAACATAGCAATCTAGTATTAATGTACAATACTTGCTTAAGATTAAGTAATCATTAGAGATACCATAATACATTTCATGAGGATTAGGAATTTTTGCCTAAGTCATTCGAATGCAAAATTCTACTATTTTATCCTTAAAATTCTGATAAGTTATTTCTATCCATATGAATAATTAGATTTACTTTCTCAGTTGTATTCTAAAGTTACTATCACAAGTTTAATCCAAATAAAGAATGGCTTAGAAGTTTAAAATTCTCCCATTCAAGTAAGGTACTGTGATACTATGTCCAAGAACTTTATTGGTATCAATTTCTATTACTACAGTAATATATTAATTGGAATGAAAAAACAGGCTCAAGAATAAATTTTAATAATTTTCTAATTTGTTTATTATATTACATCATGTTTAATCAAAATATGCGTGCCATAGAGATACTGTGTTGTATTGAGTATAGTCTAGAATTCAAAATGAACTACATATGTCAATAGATTTATCCACCCGTAAGTGTTATAGAGATCATGTGGAGTTATGAATATAATCCAGAGTTCAATAGATGTAAAAGATCGTTGAAATGCATATATTATTCTTAACTTCTTCCACCCCTATCAGATCGAAAGATCTTTTTATTAAACAAAATCTTAATAATTCTTTCAGAAATTAACAATTATACATAAATATGGAAAGGAAAATCAAAGTGTTTATGTGGTATTATCTCTTTGCAGAGAATAATATATCAAGATTTTGTATAAATAATAAAACACAAACACATACAAACATTATAAACATCTAAATATAAATACTATTGGCATACACAAGATAAAGAAATATGAAGCTCAATTCATAAATACAATTCATTACTAAAAGAGAAAATTTTATTAATATTCTCAAAAATTAAATGAATTGTCTACATAAAATTGAAATAGGGAATAAAATCCCAAACCAATAATTGAAATCGATTTGTTCATAAATTAAAACAATAAATTCAAAAATTATAAAAAAAAATTATGAGCTTCATCTTCAATCCTGGACAATCTCCACCCTTATTTCCAACCATCCGACTCAACTCGCTAAGATAACAATCCAAGTTTAAGCAGCAGGAGCTGAAATAAGAAGAAAAACAAACATGGTTAGTAGATCCAGAATTAATAACCCAAGGGGATAATAATTCTCTAAAACACATGAGTTTATAGCATAGAAATAAATACCTTGTTTCTTTGCTAGAAACTTAGGGCATTGGGGTTTCTAGTGGCCCTTTTCATTGCAATAGAAGCATTTTCCTTTTGGCTTTCCATCGGGATTAGCAGCCCTTTTCTTTTTAACTGTTTTCACAGCTTGAACACGCTTCTTGCTATTCTTCCACTTCTTCTTGTTGTTTGGTTTCAAAGCAGAGGAAATGTTTGCCTCAGCCTTAGCCGCACCATTAGCGTTCCCAAAATTAGGAGCTTTAGCTCCTCCTTTGTGTGGTCCTCCAATCAAATTTTCAAATGTCTGAAGGTTGTTGATTATCTCGTGAAAGTCAAGCTCCAACTTGTTCATGACTAATTTGAAGTGAAGGGCAGAAAGGCTGGAGTCAAACTATTCAAGATCAGACTCACTTGAGTTATCTGATCTATAACAACTCCATGATTCTCAGCTTCCTGGAAGTAACTAGTCATTTGGAGAAGGTGATCACGCACGCTCTGATGAGGTTTCATCCGTGCAGTGATGAAATTCTTAGTCATCTCAAAGCGAGCTTGAATTGATGTCATCCCGAATAGTTCAGTTAACTGGTTCATGATATCTGCAGCCATGAGAGTGTTTGCAAACCTTGTTTTCAAGGTGTTAACCATGCTAGACAGCATAAAGTATCGAGCTTTATTGTTGGCATTCTGCCAATGCTCGAACTTTTCTTTTACTGCCTTGGTTGCATTCTCACCCGGCTGCTCAGGAGCCTCTTTAGTCAACATAAACAGGGCATTTTCACCAATGAGAGCAATGTTAATTTTCTCTCTCCATTTGATAAAGTTAGCTCCATTGAGCCTATTATCAGTCAACAGTGACACCATGGGGTTGGTCATAGTCATGTTGGATACTACAAATAACAATAAATAGAAATCAAGTAAGGTTTAACACAAAATCATATTCAGAAATTATTAGCACTTAGTAAGTAGGAATGACAAGTGAAAATACTAAAACATACAATCCTAAATAATTTCCAAGGTTTTCAACAAACTGATATTAGTGTCCCGTTTAGGTGAGAATCAAGATACCATCCATTGAATAGAGTTGTCAGCTCATCTAAAATGATAAACATTCTAGCAACCTTTTATTCGATTAAGATGAGAATCCAGCGTTGTCCCATTTAGGCGAGAGTCAAGGCCATTCTATCTTAAGAGCTCCTATCATTGTTTCGTACTTTTATAAGTCTTACTAATAGTCGCCACCATTAGGGTGATCCATACTAAAAATAAAATACTTACAAATAATACTTATTTTTCCAGATTGTACGGCGTTAAATTGCTAATGAACGTTCATCCATTAGGAATGATTACTTACTAAAATAAGAACTATGTAGAACTAACAATGGAGATTGAATATCCTTATAATAAAGCTCATTATTTAAAGTGTATTTTCTTCAAATATTTATTTTAATCTATTTATTTTATATATATTTATTTAACTAAAATTTTTAATTTAGAAAGAATTCTAAATATAAATTTTAATTTAATATTTATAAAATTATACTAAGATTGATCTGAAAATAAATGAAATAATTTTCCATCTTAGTAATAATTTAATAATTATTTCGAAAATTATTCAATTTAAGTTGATCCAAAATTAATTAAAAATAATTTTCAACTCAAATTTAATTTTCTATAAATATATATTGCAAAATTCGAAAATCCAACGTATTTAAAATAAATACATTTTTCGAAAATGCTTTAGAATAAAATAAAATAAATCCTAGAAAAATGATTCTAATTTATGTTGGTCCAAAATTAATTAATAAATTAATTTTCAACACAAATATAATTTTCCTATTTAATTAAATATTAAGAAATTTATCAAATTTTTAAGTATCATGATTAAAATCAATTTAAATATTAATTTTCTATTTAATTAAATATAAGTAGAAAAATACTTCAAGCAAACATAAAATAACTATCTAGACTTTCACTAACTAATTACTTTATTTTCTAATTATAATATATTATAGTCCATTGATTTTAATTAATCATTAATGAAAAATTTATTTGATTTAAGTTGATCGAAAATTAATTAAAATTTTCAACTTTAATCTATTTTTCAAAAAAAAAAAAATACCTGCATTTAAGAAAAAAAAATGCAATTTCGAATTTATATAAAAAAAATGATTAATAAAATAAAATTAAATATATTTTGAAAATTATTCAAATTTAAGTTGTTCTGAAATTAAAATTTCAAACTTAAGATAATTTTCTGTTTAATTAAATATTCTGAAAATAAAAATATTTAAGTATCAAGAATAAAATCAACTCAAATATTTAATTTTCAATTTAATTAAACGTATTAAATATAAGAATTAAATAATCAAGTGTAAAAATAAATTGATTATTAATTCTAATTTAATACTAGGAAAAATATTCTAATTTAAGTTGGTCCAAAATTAATTAATAAATAATTAATTTACAACTTAAAATATTTTCCTAATTAAATATTAAAAATATAATTAGTTACTAGAAATAACTTTCTAGAATATATTTCAATTAACTAAGTGTTTTTCTAAAATTAACTTTAAAATATTCAATGAAAAATAAATTTAATATATTTTAAAGTTAATTATGTTGCTAATTCAATTTTGATTAGGTTAGACTAATATAATGAACCTAATACAATTATTTAAATAAGGCAAATCGGTCTTCACAATTAGGGTGGTTCATGTGAGGGAGGGCTGGGTTCAGTATGTCGTACCCACTTCTAAGGCCCCCTAACTCTCACACAAGGCCCAAAGGAGAGGAATTTAACCTTTAAATAAATAATTGTTATTCATTGAATAAGCTCAATACAAATTGGGCCTAAATAAAATTACTTATGTGAAATTTTATTTTAGCAACCTAGTCCATTTAATTAATTAAACTTAAATGGGCTTCCTATATTCATTTAAGCCCAAAAGCAAGCACATAGGCTCACACAGGTCAAATGATTTTGATGACCCTATCATGTTACTAGGTTTACACAGATGAAAGAAATTGGAAAATTTACCTGTTACAAATTATTTATAAGATCATTGGATCTGTCAACAAGTTAATCATAGCAATTTAGATCAAATAAATAATAGGTTTGTAAAAAAAAATTGAATAAATAAATAATCAAACATTACAAACCAAACAAGTAACATATAACTGGAAAGTGGATTAAGATATTTCTATTTTAAAATTTTAAAAAATATCTTAACTAGAATTTAAAATTTAGGTTGTTAGAGAATATTTGAAAAAAATTCAAAAAAAACTAACAAATATCCTAAATTCTATCTTAAATTCAAATATCTAACCAATTTTCAAATTTCAAGTTTATTTAAAAATTTAAATTAATTAAATTTCTAATAAGATAATAATATATAATATCTTGAATTTTAAAATTTAGATATTCCTAATATTATATTCTTAATCTTATAAGTTAATAAATTAAATATTACAAAAATAATCAATTTGAAAAAAAAATATTTTTGGTTAGGATATTGTCCATTTTATTTAAATAAAATAATTAAATAAAATAAAATATCCTAAGTTTGAAATTTTTTTTGTTAGAAACCCTAAAATTTCTATTCAAATCTAAATTAACAAATTTTCAAAATTTTCATGTTATTTTGCCAAAAATTAATTTTAATTAAAAAAATATCTAACAAGATAAAATGTCAAAACTAATATTTTTCAAATCTTATAATTTAATTTAATAAAATATATTTCAAAAAATAACAAATTTTTGAAAATTTGATATGGTTAGCAAATTTTGAAATTTAAACTAGATTATTTTAAAAAAAATATATCTTTATATCAAAATAAGATCATTCAAATTTTAATAATAAAATAAGTAATATCTGATCTTATAATTAAAATAATAAAAAATTTTAAAATTAACCTTAAGGCCATTTTTGTGGAAAAATCAAATTTTCAAATTCAAAGCCTACTAATATCTAAAACTAATTTTAATTAATTAAAAATTAATAAAAGGCTGGGCGAGGAAACAGGCTGCGAGCAGCCTTTGATGACCGAGGATGCTAGGCGTGAGCAGCCCTTCAGATAGGGTTGTGTCCAAAAATTCTCGGTCAGCTCGTGTCTGAAGAGGCGTGCTGTCCGAGCGGTGCCTGGTACCCGCGCGCGCACACGTGTGCATCCGATTTCAGATATTTTCATCCAAATTCAAAAAATCATAACTAATTCATAAAAAATCCAAATTAGGTTCTGTAAAATCCTAAATTCATTAATTTTTTGTCTACTTTCCAGTAAAAATATTTTCAGAATGAAATAAAAAATATTTTACAACATACATTATGATTTCCATACAATCATCAAATAAGTACATAAACATTCATGAAACCATCCAAATAAACACAAACATTGTTTTAAATCCATATTTCATGAAATTAAATTATTACCATGGCTCTGAGGCCAGTTGTTGGAATATGTTTTACCAGGATCTAGATTTACTACCATGTATGTTGTTTAACATCCTAACTATGAATTTCTAAAATAATGTAAATAAACACATATAAAGTTTGAGAAACCTTACAGTGGGTGCAGTGGAATTAAACTGGCTCCTTCCGCTCAGATCTCTAACCCTTGTATCCTGTCTGTAGCAGAGTATCACCAAGATCTGAGCCAGAATCTCCTTCTCTTGAATTTAGATTCTTCACGGCCTTACACACTATGATTGAGTACCACTTGATGTGTGTGGGCACTTACTCTATCACTATAGGGTTTGACATTATGAAGAGAGGAAGAGAGAGGAGTGGTTCGAAATAGGGTAGAAGTGATGGCTCAAAAAATTTGACTGAAGGCTTGAATTTCATCATCTTTTGATATGAGGCATCACTATCTATTTATAGGCAACCACCTAGGTTTAGGTTAGAATTATTTGGCATTAAAATATTGAAAATTAAATGGAAAATTCCCTTCAAGTGGCCGGCCATAGGATATGTGGGCCCCCACTTTGCAATTTTGCAATTTTTGCAATTTTTTCTTATTTTCTCAAAAACGCCATTTTTCCAATTCAACCACTTTAAATGCCAAACCTATTTATTTAATAATTAAAATTAATTATCATATAAAATTGTCATTTAACATATTTACTAATTAGACTTAATAAAGTCGTTTAATTAATAAATAAGCCCTAGAATCTCTTTTCTTCACAATTAAGCCCTTGGCTAGTGAAAATTCATAAACTATACATAGTCTAATTTTAGAATTATAATTGATTAATTAAAATCAATTAACCGAGTCTTACAAGTAGTATGGTATCAACTAGTATGGGGACCATGGGTCTATACAACCGAGCTTGCAATAAGCAGAACTAGAATTTACCAATTAAATTCCCTAACTTATTAATTCCTTATTGCGTCCACCATAGAACTTGGAATTGCACTCTCAATCATATAAAACGCTCTATATGTTCCACGATATAGATACGCTATAAACATTTAACCATCGTTCTAATTCCAATAATTAAAGATCCTCTATAGATGATTTACACCGAGTAAGGATAAATTTACCGTTTCACCCATCAATGTATTTTATCCTTAAAACACTTAGCTTCCTGTAAATGATATTTCAGTGAGCTAATATAATCACTGAAACAAGAGCTCTTCAATTTATCTCTATTAAGCCAAGCTCGAAGGAAATCATCGTTTCACTTCTATGTCCAGATATAAGTTATAGATTCCATATCTATGTTTAGCGCTCCCACTCAATTGTACTATCATGTTCCCAAAATGTACGTATCACCCTGACCAAAAAGTAGGCTTAACTAACAAATCAAAGAACACAAATAATACTCTTGAGATCGAACCTAAGCATGTCAGGATTAAGATCTTTTGATCTAAGATCAACCAGTGATATTGACTTAGAAAGATACAACAGTAAGATTATAATATCTTTACCAAGATCAATATCGGTCCTAGTTTGATGTATACTCCATACATTCAAAACTAGCATACTTTGCCAATGTCCTGGAAAGAACATAACACTTATCCAAGGTGTAAGTATACTTTATCGCTGATTATCACATCAGTATAAATCTAGTGCACTGATGAATCAGGGACATTATCTTTTGAAGCATATTATCACAATTACCTTCCACTGTGTTGACATTACTGTAATTGTGAATAACTATATGTTCTGGACTTAACAGATTTTGTACACATTAAACCATAAACATGAAAACTACATGTAAACATAAATGACTTCTAATCTGCTATTGATAACAAATTAGATTAGATTGAAATGGATTTTATTTAGGGCATAAAATCCCAACACATGCAAGTCTTCGGACAAACTTAATGGTGATCCTGGATGAAGAAGTTTAAGGATTTTTTCAGACCTTCTAAAAAGAAAAAAATAATGCAAAGGTGGTTCCTTTTTTGTTACTTTATACCCATGACAGTGGCTTTGTTAGAACAGAGAAAGATTTGATCATACGAACATGATTCAAAGCAGAAGTAGAAAAGATGGTCATTTAATTTTGATGTACCTCGAAACCGCACAACCGCTAAAATCATAGGACATGCGTCTTTTCAAAAAAGAGGAACATGGCGAAACTACCCTTTGCAATCATTAAAAATCTCTTTTTATTAAAAAAGAACTTTTTAAGGGGCAATTGTGTTACGAAAATTATAAAACAGTACGCAAGTGCACGTAATCAAGTAGTAAACTCACGCAAGTGGGTCGAACCACATGGCATTGGATTGATTACCACTAAACTAGACTTATGATTCTATTTGGAAAATCGATACTTTTCAAGATTTTAAACAGAAATTCAAGAAACTTAAAGAAACAAGTAAAGATTAATCAAGATGAGAAGATAGGGAAGAGAATCCTGTTGTTTGTTTACCCAATTGTTAATGCCTAATGGCTATCCTTTTCTTAATGTGAATGACAGATTATAAATTTAACCTAACTCTTTTCAGATCATTTAGGTTCTAAACCACATGTTTTCTAATTAAACTCACATGTAATCATCATTAAGTAATAATCTAAGTGTCACATAGGTCATGCAAATACTCTCGTTTCACATAGAACATCGATTATCTAATTTTAGCATTCTCAATTCTCACCTCTCAGATTTTAAATTGAGATCATAGAACATGTAGAAGGTCATGAAGCTTACACATGGAATTAAACACAAATATAGATAATTTCACAAATCAAGATTGAAGGAATGACAATTATTCATTAACTAGGCAAAACTTTAAACAACATTCATCATCCTCCCCAAATGGGTTTTTAGCTCATAAAAATAATATAAACATTCATGATTAATTCCGAAACAAAAATAGACATAAAAGAGAAATAGAGAGTAAAAGAAAGAAACTAGATGGTGATATCGCTCTGGGTCTTCAAGATTGCTTCCTCTCCTCCTTCATTCACTTTTCGGGCCAATTTTTGATTATCTTGGCCTTCTGAATCGTATCCCTTACATAGGAATGAGAGGTGTGCCTCTAATTGGAAAAAAATTAGATTTTTCGTGCCTTGTCGCAACCCACTTAAAGGCTGGTCGCGACCACAAGCGAAACTCAAAAATCCAGGTTTCTGCCAAAACCTCAAGTCGCGACCATAGTCGTGACCAAATAAAAGGGTCACGACTAGGCTATAGGCTGGTCGCGACTAGTGATTCTTATTGAGTAGCTTTGGCCAATTTTTCACCAGTTTCTCCTGTCTTTTCGTCAATTGACTGAATTTGAACTCTAACGCACCGGGAACCTGAAAGAAGGAAAATCAAGCGTAAAACCGCTCCAAAAGACAACAATAATCGAGAAAGTTCTTATCTATAAGACCTGAAACTTAGGCTAAAAATAGCCTAACGAAATTCCCCCAAACTAGATTCTTACTCGCCCTCGAGTAAGACAAAAAATTACTACTAGATACGCTATCAGATAATCACAATACTGCTGCCTCATGTTCTGTTTCCTTCCATTTCTCAAACTAGAATTTCAATTCCACCAACTCTAACAATTAATTTAGATGCTCAGTTTATCACACAATGCATAAACACAAGACGACTTCACAATCGAAACAATGTTATAATAGTCTTACTCTTTCCAATCATTCCGTAATCCGATAACTCATATGCTTGCATGCTTACCTCTCTCCACTAATGTTGACAACATCCTTTTAGAATCAATAGGACTTTTTAAGGTTTAGAAAGTATGGCTTAGATATTTAGGAAACGAAAGACAATTTTGGCTAAAGATATCATAAGCACAAAAGAACCCACAAGCTTCTCATAATTTCAAAATTTCCCAAAGTTTTCCCATAACTAACCATGATTAAGAAAAATTTATTTATTATTTTTTTTCTTTCTATTCTTTCTTTTCCCAACATCACTGAGAATTTTTTTCTTTCTTTTAAAACTTTTGAATCATGTTCCACTTTCTTGTTTGTTTTTTTTTCTAGTGATGTTGAGTTTACAGAATACTCTTTTCTTTTTTTTTTTTTCTCAATCTTGCAAGCTTTCTTTCTTATATCCTCTCTCACACCATGTATATTGCTCCCCCAAACTAATTGTGTAGCTTATAATATCATTGATAATATAGTGAAGACAAAATTAACAGTGTGGATACAAATTTCGGTTCAATAGGTGAAGAATAAAACAAGTTTAGGCTCAAGAGGGTTAACTAAGGATAATCATTTCATGGTAGGCTTGAAAGGCTCAAACTATCCAAACAAATGCCAAAATCATATTCCTATAGAATGTTGTCAAGGATTTCGCCTTGAGAGAATAAGGCACGCAAGTTCTAAGCTATCCAATCAATCTTACGACAAACCATAGTAAAACAATTATAACATATTTCACAGATCGTCAAATTGCATTCATACACATGTTTTACAAGCATCCAAATTAATCCAAAGAGTTAACAGAATTAAGCAGACAATTATTTTACAATTTTAGAGCACATTACAATTAACAGCAGCACACAACTATCTTTTACCTTATTCCCCATTCTAACTAAAAATAGAAAAAAAAAATTAAAGCAGAAAATTAAAAATGCTTAAAAATGCAGAAAATTTAAAATTTTAAAGTCCCCCCCCCCCCCCCAAACTAAATATCACATTGTCCCCAATGTGTACAATAAAATGCGAAGGTGAGAGACTTACCTGAGACCCTTTCAAAAAGGGTTCGGTGGCGGCGGTTGATCATACGGGTAAAACCGAGGAGGTGGCACCAAATAATTCGGGTCCTCAATCCTGATGTTCATTCTGTTGATGAGAGAGTTGAGTTGGTTAACTTGTCCCTCATCATGAATACTCCTTTGCACCATATAATTCTGCATGTGATTATTTTGTTGAATGATGTAACTCAACTGTGCATGAGTATACTGCATCCCCAGATCAATAGGCCTAAGCAGTTGTGGGGGCTCGTCCTCCTCTTCCTTGACACTAGGCTCTCTTCGCCGCCTTTGGCCTTGTTGTTGTTCATCAGCGGGTGCTTGTCCATAAAGATTAGGCTCCTTGAGCCTGTTGACCGTACCGATATCCATCTTCCTTTGCTGTACCACAGTATTCTCATATTCCAATTGAGGCACGTCATATGTCCCGCAAAGATTAGTGATAACGCCTGCCAAACCAAGACCACCACTCGTGGCTCCTTAAACAATCTGTTCAATGCTTCCTCGGATAACTTGTCCAATGTTGATATTGTACCCCTTCATGATGGCGTACACATATTTAAGTCTATCCATCTGGACATCAAACAAATGTTTGCTCGGCACCATCCGAGCACTCACAAAGTATAGCCAATTTTTCGCCACCGGGTTGATTTCACATCAGTGCAGAATGTTGGGCGACTCGTCTTGCCCATCATTATCGTGGAACCTCAGTCCCGGGAACCCCACAGTTTCTTCCACATCTATGTCAAACTGTTCTTCCTCCTCAATAATTCAAAGGCACTGATCTTCTCTGGAATAGTCCGAGACAGCGTACATGGCATTGATGGCGTCGGTTGTAGAGGGAACCTTCTTACCCCACACCTTAACATCCCCATTTCTTCGCTCGGGCCAATTCCCAAGAAATTCACATGCCATGGTGACATTAGCCCAGCCCCTAGCATCAACAAAATTGCCCCATTTCACTCTTTCAATTTGGGCTCGAATTGTCTCAAACTGCGGTTGATGCCTCAGAGGTTTGTCAGGAAATTCAATGCCCCAGTCTTCAATGTATGGCCTAGCCTTAAGCCTAATGAACCGGTTTTGTGCAGCCTCACTAACAAACCGGGTTCGATCAAAACCCGTAGGTGGTGGGATTGATCATGAACCCCCTTCTTCATTGTTTCTTGTTATTTTTCGGATCCATGTTAGCACAATGACAAAAGAAAAATTCACAAAAAATAATTCTAGAAAAAATTGGGCAGCACTTTCCCTTAAATTTTTGCTTTCCCAAATTTTGAAATTTCACCAGAACAGTACAGATAATCACAATAACAGTTCAAATCCACAATATAAACTCAATAATTCCACTATCACCAAAATTTTTCCAAATATTCAATATTTTCGCTAAAATTCCTAAATCATTCAATCAATTTCTTAAATATAATAGAGAGTGATACTTACAAACCCGAAGAAGCCACTACTCCACCTCCATTGTTGAATGTTCTTGAAAGCTTGAGGTTGAAGATGAAGATATTTGTATTTTTGGATTTGGGGAGAAATTGATATTTTTAGGGTGTGATTTTTGATGAAAAATGGTGATTGATGAGTGAAATTTAGGTATGGGATGGATTGGGAATGAGAAATTGATATAAAGATGAAAGAATTGAAAAATGGGAGATTTTTGGGGTTGATTACGGTTGAGAAGAGTGGTGGTGCAGCTGAGAAGAATGGTTAGGTTTTAGGTTTCATTTGGGTGAAAAATTTGGATTTTATAAAGTTTTTCGAAAGCTGGTCGTGACTAGCCCATGGGCTGGTCGCGACTAGCTTGAAAACCCAAAATTCAGGGTTTTGTTAAACCCTCTAGTCGCGACCATGGTCGCGACTAGGAAAAAGGGACGCGACCAGCATTACGCCTGGTCGCGACCATTGGAACCAAAAAAATTTCGTTGGTTCTGTAATTGTCCAAGTCGCGACCCAGGAACTTGGTGGTCGCGTCCATTGGGTTCTGAGTCTCGAAAAATTATTTTTTATGTTTTTTCACGATTTTTACGATTTAACTGGAAAAATATAATGTCTGATACTTTACAAGAAATTTAAAATGCTAAAAACACTAAAACATAAACTAAAACCAATAGCAAAATGTCCAAAAAATAAATGAAAACACTTGGGTTGCCTCCCAAGAGCGTTATCTTTATCATCATCTAGTCGGACGCTGAGTTGTCCTGTTTAGAGAGGCACCAGAAAAATGGCGGACTTGGCTTGGTCTAATTGACCTCTCAAGTAGAGCTTCAAACGCTGCCCATTGACCTTAAAAGTTTTGGGGCTTTCACCTTTTAGTTCCACAGCTCCATATGGGAATGCTTTGACAACCGTGAATGGTCCCAACCATCTCGACTTCAGCTTGCCAGGAAATAATTTCAACCTAGAATTAAAAAGTAGGACTTGCTGCGCGGGTTGAAATTCTTTTCTGACTAGGCCTCGGTCATGCCACTTCTTCATTCTCTCTTTATAGATCTTGGCATTTTCATAAGTCTCGTTGCGAAACTCATCCATTTCGTTTAGTCGTAACAACCTCTTTTCTCCTGCTGCTGCCAAGTCCATATTCAATGTTTTCATGGCCCAGAATGCTTTGTGCTCTAATTCAACCGGAAGATGACAAGCTTTTCCATATACCAACCTATAGGGAGACATTCCTATTGGTGTCTTGAACGCTGTCCTATAAGCCCATAGTGAATCATCTAGCTTCTTAGCCCAATCTTTTCTTGAACGCTGCACCGTTTTCTCCAGAATTAGTTTAATTTCTCTCTTGGAGATTTCTGCTTGCCCATTACTCTGAGGGTGAAAAGGGACTGCAATTCTATGGCGAACTCCATATCTTGCAAGTAAAGCTTCAAATTACTTGTTGCAAAAATGGCTTCCTTCATCACTTATAATACCTCTAGGAGTTCTAAACCAGTGAAAATATTTTTCTGAAGGAAGTTTAGCACTGTTTTACTGTCATTCAGATATGTTGCTGCTGCTTCTACCCATTTTGAGACATAATCCACAGCTAGCAATATATATGTGTAACTGTATGATGATGGAAAAGGTCCCATGAAATCAATGCCCCACACATCAAACAGTTCTACTTCAAGTATTCCAGTCAAAGGCATCTCATTCCTTCTTGAAATATTCCCAGTTCTTTGGCACCAATCACATGCTTGGACAAATTGGTGAGCATCTTTAAATAAAGTAGGCCAAAAGAATCCACTTTGTAATACCTTTACAGCAGTACGATTTCCACTAAAATGTCCCCCACATTGCAAACTATGGCAGTGATTTAGAATAGAGAACATCTCTTCTTCCGGCACACATCTGCTGATAATCTGATTAGCACAATTCTTATAGAGAATAGGCTCCTCCCAATAATAGTGTTTGACCTCGGAGTAGAATTTCTTCATTTGTTGCCTCGTCAAATCTGGTGGTATAATGTCTGCAGCCAAGTAGATCACATAATCAGCAAACCAAGGTAAAGTAGAATCCAAGAGACGAAGTTGCTCATCAGGAAAATCATCATTGATCTGAACCTCCCTTGTATTCTGACTCTCTTCAAGTTCCAACCTTGATAGATGATCTGCCACTAAATTCTCCGTGCCCTTCTTATCCTTTATTTCTAGATCAAACTCTTGTAGAAGAAGAACCCATCGAATTAGTCTTCGTTTGGCAGCTTTCTTAGTCATCAGATACTTGATTGTTGAATGGTCTGTGTATACTATCACTTTATTTCCAATCAAGTATGGTCGAAATTTATCACATGCAAACACTATAGCCAACATCTCCTTTTCTGTAGTAGCATAATTCAATTGGGCATCATTCAAGGTTCTACTTGCATAATAAATAGTTCTGAATACCTTGTTAACCCGTTGTCCCAACACTGCTCCAATAGCATAATCCCTAGCATCACACATTATTTCGAAAGGTAACTCCCAATCTGGTGTAGTCACCATTGGTGCCGAGATTAGCTTCTTCTTGAGAATTTGAAAGGCTTCAAGACAATCCTTCCCAAATTCAAAAGATACTCCATTAGCAAGCAGATTAGATCACGGCTTGGCAACTTTGGAGAAGTCTTTGATAAACCTTCTATAGAACCCGGCATGACCCAAGAAGCTTCGAACTCCCTTAACTGAAACTGGAAGGGGTAAGTTTTCAATTGTAGATACCTTGGCTTTAGCAACCTCAATACCACTTCTTTAAATTTTATGCCCCAACACTATGCCTTCTTTAACCATGAAGTGACACTTTTCCCAATTTAGCACCAAATTAGAATCTTCACACCTCGTTAAAACCAATTCCAAATTGCTTAGGCATTGATCAAACGACGAGCCAAACACCGAAAAATCATCCATAAACACCTCGATGCACTTCTCTATTAGATCTGAAAATATGGCCATCATACACCTCTGGAATGTTGCAGGTGCATTACATAATCCAAAGGGCATTCTCCTGAAAGCAAATTTTCCATAAGGACATGTAAATGTAGTCTTCTTGTAATGCCCTAATGCTAAGGCACGCTACAGTGCTTTTTCAATTATAGTGCAATTTTTGCTAACCAAAGAATTTTCTCGAAAAACGTGTCAAATTTAAACTTTTGTATTAAATATTAAACTTTATAATATAATGAAATATTTACAAGTGCCGGGATCCCGTTTTTAAACTTTGTAAAACTAATATTCCAAAATACATATTTTTCAGGTCGTACAACGACTAACAAAATACAATCCCCAGATGTCCTGAGATTGAACACTCCAGGTCGCGCTGCTTCAACATGTACAATCTCATCCGAGCTCAGGTTCACTCCTGTTCAGCCTTTGCCTTTCCTTTACCTACACACGAAAGTAGAACTGTGAGTCAACAGACTCAGTAAGAAAAGCATACAACATATTATATAATTTTCCGACTTGTACTTAGGCGCCCATACACCTATTTACAAGGCTTAACAAATGAGTACGAACGTTCCATACTAAGGTATAACCACTATACCACATGCACTACGTACCTCGATGTACGAGTGTTGGTAGGGTTTGCTCATACCCTGAGTACCTTTGAGTGATATACCACGCACTCCCAGTACCTTACCGTACTTATGCTGGTATCACGGTACTCTCAGATAACATTCACTGTACCAACGCACTCTATACTATAATCGTATAAGTGTTGGTAGTGCGAATAACATTTTAAGCATGCATATACACATAACATATACATACACTCAGATATTCATATCACATATTATATACAGTTCTTACCTGTTTTCCGAATTCAAGTGTGCTGGCCGACCTGAACGGAAATGCTCGTGCTAGATGGATGCCCTAATCACATTAATTGTAACACAGATGAGTGACTCGCTAAATCACTTTCCGGGGACTTAAATTTGAAACTAAAAGTTTCCCTATCGATAAACAACATGGCAATACTCTAAATATCTCAAAATTGGGCAAAACTAGGGTTCCAAAAATTCACCCAACCGGCAGACCGATTCCCAACCGGAAGTCCGGTTCTGGGTCACCAACCGGTCGACCAGTTGCCATAGGTCCCCCAGAACCGGAATTCCGGTTTTGTACTGGTAACCCGAAAAATCTCCCCTTGAACTCAAAACTCAACCAAACTTAACCAAACTCTCCAGGGTACCTATACAATGCATAAACAACCATTTCCAACCAGAATTTCACAGAACAATCCATCAATACTCAAGTTGCCATTAAAGCTTAAAACTTTGAACTCAAAGCTCAAAGTTGCATAGAACCAACAATAAACCTTAAAACCAGCTGCTATGAACTTAGATTAACTCAAATGAACCCTAACATTCGGACTAAACAAACATCACACTCTAACAGCCACTATCTAGCAAAAACATAACTTGAAATTAATGAAAACCTAGAAAAATACAACTAAAGAAGAACTAGAGTTACCTTTGATCAACCTCCTTGAATTCCTTGCTGAAATCCCAAAAAAAAAACTATTGAATTAAGGTGATTCTCCTTTGGTTTTGGTCCCAGCCGAAAGAGAGAAAGAGAGAGGGTTCAAGAGAGTGAATTCCAATTTTTTTGATTTTTCTTCAAATGAGAAATGGATTTTCTCTAGCTAATTCCTTGCTGAAATTAAAAGCCACTTGTCACTTCCCTAGGCAGCCACCACACTATTCCTTAAAAAGACTTAAATGCCCTTAAGGTTAAGCTTAGGTATCTTCCAAGACTAGGGGTAAAATGGTCAAATCCCATAACCCCGCTCAACCCCGATAATTTATTTTCTCTAAAATATTTCCCACTAAGAAATAAGTTCTAAACTTACCCATGTGATCAAACTAGCCATCCATCGCATTTTCCGTTGTCGCCGAGCAAAAATTATAAAAATAAAATATTTCACATATAAACTAAATAATACCCCTAGAGTTTAATAAAATCTCGAGAATTGAGAAATTATAACTCTAATATTTATTTCTAAATATTGCGGTCCACAATTAAATAAATTCACAATAATAATAAAATAATAAAAATTAGTGCTAATTGCCTTTACTAATCCAAATTACTAAAGCGGTCATTACAATTATCCCCCCGTTAATAGGATTTCGTCCTTGAAATCTAACCTGAATAGCTCTGGATGTTGAGTCCTCATATCAGACTCCAATTCCCAGGTGGCTTCCTCCACCTTGCTGTTCCTCCAGAGCACCTTAACCAGAGCAATAGTCATATTTCAAAGAACTTTTTCTTTTCTATCCAAAATCTATACAGGTTGCTCTTCATAGGATAAGTCTGATTGAAGTTCAAGGGCTTCATAACTCAATATATGAGTCGAGTCTGACACACATTTCCTCAACATAGAAATGTGAAACACGTTATGAACAGTTGATGACGATGGTGGTAAGGCTAGCCGATATGCTACCTGCCCGACCTTCTCGAGTATCTGAAATGGCCCAATGAATCTAGGACCTAACTTACCCTTCTTCCCGAAGCTGATGGAAATTATTTTACCAGGGTCTTAGATCTACTCACTATTGGAATTTATTTTACCAGGATCTTAGATCTACTCACAAGTATGTTGTTTAACACCCTAAATATGAACTTTCTAAAACGATAAAATAAACACATATAAAGTTAAGAAAACCTTAGATTGATGCAGCGGAATTAATGTCTCCTTCCACTCAGATCTCTAACCCTTGTATCCTTTCTGTCGCTGAGTATTATCAAGATCTGAGCCAGAATGTCCTTCTCTTTGTGTGTGATCCTTCACAGTCTTCCAATCTATGATTGAGTTACCACTTGCTGTGTGTGGGCACTTTCTCTATCACTAAGGTTCGAAATTTATGAAGAAGAAAAGAGAGAGAGAGGTTCGGCCAAAGAATAGAAAAGGGAAGGCTCAGTTTTCTGAAGAGAGAATTTTCTGACAGAAAGCTTATGAAAACTTATAATTTGACTAAGCCATCACTTTCTATTTATAGGCAACTACTAGGTTTAGGTTAGGAATTATTTGGCATTAAAATAATGAAAATATCAATTTGAAAAACCTATTTAAGTGGTCGGCCATGGTGTGAGTAATGGGCCCCACTTGGTTTTGCAGTTTTCACAAATTTTATTTCTATTTTCTCAAAAACGCCAATTTTCGAATTCTAACCATTTAAATGCCGAAACTAATTATTTAATAACTAAAATAGATTATTAAATAATATTGTCATTTAATTTAATTATTAATTAGACATATAAAGTCTATTAATAAATAAATAAACCTAGAATCTCTTTTCTTTACAATTTCGACCCTGCTTAGTGAAAATTCACAAATTAGACATAGTCTAACTTTAGAATTATAATTGATTAATCACGAATCAATTATTGAGTCTTACAAGCAGTATGTTCTCAACTAGAATGGGGACCATGGATCTATATGCTGAGCTTCCAATAAGTGGACCGAATTTACTAAGTAAATTCCTACTTATTAATTCTTCGTTGAATCCACTCTTAGAACTTAGAATTGCATTCTCTGACTTATATAGAGCATATAATATGTTCCACGATATAGATATGCTATCTCAATTAACCATTGTTATAATCTTATTGTGATCAAAGATCCTCTATATAGATGATTTACATCGAGATGGGATAATTTTACCATTCTCACCCCTCAATGTATTTTGCCCCTTAAAACACTTAGCTACCTGTAAATGATGTTTAGTGATCTAAGAATTAGTCACTTAAACAAGAGCTCATCCATTTACTTCTATTTGCTAAGCTCAAAGGGAATCATCACTTGACTTCTATACACCGGTAGAAGCTATAGATTCCATATTTATGTTCAGCACTCCCACTCAATCATACTATCATGTTCCCAAAATATACGTATCACCCTGACCCAAAAGTAGGCTTAACTAATAAATCAAAGAACATGAATAGTACTCCTGAGTTGAGCCTAAGCATATCAGGATTTAGCTTCTTTTAATCTTAAGATCAACTACTGATATTGACTTGAAAAGATATGACGGTAAGTTTGTAATATCTTAACTAAGTTGCAATATCGGTCCAGTCCAATGTATACTCCATACATTCGAAACTAGTATACTTTACTAATGTCCTGGAGAGAACATAACACTTACTCCAAGTGTAAGTACACATCATCACTGATTATCACATTAGTGTAAATCCAAAACACTGATGAAACAGGGACTTAGTCTTTTGATTCATATGATCACAATCACATTCCACTGTGATGACCATACTGTAATTGTGAATAAACATGTGATCTGGATTTAACTGATTTTGTGTATAAATGTAATAAACATATTAAACCATTAGAATGTAAATTTCATGCAAACATAAATCACTTCAAATTTCTTATATTGATAACTAATCAGATTGTAAAGGGTTTTATTTAGGGCACAAAACCCAACAAACTCCCACTTGCACTAACATAAAACAAACTGTGCAAATAAATCAATATGATGTCTTGATCATCAGATCAAGTGTAGTATATTTGAATGCACCCAAACTTTTGGAAACTAGTTCATAAAATATTTATGAAACATCCTTTACTATATGCTTTACTCATCAAGGGATACTGAAATCCTTAATGTTTTAAAGTACATCTGAATAAACAGAAGACATATCTCTCATATTTTAAAATATGAAATTGAGATAATATAGTGTAGACTTTTCTTCAGTAAAAAAACTTTCTGGTAATTTCGAATTTACAAAGTTATAAATCTTCTTTGGTAGAGCTTGAATTATTATAGAATAACTCCTCCACCCCCAGAGTAACCACCATCTCATAATTCGAATGAGTTGGGGTAGATACAAGGATAACTGATTTACAGTTCCTTAATATCTAACATATAGATCACTTTCATAAATCTTTCTTGAAAATCTTCTAATGTTCCTTATTTGAATACATCTCAGATAGCTCCCACTCAGTAGCAGATGTCTGGTTAAATAATACTTTTAACCTCTTTATTGTTTGGAGAGTTATCTAGTTGTGACTTTTGTATTAGTCTGAAACTTTAAGTTAAGACTAAGTCATCAACATAGCAGACTAGTATTTGAAGTGAAAAATGCATGCCAGAGATTAAGTAATCAAAATTAAGATACCATAAAATGTTATGAGAATTAAGAAATCTAGGTTCAAGTCATTCGAATAGACTGAACTAGAATACTTTTATTTTATTCTCATAATTCTGATAAGTTATATCTATCCACGTGAATGGTTAGATTTGCTTTTCAGTAGTGTTCTTAAGTTCCTATCACAAGTGTCAACCTAATGAAGATGGGTATAGAATTTTAAAATTCTCCCACTCAATTAAGGTAGTGTGAAACATTATCAAAGAACTTTTATAGGTATCAAACTTTTACTACTACAGTAAAACGAATTGGAACATACAATCAAGATCAAGGATTTATATTGATAATAGCTAAGTCATTATATTACTTCCATGTTTAAAGAAAATATGTGTTACATAGGATATTGTGAAGTAAACTCCACCCCTAAGTATATAGAGATCCACCCCTAAGTATATAGAGATTATGATCCACCCCTAAAGGTTGTAAAGATCATGATTCTCTAAGTGTGATAGAGTTTATGTGGAGTTGAAAACAATCCAGAGTTCATTAGATATAAAAGATCGTTGAACTGCATAGTTTTCTTAACTTTTCTCCACCCCTATCAGATCAAAAGATCCTTTTATTAAACAAATTCTTAATAATTGTATTAGAATTAACAATTATTAATAAACATAGAAAATATTTCTATGTTTATTTAATATAACTCTATGAAGAGTTGTAAATATTATAGAAATTGTATCAATAATAAAAACACTTACACATACAAACATATAAATATAATGTGGTAATTGTTGTTTAAGATAAAGTAAATGAAGCTCAATCTCATAAATTGTAATTGGTTTGAATAAAAAAAATAAACTTTATTAATAATAAAAAAAAAAGTATTGCAACAATATGAGAAAAACAGGGATGAACATCCCTAACTAAAATTCGAAATCTAAATTGTCTTTAAACTAAAACAATTAATTCAAAATTAGATAAAAGAGCTTCATTCTCCAACTTGGACGACTTCACCCTTGGTCCAGCTTTTCGATCCAACTCATGAAGATAACATCTGAGTTCAAGTAGCTTGGCCTATAAGAAGAAGAAACAAGTAAACAAAGTTAGTCCAGAATCATAAATCCAATTGGATAATAATTCACTAAAACTCTTAGAGTTTATAGAAAGAAATACCTTGTTTCTTTGCAAGAAGTTTAGGACATTGGGGTTTCCAATGACCTTTCTCATTGCAGTAGAAACACTTTCCTTTGAGTGTAGCATCACCAGAAGCAGTAGCCTTTTTGTTTTTCATGGCTTTTGCACGCTTCTTGGTGTTTTTCCACTTCTTCTTCGATTTGGGTTTAGAAGCAGAGGCAACATTTGCTTCAGGTTTTACCGTCCCATTACCATTCCCAGAATTTTGAGGCTTACTCCCTTTCTTCTTGGGTCCTCCAATCAAATTTTCATAAGTCTAAAGGTCATTGACTAACTCATGAAAGTCTATGTCCTTCTTATTCATGACATAATTTGATGTGTAGAGTAGAAATGCTGGAGTCAGACTATTCAAGATAAGGCTCACTTGAGTAGTATGATACATTTCAGCACCATGATCCTGGGCTTCTTGGAAATAACTTGCCATGAGGAGAACATGATCACGCACGTTTTGATGGGGTTCCATCCGTGCATTGATGTACTTCTTAGTCGCGTCAAAGCGAGACTGAAGAGATGCCCTACCGAATAGCTCAGTTAACTTCCTCATTACTTCAGTAGCCTTTTCGGTTTTAGAAAACCGAGTTTTGAGGGTGTCAACCATGCTGGAAAGCATAAAGTATAGAGCTTTGTCATTTGCTTTCTGCCAACGCTCATACTTTTCTTTCACAGCTTTGGATGCATTATCCCCCGGCACTTCAGGAGACGGCTCAGTTAACACAAACAAGGCACTTTCTCCTATGAGAGCAATATTAATGTTCTCATTCCATTTAGGGAAGTTAGATCCATTTAGCTTATTTTCAGTCAACAGTGATAACATGGAATTCATCATTATTATACAGGATACTACAAAATAATAGAAATCAATAATGGTTTAACACAAAATCAATTCAGAAATTATAAGCACATAGCATGTAGGAATGATATGAGAAAATACTAAAAAATACAATCCTAAATAATTTCCAAGGTTTTTCAACAAACTGATATCAGTGTCCCGTTTAGGCGAGAGTCAAAGCTACCATCCATTGAATAGAGTTGTCAGCTCATCTAAAATGTTAAACATTCTAGCAACCTTTTATTCGATCAAGATTGGAATCCAGCGTTGTCCCGTTTAGGCGAGAGTCAAGGCTATTCTATCTTATGAGCTTCTACCATTGTTTCATAATTTGCAAGTCACATATGGTCGCCACCATTAGGGTGATCCATACCATATAAAACACTTACAAACTACTTGTCTTTCGAGATTAAACGGTGCGAAATTGCTAATGAACGTTCCTCCATTAGGGAGGATTACTCACTAAAACAAACGCGATGTAAAACCAACAATGGAGATCGAATATCTTAATAATAATAAAGCTCATTCTTTAAAATGTATTTTCTTTATTATTCTAATAAATATATTCAATAAATATCGATTTAGAATTAAAATTCTAAATAAGAATTTAATTTAATATTTATAAAATTATACTTAGATGGTGATTGAAATAAATTGAATTATTTCCATCTTAGTAGTAATTTTGAATATAAATATTAAGAAAAATTAATTTAAGTTGTATTAATTTAAATTAATTTGCAACTTAAAATAAATTTTCATAAGAATATATTTATTGTATTCGAAAAATAAAGTATAAAACTATACAAATTTTCGAAAATACTTAAATAATAAATACTTAGAAAAAATACTTCAAGCAAAAATTTCACCTATCTAGATTTTTCTTGACTAATTAATTCAATTTCTAATAATATACTTTAATTCCTTTATTTTAAATTAATCAATAAATGAAAAAATCATTGATTTAAGTTGGTCAAAGAATTAATTAAAATAAATAATTAATTTACAACTTAATCTATTTTTCAAGATAAATTCAAAATCATCTTGCATAATTAAAATGCAATTTCGAAATTGATTAATAAATAAAGAAAAAATATATATTTTGAAAATTATTTAAATTTAAGTTGAAAAATTATTTCAACCTAAAAATAATTTTCTATTTAATTAAGTGTCATGAAAAAATAAATATTTAAGTGTCATGATGAAAATCAACTTAGATATTTAATTTTTCAATTTAATTGAATGTATTAAATTCAAGAAATAAATAATTAAGTGTAGAGAAAGCTTAATTATTAATTTCTAGTTTAATACTAGGAAAAATATACTTAAATAAAATTTATTATTTAAATAATTAATTTCACAATGTATAATATTTTCCTATTGAAATATTAGAAATAATAAGTAGTCTAGAAATAACTATCTAGAAAATATTTGATTTGACTAAGTATCTTTTCAACAAAAATTTGAAAAATATCTAATTTAAGTTGTATAGAAAAAATCTAGAACTTAAATATTTCCAAATTTAGATTTAATTAAATATCAAAAATTAAGTTGCAACCACTTAATTTGAAAAATATTCCATTTTAAGTTTAAAACTAACTTAAAAAAATATCTTAAGAATCTTTAATAACTAATGCCTAGGATTCCTCAACTTAATTTTAAATTTAAATAAAATATTCAAATTTAAGTTAGATATGACAAATCAGTTAAAATAACTAATTTATAACTTAAATAGGAATATTTAATTAAATAAGCTCCAGAAAGAATCTAGTTAGTTAAAATTTTTTATTTAATTAAATACAAGAAAAATACAAATAGTTTGTCTAGAAATAATATCTAAACTAAAAGTGTTTTTCTTAAAATTAACTTTAAAATATTAAAATGAAAATAAATTTTCATATATTTTAAAAGTTAATTATGTTGCTAATTCAATTTCATTAGGTCAAACTAATGTAATTAACCTAGCATAGTTATTCAAATCAGGCAAATGGGCCTTCACAATTGGGGTAGTTCATGTGAGGGGGTGCTGGATTCAGTATGTCGTACCCACTTCTATGGCTCCCAACTCTCACACAAGGCCCAATAGAGAGGAATTTAACCTTAAAATAAATAAATGTTATTAATTGAATAGGTCCAAAAACTAAATGGACCTAAATAAAATCTATCATTGTGTGACATTTTATTTAGCAACAACCTATATGCATCTATATAATAAAATAAACATATAGGCTCACACAGGCACACATTTGGATGGATTCTATCATGTTGCTAGGTCATACACAGATGAAAGAAGATTGTAAAATTTACCTGTTACAGATTATATACTTGACCAAGGGAGTCATGAGTTAAAATCAGATCATTGGATTTGTCAACAAGTTAACCATGACTATTTGCAATCAAGCAATAATAGGTTTTAAAAACTTACAAACAAGCTAAAACACATACTCCTACAACAAGGTTAGCTGGATAGTTGGATGTAGGAATTATTTAATTTTAAATAAATAAATTTCGAAAAAATAATTAAATAAATAAAAAAATATTTAATTTTAAAAAAATAAAATAAAATACATATATATTTCGAAATTAATTAAAAAATAATATTTAAAATTAAACCTACAATTTTGAAAAATTAGGTTTCAACTAATCTAAATATCATTTCAAAATTTGCTAACTACTTTTAAAAATTTAATGTTATTTTATAAATAAAAATTAAATAATAAAAAAAAGATAAATAAATATCTTTTTCAGATTTTAGATTTAATTTAAATAAATAAAATAACAAAATTTAAAAGTTAGCAAAATATCTTACATCTATTTAAAATATCATGATTATAGTTATCTTATTTTAAATTTAAATAAGGTCAAATTATTAAAAAAAAAATAATTTAAAAAATTTAATATCTAACCTTAAATTTAAAAATAAGATAAGATATAATCAAATTTAAAAATAAGATAGATAATTAAGCAAAAAGATAGATATTTACTATTTTTCAAATTCAAATTACACTAATATTCATGATTAAAAAAATATTAAATAATTTAATTATGATAATTAGAATTGAAATAGGAATAGTAAATGTCTAAATACAAAACTACACAAAAAATCGGAAGTTAAATCCATGAAAAAGCATGAAAAATCGAAGACAAACGAAAAAAATGCGAGTTGTACGGACAGTAGATTATTAAATAATATTGTCATTTAATTTAATTATTAATTAGACATATAAAGTCTATTAATAAATAAATAAACTTTTCTTTACAATTTCGACCCTACTTAGTGCAAATTCACAAATTAGACATAGTCTAACTTTAGAATTATAATTGATTAATCACGAATCAATTATTGAGTCTTACAAGCAGTATGTTCTCAACTAGAATGGGGAGCATGGATCTATATGCTCAGCTTCCAATAAGTGGACCGAATTTACTAAGTAAATTTCTACTTATTAATTCTTCGTTGAATCCACTCTTAGAACTTAGAATTGCACTCTCTGACTTATATAGAGCATATTATATGTTCCACGATATAGATATGCTATCTCATTTAACCATTGTTATAATCTTATTGTGATCAAAGATCCTTTATATAGATGATTTACATCAAGATGGAGTAATTTTACCGTTCTCACCCCTCAATGTATTTTGCCCCTTAAAACACTTAGCTACCTGTAAATGATGTTTAGTGATCTAAGAATTAGTCACTTAAACAAGAACTCATCCATTTACTTCTATTTGCTAAGCTCGAAGGGAATCATCACTTGACTTCTATACACCAGTAGAAGCTATAGATTCCATATTTATGTTCAGCACTCCCACTCAATCATACTATCATGTTCCCAAAATATACGTATCACCCTGACCCAAAAGTAGGCTTAACTAATAAATCAAAGAACATGAATAGTACTCCTGAGTTGAGCCTAAGCATATCAGGATTTAGCTTCTTTTAATCTTAAGATCAACTACTGATATTGACTTGGAAAGATATAACGGTAAGTTTGTAATATCTTAACTAAGTTGCAATATGGGTCCAGTCCAATGTATACTCCATACATTCGAAACTAGTATACTTTACTAATGTCCTGGAGAGAACATAACACTTACTCCAAGTGTAAGTACACATCATCATTGATTATCACATTAGTGTAAATCCAAAACACTGATGAAACAGGGACTTAGTCTTTTGATTCATATGATCACAATCACATTCCACTGTGATGACGGTACTGTAATTGTGAATAAACAAGTGATCTGGATTTAACTGATTTTGTGTATAAATGTAATAAACATATTACAGCATTAGCATGTAAATTTCATACAAACATAAATCACTTAAAATTTCTTATATTGATAACTAATCAGATTGTAAAGGGTTTTAGTTAGGGCACAAAACCCAACACTCGCAAGTATGTTGATTAACACCCTAAATATGAACTTCTAAAACGATTACGAAATAAACACATATAAAGTATTAGAAATCTTACATTGGGTGCAGCGGAATATAATGACTCCTTTCGTTCAGATATCTAGTCCTTGATTCCTTTCTGTAGCAGAGCATTATCAATATCTGAACCTGGATCTCTTTCTCTCCTTCTTTAGTGCTGAAACTCCTTCTTGTTGAATGTCTTTCTTCACGATCTTCCTCACTATGATTGAGGTATCACTTGCTGTGTGTGGGCACTACTCTAATCACTAAGTGGTTTGAAATTTCAAGGAAGAAGAGAGAGAAGCAGTGGCGGCTAGGGTTAAGAGAGAGAAGGCTCAGGTTTTTCTCTGAAGGAAAAAGTAGAAAGTTAAGTGTAAATTTCCTGAAGCCTTCACTATCTATTTATAGCATTCCACTAGGGTTAGGTTTGAATTATTTGGCATTAAAATAATGAAAATATCAGATGAAAAACCCTATAAAAGTGGTCGGCCCTAAGCAATGTGGATTTGGGCCTCACTTTTTGCAATTTTGCAGTTTTATCATTTCTGCATCTCATTTTCTCAAAAACGCCAATTTTCAAATTCAACCATTTAAATGCCAATTCTAATGATTTAATAACTATAAATAATTATTAAATAATATTGTCATTTATCATA
Organism: Cannabis sativa; assembly: GCF_029168945.1. Lineage (NCBI taxonomy): Eukaryota > Viridiplantae > Streptophyta > Magnoliopsida > Rosales > Cannabaceae > Cannabis > Cannabis sativa. The sequence goes on from NC_083605.1 coordinate 30,327,682, forward strand.
TTTATTAATTGAACCATACAAAGTATCATAATTAACAAATATGCCCCTATTAACTCTTTCTTTACAATTCCGTCCTTACTTAGTGAAAATTTCACAAATAGACATAGTCTAATTTGAGAATTATAATTGATTAATCAAAACCAATTATATCAGTCTTACAAGAAATATTATCTTAACTAGTGGGGGGACCATGGGTCTATATAACCGAGCTTTCAATAATAACTTAAATTCACTGACTTATTAATTCTTCGTTGAATCCACGCATAGAACTTAGAATTGCACTCTCAGTATATAGAATGCTCTATATGTTCCACCATATAGACACATCATTAGTTATCCATTGTTATAATCCTAATTTGATCAATGATCCTCTATATGAATGATCTACACTGTAAAGGGATTAGATTACCGTTACACCCTACAATGTATTTTATCCTTAAAACACATAACCCCGTATAAATGATATTTCAGCTTATTTGAAATGAGTACTCCACCATTTATTTTCGTTTGGTCAAGCTCGAAGGAGATCATCCTTTACTTACTATTCGCCAGATAGAAGCTATAGATTCCATGTTTATGTTAGCGCTCCCACTCAATTGCACTACCGTGTTCCCAAAATGTACGTATCACCCTGACCCAAAAGTAGGCTTAACTAACAAATCAAAGAACACGAATAGTCTCTTGAGATTGAGCCTAATCATAACAGGATTAAGATCATTTGATCTAGGATCAACTAGGCGATATTTACTTGAATAGATATTACGGTAAGTTTAATAAATCTAAGTCAAAGTTCAATATCGGTCCCTTCAGATGCATACTCCATGCATCCAACCTGAGCTTTACTTTAATCAATGCTCTGGAAAGAACATAGCATTTCTCCAAATGCAAGTAAACTCTGTTGTAGATTATCATATCAGTAAAACCCTGTGTCTGATAAATCTAGGAAACTTTATTCACATAGTCATGTTTACTTTCCAAAGTGTTGACAACACAATAAACAAGATCAAGTATGTGAAAAGGGTTTCAGATGAATTCATACATTGTGTACATATAATCATGAAATAAATCATGTGAACCTTGCAACATTAAATGTTATTTCTGATCTATATTAATAAGTGAATCTGATTATATTGAAATGAGTTTTATTTAGGGTATAAAACCCAACAAACTCCCACTTGCACTAATATAAAACAAAAAGTACATTTCAAATAATCTCAACACCTTGATATACGAATCAAGTGTAGCAGTAGTAAACTCCTCGTAATAGGATCTGAAAGGTTGAATTAAACACAACCTTTTCTCCACCATTACTCTTCCTTAATCACAAAATCATTGATAATGTGAAATTCCTCTCTATATGTCTACTCTTTTTGGGATACTGGATTCTATACCTTTGGCAACTACTTTTGGTTAATCAGGAAATTAACACTAGTAGTTAAGGCAATTTGGAATGGTGCCAAAAATTTATAGAACTTTCCTTAGACTAAATAAGTACCTTTCCTGCAACTTTAACATTCAGTCCCTTTCTGGTAGACCTAGAGATTTCAGATAGGTTTTTACACTTTTCCAAAATCACTACTCAACCCCCAGAGTAATCACCATCTTATCAGAAAGATTTTCTAGCACAAAGGCAAATCTCGAAATCTAATGTGGTGTAGTCTAAGAGTTTTAAATACACCCTTATTGACTAACATATAGTTCCTCTTCTTAATCTTAAGATTTACTTTGTTTTTAATCTGATACCTACTCATTACTCCCACTCAACAGCAGGTGTCTGGTCTAAGGCATACTAAAGCATATCTGAGATCTCTCACTGTTGATATAAGAAATTCTTTCATGGCTTTATCTTTTCTGGAATAGTTGAAACTTTTTCTTAGATAAATAAAATCTATGCCTAGAAGTCGAGAAGCTTCTATAGATTGCCATTAGAAAGAAAATGTTTCAGCATCTTACTAAAGTAAGTTGCTTGCATTAGAGTAAGTAATTACTAGGTATACCATAAGCCATAGGTTTAGATAAACTCAAACCTATAATACTAGGAACAGGAAGTCTTGTTAAGTCCACTGAATAGACTTATACACGAAATTTCCTTTTATGTCCTTGTAATAGAAAGTTTAGGTTACTCCATGTGAATGGATTAAACCATAGTTCTATTGGCTTTTCTTCTTAGTTTCTTATCTTGACAATCCATTACTTTTTTAAACTCACAATGGATTTTAATCACTAGTGTCTTCCAAGTCATAAGAAGGTGAGTTCCTAGAAACTCTCCCACTACGACAAGGTACCGTGAATTATGTCTAAGAAAACTAAATGGTATTGATCTCTACGGTTGTGACAAGACAACAAAGGCAGTGGGATCATCATATGTCAAATAAGATGATAGAACACTTTTGGAATCAAGAAAAATATCTCCTTTATTTTCTACTTTATTTTCAGACTTAGTCATTTTCTTAGAAAAGTAGTATTTGTTTAAACAAACACTTTCTTATCTATTGACTATGGGATGGTCCACCCCTAATCACTTAGAATAGCTAACAAACCATGGTTAACAGTTCTAGCTTTTCTTAAGATTTTGATTAGGTCATCCATGAATCTAGTAATGATTTACATTAAGTATACAACCATTACATCATTCTGAAATTGTAGTACCATAGAAGGTCTTAGGCAACAACTAGTAACTAATCATTAATATGCAAATCGAAATTTCTGGGGAGGTAAGTTTGGATATAATTCAAAAATTAATTTAATGATCTTTGAACTGCATATCTACTAACTATTTCTCCACCCCTTTCAGTTCGCAAGATCTTTAACCACTTACCTTAATGGTTTTCCACCATTGCTAGAAATTAATGAAATTTTTCAAACATTTCAAATCTCTTTGCATAAGGTATAATCTAGAGTGATCGTTTTAAGAATACAACGAAAAACTCATATCCACCCCTGAATGTACATCCATCTGCGAATGAGATGAATTACTTTCAGTGGATATAGGCATATTAACTCTTTGCAGAGATTGATCTTGTCAAAACCACTATGAACAAGATATAAATGCCATAGATTAATAGAAAATGTGGTTGAGTCTTTTGATGATTTAGGTATAGTTACATCAAAGAGTTCTTAGAATAGTGCAAGTGGATCCTGGTCACAGAATACTAAACTCATATTCCATACAATTTGAATCCATTAATAGAAGATGGATATTAAACACTTGTGAAAGTGTAACTGTATTGTATCCTGGAATTAGAAATATAAGAAAATTTCTGTTTGGAATCTAAAATTAAAATCAAAGACTTAAATTTATACCAAATATAATGAGTAATTCTTTTTGGACCACCACTACTAATTTAAACTCTAAGTTAGATTTCCCCATACAAGTAGGAAATTTCTAAGATTTAGGACTTATATCATTGTGGAATAGAATTTCGGGATTATAATCATATGTGTCATTTAATTTCTGAAGAGAAAAAATAGAATGACATGAAATGATTTATAGACCATTCATCCAATGATATATTATTGAGCTAATTCAAAATGAATAAGCTAAGAGGAATTAGGATAATTTCATTTATAAATAAGAATCCAACGATGCTTCGATTAGCGAGAGTCAAAGTAATCTTATTTATACAATCTTCTTGTTTCATATTGTAAAAATACTAGTCTAAGGTGTCATCTATTGATGAACAGCTAGATGTTGCATATACAATATTTATCTTTCGAGATCTAACACTATTATGTATGTCTAATGGTTAAAATCCACTAGGGATTTATCTCATTAGATAAACAAACCAAGTTAGACCAACAATGAAGATTCGAAATTAAACTACAATTTAATAACAGAAAAGAACATGGATCAATGTAAATTCATACACAATTCAGAAATTATTAAACATATAGCAAGTAGGAATGACAAGTGAAAATGCTAAAACTTAGAATCCTAAATAATTTCCAAGGTTTTCAACAAACTGATATCAGTGTCCCGTTTAGGCGAGAGTCAAAGCTACCATCCATTGAACAGAGTTGTCAGCTCATCTAAAATGTTAAACATTCTAGCAACCTTTTATTTGATCAAGATTGGAATTCAGCGTTGTCCCGTTTACGCGAGAGTCAAGGCAATTCTATCTTATGAGCTTCCACCATTGTTTCATATTGTTCAAGTCAAATATGGTCGCCAGCATTAGGGTGATCCATACCATATAAAACACTTATCAACTACTTATCTTTCGAAATTAAACGGTGCGAACTTGCTAATGAACGTTCCTCCATTAGGGAGGATTACTCACTAAAACAAACGCTATGTAAAACCAACAATGAAGATCGAATATCTTAATAATAAAGCTCATTCTTTAAAATGTATTTTCATTATTATTTATAATAAAATATATTCATTAAATATCGAATTTAGAATTAAAATTCTAAATTAGAATTTAATTTAATATTTATAAAATTACACTTAGATGGTGATTGAAATAAGTTGAATTATTTCCATCTCAGTAGTTATTTAAATATTAAGAAAATTATTTAAGTTGTATTAATTTAAATTAATTTGCAACTCAAAATAAATTTTCATGAGAATATATTTATTGTATTTTGAAAAAGAAAGTATAAAAACTTTATATTTTCGAAATACTTAAGTAATAATTACTTAGAAAAATACTTCAAGCAAAAATATCACTTATCTAGATTTTCCTTTGACTAATTAATTCAATTTCTAATAATATACTTTAATTCATTTATTTTAAATTAATCAATAAATGAAAAAATCATTGATTTAAGTTGGTCTAAGAATTAATTAAAATAAATAATTAATTTACAACTTAATCTATTTTTCAAAATAAATTCAAAATCATCTTGCATTATGAAATGCAATTTCAAAAAATTGATTAATAAAATAAAGAAAAATATATATATTTTGAAAATTATTTAAATTTAGTTGAATAATAAATTTCAACTAAAATTAATTTTCTATTTAATTAAGTGTTATGAAAAAGAAATAATTAAGTATCATGATGAAAATCAACTTAGATATTTAATTTTCAATATAATTAAATGTATTAAATTCAAGAAATAAATAATTAAGTGCATAGAAGGCTTAATTATTAATCCCTAGTTTAATACTAGGAAAAAAATATACTTAAAATAAATTGTACCAAAATTAATTATTTAAATAATTAATTTCACAATGTATAATATTTTCCTATTTTATATTAGAAATAAAAAGTAGTCTAGAAATAACTATCTAGAAAATATCTTATTTGACTAAGTATCTTTTCCACAAAATTTGTAAAAATATCTAATTTAAGTTGTATTAGAAAAAATCTAGAACTTAAATATTTTCAAATTTAAATTTAACTAAATATCAAAAATTAAGTTGTAACCACTTAATTTAAAAATATTCCATTTTAAGTTAATATTTGAAAAAATATCAACTTAAAAAAAATATCTAAAGAATCTTAATAACCAGTACCTAAAATTCATCAACTTAACTTTGAAATTTTAAATCCAAAAGATATTCAGATTTAAGCTGATTAGTTATTGATAACTAAACATCAACTTAAATAGGAATATTTAATGAAAATTTTAAATTAAGCTTTAGAAAGAATCTAGATGGTTATAATTCTATATTTAATTAAATACAAGAAAATACATATAGTTTAGCTTAGAATAAAAAATTCTTTAAACTATGGTTTTCTTAAATTAATTTTAAAATAAATGAAATTAATTATGATGCTAATCAATTTTATTAGGTTAAACTAATTTAATTAACCTAGTACAGTTATTCAAATCAGGCAAATGAGCCTTCATAATTGGGGTAGTTCATGTGAGGGGGGGCTGAGTTCAGTATGTCGTACCCACTACTATGGCTCCCAACTCTTACACAAGGCCCAAAAGAGAGGAATTTAACCTTAAAATGAACAACTGTTATTAATTGAATAAGCCCAAAACTAAAGGGGCCTAAATAAAATCTATCAAAAACTATGATATTTTATTTAGCAACAAAAACCTATATGCATCTATAACAAAATTAAACATATAGGCTCACACAGACATACATTTGGATGGATCATATCATGTTGCTAGGTCATTCACAGATGAAAGAAGATTGTGAAAATTACCTGTTACAAATTATTTACTTGACCAAGAGAACCATGAGTTAAAATCAGATCATTGGATCTGTCAACAAGTTAACCATGGCTATTTGCAATTAAGCAATAATAGGTTTTAAAAAACTTACAAACAAACTAAAACACATACTCCTGCAACAAGGATAGCTGGATATTGGATGTAGGATTTATTTAATTTTAAATAAATAAATTTCGAAAAGTTATTAAATAAAAATAAAAAAATTTATTTTCGAAAAAATAATAAAATAATAAAATTTATATATTTTCGAAATTAATAAAATAATATTTAAAATTAAACCTACAATTTTGAAAAATTAGGTTTCAACTAACCTAAATATCATTTCAAAATTTGCTAACTACTTTTAAAAAATTAATGTTATTTTATAAATTAAATACTCAATAAAAATAAAAAAGACAAATAAATATCTTTTTCAGATTTTATGATTTAATTTAAATTAATAAAATAACAAAATTTAAAAGTTAGCAAAATATCTTACTTCTATTTAAAATTATTGAGCCTAACCATATCAGGATTTCGATCATGTGATCTAGGATCAACTTAGTGATATTGAATTGAATAGATATTTACGGTAAGTTTCATAAATCTATTTCAAAGTTCAATATCGGTCCATTCCAATGCATACTCCATGCATCCAACCTGAGCTTTACTGTAACCTATGTTCTGGAAAGAACATAGCATTTCTCCAAATGCAAGTAAACTCTGTTGTAGATTGTCATATCAGTAAAACCCAGTGTTCTGATAAATCTAGGAATACTTTATTCACATAGTCATGTTTACTTTCCACTGTGTTGACAACACAATAAACATGATCAAGTATGTGAAAGGGGTTTGGATGAATTTATAAATCAAATAGACAAACAATTGATTAAGTGAACCAAAACATACACAAATGAATGAAAAATACTTCTGTTACTTTATTGATATTGAATAATCTGGATTACATTGAAATAGAGTTTTATTTAGGGCATAAAACCCAACAAACTCCCACTTGCACTAATATAAAACAAATCAGTACATTTCAATTAATCCTAAATTCTGACGGTGCTTTTTGAATGAAGTTACTGCCAAGACTTTCGTGAATGGATCAGCTAAGTTTTCCTGCGTGTCCACTTTCTCCACCAGTACATCCCCTCTTGCCACATATTCTCTGATAATATGATACTTTCTTTCTATATGCTTACTTCTCTTGTGGCTCCGAGGTCCCTTACTGTTGGCTATAGCTCCATTGTTATCACAAAGCAGGACTAGAGGCTTTTCCATTCCAGGAACTACACCAAGACTGGTGAAGAACTTCCTAAGCCAGACAACCTCTTTAGCTGCTTCAGCCGCAGCTATGTATTCTGCCTCCATGGTAGAATCCGAAATCGCAGTTTGTTTAGCACTTCTCCAAACCACTGCTCCACCCCCAAGAGTAAACACCATCCCAGATGTAGATTTCCTGTCTTCAAGACATCCCTGGAAATCTGAGTCTGTATAGCCTAAGGGATTTAAAGCACCACCCTTGTAGACTAATACATAATCTCTTGTACTCTTTAAGTATTTCAAAATATACTTAACAGCATTCCAATGTACCCGTCCTGGATTTGACTGATACCTGCTCACGATTCCAACTGCATAGCAGATGTCAGGTCTAGTGCATAGCATAGCATGCATTAGACTTCCAACTGCAGAAGCATAAGGAACTTTTGCCATGTCTTCTATCTCTTGAAGATCAGTAGGACACTGTTCCTTAGATAGATGGATACCATGTCTAGAGGGCATATTTGCCCCATTGGTATTGGTCATGGAAAATCTCTCTAGAACTTTGTCAATGTAAGCTGTTTGAGAGAGAGCAAGGGATCTGTTCTTCCGGTTTCTGATAATCTGAATACCGAGAACATAGGCTGCCTCACCCAAGTCTTTCATGTCGAATTGAGTGTCAAGCCATTCCTTGATGTGAGTAATTTTCTTGACATTGTTGCCAATGATCAAAATGTCATCAACATAAAGGACCAGGAATACTACTACTTGGTTTTCCTTGAGTTGGTAAACACAAGGTTCATCTTCATTCTGATGAAAGTCATAGGTTTTGATGATCTCATCAAACCTTTTATTCCATGAGCGAGAAGCTTGCTTAAGTCCATATATGGACCTATTTAATTTGCAAACTTTATTCTCCTGCCCAGGAAGAACATAACCTTCTGGTTGCTCCATATAGATGGTTTCTTCAAGAAGCCCATTAAGAAAGGTTGTCTTGACATCCATTTGCCAAATTTCATAATCTAAAGCGGCAGCTATGGAGAGAAGAATTCGGATGGATTTGAGCATGGTAACCGGACTAAAAGTTTCCTCATAGTCCACACCTTCTCTTTGGGTATAACCCTTGGCGACCAGTCTAGCTTTGAAAGTTTCGACTTCGCCTCCAGCACCTCTTTTCTTCTTGTAGACCCATTTACATCCAATTGGACGAAAATCATCCCGTGGTTCTACATATTCCCAGACTTTGTTCTTTTTCATGGAATCCATTTCTGAATCCATGCCGGGTGACCATCGCTTCCGTTGCGGACTTGCCATTGCCTGTGTATAGGTTAATGGGTCGTCATCAATACTGTCACCAACGACCATATTGATCTCACCATCCAAGCCATAACGAGATGGTTTTGTAGAAACCCTCCCACTACGACGAGGAGCGGTGACCTTCTGAACATGAGCTTTGGTAGTAGTTTTCTCAGTTGCTACAATTGAGGGAGTGGGATGTTCCTCTTCTTGAGTAGAAGAGGATGGTACATTTGAAGGAACAGTATCTGTGAGCATTTCCTGTAATACAATTTCACTTTTCGGTTTGTTGTCTTTCATATAGTTATCTTCAAGGAAAGTAGCATTTGTAGAAACAAACACTTTGTTATCCTTGTGACTATAGAATAGTCCACCCCTAGTCTCTTTAGAATTTCCGACAAACATGCAAACTTCAGTTCGCGATTCCAGTTTGCCTTCTTTCTTTCTCAAGACGTGAGTAGGGCACCCCCAAATCCTATAATGGCGTAAACTAGGTGTACGACCATTCCATAGTTCGATGGGTGTCTTACGGACTGCTTTAGATGGTACAACATTTAAAATGTCGTTTGCCATTTCCAAGCATATCCCCAGAAGGACGTAGACAGAGTTGAATAACTCAGTATAGACCTAACCATTTCCAAGAGAGTGCGATTTCTTCTTTCTGCAACTCCATTCTGCTGTGGAGTGCTTGGGGCAGTATATTGGGATTCAATTCCAAGTTCAGTTAAATGATCTTTGAACTGCATATCCATATATTCTCCACCCCTATCAGTTCGCAAGATATTTAATGTTTTACCTAATTGGTTTTGAGCCAAAGCATGAAATTCTTGAAACTTTTCAAACGTTTCAGATTTCTTTTGCATTAGGTAAAGAAAACTGTATCTAGAGAAATCTTCAATGAAAGTGACGAAATACTCATAACCTCCATCTGAATGCACTAACCCTAGGGGTTGTTTGGCACGCTCTCCCTTCGCAGAGAAAGAACATTTGGTCATTTTTCCTTCTAGGCAAGACTCGCAAACTGGCAGTTCTCCTAAGACGACATTTTTCAATGGACCGTCTTTGGTTAGCCTATTGAGTCTATCAAAGCCTATATGACCTAAACGTAAATATGATAGATAAGTTTGATCATCATTATCAATCTATTTTCTCTTAAGGCTTCTAGGTTTAGCTACATTGAAAAGTTCAGTATTTAGAGAGATTTGAGTATCAGGTCTTAAAACATAAAGCCCTTGTTCCATGTTTGCAACACATATATGAAATCCATTACGAGAAATCGAACAATTTGAACTCGAAAAATTCAATATATAAAATTGTGTCTGTAAACATGAAACGCTAATCAAGTTTCTACTAAAATTGGGAATATATAAAACATTCTCTAAAAGTAAAAACTTCTTAGAATTAAACTTGATTCGGGTTGTTCCTCTTGCTTTAACTGATACCAACTCGCCATTTCCAACCTTAAGCTTTAACTCATCTGGGTGAAGATTCTCCCAAGTTTCAAGCAGCTGCAATGAAGAACATACATGGTTAGTAGATCCAGAATCAACAATCCAGGTGGATTTGTCGTTCTCTAAAACACATGATTCAAAGACAAAAGCATCATCTTCGTTTGAATTGTCTAAAAGCCTGGGACATTGTTCTTCTTTATGTCCCTCTCCATTACAATTCGCACATAGAACATGATGTCTGATAATTGTACTTGAAGAAGCAGCTTTGTTAGAGCCCTCATGCTTAATCTTCTTCCTCTGATTAAAGTTTGCAATACCAGGAGGTCCCATTGCAATCAGATTCTGCTCATGGGCCCTCAACTCAGTCTCGAGTTTGTCCATGTCGGAGGAGTGAGGATTGTTCAATAAGTAATATAGAACAAAACTATCATACTCCTGAGGAAGACTATTAAGTATGAGTCGTACCCATTGTTCCCTTGATAAATCAATTCCTAGTAGATTTGCCTTTTGGAATTTCAGATTCATCAACAATAGGTGCGAGTTAATGCAACTACCGGGATGCATTTTCACACTATTGAGTTCTTTTGCAAATATACTAACTAGGAGTGGATTGGGATGAGGGTTACTCATTTTGGCACTACAACATATCAATAAACAGAAGTAAGGTTTTGGTTCTATAAATTCATACACAGGTTCAGAAAACAAATAATCACATATGTTATAAAAATACTAAATCTAACATAGTTTATTTTCCAAGGTTTCCAATGAACTGATACAGTGTCCCGTTTAGGCGAGAGTCAAAGCATCATCCATTAAATAGAGTTGTCAATTCATCTAAAATGTCAAACATTCTAGCAACCTTTTATTCGATCAAGATTGGAATTCAGCGTTGTCCCGTTTAGGCGAGAGTCAAGGCAATTCTATCTTATGAGCTTCTACCATTGTTTCATACTCTTGTAAGTCTTATACAGTCGCCACCATTAGGGTGGTCATAAACGATATAAGAAACTTGTAAGAATACTTATCTTTCGAGAATCGGCGCTAACTTACTAATGAACGTTCCTCCATTAGGGAGGATTACTCACTAAAACAATAGCTATGTAAAACCAACAATGGAGATCGAATTTCTCTTGATTAAAGCTCATTATTTAAAAAATATGTATTTTGTTTAATCATTTATATTCCATATCTCAATAATGAAATATTACAAATTAAAGTAAAAACTTTAATTAAATTTCAAAAATAGAATAATTTTAAAAAATATCTTATTTAAGTTGTTTAGAAAAATCTAAATACCCAACTTAAATATTCTTCAATCAATGACTTAATTAAATATTACCAATTAAGTAGTAACCACTTAATTTAGAAGATATTCCATTTTAAGTTCCCATATTTATAAAATATCAACTTAAAAAATATCTAAAGAATCTTAATAACCAATTCCTAAAATTCCTCAACTTAATTTATAATAGGAAATTCAAAAATATTCAAATCTAAGTTGATTTGATAGATTTAACTAAATCTCAACTTAAATAGGAATATTTAATGAAATTATAAAATTAAGATTCAGAAAGAATTTATATGGTTATAATTCCATATTTAATTAAACACAAGAAAAATACATATAGTTTTCCAGAATATAATTATTCAAACTATGTTTTTCTTAAATTAATTTCAAGGAAGAATGAAATTAATTATGTTGCTAATCAATTTTTATTAGGTCAAACTAATATAATTAACCTAGCACAGTTATCCAAATCAGGCAAATGGGCCTTCACAATTGGGGTTGTTCATGTGAGGGGGGGCTGGGTCCAGTATGTCGTACCCACTTCTAAGGCTCCAACTCTCACACAAGGCCCAAAAGAGAGGAATTTAACCTTAAAATGAACAACTGTTATTAATTGAATAGCTCACCACTAAATGAGCCTAAATAAAATCTATCAGGTTTGATATTTTATTTAGCAACAACAACCTATATGTATCTATAACAGAAATTAAACATATAGGCTCAAACAAGCACACACATTTGGATGGATGCTATCATGTTACTAGATCATACACAGATGAAAGAAGATTGTAAAAATTACCTGTTACAAATTATTTACTTGATCTATCATCAATTGAACCATTGGTTAAAATTAGATCATTGGATCTATCAACAAGTTAACCAAGGCAATTTAGATCAAGCAATAATAGGTTTTAGAAAACTTACAAACAATCTAAAACACATACTCCTGCAACAAGGTTAGATTTGGATAGTTGGATGTAGGATTTATTTAATTTTAAACATATATTTCGAAAAATAAAATTTAAAAATTAAACCTACCATTTTGAAAAATTAGGTTTTGGGTAACCTAAATGTCATTTCAAAATAAATTGCTAACTTTCCTTTTAAATTTCATGTTATTTAATAAATTAAATAATAAAATAGAAAATGGTAAATACATACCCTTTTCTTGTTTTACAATTTAATTTAGTAAAAATAACAAAATTTAAAAGTTAACAAAAATACCTTATTTCCTCTTTTAAAATATCATGATTATTTTGATCTTATTCTAATTAAGGTCAAGTTACCAAAAAAAAATTAATAATTGACCTTATAAAAAATAAAATAATCAAATTTTAAAGGAAATAAGAAAAGAGGTCAGCAAAACTTGATTTTTCCTATTTTCAAAATCAAATTACACTAATATCTAAAATTAATTTTAAAAAATAAAATTAATTTATTTCTTATAATTAGATTTGAAATTTGAAAAACAAAAATCTATATACAAAACTACACAAAAAATCGGAATTTAATTCCATGAAATAGCATGAAAAATCGAAAAAAATTGAAAAATTGATGAACTGTACGGATAACATGCCAGGCATGCCTATCCGCGCGCGTCTCAGGGGTTGCACGCCGAGGAATCACGGCGCAGGAAGGCTGCTTGCAGCCATTCCGTACGCGTGATGAGGGTGCTCATCATCTCGATTTTTCCAATTTTCAAAAATTCATAACTAATTCAAATTAAATAGAAATCGAGTTCTGTAAAAAAGTAAATTGCTTAGAATTTTCCAAACTATCCAACAAAAATAATTACAGAGACAGAAAAGTAACTATTTTTCCCAGAATTCACAAACAACAATCAAACATCAATATGACACACAAAGCAACATGATACCATCCAAAACACAAACAAATCGTTTTAAGTCCAAATTTCTTGCAAGCAAATCAATTACCATGGCTCTGGTGCCAGTTGTTGGAAGTTATTTTACCTGGTGCTTAGATCTACTCACAAGTATGTTGATTTAACAACCTTAATATGAACTTCTAAAACGAAGGAAAATTAAACACATAAAAGTATCAGAAATCTTACATTGGGTGCAGCGGAATATATATCTCCTCCCGCTCAGATCTCTAACCCTTGATTCCTTTCTGTAGCAGAGTATAATCAAGATCTGAGCCCGATAGTCCTTCTTTGTTGTTTCTGAATTCTACACAGCCTTCCTCACTATGATTGAGGTATTACTTGATGTGTGTGGGCACTACTCTAACACTTATAGATTTCGAAACAGTGAAGGAATAGAGAGAGAGAGGGTGGCGGCTCAGAGAGAATTTTCAGAGAGAAAATTCTGTCAGAATAATGTTGTGAATGTGTTGTTGAAAACTGAAGCCTTTGGCTTGTATTTACAGAAGACCACCTAGGGCTATGAGTGAATTAATTGACATTTAAAATTGAAAAAATCAAAGAGAAAAGGAAGCTTAAGTGGCCGGCCTAGGCATTGTGGAAACAAGGCTTGCCACTTTTCCAACTTTCCTTTTCCTACATTGATAGTTTCCTGTTTTGTCAAAAACTGCCAATTCCTTTGTTCAACCACATAAATGTCAAATCTAATTATTTAATAATTAAAATTAATTATCAAATCATATATTGTCATTTATTTTATTAATAATAAAACTAATTAAAGTTTCTTAATTAATAAATATGCCCTTCAAAATCTCTATTTATTGTTTTGCCCTTAATAAGTGATAAATTCTCAAATAGACACAGTCTATCTTGAGAATTATAATTGATTAATTAAAATCAATTAAATGAGTCTTACAAGTAATATTATCTCAACTAGTGGGGGGACCATGGGTCTATATATCCGAGCTTCCAATAAGCAGATCTAGAATTTACTACTTAAATTCACTGACTTATTAATTCTTCGTTGAATCTACACATAGAACTCAGAATTGCACTCTCAATATATAGAATGCTCTATATGTTCCACCATATAGACACATCATTAGTTATCCATTGTTATAATCTTAATGTGATCAATGATCCTCTATATGGATGATTTACACTGTAAAGGGACTAAATTACCGTAACACCCTACAATGTATTTTATCCTTAAAACACTTAACCCTGTATAAATGATATTTCAACTAAGTGAAATGAGCACTCAATCATTTATCTCGTTTGGTTAAGCTCGAAGGAAATCACCCTTTGCTTACTATTCGCCAGATAGAATCTATAGATTCCATATTTATGTTAGCGCTCCTACTCAATCGTACTACCGTGTTCCCAAAATGTATGTATTACCCTGACCAAAAATTAGGCTTAACTAAAAAATCAAAGAACACGAATAACACTATAACGCCCTAAATAATTAGGCACGCTACTCAAAATGCTTATGAAACCCTAATCCCCTAATCGGGATTACTAATTAAAATTGCGCAGAATTTAAACTTTTATATTAATCAGAATGAAAATAAACTTGTAATATATTTAAACTTTTCAAAATAGTTGGGATCCCAAAAATATTTACAAACTTATTACAAGTTCTTTCTTACTAGCCGACCTAACCGGCAAAACAGAATACAAAAGTCAACACTGTTAGACCCATAACCCGCTTGGTCTGAAGTGGCATGAACATGTACATTCTTCGTCTTGCTCCTGAAACTCATGGCTGATCAACTAATGCCTTACCCTTTCCTGCACAGTAGAGCACCCGTGAGCCAAGCCCAGCAAGACAGTATAAATCATAACAAATATAATATGCTCATTCACATATGTCTGTATAGCACAGACCTGATCATTACATCAACATGCCCATTTATGTCTACGTACCGTAGACCTATGTGTTGCGCTCACGCATCTAATTAAATCTACGTGATGTAGACCCACGTGTTGCTCTGACACGTCTAATTACATTAAGGCCTTAGAAGTGGTTCATCTCGGTTATGAGTACCAAGTCCAACCTGATTATGCCTTGAGCACATAATCCTTAAATCTCATTTCAATTAACATGGCATGGCATTTATACACATATATCACTAGGGTAATAACCCTAGGCTATTAGACCGTTCCTATTAGGGTAATAACCCTAATCCCGGTTACTTAAACATTCATGCATATCATTCTCAACATAAGCGCCACTGCGCATACTCTACGTGCTAATCACTGTCTTACCTATTGTCCCGCAATAGTAGAGATTCCAAATCCCCAGGTGCTCCTGACCAGGTGCCGGTAATCCTAGTCACACACAATCCGGGATTTTCACAAATAGGATTAACCCCTGATTTCACATTCATAAAATAAATTCATGGCATTTCAAATACAGATAATCACATAGAGCTTGAAAAGAGCTTTCCAACGGTATAAAGAACGTCCCAAACGGAGTCCGAGTCAAAAGTTATGGCCAAAACAAAATTCAGCATTTCCCGATGAACTCCAACCGGAATTCAGGATGAACCAACCGGAATTCCGGTTGTCTGGGCAGAGAACACGAAATTTCTTAATCTTTAAACCCCCAAAACTCACTCAAATCATCCCCAAACATTCCCAAACTTTCCAGAGCATCAATATATGTCATAATAAACATATTCCACAACTTAAACCCAACAATTGCACTAAAACTCAAAAAGTGCCATTAAAGCACCAAGCTTGAGTTCCATGAAGCTTGCTTGCTTTTCACATCCCTCAAGCTTGCTTTTCACATCCAAAATCACAATTAATCCACTTACAGCAGCTAGCAAATATTATAGGGTCTAAAACACATAATTATGCATCAAAATCCAACAATAAACCCCATAATTTCAGATTGCACAATAATCACAAATCATGCTTCAACTAGCAAAACTCCAAGTTCAAGAACTTGAACTTTAACCCAACACATACTTATTCAATTTTCAGCAGTAAAACAATAGATAAAAAAATTAGGTTAAGCATGTAAAACATCCTTGAATTGTACTCTAAGCCCAATCCAACACAAATCAAGAGATTAACACACAAATTATCAAGATTAAACATCCATTTCCCTAAACATGCAAACCAAGATCAAACAACTTAAAGCATGCTTTTTCCACAATAATTTCAGCAAGAATTCAACCATAAATTTCACATAAACTTAGCAAGAATCTACCTCAACTCCAAGCTCAAGAATTGACAACTTCAAAGCTCCAAAACAAGCTAAGAACCAAGCTTTTCTTCTCAAAAATCAAGTTTAAAGAAGAAGAGGGTTAGAGAGGGTGAGAGGGTCGGTTAGAGAGAGAGGAAATCCAGAATTTCTAATTTCATTTCATCAAAAATCCATTTAATCAAATGTAAAACAATAAAGGTGTAACACCCTAACTATCTTAGGCGTATTACGTGATTTTTAAACGTACTGTGCAGCTCGTTGCTAATCAACGAGGTTTATGGAAAAACGTGATTAATTAAAATTTTGCTTTTTCATTAAACTTATAAACCATTTTACAAAAGTCTCGGGATCCCGATTTATAAAATATTTACAAAAGTTTTAACTGATTAATTTTTACATCAAAATGAAAGTCGTCTAACGACCGTTACAAAAATCTCAGCCGTGCTGTCCCGAGGATCGTACGCTCCAGGCCTAACCGCCCCGACATGTACAATCTCATAAGCTCGTTCACGGTCCATCAGCAACTGCCTTGCCTTTACCTACACATGAACATAAACTGTGAGTCGACAGACTCAGTAAGAAAAGCATAATAAAATCATACATAAAACTGACTGCCGTGTCCAACACGATACTGAGTCCCGCTACTGCCATGTCCAACATGGTACTGAGCACTACTGCCATGTCCAACATGGTACTGAGTTTTGAACGTTCAGGGGACGGTACTATTGACAAGTATCCTCCTGATCGGTCGAACCGGTCATACTCCGGCTGCTGGTCATACTCCAGCCTGTACCGACGGGATACGTCAATAGCACGGAACCACCAACCAAGTGTCAGCCTGATCGGTCGAACCGGTCATACTCCGGCTGCTGGTCATACTCCAGCCTGTACCGACGTGACAGGGTTGGATGGTTCGAAGCCTAAATACATAACTAATGTAATCTAGCAGGCTTCCTACATGCACGCTAAACATGTAATCTACATATGCATACTGTTATACTACTCTTACCTGGATTCCGATTTCAGGTGTGCCGGTCAACCTGACTGGAACTGAAGCTGAGCGGCGGATTACTGGCTCCTAAACCATAAAAATCACAACGCTATAAGTGACACGCTAAATCACTTCCCGGGGACTAAAACTCGAAACTAAAAGTTTCCCTATCGATAAAAAGCATGGCAATACCCCTAAAAACCCAAAAACGAGGAAAACTAGGGTTCTGAAAAATCCCCCAACCGGAAGACCGGTTGCCCAACCGGAATTCCGGTTCTGGGAATTACTGAACCCCCATCCGGAATTCCGGATGCACAACCGGAATTCCGGTTCCTCGCAGGCAGCAACCATAAAATTTCATAACTCGACCAATTCAACCCCAATTGGTACCAAACCTTCCAGACCTACTCCATATATCCCAAATACCATTTCTAAAGCATCAAACCTACCCAGAATGCACAGAAATGAAAAACACCATTGGAGCTCAAGCTTTGAGTTCCAAACTCAAGCTTGAGCAAATCCACCTAACATGCATCCAAACCTATTTAAACCTACTCATATAAGCATAATAACACCTCTGAAAACATACAAGAACATCCAGCAATTCACAGAAACAAAATATAACATTTCTTTCCAAAATTCCTAACTTTTCACATAAAAACTAAAAGCTTGAACAACCTAACTAATCATGCTTCAAACAACCCAAATTAACTTCAATTAGCATGCTTTAATCCACATAAATCATCAACAAAATCACAGCAGCAACATAATCAAAATCATGCATGCATTTACTCATCTTTTTATCAAAATTCCAAGAAAACATAAAAGGACAAGTTCAAGGATCTTACCTACAATTGAATTACACTTAAAATGGTAGAAAAATGATTGAATTGATGAGAAAATCCCTCAGCCCAAGCAGCTCACACCAAGCCGAAAATGAGAGGAAAAGAGAGAGAGTTTTCTTGAAAATTTCTATTTTTTTCTCTAAGTGTTGAAAAATGAAAGAACTTAAAAGAATAATGCCATTTAACTAAACTCATTTCAGCCAACTAAAAATAACCAAATAATAATTAATTCCCATTTAAAAGTCACTAAAAGACAAAAAGTCATTGGGGCAAAAAGACCATTTTGCCCCTCCACCATAAAATGACATAATTCATACTAAAGGGGTATTTTTGGGAAATTCTAAATTCCCGGCCATTCCCGACATTCCCAATGTCTAAAACCCGTCCCCAAAATACTAACATACTAAGTTGTGATTTCTACTGAGCCAAACGCCGAGTTCCAAAATACCGGACACCGGAAATGCGAAATATAAAAGCTACTGATGACATAATCATGCATTTCTGAATTCCGTAAATAACAGTAATAAATTATTTAAATAGCTATAAATAATTTCATAATTAACATAAACAACTGCTAATTTCCAAATTAACTAAGCGGGCTTTACAAAAGGTCAAATGACCAAAATGCCCTTAGGGCCAATTTCCACCTATTCACACATACAAGGGTATTCTAGTAAATTCATACTCAATAATTTTCAAATAAAAATTCAGATTATCACCCATTATAATGCCAAATAAATTAATCCAATTTACATTTCGGGCCCGAACCCAGTTCGGCCCGAAATACCCGGTTGTGATTATACCGCGCCAACCTGTCAGAACACACCTGAAAAGACAACACAGGTATACTATATAATAATATAATTCCATTAAGCACGTAATCAAATTAATTTCATAATTTTACCCTTCTCGAGTCATAATTACTAAAATGCCCCTAGCTCACCAACGGGGTCTTAACATAATAAAATTCATATAATTTCACATATATTGAACTATATAATAATATAATTCCTTAATTATACATAATTATCTAATTAGGGTTTTGCTAATCCATTTCTTAATTCCGGGTATTACAAACACTCTTGAGATTGAGCCTAACCATATCAGGATTTCGATCATGTGATCTAGGATCAACTTAGTGTTATTGAATTGAATAGATATTTACGGTAAGTTTCATAAATCTATTTCAAAGTTCAATATCGGTCCATTCCAATGCATACTCCATGCATCCAACCTGAGCTTTACTGTAACCTATGTTCTGGAAAGAACATAGCATTTCTCCAAATGCAAGTAAACTCTGTTGTAGATTGTCATATCAGTAAAACCCAGTGTTTTTATAAATCTAGGAATACTTTATTCACATAGTCATGTTTACTTTCCACTGTGTTGACAACACAATAAACATGATCAAGTATGTGAAAGGGGTTTGGATGAATTTATAAATCAAATAGACAAACAATTGATTAAGTGAACCAAAACATACACAAATGAATGAAAAATACTTCTGTTACTTTATTGATATTGAATAATCTGGATTACATTGAAATAGAGTTTTATTTAGGGCATAAAACCCAACAAACTCCCACTTGCACTAATATAAAACAAATCAGTACATTTCAATTAATCCTAAATTCTGACGGTGCTTTTTGAATGAAGTTACTGCCAAGACTTTCGTGAATGGATCAGCTAAGTTGTCCTGCGTGTCCACTTTCTCCACCAATACATCCCCTCTTGCCACATATTCTCTGATAATATGATACTTTCTTTCTATATGCTTACTTCTCTTGTGGCTCCGAGGTTCCTTACTGTTGGCTATTGCTCCATTGTTATCACAAAGCAGGACTAGAGGCTTTTCCATTCCAGGAACTACACCAAGACTGGTGAAGAACTTCCTAAGCCAGACAACCTCTTTAGCTGCTTCAGCCGCAGCTATGTATTCTGCATCCATGGTAGAATCCGAAATCGAAGTTTGTTTAGCACTTCTCCAAACCACTGCTCCACCCCCAAGAGTAAACACCATCCCAGATGTAGATTTCCTGTCTTCAAGACATCCCTGGAAATCTGAGTCTGTATAGCCTAAGGGATTTAAAGCACCACCCTTGTAGACTAATACATAATCTCTTGTACTCTTTAAGTATTTCAAAATATACTTAACAGCATTCCAATGTACCCGTCCTGGATTTGACTGATACCTGCTCACGATTCCAACTGCATAGCAGATGTCAGGTCTAGTGCATAGCATACATTAGACTTCCAACTGCAGAAGTATAAGGAACTTTTGCCATGTCTTCTATCTCTTGAGGATCAGTAGGACACTGTTCCTTAGATAGACGGATACCATGTCTAGAAGGCATATTTTCCCCATTGGTATTAGTCATGGAGAATCTCTCTAGTACTTTGTCAATGTAAGTTGTTTGAGAGAGAGCAAGGGAACTGTTCTTCCGGTTTCTGATAATCTGAATACAGAGAACATAAGCTGCCTCACCCAAGTCTTTCATGTCGAATTGAGTGTCAAGCCATTCCTTGACGTGAGTCATTTTCTTGACATTGTTGCCAATGATCAAAATGTCATCAACATAAAGGACCAGGAATACTACTACTTGGTTTTCCTTGAGTTGGTAAACACAAGGTTCATCTTCATTCTGATGAAAGCCGATGCATACTCCATGCACCCAACCTGAGCTTTACTTTAACCAATGCTCTGGAAAGAACATAGCATTTCTCCAAATGCAAGTAAACTTTGTTGTAGATTGTCATATCAGTAAAACCCAGTGTTCTGATAAATCTAGGAATACTTTATTCACATAGTCATGTTTACTTTCCACTGTGTTGACAACACAATAAACATGATCAAGTATGTGAAAGGGGTTTGGATGAATTTATAAATCAAATAGACAAACAATTGATTAAGTGAACCAAAACATACACAAATGAATGAAAAATACTTCTGTTACTTTATTGATATTGAATAATCTGGATTACATTGAAATAGAGTTTTATTTAGGGCATAAAACCCAACAAACTCGGACTTGCACTAATATAAAACAAATCAGTACATTTCAATTAATCCTAAATTCTGACGGTGCTTTCGAATGAAGTTACTGCCAAGACTTTGGTGAATGGATCAGCTAAGTTGTCCTGCGTGTCCACTTTCTCCACAAGTACATCCCCTCTTGCCACATATTCTCTGATAATATGATACTTTCTTTCTATATGCTTACTTCTCTTGTGGCTCCGAGGTTCCTTACTGTTGGCTATAGCTCCATTGTTATCACAAAGCAGGACTAGAGGCTTTTCCATTCCAGGAACTACACCAAGACTGGTGAAGAACTTCCTAAGCCAGACAGCCTCTTTAGCTGCTTCAGCCGCAGCTATGTATTCTGCCTCCATGGTAGAATCCAAAATCGTAGATTGTTTAGCACTTCTCCAAACCACTACTCCACCCCCAAGAGTAAACACCATCCCAGATGTAGATTTCCTGTCTTTAAGACATCCCTGGAAATCTGAGTCTGTATAGCCTAAGGGATTTAAAGCACCACCCTTGTAGACTAATACATAATCTCTTGTACTCTTTAAGTATTTCAAAATATACTTAACAGCATTCCAATGTACCCGTCCTGGATTTGACTGATACCTGCTCACGATTCCAACTGCATAGCAGATGTCAGGTCTAGTGCATAACATACATTAGACTTCCAACTGCAGAAGCATAAGGAACTTTTTCCATGTCTTCTATCTCTTGAGGATCAGTAGGACACTGTTCCTTAGATAGACAGATACCATGTCTAGAAGGCATATTTTCCCCATTGGTATTAGTCATGGAGAATATCTCTAGTACTTTGTCAATGTAAGTTGTTTGAGAGAGAGCAAGGGATCTGTTCTTCCGGTTTCTGATAATCTGAATACAGAGAACATAGGCTGCCTTACCCAAGTCTTTCATGTCGAATTGAGTGTCAAGCCATTCCTTGATGTGAGTCATTTTCTTGACATTGTTGCCAATGATCAAAATGTCATCAACATAAAGGACCAGGAATACTACTACTTGGTTTTCCTTGAGTTGGTAAACACAAGGTTCATCTTCATTCTGATGAAAGCCGATGCATACTCCATGCACCCAACCTGAGCTTTACTTTAACCAATGCTCTGGAAAGAACATAGCATTTCTCCAAATGCAAGTAAACTCTGTTGTAGATTGTCATATCAGTAAAACCTAGTGTTCTGATAAATCTAGGAATACTTTATTCACATATTCATGTTTACTTTCCACTGTGTTGACAACACAATAAACATGATCAAGTATGTGAAAGGGGTTTGGATGAATTTATAAATCAAATAGACAAACAATTGATTAAGTGAACCGAAACATACACAAATGAATGAAAAATACTTCTGTTACTTTATTGATATTGAATAATCTGGATTACATTGAAATAGAGTTTTATTTAGGGCATAAAACCCAACAGTAACCTCGGCGTAGGAGGCTGCTGGCAGCCTCTCCGCGCGCGCATGGAGGTTTTTCAGACACAAAACGTGTCTGTGCGCGTGTTGTCTGAGGGAATCCTCTCTTTCGCGCGCGCGTGGTGCAGTGACACCATCCCGATATTTTTTGAAACTTCAAAAAATCATAACTAATTCAAATTAAATCAAAATTGAGGTCTGTAACAAAGTAAATTGCTTAATGTGTTCCATACTATCCAATAACAATAATTCCAGAAACAGATATTGAATTATTTGTCACAAAAATTCACAAACATCAGTCAATCATCAAACAGCACTCAAAACAACATGATACCATCCAAAACATCAAACAAATCGTTTTAAGTCCAAATTTCTTGCAAGCAAATCAATTACCATGGCTATGAGGCCAGTTGTTGGAAATTATTTTACCAGGATCTTAGATCTACTCACAAGTATGTTGATTAACACCCTAAATATGAACTTCTAAAACGATTACGAAATAAACACATATAAAGTATTAGAAACCTTACATTGGGTGCAGCGGAATATAATGACTCCTTCCGTTCAGATATCTAGCCCTTGATTCCTTTCTGTAACAGAGCATTATAAATATCTGAACCTGGATCTCTTTCTCTCCTTCTTTAGTGCTGAAACTCCTTCTTGTTGAATGTCTTTCTTCACGATCTTCCTCACTATGATTGAGGTATCACTTGCTGTGTGTGGGCACTAATCTAATCACCAAGCGGTTCGAAATTTCAAGGAAGAAGAGAGAGAAGAAGTGGCGGCTAGGGTTAAGAGAGAAAAGGCTCAGGTTTTTCTCTGAAGGAAAAAGTAGAAAGTTACGTGTAAATTTCCTCAAGCCTTCACTATCTATTTATAGCATTCCACAAGGGTTAGGTTTAAATTATTTGGCATTAAAATAATGAAAATATCATATGAAAAACCCTATAAAAGTGGCTGGCCCTAAGCAATGTGGATTTGGGCCTCACTTTTTGCAATTTTGCAGTTTTATCATTTCTGCATCTCATTTTCTCAAAAACGCTAATTTTTAAATTCAACCATTTAAATGCCATATCTAACTATTTCATAACTATAAATAATTATTAAATAATATTGTCATTTATCATATTTATTAATTGAACCATACAAAGTATCATCATTAATAAATATGCCCCTAAAACTCTTTCTTTACAATTTCGCCCTTACTTAGTGAAAAATTCACAAATAGACATAGTCTAATTTGAGAATTATAATTGATTAATCAAAACCAATTATATGAGTCTTACAAGCAATATTATCTTAACTAGTGGGGGGACCATGGGTCTATATAACCGAGCTTCCAATAAGCAGATCAAGAATTTATAACCTAAATTCACTGACTTATTAATTCTTCGTTGAATCCACGCATAGAACTTAGAATTGCACTCTCAGTATATAGAATGCTCTATATGTTCCACCATATAGACACATCATTAGTTATCCATTGTTATAATTCTAATTTGATCAATGATCCTTTATATGAATGATCTACACTGTAAAGGGATTAGATTACCTTTACACCCTACAATGTATTTTATCCTTAAAACACTTAACCCCGTATAAATGATATTTCAGCTTATGTGAAATGAGTACTCCACCATTTATTTTCGTTTGGTCAAGCTTAAGGAGATCATCCTATACTTACTATTCGCCAGACAGAAGCTATAGATTCCATGTTTATGCTAGCGCTCCCACTCAAACTCACTACCGTGTTCCCAAAATGTACGTATCACCCTGACCCAAAAGTAGGTTTAACTAACAAATTAAAGAACACGAATAGCCTCTTGAGATTGAGCCTAATCATAACAGGATTAAGATGTTGGGTTTTATGCCCTAAATAAAACTCATTTCAATATAATCAGATTTACTTATTAATATAGATCAGAAACAACATTTAATGTTGCATGGTTCACATGATTTATTTCATGATTATATGTACATAATGTATAAATTCATCTGAAACCCTTTTCACATACTTGATCCTGCTTATTGTGCCGTCAACACATTGGAAAGTAAACATGACTATGTGAATAAAGTTTCCTAGATTTATCAGACATAGGGTTTTACTGATATGATAATCTACAACAGAGTTTACTTGCATTTGGAGAAGTGCTATGTTCTTTCCAGAGCATTGGTTAAAGTAAAGCTCAGGTTGGATGCATGGAGTATGCATCGGAAGGGACCGATATTGAACTTTGACTTAGATTTATTAAACTTACCGTAATATCTATTCAAGTCAATATCGCCTAGTTGATCCTAGATCAAATGTTCTTAATCCTGTTATGATTAGGCTCAATCTTGAGAGGCTATTCGTGTTCTTTAATTTGTTAGTTAAGCCTACTTTTAGGTCAGGGTGATACGTACATTTTGGGAACACGGTAGTGCAATTGAGTGGGAGCGCTATCATAAACATGGAATCTATAGCTTCTATCTGGCGAATAGTAAGCAAAGGATGATCTCCTTCGAGCTTGACCAAACGAACATAAATGGTGGAGTACTCATTTCACATAAGCTGAAATATCATTTATACGGGGTCAAGTGTTTTAAGGAATAAATACATTGTAGGGTGTAACGGTAATTTAATCCCTTTACAGTGTAGATCATTCATATAGAGGATCATTGATCACATTAGGATTATAACAATGGATAACTAATGATGTGTCTATATGGTGGAACATATAGAGCATTCTATATACTGAGAGTGCAATTCTAAGTTCTATGCGTGGATTCAACGAAGAATTAATAAGTTAGTGAATTTTAGTGCTAAATTCTTGATCTACTTATTGGAAGCTCGGTTATATAGACCCATGGTCCCCCCACTAGTTGAGATAATATTGCTTGTAAGACTCATGTAATTGGTTTTGATTAATCAATTATAATTCTCAAATTAGACTATGTCTATTTGTGAATTTTTCACTAAGTAAGGGCGAAATTGTAAAGAAAGAGTTTTAGGGGCATATTTGTTAATTATGATACTTTGTATGGTTCAATTAATAAATATGATAAATGACAATATTATTTAATAATTATTTATAGTTATTAAATAGTTAGAATTGGCATTTAAATGGTTGAATTAGAAATTTGGCGTTTTTGAGAAAATCAGATGCAGAAAAGGTAAAACTGCAAAATTGCACAAAGTGAGGCCCAAATCCACTTGTATAGGGCCAGCCACTTTTGTAGGAAATTTAAACTGATTTTTTTCATTATTTTAATGCCAAATAATTCAAATCTAACCCTAGTGGAATACTATAAATAGATAGTGAAGGCTTCAGAAAAATATGACTTTTTCTTCTGACTTTTTCTATTCAGAAAAACTGAGCCTTCTCTCTCCCTATCTTTAGCTGACCACTCTCTCTCTTATTCCTTGATAATTTCGAAATCCTTAGTGTATGAGTAGTGCCCACACACATCAAGTGATACCTCAATCATAGTGAGGAAGATCGTGAAGAAAGATCATCAGCAAAGGAGATTCAGCATCAAGGATTCAGAGAAAGAGATCCAGGTTCAGATATTGATAATGCTCTGCTACAGAAAGGAATCAAGGGCTAGATATCTGAACGGAAGGAGTCATATTATTCCGCTGCACCCAATGTAAGGTTTCTTAAACTTTATATGTGTTTATTTTATCGTTTTAGAAAGTTCTTATTTAGAATGTTAATAAACATACTTGTGAGTAGATCTAAGATCCTGGTAAAATAATTTCCAACAACTGGCCTCAGAGCCATGGTAATTGATTTACTTACATGAAATTTGGACTTTAAAACGATTGTTTGTATGTTCTTTGGATGGTATCATGTTGTATTGAGTGTTATTTGATGAATGATTGATGTTTGTGAAATTTTCGTGAAAAATAATTGTGATTTCGATTCTGGAATTATTTTTATTGGATAGTATGGAAAAAATTAAGCAAGTTAGCCTTTTACAGAACTCAATTTGGATTCTATTTGAATTAGTTATGATTTTTTGAAGATTTGACAAAATCGGAAATTTGTCTTGATATTTTTTCTCATGATCGCAGAACTGTCCGTACAGTTTCGGTTTTTTTCCTTTTTCTTCAATTTTTCATACTTTTCATGGAATTAACTTCCAAATTTTTGTATGGTTTTGTATATATACTATTACTATTCCTAATTCAATTCTAATTATCATTTTGAATTAATTTAATTTTTTTTTAAAAAAAAATTAATTCAAGATATTAGTGTAATTTGAATTCGAATAGAATTAGTATTTATCTTTTTGCTTAAAAATCTATCTTATTTTTAAATTTGATTATATTTTTTTTAAATTTAAGGTCAGATTTTTTAAGATATTTTAAAAATATCTTTTTAAGATATTTATAAAATCTTTTAAGATATTTTAAAATATCTTATTTTTTAAGATATTTAAAAATATCTTATCTTTTAAGATTTTTTTTAAAATCTTTTTAGATATTTTGACCTTATTTAAATTTAAAATAAGATATTTATAATCATGTAATTTTAAATAGATATAAGATAATTGTAGGTTTAATTTTAAATTAATTTTTTTTTTAAAATTTCAAATTTTTCAAATTTTTTTTAAATTTTTCGAAATTTTTTTTAAATATTTTCGAAATTAAATATTTAATTTAAAATTAAACAAATCCTACATCCAACTATCCAGCTAACCTTGTTGCAGGAGTATGTGTTTTAGCTTATGTGTAAGTTTTCAAAACCTATTATTACTTGATTGCAAATAGCCATGGTTACTTTTTGCCAGATCTAATGATCTGATGGCTCCCTTGGTCAAGATAATAATTTGTAACAGGTATAATTTACAATCTTTTTTCATCTGTGTATGACCTAGCAACATGATAGGACCCATCCAAAGTGTGCCTGTGTGAGCCTATGTGTTTAATTTTATTATAGATGCATATAGGTTAATGTTGCTAAAATAAATTATCATAGTTATTGATAGAATTTATTTAGGCCCATTTAGTTTTTGGGCCTATTCAATTAATAACAGTTGTTCTTATTAAGGTTAAATTCCTCTCTTTTGGGCCTTGTGTGAGAGTTGGGAGCCATAGAAGTGGGTACGACATACTGAACCCAGCACCCCCTCACACAAACCACCCCAATTGTGAAGGCCCATTTGCCTGATTTGAATGACTGTACTAGGTTAATTACACTAGTTTAACCTAATAAAATTGATTAGCAACATAATTAATTTCATTTATTTTGAAATTAATTTAAGAAAAATATAGTTTAAAGAATTTTTTATTCTAAGCTAAACTATATGTATTTTCTTGTATTTAATTAAATATAGAATTATAACCATCTAGATTCTTTCTGGAGCTTAATTTAAATTTTTCATTAAATATTCCTATTTAAGTTGATATTTAGTTATCTTCAACTAACCAACTTAAATCTGAATATCTTTTGAATTCAAAATTTCAAAATTAAGTTGAGGAATTTTAGGCATTGGTTATTAAGATTCTTTAGATATTTTTTAAGTTAATATCTTTTCAAATATTAACTTAAAATGGAATATTTTCAAATTAAGTGGTTACAACTTAATTTTTGATATTTAATTAAATTTAAATTTGAAAAATATTTAAGTTCTAGATTTTTTCTAATACAACTTAAATTAGATATTTTTTCAAATTTTGTGGAAAAGATACTTAGTCAAATAAGATATTTTCTAGATAGTTATTTCTAGACTACTTATTATTTCTAATATTAAATAGGAAAATATTATACATTGTGAAATTAGTTATTTAAATAATTAATTTTGGTACAATTTATTTTAAGTATATTTTTCCTAGTATTAAACTAGAGATTAATAATTAAGCCTTCTCTATACTTAATTATTTATTTCTTGAATTTAATACATTTAATTAATTTGAAAAATTAAATATCTAAGTTGATTTTCATCATGATACTTAAATATTTCTTTTTCATGACATTTAATTAAATAGAAAATTATTTTTAGTTGAAATTTATTTTTTCAACTAAATTTAAATAATTTTCAAAATATATTTTTTTTCTTTATTTTATTAATCAATTTTCGAAATTGCATTTATTAAATGCTAGAATTTCGAATTTTATCTTGAAAAATAGATTAAGTTGTAAATTAATTATTTATTTTAATTAATTCTTGGATCAACTTAAATCAATGATTTTTTCATTTATTGATTAATTTAAAATAAATTGAATTAAAATATATTATTAGAAATTAAATTAATTAGTCAAAGGAAAATCTAGATAAGTGATATTTTTGCTTGAAGTATTTTTCTAGTGTATTTAATTAAATAGAAAATTAATATTTAAGTTGATTTTCATCATCATACTTAAATATTTTAAACTTTTCTTATATATTTAATTAAATAGGAAAATTATATTTTTTGTTGTAAATTAATTTTATTAATTAATTTTGGGCCAACATTAAATTAGAATAATTTTTCCAGGATTTATTTTTTATTTTAACATGCATTTTTCGAAAATTGTATTCTTAAATACTTTAATTTTTCGAAATGCAATATATATTTATAGAAAATTAAATTTGAGTTGTAAATTAATTTAAATTAATTTTGTAACAACTTAAATATTTTTTTCTAAATATTTATTGGAAATTATTACTAAGATGGAAATAATTCATGTTATTTTCATATCCATCTAAGTAAAATTTATAAATATTAAATTAAAATTTATATTTAGAATTCTTTCATTCTAAATTGGAAATTTTAATTAAATAAATATATATTTAAAATAAATAGAATAAATAAAGAGAATCAAAGAAAATACAACTCACTTTAAATAATGAGCTTGATTATTATTAAGATATTCGATCTCCATTGTGGGTTTTACACCGCGTTTGTTTTAGTGAGTAATCCTCCCTAATGGAGGAACGTTCATTAGCAATTTCGCACCGTTTAATCTCGAATGATAAGTAGTTTGTAAGTGTTTTGTATGGTATAGATCACCCTAATGGTGGCGACCATACTTGACTTGCAAATTATGAAACAATGGTGGAAGCTCATAAGATAGAATTGCCTTGACTCTCGCCTAAACGGGACAACGCTGAATTCCAATCTTGATCGAATAAAAGGTTGCTAGAATGGTTATCATTTTAGATGAGCTGACAACTCTATTCAATGGATGATGCTTTGACTCTCGCCTAAACGGGACACTGTATCAGTTTGTTGAAAAACCTTGGAAATTATTTAGGATTGTATGTTTTAGTATTTTCACTTGTCATTCCTACTTGCTATATGTTTATAATTTCTGAATTGTGTATGAATTTATATTGAACCATGTTATTTTCTGTTATTAAATTGTAGTTTAATTTCGAATCTTCATTGTTGGTCTAACATGTTTGTTTTTCTAATGAGATAAATCCCTAATGGATTTTCACCATTAGACATACATAATAGTGTAAGATCTCGAAAGATAAGTATTGTATATGCGACATCTAGCTGTTCATCAATTGATGACACCTTAGACTAGTATTTTTACAATATGAAACAAGAAGATTCCATAAATAAGATTACTTTGTCTTTTGCTAATCGAAGCATCGTTGGATTCTTATTTATAAACGAAATTATCCTAATTCCTCTTAGCTTATTCATTTCGAATTAGCTTAATAATATATCATTGGATGAATGGTCTATAAATCATATCATGTCATTATATTTTCTCTTAAGAAATTAAATGACGATTATGATTATAATCCCGAAATTCTATTCCCAATTGATATAAATCCTCAATCTTAGAAATCTCCTACTTGTATGGGCAAATCTGACTTAGAGTTTGTATTAGTAGTGGTGGTCCAAGAAAGAATTACTCATTATGTTTGGTTGAATTTAAGTCTTTGACTTTAATTTTAGAATCCAAACAGAAATTTTCTTATATTTCTAATTCCAGATACAATACAGTTACACTTTCTCAAGTGTTTAATATCCATCTTTTATTAATGGATTCAAACTGTATGGAATATGAGTTAGGTATTCTGTGACCAGGATCCACTTGCACTATTCTAAGAACTCTTTGATGTAACTAAACCTATGTCATCAAAAGACACTACCACATTTTTTTAATCTATGGCATTTGTATCTTGTTCATAGTGGATTTGACAAGATCAATCTCTACAAAGAGTTAATATGCCTATATCCACTGAAAGTAGATCATCTCATTCGCAGATGGATGTACATTCAGGGGTGGATATGAGTTTTTCGTTGTATTCTTAAAACGATAACTCTAGATTATACCTTATGCAAAGAAATTTGAAATGTTTGAAAAATTTCTTAAATTTCTAGCAATGGTTAAAACCATTAAGGTAAGTGGTTAAAGATCTTGTGAACTGATAGGGGTGGAGAAATAGTTAGTAGATATGCAGTTCAAAGATCATTAAATTTATTTTTGAATTATATCCAAACTTACCTCCCCAGAAATTTCGAGTTGCATATTGATGATTAGTTACTAGTCGTTGCCTAATTCCTTCTATGGTAATACAATTTCAGAATGATGTAATGGTTGTATACTTAATGTAAATCATTACTAGATTCATGGATGACCTAATCAAAATCTTAAGAAAAGCTAGAACTGTTAACCATGGTTTCTTAGCTATTCTAAGTGATTAGGGGTGGACCATCCCATTGTCAATAGATAAGAAAGTGTTTATTCAAACAAATACTACTTTTCTAAGAAAATGACTAAGTCTGAAAAACAAGTAGCAAATAAAGGAGATATTTAATTCTTGATTCCAAAAGTGTTCTATCATCTTATTTAACATATGATGATCCCACTGCCTCTGTTGTCTTGTCACAACCGAAGAGATCAATACCATTTAGTTTTCTTAGACATAATTCACGGTACCTTGTCGTAGTGGGAGAGTTTCTAGGAACTCACCTTCTCATGACTTGGGAGACACTAGTGATTAAAATCCATTGTGAGTTTAAACAAGTAATGGATTGTCAAGATAAGAAACTAAGAAGAAAGCCAATAGAACTATGGTTTAATCCATTCACATGGAGTAACCTAAAGTTTTCTATTACAAGGACATAAAAGGAAATTTTCGTTTAAAAGTCTATTCAATGGACTTAACAAAACTTCCTGTTCCTAGTATTATAGGTTTGAGTTTATCTAAACCTATGGCTTATGGTATACCTGGTAATTACTTACTCTAATTCAAGCAACTTACTTTAGTAAGATGCTGAAGCATTTTCTTTCTAATGGCAATCTATAGAAGCTTCACAACTTCTTAGTCATAGATTTTATCTAAGGAACAGTCTCAACTATTCCAGAAAAGATAAAGCCATGAAAGAATTTCTTATATCAACAGTGAGAGGTCTTAGATATGCTTTTGTATGCCTTAGACCAGACACCTGCTGTTGAGTGGGAGTAATGAGTAGGTATCAGATTAATCCAGGAGAAGAACATTGGAAGACAATCAAGTAAATTTTAAGATTAAGAAGAGGAACTATATGTTAGTCTATAAGGGTGTGTTTAAAACTCTTAGACTACACCATATCAGATTTCGAAATTTGCCTATGTGCTAGTAAATATTTCTGATAAGATGGTGGTAACTCTGAGGGTGGAATAGTGATTTTAGAGAAGTGTAAAAACCTATCTGAAGTCTCTAGGTCTACCAGAGAGAGACTGAATGTTAAAGATGCAGGAAAGGTACTTATTCAGTCTAAGGAAAGTTCTATACATTTTTGGCACCATTCCAAATTGCCTTAAACTACTAGTGTTAATTTCCTGATTAACCAAAAGTAGTTGCCAAAGGTATAGAATCCAGTATCCCAAGAGAGTAGACATATAGAGAGGAATTTCACATTATCAATGATTTTGTGATTAAAGGAAGAGTAATGGTGGAGAAAAGGTTGTGGTTAATTCAACCTTTCAGATCCTATTACGAGGAGTTTACTACTACTACACTTGATTTGTATATCAAGGTGTTGAGATTATTTGAAACGCACTTTTTGTTTTATATTAGTGCAAGTGGGAGTTTGTTGGGTTTTATGCCCTAAATAAAACTCATTTCAATATAATCAGATTTACTTATTAATATAGATCAGAAACAACATTTAATGTTGCATGGTTCACATGATTTATTTCATGATTATATGTACATAATGTATAAATTCATCTGAAACCCTTTTCACATACTTGATCCTGCTTATTGTGCCGTCAACACATTGGAAAGTAAACATGACTATGTGAATAAAGTTTCCTAGATTTATCAGACATAGGGTTTTACTGATATGATAATCTACAACAGAGTTTACTTGCATTTGGAGAAGTGCTATGTTCTTTCCAGAGCATTGGTTAAAGTAAAGCTCAGGTTGGATGCATGGAGTATGCATCGGAAGGGACCGATATTGAACTTTGACTTAGATTTATTAAACTTACCGTAATATCTATTCAAGTCAATATCGCCTAGTTGATCCTAGATCAAATGTTCTTAATCCTGTTATGATTAGGCTCAATCTTGAGAGGCTATTCGTGTTCTTTAATTTGTTAGTTAAGCCTACTTTTAGGTCAGGGTGATACGTACATTTTGGGAACACGGTAGTGCAATTGAGTGGGAGCGCTATCATAAACATGGAATCTATAGCTTCTATCTGGCGAATAGTAAGCAAAGGATGATCTCCTTCGAGCTTGACCAAACGAACATAAATGGTGGAGTACTCATTTCACATAAGCTGAAATATCATTTATACGGGGTCAAGTGTTTTAAGGAATAAATACATTGTAGGGTGTAACGGTAATTTAATCCCTTTACAGTGTAGATCATTCATATAGAGGATCATTGATCACATTAGGATTATAACAATGGATAACTAATGATGTGTCTATATGGTGGAACATATAGAGCATTCTATATACTGAGAGTGCAATTCTAAGTTCTATGCGTGGATTCAACGAAGAATTAATAAGTTAGTGAATTTTAGTGCTAAATTCTTGATCTACTTATTGGAAGCTCGGTTATATAGACCCATGGTCCCCCCACTAGTTGAGATAATATTGCTTGTAAGACTCATGTAATTGGTTTTGATTAATCAATTATAATTCTCAAATTAGACTATGTCTATTTGTGAATTTTTCACTAAGTAAGGGCGAAATTGTAAAGAAAGAGTTTTAGGGGCATATTTGTTAATTATGATACTTTGTATGGTTCAATTAATAAATATGATAAATGACAATATTATTTAATAATTATTTATAGTTATTAAATAGTTAGAATTGGCATTTAAATGGTTGAATTAGAAATTTGGCGTTTTTGAGAAAATCAGATGCAGAAAAGGTAAAACTGCAAAATTGCACAAAGTGAGGCCCAAATCCACTTGTATAGGGCCAGCCACTTTTGTAGGAAATTTAAACTGATTTTTTTCATTATTTTAATGCCAAATAATTCAAATCTAACCCTAGTGGAATACTATAAATAGATAGTGAAGGCTTCAGAAAAATATGACTTTTTCTTCTGACTTTTTCTATTCAGAAAAACTGAGCCTTCTCTCTCCCTATCTTTAGCTGACCACTCTCTCTCTTATTCCTTGATAATTTCGAAATCCTTAGTGTATGAGTAGTGCCCACACACATCAAGTGATACCTCAATCATAGTGAGGAAGATCGTGAAGAAAGATCATCAGCAAAGGAGATTCAGCATCAAGGATTCAGAGAAAGAGATCCAGGTTCAGATATTGATAATGCTCTGCTACAGAAAGGAATCAAGGGCTAGATATCTGAACGGAAGGAGTCATATTATTCCGCTGCACCCAATGTAAGGTTTCTTAAACTTTATATGTGTTTATTTTATCGTTTTAGAAAGTTCTTATTTAGAATGTTAATAAACATACTTGTGAGTAGATCTAAGATCCTGGTAAAATAATTTCCAACATAAGATCATTTGATCTAAGATCAACTAGGCGATATTGACTTGAATAGATATTACGGTAAGTTTAATAAATCTAAGTCAAAGTTCAATATCGGTCCCTTTCGATGCATACTCCATACATCCGATACTAGTAAACTTTGCCAATGTCCTGGAAAGGACATAACACTTTTCCAAGGTGTAAGAATACCTATCGCTGATTATACCATGTCAGTCTAAATCCAGTGTTCTGACAAATCAGGGAATAAACTTTTGAACATATAATAAAGATCATATTCCACTGTGCTAACAACACTATAATCTTTAACAAACTCATATGTTCTGGACTTAAAAAAGAATTCATACATTATATACATATAATCATGAAATAAATCATGTGAACCATGCAACATAAAATGTTATTTCTGATCTTTATTTATAAGTAAATCTGATTATATGAAATGAGTTTTATTTAGGGCACAAAACCCAACAAACTCCCACTTCCACTAATATAAAACAAAAAGTGCATTTCAAATAATCATTAACACCTTGATATACCAATCAAGTGTAATAGTAGTAAACTCCTCGTAATAGGATCTGATAGGTTGAATTAAACACAACCTCTTCTCCACCATTACTCTTCCTTAATCACAAAATCCTTGATAATGTGAAATTCTTCCAAGTTATAAGAAGGTGAGTTCCTAGAAACTCTCCCACTACAACAAGGTACCGTGAACTATGTCAAAGAAAACTAAATGGTATAGACCTCTTCAGTTGTGTTAAGACAACAGAGGCAGTGGGATAAGATGATAGAACACTTTTGGAATCAAAAAAATATCTCCTTTATTTGCTACTTTATTTTCAGACTTAGTCATTTTCTTAGAAAAGTAGTATTTGTTTAAACAAACACTTTCTTATCTAATGACTACGGGATGCTCCACCCCTAATCACTTAGAATAGCTAACAAACATGCAAACCAAGGTTAGCAGTTCTAGCTTTTCTTAAAACTTCGATTAGGTCATCCATGAATCTAGTAATGGTTTACATTAAGTATACAATCATTGCATCATTCTGGAATTTTATTACCATAGAAGGATTCAGGCAACGACTAGTAACTAATCATCAATATACAACTCGGAATTCTGGGGAGGTAAGTTTGGATATAATTCAAAAATCAAATTAATGATCTTTCAACTGCATATCTACTAACTTTTTCTCCACCCCTATCAGTTCACAAGATCTTTAACCACTTACCATTGCTAGAAATTCATGAAATTTTTCAAACATTTCAAATTTCTTTTGCATAAGGTAAAATCTAGAGTGATCGTTTTAAGAATACAACGAAAACTCATATCCACCCCTTAATGTACATCCATCTTCGAATGAACTTAATTTCAGTGGATATAGGCATATTAACTCTTTACAGAGAATGATCTTGTCAAAACCACTATGAACAAGATACAAATGCCATAGATTTATAAAAAATGTGGTTGTATATTTTGATGACTTATAGACCATTCATCCAATGATATGTTATTGAGCTAATTCGAAATGAATAAGCTAAGAGGAATTAGGATAATTTCGTTTTAAATAAGAATCCAACGATGCTCCGATTACTGAGAGTCAAAGTAATCTTATTTATACAATCTTCTTGTTTCATATTGTAAAATACTAGTCTAAGGTGTCATCAATTGATGAACAGCTAGATGTTGCATATACAATATTTATCTTTTGAGATCGAACACTATTATGTTAGTCTAATGGTGAAAATCCATTAGGGATTTATCTCATTAGAAAAACAAATCAAGTTAGACCAACAATGAAGATTCGAAATTAAACTACAATTTAATAACAGAAAATAACATGGTTCAATACAAATTCATACACAATTCAGAAATTATGAAGCACATAGCAAGTAGAAATGACAAGTGAAAATACTAAAACATACAATCCTAAATAATTTCCAAGGTTTTCAACAAACTGATATCAGTGTCCGGTTTAGGCGAGAGTCAAAACTACCATTCATTTAATAGAGTTGTCAGCTCATCTAAAATGATCAACATTCTAGCAACCTTTTATTCGATCAAGATGTGAATCCGCGTTGTCCCGTTTAGGCGAGAGTCAAGGCTATTCTATCTTATGAGCTTCCACCATTGTTTCATATTCTTGCAAGTCTTATACAGTCGCCACCATTAGGGTGGTCATAAACTACATAAAAAACTTACAAGATTACTTATCTTTCGAGATTAAACGGTGCTAACTTGCTAATGAACGGTCCTCCATTAGGGAGGATTACTCACTAAAACAATAGCTAGGTAAAACCAACAATGGAGATCGAATATCCTTATAATAATAAAGCTCATTATTTAATGAATGGTTGTATTTTCTTCTAATATTTATTTTAATCAATTTATTTTAAATATATATTTATTTAATTAAAATTTTCAATTTAGAATAAAATATTCAAAATATAAATTTTAATGTAATATTTATAAATTACACTTAGATGGATATGAAAATAACGTGAATTATTTCCATCTTAGTAATAATTTCCATAAATATTTAGAAAATTATTCAATTTAAGTTGTTTCAAAATTAATTTAAATTAATTTACAACTCAAATTTAATTTTCTATAAATATATATTGCATTTCGAAAATGCTTTAAAATAAAATAAAAATAAATCCTGGAAAATTACTCTAATTTTATGTTGGCCCAAAATTAATTTTCAACAAAAAATATAATTTTCCTATTTAATTAAATATCTAAGAAAAATTTCAAATATTTAAGTATCATGATTAAAAAATCAACTTAAATATTAATTTTCTATTTAATTAAATACACTAGAAAAATACTTCAAGCAAAACAGATAATAACTATCTAGACTTTAATTGACTAATTAATCCAATTTCTAATTATAATATATTTTAGTTCATTTATTTTAATTAATCATAAAAAAATAATGATTTAAGTTGGTCCAAAATTAAATAAATAATTTTCAACTTTAATCTATTTTTCAAATAAAATTCGAAATTTCTGCATCAAGGTGATGCAATTTCGAAATTTTGGGAAATGATTAATAAAATAAAATAAAATATATT
Source organism: Cannabis sativa (assembly GCF_029168945.1). Classification (NCBI taxonomy): domain Eukaryota; kingdom Viridiplantae; phylum Streptophyta; class Magnoliopsida; order Rosales; family Cannabaceae; genus Cannabis; species Cannabis sativa. The sequence goes on from NC_083605.1 coordinate 30,365,467, forward strand.
TTGAAAATTATTCAAACTTAAGTTATTCTGAAAAAATTCCAAACTTAAGATAATTTTCAACTTTAATTAAATAACATGAAAATAACAATATTTAAGTATCATGATGAAAATCAACTTAGATATTGAATTTTCAATTTAATTAAATGTATTAAATTCAAGAAATAAATAATTAAGTAAAGAGGAAACTTAATTATTAATTCTACTTTAATACTAGGAAAATATACTAAACTTAGATTGTACCAAAATTAATCATGAGACAATTAATTTCACAATCAATGATATTTTCCTATTTAATATTAGAAATAATAATTAGTATAGAAATAACTATCTAGAATATATATCATTAACTAAGTATTTTTCTAAACTTAACTTTAAAATATTACAATGAAAAATAAATTTCATATATTTTAAAAGTTAATTATGTTGCTAATTCAATTTTAATTAGGTTAGACTAATATAATTAACCTAATACAATTATTTAAATAAGACAAATGGGCCTTCACAATTGGGGTAGTTCATGTGAGGGGGAGCTGGGTTCAGTATGTCGTACCCACTTTTATGGCCCCCAACTCTCACACAAGGCCCAAAAGAGAGAAATTTAACCTTTAAATAAACAATTGTTATTCATTGAATAAGCCCAAATCTAATTGGACCTAAATAAATTTCCTTATGTCAAAATTTATTTTAGCAACCTAGTCCATTTACTTAGTAAAAACTTAAATGGGCTTCCTATATGCATCTAAGCCCAATAGCAAACATATAGGCTCACACAGGTCAAATGATTTGGATGGGCCCTATCATGTTATTAGGTTTACACAGATGAAAAAAGTACAAAATTTACCTGTTACAAATTATTTATAAGATCTATCGTCAATTGGACTATAATTAAAATCATATCATTGGATCTTTCAACAAGTTAATCATAGCAATTTAGATCAGATAAATAATAGGTTTGTAAAAAAAAATTTGAATAAACAATATAAAATAAACAAACATTGTCCATGTAACAGATGTGAAAATAAGATATTAATATAATTAAATTATTATTCTTAAACTAACCAAATAAAGGAAACTAATTTTAAAATATCTAGGTTTATTTGAATTAAATTAAATTAAATATCTAATAAGATCAATGATTTGAAAGGAAAGAATCTTCAATATCACTTTCAGATCTTATAATTTAATAAACCAATTTTAAAATAGATTTGGTTAGATAATTATTATTTTATGAATAAAATAATAAATGAATAATAATTACCATAATTATATGTCAAAATATCTCAAATTAAGCAATATTCAAATCTCTACAAAAATATCTATGTTATTTAAATATTTAAGATATGATTTATAAATTTCTAATAAGAAAAAAAAATGATATATATAGAAAAAATATCATTTTTAAACTTATAATTTATAAATAATTAAATATTTAATAAAATAACAAATTTTTGAATTTGAAAAACATTATGGTAAGTATATCTATAAAAATATCTATGTTAATTTCAAATTTATTAATTATTTAATTTGTCATATAAGATAATTTTAATATAATATTTTAAATAAAAAGACAAAGTTATCTTTTAATTTAAAATATCTTAAATATCAAAATATCTAATCTTATAATTAAATAACAAATAAATATTAAAGAAGTTAACAAATTTTTAAATCTGACCATAATAGGAAATATTTAAAATTGGAAACATTCCAAAATAGAAATATTTAAAAATTGGAAAAATTCCAAATTGAAAATATTTAAAGTTGGAAACATTTCGATTTAGAAATATTTAAAAAAAAAAAAATGAATTTTGGGAAACAATCCCATGAAAAAATTGGATTTTTGGGGAAAAAACCCACAAAATTCGCAATTTGTAAACATGATTTCCAATCTTCCAAAATTCATATCTTTCTCAATTTTTATCAGAATCGAGTTCCGTAAAAAACAAAATTGCTTAATTTTTCACAAGGAATCCAAAAAAAATATTTTCAAAAATTGAAAAAATATTTTTCATGAAAAACGAAACTGTACAACATCAACATTCATCAACTAACACATAAACCAACATGAAACCATCCAAATCAATACATAACATATCAATCATTGTTTTAATTCATATTACATGAAAGTAAATCATTACCATGGCTCTGGTGCCAGTTGTTGGAAATTATTTTACCAAGATCTAGATTTACTAACAAGTATGTTGGATTAACAACCTAATATGAATTCTAAAACAATGAAAATAAACACATATAAAGTTAGAAAACCTTACAGTGGGTGCAGCGGAATAATATGACTCCTTCCGTTCAGATAACTAGCCCTTGATTCCTTTCTGTAGCAGAGCATCACCAAGATCTGAACCTGGATCTTCTTTTGTCCTTCTTCGATGCAGAGTTTCCATAGTCTTACATACTATGATTGAGGTACCACTTGATGTGTGTGGGCACTACTCATCTCACAAGGATTTCAAAATTTTCTCTCTCTTTTCTCTCTTAATTTCGTGGTCTTTTAGCATTCATAAGCATACAAGAGAAGAGAACAAGAGTTGCTTTATATAGGGAGAAGGGAGAGCAGAACTTTCCAAATAAAACAGTTTCCTTAATTACTGTGTAATCAATTAACTGCCTTATTTAGTGTGATCCACCACTTTCCTATTTTTGCTAGGCTTTGATTAGCAATTACATGGCAATTAAAATTGAAAATAATAATTGGGAAAATCAAACCATGTGGCCGGCCATAGGGTGAAATGGGCCTCACTTGGATTTTGCAGTTTCCTCAATTTTATTTCTATTTCTCCAAAAAAGCCACTTTTCCAATTCTAATCATTTAAATGCCAAAACTAATTATTTAATAATTAAAATAGATTATTAAATAATATTGTCGTTTAAAATAATTATTAATTAGACATGCAAAGTCTCTCAATTAATAATTAAACCTAGAAACCCTTTCCTTTACGATTTCATCCTTAAACTGTGAGAATTCATAAAGTAGACATAGTCTAACTTTTAGAATTATAATTGATTAATTAAAATCAATTAACTGAGTCTTACAAGCAGTATGGTCTCAACTAGTATGGGGACCATGGGTTTATATAACCGAGCTTCCAATAAGTCGAACCGAATTTACCAAGTAAATTCCCTAACTTATTAATTCCTCATTGAATCCACACTTAGAACTTGGTTGCACTCTCAGTCATATAGAATGCTCTATATGTTCCATGATATAGACACGTCATTAGTTATCCATTGTTATAACCCTAATGTGATCAATGATCCTCTATATAGATGATCTACATTGAAAAGGCACTACTGTTACCGCTACACCTTCAATGTATTTTATCCTTAAAACACTTAACCCTGCATAAATGATATTTCAGGTAAGTGAAATGAGATCTCCACCATTTATCTTCGTTTGGTTAAGCTCGAAGGAAATCATCCTTTACTTTCTATTTGCCAAATAGAAGCTATAGATTCCATATTTATGTTAGCGCTCCCACTCAATTGCATTACCGTGTTCCCAAAATATTCGTATCACCCTGACCCAAAAGTAGGCTTAACTAACAAATCAAAGAACACGAGTAACACTCTTGAGATTGAACCTAACCATATCAGGATTAAGATCATTTGATCTAGGATCAACAGGTGATATTGAATTGAATAGATATTACGGTAAATTTTAATATATCTAATCAAAGTTCAATATCGGTCCCTTCCGATGTAAACTCCATACATCCGATACTGGTAAACTTTGCCAATGTCATGGAAAGGACATAACACTTTTCCAAGGTGTAAGAATACCTATCGCTGATTATACCATGTTAGAATTCATACATTATATACATATAATCATGAAATAAATCATGTGAACCATGCAACATAAAATGTTATTTCTGATCTTTATTTATAAGTAAATCTGATTATATGAAATGAGTTTTATTTAGGGCATAAAACCCAACAGGCCCTGCCTGGATGCATCACAATAAACCACAAATTTCTCTTGATCTGATGGCAAAGCTAACACCGGAGTTGTTATCAAACGTTGCTTTAACTCCTGAAAACTTGTTTCACATTTATCTGACCACACAGATCTCTGATTTTTCTTGGTCAATTCGGTTAGGGGCATAGAGATTTTAGAGAATCCTTCGACGAAACATCGATAATACCCTGCTAAACCGAGAAAACTTCGAACCTTCGTCACAGACTTGGGCCTCGACCAATTCTTCGCTGATTCCACCTTGTTTGGATCAACCATAATCCCATTCTTCCCAACAATATGACCCAGGAAGGACACCTCAGACAACCAGAATTCACACTTTTTAAACTTTGCATACAACTTGTGGTCCCTAAGTCGCTGCAATACCATTCGAAGATGATGCTCGTGCTCCTCTTCTGACTGAGAGTATACAAGAATGTCGTCGATGAACACTATAACGCAGTTATCGAGGAATACTCTATTCATGAGATCCATAAAGGTCGCAGGAGCATTAGTCAATCCGAATGACATTACCAGAAACTCATAGTGTCCATATCTGGTTATAAAAGCAGTCTTCGGTATGTCCTCCTCTCGAATTCTAAGTTGATGATAACCAGATCGTAGATCAATCTTCGAAAAAACTGTCTTTCCCTGAAGCTGATCGAACAAATCATCAATTTTGGGCAACGGGTACTTGTTGTTAATCGTCAGCTTGTTTAGTTCCCGATAATCAATACACATTCTGAGGGAACCATCCTTATTTTTCACAAACAAAACCGGAGCTCCCCAAGGCGATACACTGGGTCGGATAAACCCAATATCAAGCATCTCCTGAAGTTGCAACTTAAGCTCCTTGAGTTCTGCTGGAGCCATTCTATATGGAGCTTTGGAAACAGGTTCAACTCCAGGTGCCAGATCAACTACAAAATCAATTTCTCGTTGCGGCGGCAATCCCGGCAACTCCTCGGGAAACACGTCGAGGAAGTCTCTTACCACCCTGCCTGCCTCAGGCCCAAATGGTTCAGGTCTGCTGGAGTCAATTACCACTGCTAGAAATCCTACACAGCCACTATGTAGTAAATCTCTAGCCCTCATACAGAAATAACCGGGATCCGAGACCCCTGAACTGATCCAACATAAACAAATGGATCTTCACCTTCAGGCAGAAAAGTCACCATTTTTTGCTTACAGTCTATACTGGCCGAATACTTGGACAAAAAATCCATCCCAGTATAATGTCAAACTCAGTTTGTTCCAGTTCTATAAGGTCAGCATTCAACTCCCTATCTTCGATCCTAACCGGCATAGACCTAATGCGCCTATTAGAGATAACCAATTCCCCGCTAGGCATTAGGGTTCCAAACCCTCTTTCTAAAATATCATAAGGCCTACCCAAAAGATCAATTAATCTTGTAGCTACATATGAGCGTGTAGCTCCTGAATCAAATAAAACTGTAAACAAGGAGTTGTTGACGGGAAGCTGACCTGTCACAACAGAAGGACTTGCTGCAGCATCGGCTTGGGTGATAGCAAACACTCGAGCAGGAACCGGTTTCACCTCAGCTTTTGGCTCCTCTTTCTTTTCCTGAGGACAATCTTTCTTGAAATGCCCCACCATGCCGCACAAGAAACATGTCTTCTGGTTACATTCTCCCGGATGGTGTTTCTTACACCGAGGACACTCAGGGTAAGAGTAACCCTGGCGTCCACCTCTGCCTTGGTTCCCACGAAACCGCTTGCTCTGCCCTGAACAACTAGATGCAGGAATCACTTTCCTTTTCTGTTCAGTGGTGGAATCACCACCATCCCTACCATAGATATGAGTAGGAACGGTGGGGGTTCCACCAACGCTCGGAGTCACTCGGGGCTCCTGAAGAAACTTCACTGCACCCTCGGCTCTCAAAGCCTTCTCGACCATTTATGCGTATGTAGTTGCCTCGGTGGTAATAATTACCAGATCGTGCCTAATCTTCGCACTCAAACCAGCCAAATATTTCTCTTTCTTACTGAAATCAGTTTGCACAATCCCCACAGCGAGCTTGGCCAGACGGTCAAACTTAGTAGTATACTCAGTAACAGACATTCTCTCGGTTTGAACCAATTCGGTGAACTCTTTCCGCTTTGCACTGCGGACAGCTTCATTGTAATACTTGGAGTTAAACAACTCCTTGAACTCCTCCCAGGTCATCACGGTGACGTCCCGAGTGAGGGTTATCAACTCCCACCACACGAGAGCGTCTTCCTGAAACTGGAAAGTGGCACATGTCACCCGATCATTACCAACCACTCCCATAAAATTGAGAATACGCTCAATCACTGTGAGCCACTGCTCAGCCTTCATTACATCAGGACCTCCCAAGAACACCGGAGGTGCCTGCTTCCGGAATCTTTCATACAACGGCTCCATACGGTTGCCAACAACATGTTGTTCTGCTGGCACCGCTGGAACTGCAACAACCTGAGCTACTTGAGGAGGCACAGCAAGAGGACCCTGCTGCCTCAATCTCTGAATCTCTTCATCTTGTTGGCGGATGCGATCTTGCATTTCCACAAATCTTTGCTCCCAATCCGGAGGAGCTTGTGGTGGATTTACAGGGCGACCACCCTGAGCTCTGCCACGGCCACGGCCGCGACCACGAGGATTTTGGGGATTTCTCTGACCGCCCTAGGACTCAACCATGCCACCTGATTTCTTGTATTTTGCGGAGCGTCCATTTTATAGGACTTAGCCTGCGAATCCATAAGCCAGGCAGGTGAGATAGCGATCAATACTTAAACCGCTCTTAAGGACTTAAAGGCAACACACTTTAGAATAATTAATTAAAATCTAATATGCTTCCTAACATGCTTTCACATTCACAACTATTTAAAAAAAAAAAACTAAGCAAGTACGGGCTTACTGAACGGTGAACCGAGCCTTCTCTGATGAAGATTGTACATGTCTTAGCAAGCTTCGGTAGACAAACTTGGCAGCTCTGATACCAAAATTGTAACGCCCTAATGCTAAGGCATGCTACAGTGTTTTTTCAATTACATTGCAATCTTTGCTAACCAAAGAATTTTCTCGAAAAACGTGTCAAATTTAAACTTTTGTATTAAATATTAAACTTTATAATATAATGAAATATTTACAAGTGTCGGGATCCCGTTTTTAAACTTTGTAAAACTAATATTCCAAAATACATATTTTTTTAGGTCGTACAGCGACTAAAAAAATACAATCCCCAGATGTCCCGAGACCAAACACTCCAGGTCGCGGTGCTTCAACATGTACAATCTCATCCGAGCTCAGGTTCACTCCTGTTCAGCATTTGCCTTTCCTTTACCTACACACGAAAGTAGAACTGTGAGTCAACAGACTCAGTAAGAAAGCATACAACATATTATATAATTTTTCGACTTGTACTTAGGCACCCATACACCTATTTACAAGGCTTAACAAATGAGTACGAACGTTCCATAGTAAGGTATAACCACTATACCACATGCACTACGTACCTCGATATATGAGTGTTGGTAGGGTTTGCTCATACCCTGAGTACCTTTGAGTGATATACCACGCACTCCCAGTACCTTACCGTACTTATGCTGGTATCACGGTACTCTCAGATAACATTCACTGTACCAACGCACTCTATACTATAACCGTATAAGTGTTGGTAGTGCGAATAACATTTTAAGCATGCATATACACATAACATATACATAGAGTCAGATATTCATATCACATATTATATACAGTTCTTACCTGTTTTTCGAATTCAAGTGTGCTGGCCGACCTGAACGGAAATGCTCGTGCTAGATGGATGCCCTAATCACATTAATTGTAACACAGATGAGTGACTCGCTAAATCACTTTCCAGGGACTTAAATTTGAAACTAAAAGTTCCCCTATCGATAAACAACATGGCAATACTCTAAATATCTCAAAATTGGGAAAAACTAGGGTTCCAAAAATTTCCCCACCCGGCAGACCGGTTCCCAACCAGAAGTCCGGTTCTGAGTCACCAACCGATCGACCGGTTGCCACAGGTCCCCCAGAACCGGAATTCCGGTTCTGTGCTGGGAACCCGAAAAATCTCCCCTTGAACTCAAAACTCAACCAAACTTAACCAAACTCTCCAGGGTACCTATACAATGCATAAACAACCATTTCCAACAAGAATTTCATAGAACAATTCATCAATACTCAAGTTGCCATTAAAGCTTAAAACTTTGAACTCAAAGCTCAAAGTTGCATAGAACCAACAATAAACCTTAAAACCAGCTGCTATGAACTTAGATTAACTCAAATGAACCCTAACATTCAGACTAAACAAACATCACACTCTAACAGCCACTATCTAGCAAAAACATAACTTGAAATCAATGAAAACCTAGAAAAATACAACTAAAGAAGAACTAGAGTTACCTTTGATCAACCTCCTTGAATTCCTTGCTGAAATCCCAAAAAAAAACTATTGAATTAAGGTGATTCTCCTTTGGTTTTGGTCCCAGCCGAAAGAGAGAAAGAGAGAGGGTTCAAGAGAGTGAATTCTAATTTTTTTTTATTTTTCTTCAAATGAGAAATGGATTTTCTCTAGCTAATTCCTTGCTGAAATTAAAAGCCACTTGTCACTTCCCTAGGCAGCCACCACACTATTCCTTAAAAAGACTTAAATGCCCTTAAGGTTAAACTTAGGTATTTTCCAAGACTAGGGGTAAAATGGTCAAATCCCATAACCCCGCTCAACCCCGATAATTTATCTTATCTAAAATATTTCCCACTAAGTAAATAAGTTCTAAACTTACCCATGTGATCAAGTTAGCCATCCATCGCATTTTCCGTTGTCGTCGAGCAAAAATTATAAAAATAACATATTTCACATATAAGCTAAATAATACCCCTAGAGTTTAATAAAATCTCCAGAATTGAGAAATTATAACTCTAATATTTATTTCTAAATATTGGAGTCCACAATTAAATAAATTCACAAATAATAATAAAATAATAAAATTTAATGCTAATTGCCTTTACTAATCAAAATTACTAAAGCGGTCATTACACTTCTCTTGGTCCTCAGGTGCTATGGTTATTTGATGATACTCAGAATAGCCATCCAAGAAACAATAGTACTCCTGCCCAGCCAACCAGTCTAGCATATGATCAATAAAAGGCAAGGGAAAATGGTCCTTCCGGGTCGCCTTGTTGAGCTTTCTATAGTCTATGCAGATCCTCCAACCAGTAACTATTCTTGTAACACCCTAACTAACATAGGCGTATTACGTGATTTTTAAACATGCTGTGCAGCTCGTTGCTAATCAACGAGGTTTATGGAAAACGTGATTAATTAAAATTTTTGCTTTTTAAATAAACTTGTAAAATATAATTACAAAAGACTCGGGATCCCGATTACAAAATCATTTACAAAAGTTAACTGTTTATACAAAATGAATGTCGCCTAGCGACTACTTACAAAATCAGCCTTGCTGTCCCGATGATCGTACGCTCCAGGCCTAACCGCCCCGACATGTACAACCTTCATAAGCTCGCTCACGGTCCATCAGCTTTAGCCTTGCCTTTACCTACACATAATCGTAGAACTGTGAGTCGACAGACTCAGTAAGAAAAGCATAATAATATTCATACATAATCCTGGTCATGATCAGACGCCCATACCCCTGATCATAACCCTAACTGCCGTGTCCAACACGATACTGAGTCCCACTACTGCCGTGTCCAACACGGTACTGAGTCACTACTGCCGTGTCCAACACGGTACTGAGTCACTACTTCCGTGTCCAACACGGTACTGAGTTCTGAACGTTCATAGGGACGGTACTATTGACAAGTAACAGCCTGATCGGTCGAACCGGTCATACTCCGGCTGCTGGTCATACTCCAGCCTGTACCGACGTATTACAATATCCACCTGATCGGTCGAACCGGTCATACTCCGGCTGCTGGTCATACTCCAGCCTGTACCGACGGGATACATCAATAGTACGGAACCACCAACCAAGTGTCAGCCTGATCGGTCGAACCGGTCATACTCTGGCTGCTGGTCATACTCCAGCCTGTACCGACGTGACAGGGTTGGATGGTCCGAAGCCAACATACATAACTAATGTAATCTAACAGGCTTCCTACATGCACGCTAAACATGTAACCTACATATGCATACTATTATACTAATCTTACCTGGATTCCGAATTCAGGTGTGCCGGTCAACCTGACTGGAACTTTAACTGCGCGGCGGATTACAGGCTCCTAAAGCATAAAAATCACAACACTATAAGTGACACGCTAAATCACTTCCCGGGGACTTCAACTAGGAACTAAAAGTTTCCCTATCGATAAAAAGCATGGCAATACCCCCTAAAACATAAAATCGAGAAAATCTAGGGTTTCAGAATTTTCCCCAACCGGTAGACCGGTTGCCCAACCAGAATTCCGGTTCTGGGAAAATTCAGAACACCATCCGGAAATCCGGATGCACAACCGGAATTCCGGTTCCTCGCAGGCAGCAAACATAAAAATCCATATCTTGCTCAAATCAACACTAAATCAAATGAAACCTTCAAGACCTGTTCTATATGTCCCCTAGAACATTTCTAAAGCTTCAAAACCACCCAGAAAGCACAATAGCAAAAATCACCATTAAAGCTCAAGCTTTGAGTTCTAAACTCAAACTTATGTAAAATCACCTAACATGCATTCAATCTATGCTTCAAACTCATAATCAAGCTTATAACAACTTCAGAAACTAGAATCTAACTCATGCAAACACAACAGCCACCAAAACCTCCATTTTTCTTTGAAAACCCAAGCTTTTTACATAGAAAATCTATCCAACTAGAACAAGAAATACAAGCATGCAATTCAACCTAATTAAACCTACTTAATTCAACATTTTAATCAAGGAAACGACAACAACAATTAACAGCAGCAACATCACCAAAATCATCATGCATTACTCAACTTTTCATTAAAAATTTCAAGAAAACAAAGAGAAGATACAAGTGATCAAACCTTGACTTGGATTACACAAAGAGGAGTTGAAAATCACAAGAATTGAGCAAAAACACCCAGCCCTAGCAGCTCCAAGTCTTGGCCGAAAAGAGAGAGAGAATGAGAGCTTTTTGAAAATTTTCTATTTTTCTTTAACTTTGTAATTTTTGATAAAATGAAATAAAAAAGCTATTACACATATATCAATACCATTTCAGCCAAATAAATCACAAACAAACATTTATTTTTCATTTACTAAGTCCACTAAAGGACAAAAAGTCATTGGGGCAAAAAGACCATTTTGCCCCTCCACACCAAAATCACATAAATAACTCTAAAGGGGTATTTTTGGGAAATTCTAAATTCCCGGCCATTACCGACATTCCCAATGTCTAATAAACCGTCCCAAACTACTAACATACTAAGTTGTGATTTCTACTGAGCCAAACACCGAGTTCCAAAGTACCGGGCACCGGAATGCAAAATTATGCAAACTACTACATGACATAAAAATGCATCTCTGAATTCAATAATAACAGTATAATAAATTATTTAAATAGCTATAAATAATTTTCATAAATAAACGTGATTAACTGCTAATTTCCAAATTAAACTAAGCGGTCTTTACAATTCTAGTAGGGATTAATTCATTCTTCTCATTCTTTATCACCGTCATCCCTCCTTTCTTGGGTACCACTTGTACTGGGCTGACCCACTTGCTATTTGAAATTGGATAAGCCACACAAGCATCTAACCACTTTACCACCTCTTTTCTGACCACTTCTTTCATTGGTGGATTAAGTCTTTGTTGTGCATCAATAGTCAGTTTGGCGCCCTCCATCATTAAAATTCGATGCATAACTGTAGAGGGACTGATTCCCTTAAAATCACCCAATGTCCATGCAATGGCCTTATTATGTGTCCGGAGTACTCTAAGAAACTTATCAGTCTCCACATCTGAAAGTGAAGCTGACACTATCACTGGAAGCTTCTTATCTTCTCCCAAAAATTCATATCGTCAATGATCAGGAAGCACCTTTCAGTTCTAACTCTGGAGGTTAATCTGTAGAAGGTACAAGCTCTTTTGGTACAACCCCCAGCTCTTCATAATACTTCCTATTCAATGGCCCATAGGAATCAAGCGATTTGGCATACTCCATTGCCTCCTTCCCTTCTTGCTCAGTCAAGTCATCTTCAATTAAGCTCATTTCTAGAGGATCTTCTATCAACTTTTTCTCATCCACAATAGTATCAATCAGATCAACAAAGAAACAGTTATCACTTGCCTTTGGGAAAGTCATCGCCTTTAACACATTGAAAACCACTTCTTCTCCTTGTACTCGCAGCTTCAATTCACCCTTCTGAACATCAAACAAAGCATGGCCAGTTGCCAAGAATGGTCTCCCAAGAATAATTGAGACACTGTTATCTTCTTCAATGTCCAGAACAATAAAATCAGTTGGGAAGATGAACTTTTCAACTTTGACTAACACATCCTCAATGACTCCCCTAGGATGAGCTAGTGATCGATCAGCCAATTGTAAAGTTACTGTAGTTGGCTTTGCCTCACCCAGCTGTAATCTTCTGAAAACTGATAGAGGCATCAAGTTAATGCTGGCTCCCAAGTCACACAGTGCATTTATTCCTTCTATTCTTCCAATGGTACAAGGAATAGTGAAACTCCCAGGATCTCTGAGTTTGGGAGGGAGTTTCTTCTGCAGAATGGCGCTGCACTCCTCGGTTAATGCCATTGTTTCATAGTCCTCCATTTTCCTCTTCTTAGACAATATCTCCTTCATTAACTTCACATAACTGGGCATTTGTTCCAAGGCTTCAGCAAAAGGGATGTTGATGTGTAATCTTTTAAAGACCTCTAGAAACATTGAGAACTGGTTGTCTAGATTGGTCTTTCGGAGTCTCTACGGTTACGGTATCTTTACATGATGATCTTGTTGGAAATATTTTACCGGGATCTAGATTTACTAACAAGTATGTTTCAGTAACATCCTAATATGAATTCTAAAACAATGAAATAAACACATAAGGGTTTAAGAAAACCTTACATTGGGTGCAGCGGAATATAATGACCCCTTCCGTTCAGATCTCTAGCCCTTGATTCCTTTCTGTAGCAGAGCATTAACAAGATCTGAACCTGGATCTCTTTCTCTCCTTCTTGAGCCCGATTCTCCTTCTTGTTGGTTGGATTCTTCACAGTCTTCCACACTATGATTGAGATACCACTTGATGTGTGTGGCCACTCACTCATTCACTCAAGGTTCGAAAATTTAGAAGAAGAAAAGAGAAGGAAAGTGGTTCGGCCTAATAGAAAGAAGCTCAGGAAAATTTTTCTGAAAGTGAAATTTTTTCAAAACTTTTAAGTGTGAGCCATCATTATCTATTTATAGGTAACCACCTAGGTTTATGTTAGAATTATTTGGCATTAAAATAATAGAAAAAATAAATGATAAAAGCCTACACTAGTGGCCGGCCTAGGCTTTGGATATTGGGCCCACTTATGCAATTTTACTGTTTTATCATTTTTCTATCCCATTTTCTCAAAAACGCTAATTTTCTAATTTAACCACTTAAATGACAATTCCAATTATTTAATAACTAAAAATTAATTATTAAATAATATTGTCATTTAATATATTTATTAATTAGACATATAAAGTCTCTTAATTAATAAATCAAACCTAGAATCTCTTTTCTTCACAATTTTGCCCTTACTTAGTGAAAATTCATAAACTAGACATAATCTAATTTTTGAATTATAATTGATTAATTAAAATCAATTAACTAAGTCTTACAAGCAGTATGGTCTCAACTAGTGTGGGGACCATGGGCCTATATAACCAAGCTTCCAATAAGCAGACCAAGAATTTACCAAGTAAATCCACTGACTTATTAATTCCTTGTTGCATCCACGCATAGAACTTGGAATTGCACTCTCAGTCATATAGAACGCTATATATGTTCCACGATATAGATACGCTATTAATTATCCATTGTTATAATCCTAATTTGATCAATGATCCTCTAATAGATGATCTACATTGTATACAGACTAAATTACCGTTCCACCCTTCAATGTATTTTATCCTTAAAACACTTAGCTCCGTATAAATGATATTTCAACGAAGTGAAATGAGTACTCAACCATTTATCAGCTTGAAGGAGATCATCGTTTCACTTCTAAATACTTAGAGAAGTTATAGATTCCATATCTATGTTTAGCGCTCCCACTCAATTGCACTATCATGTTCCCAAAATGTACGTATCACCCTGACCCAAAAGTAGGCTTAACTAGCAAATCAAAGAACATGTATAATACTCTTGAGATCAAACCTAATCATGTTAAGATTAAGATCATTTGATCTAGGATCAACTAGGTGATATTGAATTGAATAGATATTACGGTAAATTTAACATATCTAATCAAAGTTCAATATCGGTCCCATCCAATGTATACTCCATACATCCGATACTGGTAAACTTTGCCAATGCCCTAGAAAGGACATAACACTTATCCAAGGTGTAAGAATACCTTTCGCTGATTGTCATATCAGTCTAAATTCAGTGGACTGACAAATCAAGAAATTAAACTTTCGAACATATAATCATGATTATATTCCACTGTGCTGACAACACTATAATCATGTACAAATTAATATGTTCTGGACTTAATAGAATTTATACATTAAACAATAATCATGAAATAAATCATGTGAACCATGCAACATAAAATGTTATTTATGATCTTTATTAACTAGTAAATCTGATTATATTGAAATAGGTTTTATTTAAGACACAAAACCCAACAAACTCCCACTTGCACTAATATAAAACAAAAAGTGCATTTCAAATAATCTCAACACCTTGATATACAAATTAATTGTAGTATGTAGTATACTCTCCGTAATAGGATCTGACAGGTTGTATTAAACCCAACCTTTCTTCCACCATTACATTTCCTTAATCACGAAAACTTTGATAATGTGAAATTCCTCTCTATATGTCTACTCTCTTAGGATACTGGATTCTTTACTTTTGGCAACCACTTTTGTGTTAGTCAGGAAGTAACACTAGTAGTTAAGAAATGTTGGAACGGTGCCAAAAATGTATAGAACTTTCCTTAGACTGAATAAGTACCTTTCCAGCAAATTTAACATTCAGTCTCTCTGGTAGACTTAGAGACTTTAGATAGGTTTTTACACTTCTTTCCAATATCACTACTCCACCCCCAAAGTAATCACCATCTCATCAGCAGACCTTCTAGCACTAAGGCAAATCTAGAAATCTGATGTGGTGTAGTCTAAGAGTATTAAATACACCCTTAATTGACTAACATATAGTTCCTCTTCTTGATCTTAAGATTCCCTTGATTGTCTTCCAATGTTCCTTTCCTGGATTAATCTGATACCTACTTATTACTCCCACTCAACAGTAGGTGTCTGGTCTAAGGCACACTAAATCATATCTGAGACTTCTCACTGTTGATTCAAGGAATTCTTTCATGGCTTTATCTTTTCTGGAATAGTTGAGACTTTTCCTTAGACAAATAAAATCTATGTCTAGAAGTTGAGAAGCTTCTATAGATTGCCATTACAAAAGAAAATGCTTCAGCATCTTACTAAAGTAAGTTGCTTGCATTAGAGTAAGTAATTACCAGGTATACCACAAGCCATAGGTTTAGATAAACTCAAACCTATAATACTAGGAACAGGAAGTTTTGTTAAGTCATTGAATAGACCTACAAACGAAAATTTCCTTTCTTGTCCTTGTAATAGAAAACTTTTGGTTGTTTCACATGGGTGGTTTTAACCAAAGTTCTCTTGGCTTTTATTCTTAGTTTCTTATTTTGACAATCCATTACTTGTTTAAACTCACAATGGATTTTAATCACTAGTGTCTTCCAAGTCATAATCGGGTGAGTTCCTTGAAACCCTCCCACTACAACAAGGTACCGTGACTTTTATCTCAGAACACTAAATAGTATTGACCTCTTCGGTTGTGTCAAGACAACAGAGGCAGTGGGACCATCTTATAAAGAATAAGATGATAGAACACTTTTGAAATCAAGAAAATTATCTCCTCTATTTGCTAGTTTGTTTTCAGACTTAGTCATTTTCTTAGAAAAGTAGTATTTGTTTAAACAAACACTTTCTTATCTAATGACTATGGGATTGTCCACCCCTAATCACTTGGAATAGCTAACAAACATGCAAACCTTGTTTAACAGTTCTAGCTTTTCTTAAGATTTCGATTAGGTCATCCATGAATCTAGTAATGGTTTACACTGAGTACACAACCATTCCATCATTCTGAAATTTTCCTATCACTAGGGTATATCCCTAGAAGGACTTAGGCAACAACTAGTAACTAATCATCAATATGCAAATCAAATTTCTGGGGAGGTAAGTTTGGATATAATTCAAAAAATCAACTTAATGATCTTTGAACTGCATATGTACCAAATATTTCTCCACCCCTATCAGTTCGCAAGATCTTTAACCATTACCTTAATGGTTTTTCACCATTGCTAGAAATTCATGAAATTTTTCAAACATTTCAAATTTCTTTTGCATAAGGTAAAATTTAGAGTGACCGTTTTAAGAATATAACGAAAACTCATATCCACCCCTGAATGTACATCCATCTGCGAATGAGATGATTATACTTTCAGTGGATATAGGCATATATTGACTCTTTGCAGAGAATAATCTTGTCAAAATTACTATGAACAAGATACAAATGCCATAGATTTATAAAATGTGGTTGTGTCTTTTGTGACTTTGGTTTAGTTACATTAAAGAGTTCTTAGAATAGTGTAAATGGATTCTGGTCACAGAATACTAAAGTCATATTCCATACTTTAACATACAGTTTGAATCCATTGATAGAAAAATGGTTATTAAACACTTGTTAAAGTGTAACTATATTGTATTCTGGAAATAAAAATATAAGAAATTTTTATTTGGAATATAAAATTTAAAGTTAAAGACTTAAATTTATACCAAATATAATGAGTAATTCTTCTTTCTTGGACCACCACTACTAATCTAACTCTAAGTCTGATTTGTCTAAAGCAAGCATATACAAGTAGGAGATTTCTAAGATTGAGGATTTATATCATTTCGGGATAGAATTTCAGGAATATAATCATATGCGTCATTCAATTTCTTAAGAGAAAATAGAATGACATTGTATGGTTTATAAACCATTTATCCAATGATATATTATTGAGCTAATTCGAAATGAATAAGCTAAGAGGAATAAAGGATAATTCCAAATTTAAATAAGAATCTAACGATGCTCCGATTAGCGAGAGTCAAAGTTATTCTTATTTATATATATAATCTTCTTGTTTCATATTGTAAATACTAGTCTAAGGTGTCATCAATTGATGAATAGCCAGATGTTGCATTTACAATATTTCTCTATCGAGATCTAACTCTATTATGTTTGTTTAATGGTTGACAATCCATTAGGGATTTGTCCCATTAAAATAACAAGCCAAGTTAGACCAACAATGAAGATTCGAAATTAAACTACAGATAATAACAGAAAATAACATGGCTCAATATAAATTCATACATAATTCAGAAATTATTAAACACATAGCAAGTAGGAATGACAAGTGAAAATACTAAAACATACAATCCTAAATAATTTTCAAGGTCTTCAACAAACTGCTACTGTGTCCCGGTAGGCGAGAGTCAAAGTATCATTCATTGAATAGAGTTGTCAGCTCATCTAAAATGCAAACCATTCTAGCAACCTTTTATTCGATCAAAATAAGAATCCAACGTTGTCCCGGTAGGCGAGAGTCAAGGTTATTCTCATTTTATGAGCTTCCACCATTGTTTCATGTTTTATAAGTTTATCTCTAAGTAGTCACCGTAGGGGAGAGTCTAATAGAGACGAAAACTTACAAAACACTTATCAAATGAGATCCTACGGTGTTAAATGCGTTCAACGAATAACCATCCATAAGGGGGACGAAGTCTAGCGTCTCGAGGTTATATTGAAAACATTTAACTATTGTAAGACCAACAATGGAGATCGAATATCCTTATAACTAAAAGCTCATTATTTTAGAGAGTTGTATTTTCTTTGATACTTATTTTAATCTATTTATTTTAATATATATATATAAGTTTATTTAATTAAAATTACCATTTAAAATAGAATTCTAAATATAAATTTTAATTTATTATTTATAAAATTATACTTAGATGGATATGAAAATAAAATGAATTATTTCCATCTTAGTAATAATTTCCAATAAATATTTAGAAAATTATTCAATTTAAGTTGTTTCAAAATTAATTTACAACTCAAATTTAATTTTCTATAAATATATATTGCATTTCGAAAAATTAAAGTATATAAGAATACAATTTTCGAAAAATGCTTTAAAATAAAATAAAATAAATCCTGGAAAAATTATTCTAATTTTATGTTGGTCCAAAATTAATTAATAAAATTAATTTACAAAAAAAAATATAATTTTCCTATTTAATTAAATCTTAAAGAAAAATTTCAAATATTTAAGTGTCATGATGAAAATCAACTTAAATATTAATTTTCTATTTAATTAAATATCACTAGAAAAATACTTCAAGCAAAACAAATAATATCTATCTAGACTTTGATTGACTAATTAATTCATTTTCTAATAATAATATATTTTAATTAATCATTAAATGAAAAAAATCATTGATTTAAGTTGGTCCTAAACTAAAATAAATAATTTTCAACTTTAATCTATTTTTCAAATAAAATTCTAAATTTCTGCATTTAAATAATGCAATTTCGAATGACTAATAAAATAAAATAAAATATATTTTAAATATTATTCAAATTTAAGTTATTCTAAAATAAGATTTCAAACTTAAAATAATTTTCTATTTAATTAAATATCATAAAAATAGTAATATTTAAGTATCCAAAATGAAATCAACTTAAATATTTAATTTTCAATTTAATTAAATGTATTAAATATAGGAATTAAATAACTAAGTATAAAAGAAACTTAATTATTAATACTAATTTAATACTAGGAAAAATATTCTATAATTAAGTTGGTCCAAAATTAATTAAAATAAATAATTAATTTACAACTTAAAATATTTTCCTAATTAAATATTAGAAAAATATAACTAGTACTAGAATTAACTATCTAGAATATATATCATTAACTAAGTGTTTTTCTAAAATTAACTTTAAAATATTAAATGAAAAATAAATTCATATATTTTAAAGCTAATTATGTTGCTAATTCAACTTTAATTAGGTTAGACTAATATAATTAACCTAATACAATTATTTAAATAAGGAAAATGGGCCTTCACAATTGGGGTAGTTCATGTGAGGGAGAGCTGGGTTCAGTATGTCGTACCCACTGCTATTGGCCCCCTAACTCTCACACAAGGCCCAAAAGAGAGGAATTTAACCTTTAAATAAACAATTGTTATTCATTGAATAAGCCCAAATCTAATTGGGCCTAAATAAATTTACTTATGTTAAAATTTATTTTAGCAACCTAGTCCATTTACTTAGTAAAACTTAAATGGGCTTCCTATATGCATCTAAGCCCAATAGCAAACATATAGGCTCACACAGGTCAAATGATTTGGATGGGCCCTATCATGTTACTAGGTTTACACAGATGAAAGAAGTACAAATTTACCTGTTACTTATAAGATCGTTGACAATTGGATGGGCCCTATCATGTTATTTATAAGATCTATTGACAATTGGACTATGATTAAAATCAGATCATTGGATCTATCAACAAGTTAATCATAGAAATTTAGATCAAATAAATAATAGGTTTGTTAAAAAAAAGTTTTCAATAAACAAACATTGTCCATGTAACAAATGTAAAAAAAAATATTAATATAATTAAATTATTATTCTTAAACTAACCAACTAAAATTTAAAAATTTAGGGTTGTTAAAACAAACCTCAAAAATCTCAAAATTTAAAATTCAAATGAAAAACTAATTTAAAATATCTAGGTTTATTTGAATTATTTTTATCAAATTAAATTAAATATCAAATAAGATCAATGATTTGAAAAAAGTATCTTCAATATCATTTCCAAATCTTATAATTTAATGAAATTAAAATAATAAAATAAACCAATTTTAAAATAGATATGGTTAGATAATTATTATTTTAAGAATAAAATAATAATTATCCTAATTATATGTCAAAATATCTCAAATTAAGCAATATTCAAATTTCTACAAAATATCTAAGTTATTTAACTATTTAAAAAATAATTTATAAATTTCTAATAAGTAAAATGATATAAAATAGTAAAATATCATTTTAAACTTATAATTTATAAATAATAAAATATTTCACAAAATAACAAACTTTTTAATTTGAACATAATGGTTAAAATATCTATAAAAATATCTAGGTTAATTTCAAATTTATTAATTATTTAATTTGTCATATAAGATAATTTTAATATAATATTTCAAATAAAAAAGATAAAGTTATCTTTTAATTTAAAATATGTTAAATATCAAAATATCTAATCTTATAATTAAATAATATATAAATATTAAAGAAATTAACAAATTTTTAAATCTGACCATAATTTAAAAAATAAAATAATCAATTTTTTTTTAAAAATTTAAACCTGAAAATATCAAAATTAATAATAACTTATTGAGAAATAAATATTATTAATTTAAAATATGATATTTAGGTTCAAATATATTTAAAAATAATATTTTATTTTAAATTTAGGGTTTGAAAATTGGAAAAATCGGATTTTTGGGAAAAATCCCATGAAAATCGGATTTTATGGGTTGGCAGCCCTGTAGGCTGCACGTGCAGCCTTCATAGGCTACAAAAATAGGGATGCGCGCGCGGATTGGAGGTGCCAGCCGAGGAACCTCGGCGGATGCAGCCTCCTAGAGGCAAAATTGCAGGGTATTAGGGCGAGACGCCGGGTTCAAACAAGGAATTGTCTAAAGCATGCGCGCGGAATGAGCCTCTTGTCCAAGTGCACTCGCGCGGATCCCAGGTTGTCCGAGTGCCTGGTGCGATTGATGCACCCCTCTCGACAACCATGACACCCAATCTTCCAAAATTCATAACTTTTTCAATTTTTATCGGAATTGAGTTCCGTAAAAAAGAAAATTGCTTAATTTTTCACAAGGAATCCAAATAAAATATTTTTAAAAACAGAAAAAATATTTTCATGGAAAAATTTCGTACAACACATACATTCATCACATAAGCACATAAACTAACATGAAACCATCCAAATCAACACATATCATCGTTTTAATTCATATTTCATGAACGTAAATCATTATCATGGCTCTGAGGCAAGTTGTTGGAAATATTTTACAAGGATCTAGATTTACTAACAAGTATGTTTCATTAACATCCTAATATGAATTCTAAAACAATAACACATAAGGGTTTAAGAAAATCTTACATTGGGTGCAACGGAATATAATAACTCCTTCCGTTCAGATCTCTAGCCCTTGATTCCTTTCTGTATCAGAGCATTATCAAGATCTGAACCTGTATCTCTTTCTCTCCTTCTTGAGCACGATTCTCCTTCTTGTTAGTTGGATTCTTCACAGTCTTCCACACTATGATTGAGATACCACTTGATGTGTGTGGGCCCTCACTCATTCACTCAAGGTTCGAAAATTTAGAAGAAGAAAGGAGAAGGGAAGTGGTTCGGCCTAATAGAGAGAAGCTCAGGAAAATTTTTCTAAAAGTGAAATTTTTTCAAAACTTTTAAGTGTGAGCCATCATTATCTATTTATAGGTAACCACCTAGGTTTAGGTTAGAATTATTTGGCATTAAAATAATAGAAAAAATAAATGATAAAAGCCTACACTAGTGGCCGGCCTGGGCTTTGGATATTGGGCCCCACTTATGCAATTTTACTATTTTATCATTTTTCCATCCCATTTTCTCAAAAACACCAATTTTCCAATTTAACCACTTAAATGCCAATTCCAATTATTTAATAACTAAAAATTAATTATTAAATAATATTGTCATTTAATATATTTATTAATTAGACATATAAAGTCTCTTAATTAATAAATCAAACCTAGAATCTCTTTTCTTCACAATTTCGCCCTTGCTTAGTGAAAATTCATAAACTAGACATAGTCTAATTTTAGAATTATAATTGATTAATTAAAATCAATTAACTAAGTCTTACAAGCAGTATGGTCTCAACTAGTGTGGGGACCATGGGCCTATATAACCGAGCTTCCAATAAGCAGACCAAGAATTTACCAAGTAAATCCACTGACTTATTAATTCCTTGTTGCATCAACGCATAGAACTTGGAATTGCACTCTCAGTCATATAGAACGCTCTATATGTTCCACGATATAGATACGCTATTAATTATCTATTTTTATAATCCTAAATTTATCAATGATCCTCTAATAGATGATCTACATTATATAGGGATTAAATTACCGTTACACCCTTCAAAGTATTTTACCCTTAAAACACTTAGCTCTGTATAAATGATATTTTAGTGAAGTGAAATGAGTACTCAAGAGAAGCAAACACATAGAAAGGAAGTATCACATCATCAGAGAATATGTGGCAAGAGGGGATGTACTGGTTGAGAAAGTGGACACAGAAGACAACTTAGCTGATCCATTCACCAAAGTCTTGGCAGTAACAGCATTTGAAAAGCACCGTCAGAATTTAGGATTAATTGATATGTACTGATTAGTTTTATTTAGTGCAAGTGGGAGTTTGTTGGGTTTTATGCCCTAAATAAAACTCCATTTCAATGTAATCCATTTTATTCAACATCAATAAAGAAACAGAAGTATTTTTCATTCATATGTGTATGTTTTGGTTCATGTTATCAATTGCTTGTCTATTTGATTTATAAATTCATCTGAAACCCTTTTCACATACTTGATCCTGTTTATTGTGTTGTCAACACATTGGAAAGTAAACATGACTATGTGAATAAAGATTCCTAAATTTATTAGACACAGGGTTTTACTGATATGATAATCTACAACAGAGTTTACTTGCATTTGGTATAATGCTATGTTCTTTCCAGAGCATTGGTTAAAGTAAAGCTTAGGTTGGGTGCATGGAGTATGCATCGGAAGGGACCGATATTGAACTTTGACATAGATTTATTAAACTTACCGTAATATCTATCCAAGTCAATATCGCCTAGTTGATCCTAGATCAAATGATCTTAATCCAGATATGATTAGGTTCGATCTCAAGAGTGTTATTCGTGTTCTTTGATTTGTTAGTTTAGCCTACTTTTGGGTCAGGGTGATACGTACATTTTGGGAACACGGTAGTGCAATTGAGTGGGAGCGCTAACATAAATATGGAATCTATAGCTTCTATCTGGCGAATAGAAAGTAAAGGATGATTTCCTTTGAGCTTGACCAAACGAAAATAAATGGTGGAGTACTCATTTCACATAGCTGAAATATCACTTATACGGGGTTAAGTGTTTTAAGGATAAAATACATTGTAGGGTGTTACGGTAATCTAATCCTTTACGGTGTAGATCATTCATATAGAGGATCATTGATCAAATTAGGATTATAACAATGGATAAATAATGACGTGTCTATATGGTGGAACATATAGAGTGTTCTATATACTGAGAGTGCAATTCTAAGTTCTATGCGTGGATTCAACGAAGAATTAATAAGTCAGTGAATTTAGGTTATAAATTCGTGATCAACTTATTGGAAGCTCGGTTATATAGACCCATGGTCCCCCCACTAGTTGAGATAATATTACTTGTAGGACTCATTTAATTGGTTTTGATTAATCAATTATAATTCTCAAATTAGACTATGTCTATTTGTGAATTTTTCACTAAGTAAGGGCGAAATCGTAAAGAAAGAGTTTTTAGGGCATATTTGTTAATTAAGATACTTTGTATGGTTCAATTAATAAATAAGATAAATGACAATATTATTTAATAATTATTTATAGTTATTAATTAGTTAGAATTTGCATTTAAATGGTTGAATTTGAAAATTGGCATTTTTGAGAAAATGAGATGCAGAAATGATAAAACTGCAAAATTGCAAAAGTGAGGCCCAAATCCATAATGCCTTGGCCGGCCACTTTTGTAGGGATTATCATCTGATATTTTCATTATTTTAATGCCAAATAATTCAAACCTAACCCTATGTGGAATGCTATAAATAGATAGTGAAGGCTTCAGGAAATATACACTTTCACATATTGTTTCCTTCAGAGAAAAACCTGAACCTTCTCTCTCTAAACCTAGCCGCCACCTTCACTCTCTTCTTCTTCCTTGAATAATTTCAAACCTCTTAGTGATAGAGTAGTGCCCACACACAGCAAGTGATACCTCAATCATAGTGAGGAAGATCGTGAAGAAAGACATTCAACAAGAAGGAGATTCAACACTAAAGAAAGGAGAGAAAGAGATCCAGGTTCAGATCTTGATAATACTCTGCGACAGAAAGGATACGAGGGTTAGAGATCTGAATGGAAGGAGACATATTATTCCGCTGCACCCAATGTAAGGTTTCTCATACTTTATATGTGTTTTTTTTTTTTTGAAAAAATACTTTATATGTGTTTAATTTATAATCGTTTTAGAAGTTCATATTTAGGGTGTTAATCAACATACTTGTGAGTAGATCTAAGAACCTGCTAAAATAATTTCCAACAACTGGCCTCAGAGCCTTGGTAATTGATTTGCTTGCAAGAAATTTGGACTTAAAACGATTTGTTTGTTTTTTGGATGGTATCATGTTGTTTTGAGTGTTGTATGATGATTGATTGATGTTTGTGAATTTTCGTGAAAAATAATTGAAAATCTGTTTCTGGAATTATTTTTATTGGATAGTTTGGAAAAAATTAAGCAATTTACTTTTTTACAGAACTCAATTTCGATTTAATTTGAATTAGTTATGATTTTTTGAATTTTCGAAAAATATCGGGATGGTGCAACTGTCACACACGCGTGCATGAGAGCCTTCCCTCGGACAGCACGCACTCAGATACGGTTTTGTGTCTGAAACCGAGCCTTCTACGCGCGGAGAGGCTGCATGCAGCCTCCTGCACCGGCATTCCTCGGTCAGCTCCTCCCTTGCACGCGCGCGGACAGTATGCAATGCATACTGTCCGTACAGCTCGCAATTTTTTCGTTTTTCTTCGATTTTTCATGCTATTTCATGGAATTAACTTCCGATTTTTTGTGTAGTTTTGTATTTTGATTTTAACTTTTCAATTTTCAAATCTAATATCATAAATAAATTAATTTGAATTTTTAAATTTAATTTTAGATATTAGTGTAATTTGAATTTGAAAACAAGTAAAAATCTATCTTCTTGCTTGATTTTATATCTTATTTTTAAATTTGATTATTTTATCTTATTTTTTAAATTTAAAGGTCAGATATTAAATATTTTTTAAATTAATTTTTTTTTTAAATTATTTGACCTTATTTAAATTTAAAATAAGATTACTATAACCATGTAATTTTAAATAGAAGTAAGATATTTTGCTAACTTTTAAATTTTGTTATTTTTTATTTAAATTAAATTATAAAATCTGAAAAATAATTTTTTTTGATTTTATATTTAATTTATAAAATAACTTTAAAAATTTAAAAGGTGGTTAGCAATTATTTTTGAAATGATATTTAGGTTAGTTGAAACCTATTTTTGCAAAAATTGTAGGTTTAAATTTTAATAAAAAAAATTATTTTATTTTAATTTAAAAAACCGAAATATTTTTTTTAATTATTTTCGAAATTTTCTATTTAAAATTAAATAATTCCTACATCCAACTATCAAATTCATCTTGTTGCAGGAGTATGTGTTTTAGCTTGTTTGTAAGTTTTATAAAACCTATTATTGCTTGATTTAAATTGCCATGGTTAACTTGTTGAAATATGCAATGATCTGATTTTAACCCATGGTTCAATTGTCAATATGTCAAGTAATAATTTGTAATAGGTAAATTTTTACAATCTTCTTTCATCTGTGTGTGACCTAGCAACATGAGAGGATCCATCCAAATGTGTGTTTGTGTGAGCCTATATGTTTAATTTTGTTATAGATGCATATAGGTTGTTGTTGCTAAATAAAATATCATAGTTTTTGATAGATTTTATTTAGGCCCATTTAGTTGTTGGGCCTATTCAATTAATAACAGTTGTTCATTTTAAGGTTAAATTCCTCTCTTTTGACCCAATAGAAGTGGGTACGACATACTGAACCCAGTTCCCCCTCACATGAACTACCCCAATTGTGTAGGCCCATTTGCCTGATTTGGATAACTGTACTAGGTTAATTAAATTAGTTTAACCCAATAAAATTGATTAGCAACATAATTAATTTCATTTATTTTGAAATTAATTTAAGAAAACATAGTTTAATGAATTATATTCTAAGCTAAACTATATGTATTTTCTTGTATTTAATTAAATATAGAATTATAACCAACTAGATTCTTTCTCAAGCTTAATTTAAATTTTTCATTAAATATTCCTATTTAAGTTGAAAATTAGTTATCTCTAACTAATCAACTTAAATCTGAATATCTTTTGAATTTCAAATTTCAAAATTAAGTTGAGGAATTTTAGGAATTGGTTATTAAGATTCTTTAGATATTTTTTAAGTTGATATTTTTTCAAATATTAACTTAAATGGAATATTTTTAAATTAAGTGGTTACAACTTAATTTTATATTTAATGAAATCTACTTTGAAAGATATTTAAGTTGATTTTTTTTAGAGTCTTCTAAACAACTTAAACAAGATATTTTCAAATTTGTTCCATTATTTTCGAATTTAAATTATAATTGAAATTTAATTAAAGTTTTTTTTTAAACCAACTTTAATTTGTACTTTTTCATTATTATAATACGGAATAAATGATTAAATAAAATACATATTTTAAAATAATGAGCTTTAATCAAGAGACATTCGATCTCCATTGTTGGTTTTACATAGCCTTTGTTTTAGTGAGTAATCCTCCCTAATGGAGGAACGTTCATTAGCAAGTTAGCACCGTTTAATCTCGAAAGATAAGTAGCTTTGTAAGTGTTTTATATGGTATGGATCACCCTAATGGTGGCGACTGTATTTGACTTACAAAATATGAAACAATGGTGGAAGCTCATAAGATAGAATTGCCTTGACTTTCGCCTAAACGGGACAACGCTGAATTCCAATCTTGATCGAATAAAAGGTTGCTAGAATGATTATCATTTTAGATGAATTGACAACTCTATTCAATGGATGATGCTTTGACTCTCGCCTAAACGGGACACTGTATCAGTTTGTTGAAAACCTTGGAAAATAAACTATGTTAGATTTAATATTTTTATAACATATGTGATTATTTGTTATTTTCTGAAATTGTGTATGAATTTATTTGAACCAAAACCTTACTTATGTTTTATTGATGTATTGTAGTGCCAATATGAATAACCCTCACCCTGATCCACTCCTAGTTTATATCTTAGCAAAAGAACTCTATAGTGTGATAAACTCGCATCTGTTGATGATGAATCTGAAGTTCTAAAAGGCAAATCTACTATGGATTGATTTATCAAAAGAACAATGGGTACAACTCATTCTTAATAGTCTTCCTCCAGAGTATAATGGATTTGTTGTATCTTACATGATCAACAATTTTAACTCCTCCGACATGGACAAGCTCGAAGAAGAATTACGAGCCCATGAACGAAACTTGATTGCAATGGGACCTCCTGGGTCTGCAAATCTTAATCAGAGGAAAAGGATTAAGCATGAAGGCTCTAGAAAAGCTACTTCTTCAAGTACAGTTATCAGACATAATCTTCTATGTTCGAATTGTAATGAAAAGGGACATCAAGAAGAACGATGTCCCCGGCTTCTAAACAATTCAAACGAAGGTAATGCTTCTGTCTTTGAATCATGTGTTTTAGAGAACGACAAATCCACTTGGATAGTTGATTTTGGGTCTACTAACCATGTATGTTCTTCATTGCAGCTGCTTGAAACTTGGGAAAATCTGCTTCCAGAAGAGTTAAAGCTTAAAGTTGGGAATGGCGAGTTAGTGTCGGTCAAAGCTAGAGGAAAAGCCCGCATCAAGTTTCAACAAAGATTTTTAATTTTAGAAAATGTTTTATTTATTCCAAACTTTAGTAGAAACTTGATAAGTGTCACATGTTTGCAAACACAATCTTATACATTGAATTTTTCGAGTTCTTATTGTTCAATTTCTCGTAATGGATTTCAAATATGTGTTGCTTCCATGGAACAAGGGCTTTATGTTTTAAGACCAAATACACAAATCTCACTAAGTAGTGAACTTTTCAATGTAGCTAAACCTAGAAACCTTAAAAGAAAAGAGATTGATAATGATGATCAAACTTATCTATGGCATTTACGTTTAGGTCATATAGGTTTTGATAGACTCAAAAGGCTAACCAAAGACGTGTTGGGTTTTGTGCCCTAAATAAAACCCTTTACAATCTGATTAGTTATCAATATAAGAGATTTGAAATGATTAATGTTTGCATGAATTTAACATGCTAATGGTTTAATATGTTTATTACATTTACACACAAAATCAGTTAAGTCCAGATCATATGTTTATTCACAATTACAGTATCGTCAACACAGTGGAATGTGATTGTGATCATATGAATCAAAAGACTAAGTCCCTGTTTCAACAGTGTTTTGGATTTACACTAATGTGATAATCAGCGATGATGTGTACTTACACTTCGAGTAAGTGTTATGTTCTTTCCAGGACATTAGTAAAGTATACTAGTTTCGAATGTATGGAGTATACATTGGACTGGACCGATATTGCAACTTAGTTAAGATATTATAAACTTACCGTCATATCTTTCCAAGTCAATATCAGTAGTTGATCTTAAGATTAAAAGAATCTAAATCCTGATATGCTTAGGCTCAACTCAGGAGTACTATTCATGTTCTTTGATTTATTAGTTAAGCCTACTTTTGGGTCAGGGTGATACGTATATTTTGGGAACACGATAGTATGATTGAGTGGGAGTGCTGAACATAAATATGGAATCTATAGCTTCTACTGGTGTATAGAAGTCAAGTGATGTTTCCCTTAGACCTTAGCTAAATAGAAGTAAATGGATGAGCTCTTGTTTAAGTGACTAATTCTTAGATCACTAAACATCATTTACAGGTAGCTAAGTGTTTTAAGGGGCAAAATACGTTGAGGGGTGAGAACGGTAAAATTATCCCATCTCGATGTAAATTATCTATATAGAGGATCTTTGATCACAATAAGATTATAACACTGGTTAAATGAGATAGCATATCAATATCGTGGAACATATAATATGCTCTATATAAGTCGGAGAGTGCAATTCTAAGTTCTAAGAGTGGATTCAACGAAGAATTAATAAGTAGGAATTTACTTAGTAAATTCGGTTCACTTATTGGAAGCTCAGCATATAGATCCATGGTCCCCATTCTAGTTGAGACTATACTGCTTGTAAGACTTAATAATTGATTTGTGATTAATCAATTATAATTCTAAAGTTCGACTATGTCTAATTTGTGAATTTTCACTAAACAGGGGCGAAATTGTAAAGAAAAGAGATTTTAGGTTTATTTATTTATTAATAGACTTTATGTTGGAAATTATTTTACCAGGATCTTAGATCTACTCACAAGTATGTTTATTAACATCCTAAATAAGAACTTTCTAAAACGATAAATTAAACACATATAAAGTTTAAGAAACCTTACATTGGGTGCAGCGGAATTAAATGACTCCTTCCGTTCAGATCTCTAACCCTTGTATCCTTTACGTAGCGAGTATTATCAAGATCTGAACCTGGATCTCTTTCTCTGAATCCTTGATGCTGAATCTCCTTTGCTGATGATCTTTCTTCACGATCTTCCTCACTATGATTGAGGTATTGCTTGCTGTGTGTGGGCACTACTCTAATCACTAGGGTAAGTTCGAAATTCTAAGGAAGAAGAGAGAGAGTGAGTGGCGGCTAGGGAAGAGAGATAGGAGGCTCAGGTTTTTCTGATTCAGAAAGTGTGAAGTGTAATTTTCCTGAAGCCTTCACTATCTATTTATAGCATTCCACGCATAGAACTTAGAATTGCACTCTCAGTATATAGAATGCTCTATATGTTCCACCATATAGACACATCATTAGTTATCCATTGTTATAATCCTAATTTGATCAATGATCCTCTATATGAATGATCTACACTGTAAAGGGATTAGATTACCGTAACACCCTACTATGTATCCATGCTATGTGCTTATAATTTCTGAATTGATTTTGTGTTAAACCATTATTGATTTCTATTTATTATTTTGTAGCATCCCCTATAATCATGATGAATTCCATGTTATCACTCTTGACCGAAAATAAGCTAAATGGATCTAACTTTCCAAAATGGAATGAGAATATTAATATTGCTCTCATAGTTGAAAGTGCCTTGTTTGTGTTAACTGAGCCGTCTCCAGAAGTGCCGGGGGACAATGCATCCAAAGCTGTGAAAGAAAAGTATGAGCGTTGGCAGAAAGCAAATGACAAAGCTCTATACTTTAAGCTTTCCAGCATGGTTGACACCCTTAAAACTCGGTTTTCTAAAACCGAAAAGGCTGCTGAAGTTATGACGAAGTTAACTGAGCTATTCGGTAGGGCATCTCTTCAGTCTCGCTTTAACGCGACTAAGAAATACATCAATGCACGGATGGAACCCCATCAAAACGTGTGTGATCATGTTCTCCTCATGGCAAGTTATTTCCAAGAAGCTCAGGATAATGGTGCTGAAATGGATCACACTACTCAAGTAAGTCTTATCTTGAATAGTCTGACAACAGCATTTCTGCCCTATACATCAAATTATATCATGAATAAAAAGGACATAGACTTTCATGAGTTAGTCAATGACCTTCAGACATATGAAAATTTGATTGGAGGACCCAGGAAGAAAGGGAGTAAGCCTCAAAATTCTGGGAATGGTAATGGGACGGGCAAACCTGAGGCAAATATTGCCTCTGTTTCTAAACCCAAATCGAAGAAGAAGTGGAAAAACACCAAGAAAAGTGCCAAAGCCCTGAAAAACTAAAAGGCTGCTGCTTCTGGTGATACACTCAAAGGAAAGTATTTCTACTGCAATGAGAAAGGTCATTGGAAACCCCAATGTCCTAAACTTCTTGCAAAGAAACAATGTATTTCTTTCTATAAACTTTAAGAGTTTTAGTGAATTATTATCCAATTGGATTATTGATTCTGGACTAACTTTGTTTATTTGTTTCTTCTTCTTATAGGCCAAGCTACTTGAACTCAGATGCTATCTTCATGAGTTGGATCGGAAAGCTGGACAAAGGGTGAAGATCATCCAAGATGAAGATGAAGCTCTTTTATCTATTTTTGAATTAATTGTTTTAGTTTAAAGACAATTTGGATTTCGAATTTTAGTTAGGGATTTTTTATCTCTGTTTTTCTCATATTGTTGCAATATTTTTTTTATTAATAAAATTTATTTTATTTTCTATTCAAACAAATTGCAATTTATGAGATTGAGCTTCATTTACTTTATCTTAAACCACAATTACCACATTATATTTATATGTTTGTATGTGTAAGTGTTTTTATTATTGATGCAAATTCTATAATATTTACAACTCTTCATAGAGTTATATTAAATAAACATAGAAATATTTTCTATGTTTATTAATAATTGTTAATTCTAATACAATTATTAAGAATTTGTTTAATAAAAGGATCTTTTGATCTGATAGGGGTGGAGAAAAGTTAAGAAAAATATGCAGTTCAACGATCTTTTATATCTAATGAACTATGATTGTATTCAACTCCACATAATCTCTATAACACTTAGAGAATCATGATCTTTACAACCTTTAGGGGTGGATCATAATCTCTATATACTTAGGGGTGGAGTTTACCCACAATACCTTATGTAGCACATATTTTCTTTAAACATGGAAGTAATATAATGACTTAGCTATTATCAATATAAATCCTTGATCTTGATTGTATGTTCCAATTTAGTTTTAATGTTGTAGTAAAAATTGATACCTATAAAAGTTCTTTGATAATGTATCACACTACCTTAATTGAGTGGGAGAATTTTAAAATTCTTTACCCATCTTCATTAGGTTGACACTTGTGATAGGAACTTAAGAACACTTCTGAAAAGCAAATCTAACCATTCATGTGGATAGATATAACTTATCAGAATTATGAGAATAAGATAAAAGAACTCTAGTTCAGTCTATTCGAATGACTTGAGCCAAGAATTCTTAATCCTCATAAAATTTTATGGTATCTTAATTTTGATTACTTAATCTCTAGCAAGTATTTTTCACTTCAAATACTAGTCTGCTATGTTGATGATTTAGTATTAAAAGAAACTTAAAGTTTTAGACTAATACAATAAGTCACAACTAAATAACTCTCCAAACAATAAAGAGGTTAAAAGTATTATTTAACCAGACATCTGCTATTGAGTGGGAGCTATCTGAGATGTAATCAAATAAGGAACGTTAGAAGATATTCAAGAAAGATTTATGAAAGTGATCTATATGTTAGATATTAAGGAACTGTATATCAGTTATCCTTGTATCTACCCCAACTCATTCAAAATTTTGAGATGGTGGTTACTCTGGGGGTGGAGGAATTATTCTATAATAATTCAAGCTCTACCAGAAAAGAATTATAACTTCGTAAATTCGAAATTACCAGAAAGTTACATTACTGAAGAAAAGTCTACGCTGTATTATCTCAATTCCATATTTTAAAATATGAGAGATATGTCTTCTGTTTATTCAGATGAACTTTAAAAACAGTAAGGATTTCAGTATCCCTTTATGAGTAAAGCATATAGTAAAGGATGTTTCATAAATGTATTTATGAACTAGTTTCCAGAATTTTGGGTGGATTCAAATATACTACACTTGATCTGAAGATCAAGACATCAGATTGATTTATTTGCACAGTTTGTTTTATGTTAGTGCAAGTGGGAGTTTGTTGGGTTTTGTGCCCTAAATAAAACCCTTTCCAATCTGATTAGTTATCAATATAAGAGATTTGAAGTGATTTATGTTTGCATGAATTTAACATGCTAATGGTTTAATATGTTTATTACATTTACACACAAAATCAGTTAAGTCCAGATCATATGTTTATTCACAATTACAGTATCGTCAACACAGTGGAATGTGATTGTGATCATATGAATCAAAAGACTAAGTCCCTGTTTCAACAATGTTTTGGATTTACACTAATGTGATAATCAGCGATGATGTGTACTTACACTTGGAGTAAGTGTTATGTTCTTTCCAGGACATTAGTAAAGTATACTAGTTTCGAATGTATGGAGTATACATTGGACTGGACCGATATTGCAACTTAGTTAAGATATTATACTTAACGTCATATCTTTCCAAGTCAATATCAGTAGTTGATCTTAAGATTAAAAGAATCTAAATCCTGATATGCTTAGGCTCAACTCAGGAGTACTATTCATGTTCTTTTATTTATTAGTTAAGCCTACTTTTGGGTTAGGGTGATACGTATATTTTGGGAACATGATAGTATGATTGAGTGGGAGTGCTGAACATAAATATGGAATCTATAGCTTCTACAGGTGTATAGAAGTCAAGTGATGATTCCCTTCGAGCTTAGCTAAATAGAAGTAAATGGATGAGCTCTTGTTTAAGTGACTAATTCTTAGATCACTAAACACCATTTACAGGTAGCTAAGTATTTTAAGGGGCAAAATACGTTGAGGGGTGAGACCGGTAAAATTATCCCATCTCGATGTAAATCATCTATATAAAGGATCTTTGATCACAATAAGTGTAAAGCCCGCTTAGCTAATTTGGAAATTATCAGTTAATTGGGATTAATTATGAAATTATTTATAGCTATTTAAATAATTTATGATACTGTTATTTATGTTATTCAGTAGCTTGCATATTTTGCATTTCCGGTGTCCGGTATTTTGGAACTCGGCGTTTGGCTCAGTAGAAATCACAACTTAGTATGTTAGTAATTTGGGGACGGGTTTTAGACATTGGGAATGTCGGGAATGGCCGGAAATTTAGAATGTCCCAAAAATACCCCTTTAGTATGATTTTCATGATTTTATGGTGGAGGGGCAAAATGGTCTTTTTGCCCCATTAGTGTTTTGTCTTATGTGAGTGTATTATTTGAAAAATAAATATTTAATTATGTGTATTCTTGGCTGAAATGTTTATTGCATATAGTTTATTCATTTCCTTTTTTAGCAAAAAATCACTAAGTTAGAAAAAGAAAGAAAATTTCCAAATTTCACTCAAAACTCTCTCTCTTTTCCTCTCTCTCTCTCGGCTGTGCATGTGGGTGCAAAGGGGGGATTTTTGCTTTGATTTCTTAGTGGATTCTCATCCAAAGCCAAGCATTCTTCAAGCTAGGTTAGCTCTTTGGTTTTCTCTTGAATTTTATTGAAATTTTGATGAAAATGTGATGATTCTTGCATGATTTATTGTTCTTGTTCTTCTTTGTGGTTTTGTGTTAATTTATGTGGGTTAAAGCATGTTAATTGAAGTTAAATTGAGCTGTGTTGAAGCATGTTAGTTAGAATTGTTCAAAGCTTTTAGTTTCTATGTTAAAATATGTGATTTTTGAAAGAAAAGGTTCATTTTGTTTCTGTGTAGTTGCTGGATGTTCTTGTGTGTTTTCAGAGGCTTATTCATGCTTAGTTGAGTAGAATTAAGTTAGTTTGATTGCATGTTTAGGTGTTTTTGCTCAAGTTTGAGTTTAGAACTCAAGCTTGAGCTCCAATGGCATTTTTCATGTTTGAGGTTTCTGGGTGGTTTTGATGCCTTGGATTTGTTCTAGGGATAGTTTAGAACAGGTCTGGAAAGTTTGGGACCAATTGGGGTTGAATTGGTCGAGTTATGAGAATTTTAGTTGGCTGCCTACGAGGAACCGGAATTCCGGTTGTGCATCCGGAATTCCGGATGAGGGTTCAGTAATTCCCAGAACCGGAATTCCGGTTGGGCAACCGGTCTGCCGGTTGGGGAATTTTTCCGAACCCTAGTTTTCCTCGTTTTTAGGTTTTTAGGGGTATTGCCATGCTTTTTATCGATAGGGAAACTTTTAGTTCCTAGTTTTAGTCCCCGGGAAGTGATTTAGCGTGTCACTTATAGCGTTGTGATTTTTATGGTTTAGGAGCCGATGTCCGCGCTCGGCTTCGATTCCGGTCGGGTTGGCAAGACACCGAAATCGGAATCCAGGTAAGATTAGTATAACAGTATGCATATGTAGATTACATGTTTAGCGTGCATGTAGGAAGCCTGCTAGATTACATTAGTTATGTATTTAGGCTTCGAACCATCCAACCCTGTCACGTCGGTACAGTGGAGTATGACCGACGGCGGAGTATGACCGGTTCGACCGATCAGGCTGACACTTGGTTGGTGGTTCAGTGCTATTGACCTATCCCGTCGGTACAGGCTGGAGTATGACCAGCAGCCGGAGTATGACCGGTTCGACCGATCAGGAGGATACTTGTCAATAGTACCGTCCCCTGAACGTTCAAAACTCAGTACCATGTTGGACATGGCAGTAGTGGCTCAGTACCATGTTGGACATGGCAGTAGCGGGACTCAGTATCGTGTTGGACACGACAGTTAGTATTATGTATGATATTATTATGCTTTTCTTGCGAGTACGTCGACTCACAGTTTATGTTCATGTGTAGGTAAAGGCAAGGCTATAGCTGATGGACCGTGAGCGAGCTTATGAGATTGTACATGTCGGGGCGGTTAGGCCTGGAGCGTACGATCCTCAGGACAGCAAGGCTGAGATTTTTGTAACTGTCGTTAGACGACTTTTATTTTGATGTAATAGTTAAACAGTGAAACTTTTTGTAAATATTTTTATAATCGGGATCCCGAGTCTTTTATAATATGTTTTACAAGTTTAATCAAAAAGCAAAATTTCAATTAATCACGTTTTTCCATAAACCTCGTTGATTAGCAACGAGCTGCACAGTACGTTTAAAAATCACGTAATACGCCTAAGTTAGTTAGGGTGTTACAATAAGATTATAACAATAGTTAAATGAGACAGCATATCTATATCGTGGAACATATAATATGCTCTATATAAGTCTGAGAGTGCAATTCTAAGTTCTTAGAGTGGATTCAACAAAGAATTAATAAGTAGGAATTTACTTAGTAAATTCGGTTCACTTATTGGAAGCTCAGCATATAGTTCCATGGTCCCCATTCTAGTTGAGACTATACTTCTTGTAAGACTTAATAATTGATTTGTGATTAATCAATTATAATTCTAAAGTTAGACTATGTCTAATTTGTGAATTTTCACTAAGCATGGGCGAAATTGTAAAGAAAAGAGATTCTAGGTTTATTTATTTATTAATAGACTTTATATGTCTAATTAATAATTAAATTAACTGACAATATTATTTAATAATCTATTTTAGATATTAAATAATTAGTTTTGGCATTTAAATGGTTAGAATTGGAAAATTGGCGTTTTTGAGAAAATAGAAATAAAATTTGTGAAAACTGCAAAATCCAAGTAAGGCCCATTACACACCATGGCCGGCCACATGGGATGGTTTTTCAAATTGATATTTTCATTATTTTAATGCCAAATAATTACTAAACTAAACCTAGTAGTTGCCTATAAATAGAAAGTGATGGCTCAGTCAAATCATAAGTTTTAAATAACCTTTTCTGTCAGAAAATTCTTTCTTCAGAAAAACTGAGTCTTCCCTTTTCTCTCTATAGTCGACATCAACCCTCTCTCTTTTCTTCTTCTAAATTTCAAAACCCTTAGTGATAGAGTAGTGCCCACACACAGCAAGTGGTACCTAAATCATAGATTGGAAGATTGTGAAGGATCACACACAAG
Source organism: Cannabis sativa (assembly GCF_029168945.1). NCBI lineage: Eukaryota > Viridiplantae > Streptophyta > Magnoliopsida > Rosales > Cannabaceae > Cannabis > Cannabis sativa. Next base: position 30,402,370 of record NC_083605.1, read on the forward strand.
GAGAAGGACATTCGGGCTCAGATCTTGATAATACTCTGCGACAGAAAGGATACAAGGGTTAGAGATCTGAGTGGAAGGAGACATTAATTCCGCTGCCATCAATGTAAGGTTTTCTTAACTTTATATGTGTTTATTTATCGTTTTAGAAAGTTCATATTTAGGGTGTTAAACAACATACTTGTGAGTAGATCTAAGATCCTGGTAAAATAAATTCCAACAAGACGGTCTATTGAAAAATGTCGTCTTAGGTGAATTGCCAGTATGCGAGTCCTGCCTAGAAGGAAAAATGACCAAACGTTCTTTCTCTGCAAAGGGAGAGCGTGCCAAACAACCCCTAGGGTTAGTGCATTCAGATGTTTGCGGACCTTTGAATGTCCAAGCCTGAGGTGGTTATGAGTACTTTGTCACTTTCATTGATGATTACTCTAGATATAGTTTTCTTTACCTAATGCAAAAGAAATCTGAAACGTTTGAAAAGTTTCAGGAGTTTCATGCTTTGGCTCAAAACCAATTAGGTAAAACATTAAAGATCTTGCGAACTGATAGGGGTGGAGAATATATGGATATGCAGTTCAAAGATCATTTAATTTAACTTGGAATTGAATCCCAATACACTGCCCCAGGCACTCCACAGCAAAATGGAGTTGTAGAAAGAAGAAATCCCACTCTTTTGGAAATGGTTAGGTCTATGCTGAGTTATTCAACTCTGTCTACGTCCTTCTGGGGATATGCTATACAGATGGCAAATGACATTTTAAATGTTGTTCCATCTAAAGCAGTCCCTAAGACACCCGTTGAACTATGGAATGGTCGTACACCTAGTTTACGCCACTACAGAATTTGGGGGTGCCCTGCTCATGTCTTGAGAAAGAAAGAAGGCAAACTTGAATCACGAACTGAAGTTTGCATGTTTGTCGGAAATTCTAAAGAGACTAGGGGTGGACTGTTTTATAGTCACAAGGATAACAAAGTGTTTTTTTTCTACAAATGCTACTTTTCTTGAAGAAAAGTATATTAAAGACAACAAACCGAAAAAGTAAAGTTGTTTTAGAGGAAATGCTTTCAGATATAACTCCTTCCAATGTTCCGTCCTCTTCCACTCAAGAAGAGGATAATCCCACTCCCTCAGTCGAACCTACTGAGAAAACTACTACCAAAGTTCCTATTCAGAAGATCACCGCTCCTCGTCGTAGTGGGAGGGTTTTCACAAAACCAGCTCGTTATGGCTTGGATGGTGAAATCAATAGGGTCATTGGTGACGGTATTGATGACGACCCATTAACCTATAAACAGGCAATGGCTAGTCCGCAACGAAAATGATGGTCAGCCGGCATGGATTCAAAAATAGATTCCATGAAAAAGAACAAAGTCTGGGAATATGTAGACGCACTTGATGACTATCATCCAATCGGATGTAAGTGGGTTTACAAGAAGAAAAGAGGCGCTGGAGGCGAAGTCGAAACTTTTAAAGCTAGACTTGTAGCCAAGGGTTATACCCAAAGAGAAGGTGTGGACTATGAGGAAACTTTTAGTCCTGTTGCCATGCTCAAATCCATCCGAATTCTTCTCTCCATAGCTGTCGCTTTCGATTATGAAATCTGGCAAATGGATGTCAAGACTGCCTTCCTTAATGGGGTACTTGAAGAAACCATCTATATGGAGCAACCAGAAGGCTATGTTCTTCCAGGGCAGGAAAAGAAAGTTTGCAAATTAAATAATTCTATCTATGGACTAAAGCAAGCTTCTCGCTCATGGAACAAAAGGTTTGATGAAATTATCAAGACCTACGGCTTTCTTCAGAATGAAGATGAACCTTGTGTTTACCAACTCAAGGAAGACCAAGTAGTAGTATTCCTGGTCCTTTATGTTGACGACATTTTGATTATTGGAAACAATATCAAGAAAATGACTAACATCAAGGAATGGCTTGACACTCAATTCGATATGAAAGATTTGGGTGAGGCAGCCTATGCTCTTGGTATTCAGATTATTAGAAACCGAAGAACAGATCTCTTGCTCTCTCTCAAAAAACCTATATTGATAAAGTTTTAGAAAGATTCTCCATGAACAACACCAACGGGGTGAACATGCCTTCTAGATATGGTATCCGTCTATCTAAGGAACAGTCTCCTACTGATCCTCAAGGGATAGAGGACATGGTGAAAATTCCTTATGCTTCTGCAGTTGGAAGTCTAATGTATGCAATGTTATGCACTAGACCTGACATCTGCTATGCAGTTGGAATCGTGAGCAGGTATCAGTCAAATCTAGGACAGGAACATTGGAATGCAGTTAAGTATATTCTGAAATACTTAAAGAGTACAAGGAATCTTATGTTAGTCTACAAGGGTGGTGCTTTAAATCCCACAGGCTCTACTGATTCAGGTTTCCAAGCATGTCTTGAAGACAGGAAATCTACATCTGGGATGGTGTTTACTCTTGGGGGTGGAGCAGTGGTTTGGAGAAGTGCTAAACAAACCGCGATATCGGACTTGACGATGGAAGCAGAATACATAGCTACACCAGAAGCTGCTAAAGAGCTTGTCTGGCTAAGAAAGTTCTTCACCAGTATCGGCGTCGTGCCTGGAATGGAAAAGCCTCTGGTCCTACTTTGTTATAATAATGGAGCAATAGCCAATAGTAAGGAACCTCGAAGTCACAAGAGAAGCAAACACATACAAAGGAAGTATCACATCATCAGAGAATATGTGGCAAGAGGGGATGTACTGGTTGAGAAAGTGGACACAGAAGACAACTTAGCTGATCCATTCACCAAAGTCTTGGCAGTAACAGCATTTGAAAAGCACCGTCAGAATTTAGGATTAATTGATATGTACTGATTAGTTTTATTTAGTGCAAGTGGGAGTTTGTTGGGTTTTATGCCCTAAATAAAACTCCATTTCAATGTAATCCATTTTATTCAACATCAATAAAGAAACAGAAGTATTTTTCATTCATTTGTGTATGTTTTGGTTCATGTTATCAATTGCTTGTCTATTTGATTTATAAATTCATCTGAAACCCTTTTCACATACTTGATCCTGTTTATTGTGTTGTCAACACATTGGAAAGTAAACATGACTATGTGAATAAAGATTCCTAAATTTATTAGACACAGGGTTTTACTGATATGATAATCTACAACAGAGTTTACTTGCATTTGGTATAATGCTATGTTCTTTCCAGAGCATTGGTTAAAGTAAAGCTTAGGTTGGGTGCATGGAGTATGCATCGGAAGGGACCGATATTGAACTTTGACATAGATTTATTAAACTTACCGTAATATCTATTCAAGTCAATATCGCCTAGTTGATCCTAGATCAAATGATCTTAATCCTGATATGATTAGGTTCGATCTCAAGAGTGTTATTCGTGTTCTTTGATTTGTTAGTTAAGCTTACTTTTGGGTCAGGGTGATACGTACATTTTGGGAACACGGTAGTGCAATTGATGTTGGGAATTATTTTACCAGGATCTTAGATCTACTCACAAGTATGTTGTTTAAACATCCTAAATATCAACTTTCTAAAACGATAAATAAACACATATAAAGTTAAGAAAACCTTACATTGATGCAGCAGAATTAATGTCTCCTTCCACTCAGATCTCTAACCCTTGAATCCTTTCTGTAGCAGAGTATAATCAAGATCTGAGCCCGAATGTCCTTCTTCTTCAAGTTTTGATCCTTCACAGTCTTCCAATCTATGATTGAGTTACTGCTTGCTGTGTGTGGGCACTTACTCTTTCACTAGGGTCACGAAAAAGATGAAGGAGAAAAGAGAGAGAGAGGTTTCAGTCAAGGTGTAGAAAGTGGAGAAGGCTCAGTTTTCTGAAGAGAGAAAATTCTGTCAGAAAGCTAATGAAAGCATGTGAAAGCATGTTATGTGACTGAGCCATCACTTTCTATTTATAGCCAACTACTAGGTTTAGGTTAGGATTTATTTGGCATTAAAATAATGAAAATATTAATTTGAAAAAGCACATTAAGTGGCCGGCCATGGTGTAGTAATGGGCCTCACTTAATTTTGCAATTTTATCAAATTTTATCTCTATTTTCTCAAAAACGCCATTTTTCCAATTCTAACCTTTTAAATGCCAAAACTAATTATTTAATAACTAAAATAGATTATTAAATAATATTGTCATTTAATTTAATTATTAATTAGACATATAAAGTCCATTAATAAATAAATAAACCTAGAAAACTCTTTTCTTTACAATTTCACCCCTGCTTAGTGAAAATTCATAAAATTAGACATAGTCTAACTTTAGAATTATAATTGATCAATCACGAATCAATTAATGAGTCTTACAAGCAGAATGTTCTCAACTAGAATGGGGACCATGGATCTATATGCTGAGCTTCCAATAAGTGAACCAAATTTACCAAGTAAATTCCTACTTATTAATTCTTCGTTGAATCCACTCTTAGAACTTAGAATTGCACTCTCAAACTTATATAGAGCATATTGTATGTTCCACGATATCAATATACTATCTCATTTAACCATTGTTATAATCTTATTGTGATTTAAAGATCCTCTATATAGATGATTTACATCGAGATGGGATTTCTTTACCGTTCTCACCCCTCAATGTATTTTGCCCCTTAAAACACTTAGCTACCTGTAAATGGTGTTTAGTGATCTAATAATTAGTCAGTTAAACAAGAGCTCATCCATTTACTTCTATTTGCTAAGCTCGAAGGGAATCATCACTTAACTTCTATACACCAGTAGAAGCTATAGATTCCATATTTATGTTCAGCACTCCCACTCAATCATACTATCATGTTCCCAAAATATACGTATCACCCTGACCCGAAAGTAGGCTTAACTAATAAATCTAAGAACATGAATAGCACTCCTGAGTTGAGCCTAAGCATATCAGGATTTAGATTCTTTTAATCTTAAGATCAACTACTGATATTGACTTGGAAAGATATGTATAACGGTAAGTTTGTAATATCTTAACTTAGTTGCAATATCGGTCCAGTCCAATGTATACTCCATACATTCAAAACTAGTATACTTTACTAATGTCCTGGAAAGAACATAACACTTACTCCAAGTGTAAGTACACATCATCGCTGATTATCACATTAGTGTAAATCCAATAACACTGATGAAACAGGGACCAAAACTTTTGATTCATATGATCACAATCACATTCCACTGTGTTGACGATACTGTAATTGTGAATAAACACATGATCTGGATTTAACTGATTTTGTGTGTATGAATGTAATAAACATATTAAACCATATTAAACCATTAGCATGTAAAATTCATGCAAACATCAATCACTTCAAATTTCTTATATTGATAACTAATCAGATTGTAAAGAGTTTTATTTAGGGCATAAAACCCAACAATTGAGTGGGAGCGCTAACATAAATATGGAATCTATAGCTTCTATCTGGCGAATAGAAAGTAAAGGATGATTTCCTTCGAGCTTGACCAAACAAAAATAATTGGTGGAGTACTCATTTCACATAGCTGAAATATCATTTATACGGGGTTAAGTGTTTTAAGGATAAAATACATTGTAGGGTGTTACGGTAATCTAATCCCTTTACGGTGTAGATCATTTATATAGAGGATCATTGATCAAATTAGGATTATAACAATGGATAACTAATGACGTGTCTATATGGTGGAACATATAGAGCGTTCTATACTGAGAGTGCAATTCTAAATTCTATGCGTGGATTCAACGAAGAATTAATAAGTCAGTGAATTTAGGTTATAAATTCGTGATCTGCTTATTGGAAGCTCGGTTATATAGACCCATGGTCCCCCCACTAGTTGAGATAATATTACTTGTAAGACTCATTTAATTGGTTTTGATTAATCAATTATAATTCTCAAATTAGACTATGTCTATTTGTGAATTTTTCACTAAGTAAGGGCGAAATTGTAAAGAAAGAGTTTTTAGGGCATATTTGTTAATTAAGATACTTTGTATGGTTTAATTAATAAATATGATAAATGACAATATTATTTAATAATTATTTATAGTTATTAAATAGTTAGAATTGGCAGTTAAATGGTTGAATTTGAAAATTGGCAATTTTGAGAAAATGAGATGCAGAAATGATAAAACTGCAAAATTGCAAAAGTGAGGCCCAAATCCATAATGCCTTGGCCGGCCACTTTTATAGGGATTATCATCTGATATTTTCATTATTTTAGTGCCAAATAATTCAAACCTAACCCTATGTGGCATGCTATAAATAGATAGTGAAGGCTTCAGGAAATATACACTTTCACATCTTGTTTCCTTCAGAGAAAAACCTGAACCTTCTCTCTCTAAACCTAGCCACCACCTTCACTCTCTTCTTCTTCCTTGAATAATTTCGAACCTCTTAGTGATAGAGTAGTGCCCACACACAGCAAGTGATACCTCAATCATAGTGAGGAAGATCGTGAAGAAAGACATTCAACAAGAAGGAGATTCAACACTAAAGAAAGGAGACAAAGAGATCCAGGTTCAGATCTTGATAATACTCTGCGACAGAAAGGATACAAGGGTTAGAAATCTGAACGGAAGGAGACATATTATTCCGCTGCACCCAATGTAAGGTTTCTCATACTTGATATGTGTTTAATTTATAATCGTTTTAGAAGTTCATATTTAGGGTGTTAATTAACATACTTGTGAGTAGATCTAAGATCCTGGTAAAATAATTTCCAACAGATTATATTCCACTGTGCTGACAACATTATAATCATTATCAAATACACATGTTCTGGACTTAATAGAATTTATACATTAAATAATCATGAAATAAATCATGTGAACCATGCAACATAAAATGTTATTTCTGATCTTTATTAACTAGTAAATCTGATTATATTGAAATGGGTTTTATTTAGGGCACAAAACCCAACAGATCTATATTGATTGGTGGAGACTCTTGTTTTGGTGCAAGACTATCAGTAGTCTTCTTCTCTGTTGATGTTGGTGCTGGTTGATCTTTAATTTCTTCATCCACATGTTGTACCACATTAGGCCCATCATATTTCTTTCCACTTCGCAGGGTAATTGCCTTGCAATTTTCTTTAGGATTAACCTCGGTTGTACTAGGCAAGTTTCCCTGAGGACGGGTTGCTATCTAAGTTGCCAGTTGCCCCATTTGAGTTTGTAAGTCCTTAATGGAAGATCTAGTCTCTGTCATAAATTGTAATAATAAATCTGTCTGAAGACCAGAATTCCCACTAGAGCTTTGTTGCTGAGTCTGTTGTTGGTTCTGTGTCTGGTTTTGATTTCTCTGTTGATAGAACCCACTATTCCTTCGATTCCCTCCTTGATTAAACCCATAGTTGTTGTTGTTTTTAGAGTAATTCCCAATGGCTTTAGCTTCATCCATTGGCAAACTATTCAGATCCACCGAGCATTCCGCATAGGGATGAGGGCCTCCACATAGCTCACAGACCACCTGAGCTTGTTTTGCTTAAACAGCCATCAGTTTTGTTAGGGCCTCTACCTGGGCTGTCAACTTGGTAATGGCATCAACCTCATGCATACTAGCCACCTTCTTTGTTTGGCTTTTTTCAGTTGGCCACTGCTGATTATTCAGGGCCATCTCCTCCAGCAAATCATAAGCCTCATTCGCACTTTTCCTCATGAATGCCCCACCAGCTGCAGCATCTATAAGTGTTCTAGTGTTACCCACCAGCCCGTTGTAAAAATTGTGAACCAGCATCCACTTCTCAATACCATGATGAGGGCACTTTCTGATGAGATCCTTGAACCTCTCCCAAGACTCATGTAGAGATTCATTATCCAACTGACAAAAATTGTGGATTTCTCCTCGCAGCTTAGCAGACTTTGCTGGAGAAAAGAACTTAGACAGAAATTTTGTTGCCAAGTCAGTCCATGTGGCTATAGAGTTCGGTGGCAAGGAGATCAGCCAACTCTTTGCTCGCTCTCTCAGCGAGAATGGAAAAAGTCTCAAACGAATGACATCATCACTAACCCCATTAACTTTGAAAGTCTGACATAGCTCCATGAAATTTGACAAGTGTAGATTGGGATCTTCAGAGTGGAGTCCACCAAACTGGACTGAAGACTGCACCATTTGGAGTATTGCAGGCTTAATTTCGAAGTTGTTGGCATCTACGGCGGGCGACATGATGCAAGACTGAACCCCCGTAAGAGTTGGGAGAATGTAATCTCTCAAGCTGCGGCCATTTGCTTGATCTTCAACGATACCTCCATTATTACCGTTGTTGCTTCCATTATTAGCAGCATTAGCGTTATCAACCATGATTTCTGGTGTTTCAGCAGTTGCTGAAAACTCTTTCTTGCCTCTTGTTCCTTCTGTTTTTCCTACAAGTCTTCTCGATTTCAGGATCAACGAGCAATATGACTCCTTGCCCTTGACGGCGCATACACCTAAAATTCCTGAAATAGATAGAGACAATATTGCAAGAAATAGATTAGCAATTAGCAAGAAAAATAAACCAAAGTAGAATTTAGTATAATTTTATGTAATATCAATCTTTATACAATTCCTCGGCAACGGTGCCAAAAACTTATTACGAAAATTATAAAACAGTATGCAAGTGCACGTAATCAAATAGTAAACTCACGCAAGTGAGGTCGAACCACAGGGAATTGGATTGATTACCACTAAACTAGACTTATGAATCTATTTGGCAAATCGATAGTTTTCAAGATTTTAAACAAAAATTCAAGAAACTTAAAGAAACAAGTAAAGATTAATCAAGATGAGAAGATAGGGAAGAGAATCCTGTTGTTTGTTTACCCAATTGTTAATGCCTAAGTGCTATCCTTTTCTTGATGTGAATGACAGATTATAAATTAACCTAGCTCTTTTCAGATCTTTTAGGTTCTAAACCACATGTTTTCTAATTAATCTCTTAATTAAACTCACATGTAATCAACATTAAGTAATAATCTAAGTGTCACATAGGTCATGCAAATACTCTTGTTTCACATAGAACCTTGATTATCCAATTTTAGCATTCTCAATTCTCACCTCTCAGATTTTGAATTGAGATCATAGAACATGTAGAAGGTGATCAAGCTTACACATGGAATTAAACACAAATATAGATAATTTCACAAATCAAGATTGAAGGAATGACAATTATTCATTAACTAGGCAAAACTTTAAACAACATTCATCATCCTCCCTAAATGGGAAATTTAGCTCATAAAAATAATATAAACATCCATGATTAATTCTGAAACAAAAATAGACATAAAAGAGAAATAGAGAGTAAAAGAAAGAAACTAGATGGTGATATCGCTCAGGATCTTCAAGATTTGTTCCTCTCCTCCTTCATTCACTTTTCGGGCCAATTTCTGATTATCTTGGCCTTCTGAATCGTATCCCTTATATAGGAATGAGAGGTGTGACTCTAATTGGAAAAAAATCAGAATTAGGTCAAAAATCCCATTTTCCGTGCCTGGTCGCGACCCACTTAAAGGCTGGTCGCGACCACAGGCAAAACTCGAAAAACTGGGTTTCTGCCAAAACCTCAAGTCGCGACCGTAGTCGCGACCAAATAAAAGGGTCGCGACGAGGCTATAGGCTCGTCGCGACTACTGATTCCCATTGAGCAGCTTTGGCGGATTTTTCACCAGTTTGTCCCGTCTTTTTGTCAATTGACTGAATTTGAACTCTAACGCACCGAGAACCTGAAACAAGGAAAACCAAGCAAAAAACTGCTCCAAAAGACAACAATAATCGAGAAAGTGCTTATCTATAAGACCCGAAACTTAGGCTAAAAATAGCCTAACAAATTATTATACCCAAAATTCGGTGAGCACATCAGAGGGAGACACGTGTCGAGCTGGGAAGAATGAAGGACTCAAACACCCAATCGTAAGTACACTTGGCATGGAACAACTCCTTAGAAACACAATTCGCAGAGTATGTTTTTAACTCGACTGACTGAACAGTATTCTGCGAGACAGAAATGTACAGACTACTAACTCATGTATCGACGAGAAACCATGTGAGTGCAAGTGTGCATGATGAGGCTTCAACCTCGTCGTGTGGAAGAGAAATGATAACGATAAAAACACTTAGCGTATATTGCATGATATACAAACTAAGTGTAAACAGTTTGGTGAATCAAGATGACAGACAGCGAGGTGTCTATCTCGCTAGAAGAGGGCATGTATGGGAGAAAGATCATCTCGATACTAGAAAATGTAGTTATCAGAATTAAAGCAATATTAATTTCAGGAAGTCATTTGACGAGCCACAACTCGCCACCAAAGTTAACTCCGCTCCATTCCTAGCGAGGCATTCCCATGAGATAAGGCTTACCGTATATCCTTAAATATGCATTCATCTCGGCCCAATAAAAGCGGGATACTCACAGTTGTGTGGATTATAAATAAAAACCGCATTTACTTAGCCTAATTTGTAATTAAATCCCATGATTTGAGGGAATAATTGATGTAAAGATTATTGTCAACTTTTGTAATTTAACGCCCACTATGTAATTATAAATAGTGGCAGACAAGATGAAAAAGGGGACGAAAAAACTCATACATGAGAGTTCCGTAAAAAAAATAATCAAAAATATGAATAAGATTGACTCGTGGACTATGCAGAATTTTAACTGCAAAACCACGTAAAAAACCCTATGTTCATATTTTTTTATCTTTATAGTTTTTATTATTTCTGTGTGAAATTACTATTGTGATGCTCAAATTTAGTTAACGAAAATCTGCGTTAACAATGTTTAAGGAATTTAGTTTTTTTTTAGTATTTTATTTTAATTCTTTTATTTATTTACTAAATTTAATTTTTATTCTTTTATTTTAATTAATTTATTAAACATTATTTTTAAAATTTAAAATATTCTTTTAAATAATTTGTATAATTTTAAATAATTAAATTAGGTAGACCAATTAATTTGTGCCATGTGTACATTGTGTTCATGTGAACATTGCATTGTGTAAGTCCAATATAATACTTAACACCTAAATAAAAATTGTCAAGTGCTAACAAAACATAAATTTTGGGGATTTTGCCACTAAAAAATAAATTTTAGAAGTTAATTGCTAATAAGATAAAAATTTTGAGATTTTGCCCCAATTTTTTCATTTATAACAAAATTTTAATAATTGTACCGCAAATTAATGAAAAATAAAATAAGGATATGTATAAATGTGTACCACAAAAGTTTTTTTTATTTTTTATTTTTCATTTTTTCTTCTTGAAACAAAGTTGATGGGGTATCACCAAAGTTCCATGCAACTATAATTGGGTAAATGATGGGAATTCCGCCCAACCCAAAAATTGGTATCATACTATCATTGTTTTAGGACATCCTACTACAACAAACTCTACCAACACAGATTCTTTCTTTCGAAACTTAAGCTGTAATAATATATACAACAAAGCGGAAGAAATCACGTTGTTGTCCCTTTCAGTTTTATGTTGGAGTGGGACTGTATAATAAAACCAAAATAAGGAATATAAATCTAACACATTCAAAGCTATAAAAACCAATGCTCATCAAAGCTCTACTTCATCACTGAAAAGCAAAAGAGAGGGGATGAACTGATAAAGGTGTCATCTTGAAGCGCCTAGTGAAAAGAAAAAAAAAAAAGGTATTTCTTGAATTCGCAACCAAATTTCTCCTTTACTCTAGCTTTTCTGTGAACTTTCTTGTTAACCAAATATCATCCTGATTTTCTTTTCTCTTCTTTATTGCGGGATTTCGTTTTGTTTTGAAATAGTTTTATTATTATGAGCATTTGAGTGCTTCGAAGCGCAACAGTTAACTTCAACACCGCATAGTCAAATCTTTTCTTTTCACCCAGATCTTGGTTTTAGATCTGGATTCTCTGTGTCAAGTGTAAAGAAAAGCTAGGCTTTTTATTGGCTTTATAGATTCCTAAAAGAACTAACCTCTATTTTATTATTATTATTCTTTTTTTTTTTGAGCAGAACACTCAAAAGTTTTAGATAGTGATAAATTTGGTTTTACTTTTGGGTACAATAGTATAGCTGAGATTTTTGCATACTGCCCCTTTTTCCAGGTGTGTGTACAAACTCTTAGCTAAAAATCATGGCTCCAGGGAAGTATTCCCGGGGTGAAGGGAAGAAATCTTCTGGTTACTGTTCAACTGTCAGTATAGTCGTTTTTGTCGCCTTTTGTTTAGTTGGAATATGGATGTTTATGTCATCAGCTGTTCCAGTTCAGGATCGACAATTACAATCTGAATCTGATGAGACCAGGAATGAGGTAAAACGACAAGTCGTAAATGATGGTAATTCTAAGCAATTTGAAGATAGTTCTGGTGACTTACAAGAGGATGCAACTGATAACAGTGGGGTTGATTCTCAAACTGTTGTGGAAACCCAAGAAGAAACGAGTTCAAAGGAAGAAGCTGAGGCCAAGAATGAATCTCAGAATGGTTTTGATGAAAAGAAAACAGTTTCTGAAGATGACAATGCTAATTCAGTTAATGGAGATTCAAACTCAGAAACTGGAGAAAAAGAGGAAGAAGTCAGTAGAGAAACTAATGAAGGTGGGCAAGCTGAATCTGATGGGAGGGTGGAAAATGAATCAAATGATGATCAAACAAAGCAGAAAGACGAAATGGTTAGTTCGACTGAAGAGAAGGATGAGAAAAATCAGGAGACTGATTCACAACGAAGTGATGCTGCAGAACTTTTAAAGGAGCGCAATGTTGAGAATGGGGCGTGGTCGACTCAAGTTGTCGAATCAGAACAAGAAAAATTACAACAAGATTCCACGTCTCAGAACCAAAATGACTATGATTGGAAACTTTGTAAGGTCACGGCAGGGCCTGACTACATCCCTTGTCTGGACAATTGGCGAGTTATCAGAAAGCTTCCGAGCACAAAGCACTATGAACACCGAGAACGGCACTGCCCTGATGAATCTCCCACTTGTCTTGTTGCTCTACCTGAAGGATATAAACGCCCAGTCAAGTGGCCTGCAAGCAGGGACAAGGTACATGATATTTCTACTAAATAAGTGAATAACACTGTTTGTATCGAATTGAAGTTTGAATTTGTTTTTGTGGTCAATGCTGCAGATTTGGTACCACAATGTTCCTCACACTAAGCTTGCAGAAGTCAAGGGGCATCAGAATTGGGTTAAAGTAACTGGTGAATACCTTACCTTTCCAGGGGGTGGAACCCAGTTTAAGAATGGTGCTCTCCACTACATTGATTTCATTCAGAAAGTAAGTCCATTTTCACGTGATCTCTCTCTAATCTGTCTCTATATGTATATGTATCCATCATCTTGACCAAATGAGGTTGAGCCACAAATCAAGTACCCCTTGACTGGGATAGAATAGAACATGTTTTCATGATTTTCATCATCAGAAACAGCTGTTGAACTAATTTTTTCATAGTTCCCCTGAATCTGAGGTAGACAATATTGACTTGAATTTTCATCTGGGGTTGAGTTGGAGCCCAAAAACAATTACTTCTCCTTATCTAGTTGAAACATCACATAGATAAATTAGTGTTGGCTTTATATATTGTTGAGTATTTCTGGTGTACACAAAAGGGGACTGGCTTGGCTTTATATATTGAAAATATATATTTTGTACAAAATAAAATAATAAAATAGTGTTTTATAAATTTTTGGGGGTGGAAATAAAATTTTTATTTTCAAATTGTACAAAACGTTTTTGTAATTTGAATAATATAGTGTATCTCTTCACTAAGATTTTAAAGTCACTATCTTATGAACATTTCTTGATTGCCACTTGGATCCTTTCCAGAAACAGTACCAAAAAACAAATCGTCAATCATTTACTTTCCTCCAATACCTCATTTATCCTTGTAAAATATTTACATTCATGATTAGCGATTGGTGCTCAAAAGAATGGCAGCATGATATGAATTAGGGAGAGTGTATGTATGTGTATGTTATGTCTATCTAGTTTTTTTTTTGTTGTGCATTTAACAGAAATATATGTATTACTACAGTTGCAACAATTCACAAACACCCATTTGCACTAACAGTTGCATTTACTACAGTTGCAATCATTCATAAACACCCATTTGCACTAACAGTTGCATTTACTACAGTTGCAACCATTCATAATTAAACACTCATTTGCTCTAACAGTTGCAACCATTCATAATTAAACACTCATTTGCACTAACAGCTGCATTCATTTACAAGAATGCATGCAACTGCTAATAATCATTAACAGTGTCCATTGAAGTTTGATTATTGGCATACACAAACATCCTTAGGAGCCCCAAATACATTATACATACTTGAAAGTTAACATTCTGATTTATATATTTGTCTATCATGATTTAAGACTCGTGAGTAAATGATAGAAGAATCCAAAAACACCGATAGAAGGATTGACTCAGAAATATAATGAGTGAGATAGATAAACAGAGAGATTGAAAGATAAAAAAGATTATTAGATTAAGAATTAATTCGAGTAGCTGCTTAATAATAAAAAGTATAAATAAAGTTTTAGTGTATAATCTTAGAAAATAAAAACAATATGCTTCTGTCGACAAGTGAGATCTTGAGAGAGTGAATGGGAAGAGTGCTGGGGTTTCTTTATCTATTCTATAATAACCCACTAATCTCTACTGTTGATGAAATCTAAGAGTTCTTTATCTTTTTATTTTTGTATTACTATTTTTTTTTTTCTTGTCACGTTCTTCTTATAAATAGTGATTATTGTTTTTACTAAAATATATAATATATATTACATTGTCGAAGATCAAGAAACCATTGTATTTAGCTGCTCTTATGGCCATAGTATATGAATTTTGGAGAGCTTGAAATATTTTCTTTTTTGGATCATAAAGTCATTACAAGATGTATCAGTGTTAAAGATGTAAAGTGTACAGTTCACAATAGGATTAGTCAATTCATTCCTTCCAAAACTAAAACTATAGATGCTTGGTTAGTTAATTCATTCATATATACTGCATACTAATATGTGACTTGTTTTAAACACACCAAATATAATAACCTAATTGGTGAAATTTATACTAAAGATATTATCTTTTGTTGGATTTATAATTGGCATGTTTGAGTTATACTAATTTTTTTTTTTTTTGTAAATTGAGTTTTAATTATTTCGAAACTAATATAGTGATTCTTTTTTCAATTATACCATAAGTTTGATTGCATAATATTTGTTTCGCGTGCACGTGGAGTTGTCACTAATATATATGTATATAAATATATATTGAAATTTCCACTTGTGTAGAGTTAAATTTTCATTAATGTTGCGTATTTGATCAGTCTAGCTTTTTGAGTCCTTGAAGTTCCATCTAATATGTTAGTCCTGCTCAGAAATTTGACAAATTTGTATCACATACATTTTTGAGTTCTCATGTAATTTGTGTCCTTATCTTCATTAATATTTACTACTCAAGATATGCTTTTGTGGTGGTTTTGTAGTCTCTCCCTAAGATTGCTTGGGGAAAAAGAAGCCGTGTGGTTTTGGATGTAGGGTGTGGGGTGGCCAGCTTTGGAGGTTACCTTTTTGAAAGAGATGTTCTGGCAATGTCGTTTGCTCCCAAGGATGAGCATGAAGCACAAGTGCAGTTTGCTCTCGAACGTGGGATCCCTGCTATATCAGCTGTCATGGGTACCAAGAGACTACCCTTCCCTGGTGCTGTCTTTGATCTTATCCACTGTGCACGCTGTAGGGTTCCTTGGCATGTTGAAGGTGATGTCTAGATTCTATTGGGTTTCTTTAGTCACCTTGTTTTTTCAAAATTCAAAAGTGTAATAAATATAAGTGGGATATTACAGGCGGTAAACTTTTACTAGAACTGAATCGTGTCTTAAGACCTGGTGGTTACTTTGTTTGGTCTGCTACTCCTGTTTATCAGAAGCTTCCTGAAGATGTTGGCATTTGGAAAGGTACAGTACTTTCCATTTCATGCATATTTGTTATGGAGATGCGATTTTGTGGATTTCTTCTGATATGAGGTGTTTTGTGGAAATTTACAACAGCAATGTCCAGATTAACAAAAGCAATGTGTTGGGATCTGATTGTGGTTAACAAGGACAGATTAAATGGAGTGGGTGCAGCCATCTATAGAAAACCCATTTCTAACGAGTGCTATTCAAATAGATCACGAAACGAGCCTCCACTTTGCAGTGAATCTGATGACCCTAATGCAGCCTGGTATATTTCTGTGTATATTTTATTATCTTAGTTTAATGTAGTTAACCTTCTATCTGCTAGAAAATGAAATGTTCTATCTTCTGAGGCTGCTTTTACTATGTGTGAGCAGGAATGTGCCACTCGAGGCATGCATGCATGAAGTGCCAGAGGAAGAATCAAAGCGTGGATCTCGGTGGCCTGCACAATGGCCTTCAAGACTAGAAAAAGCTCCTTATTGGTTAAATTCTCAGGTGGGAGTTTATGGCAAACCTGCACCAGAAGATTTTGCTGCAGACTATAAACACTGGAAAAATGTAGTCTCTCAGACCTACTTGGAAGGAATGGGAATCAGCTGGTCCTCTGTGAGGAATGTCATGGACATGAAAGCTGTATATGGAGGGTAAGTAATCTTCTTAAAAACATCCATTGATGTTGTTTGCATATACAATCCTTTAGAGACTACATAGTTAGTAAAACCGTGAGCTAACGGATTATATGCTTGCATATACAATCCTGTTGCTTGCACTAGTAGATAACGGAGATAGCAAAACTGTGAGTGTGAGCTAGCTTAGCCACTAAGGATAACTGCTAGTTTTGATGCCAAGTAACTTAAAATGATAAACTGAAATTATGTCATGGATAGCAACATCCTCAGATCGATCCTCTTTTCTTATTCATAGTGTCTGCTTTCTCAATTTTATGCTTCTAGATTTGCTGCTGCACTTAAAGACTTGAAAGTATGGGTGATGAATGTGGTCCCAATTGATTCTCCTGACACACTGCCAATAATCTACGAGCGTGGTTTGATCGGGATATATCATGATTGGTGTGAATCCTTCAGTACATATCCAAGATCTTATGATATCCTCCATGCAGATCATCTCTTCTCAGTGCTTAAAGACAGGTTTATTTATTTATATTAATTGGTGGTTTAATTGTCAAAAATATATCTTCTAAGCTTTCTTCTTTTTTTTTTTCTTGTTTGATAACTTTTATTTTTTGAGCAAAACAAATATTCTTCTGATTCTATACAGGTGCAATCTAAGACAAGTTATGGCAGAAGCAGATAGGATGTTAAGGCCTGAAGGGAAGCTGATAGTACGAGATAATGTTGAAACCATAAACGAGGTTGAAAGTATGGCCAAGTCTCTAAAATGGGATGTCCGCTTCATTTTTTCAAATGACAAGGAAGGTTTACTCTGCGTTCAGAAATCATTCTGGCGTCCCACTCAGACTAAGGCGATTTCATCAGCCATTGTCTGATAGTTTATTCTGAGACCCTTCCATTTCAAGGGTAAGCCATGTAAAATAGCTATATCTGTAAAATATAGCTAACGAGTTACCTAAATTCCATTACAAGGGTAAGGGTACTTTTGTTTGGCTAGTTATTTCGGAGAATCTAGGTACAGGAGAAGAGAATTATGAACGAAGGGGAGCTTTCTTCCTTTTTCATACCACTCTTTGCACCTTGGTTATAAGATAAAATGATCCCACTTGTTATACTGAGTCTTAGAATCACATTTTCCACCACATGCTTCATTTTACAATTGAGTAGGTCTATTGGCACATTTATCTTTTTCATTTTCTCCCCCTCAATCCTTTCTAATAAATTAATTGTTTTCAAATATATTTTTTTTACAGCATTATGTATATTGACATAAATATTGTTATATAATTTTATTTATTTATTTGAAGATATATTAATTGGCAAATTTAGGTCGATTCAATAAAATGCATAAAAAAAAAGAATTTCTTTACAAAACTAATTTAAATGACCAACAGAATCATATCAAGTTGTTTATAATGTTCAGCATTAAAAAAATTATGCTGTTGCAAAAAAAAAAAAAATGCAGTGTAAATTTTTTAACAGTAATGCCTATATAGTTTGGTTTGTTGCAAAAAAAAAAAAAAAAATGCCTATGTAATTTTTTTAGGGCTCGTTTGGAATGCCATATTAAGTCGTATTGTATTGTATTGTATTATATTGAATTAGATTATACATTATATTTTTATATAATACTATGTCAAACTTTAAGTTATACTAAAATATTATATATTTAAGTATCCATAAAAGTTAATGTCACATATAGTTTTACATAAAAATATTACATTAAATACAATTCAATATAATACAATACAATACGATCTAATACGGCGTTCCAAACGAGCCCTTAAGGGATAAGTTAAGGAATATATTATCTTTTAATCATTTAACCAAATTTAGTTTCTTTGTACATTTAATTCAAACATATCTGTTTTTATAAGTACTATACCTAAAATGTTCAGAGTTACAATTTCCCTCACGATTAACCTCTTGAAAGCACACAACTCAGCAGCCATCATTCTCCACCATTGTTGCAACATTCTCGTGACTTCACCGCCACCGTCCTCCTCCTCTGTCACCACCATCAACGCTATACCGGAAACTTGCTGATTTTTTCGTTTAGTGACAGCAAAAATGGAAGTGTTATTAATGAGTTATCAATCGGTTTTTTTATTGTTTTTTTTTTTTTTGAATTTTTTCTCATTATTTTTTGTTGTACTATTTTAGTAAAATTATATTTGCATAATTTATTTTATTGGGCTCTGTGTAATATGACTAAGTGAGCTTAAAAATTGTGAAATGCGGATAAAAACTTATGTGCCCATGCAATGTTTGTTTTAATTCTTCAATGGCATGTGTTATTAATGCTTACTTTAGGAGCTAATGATTTGAATGATTAGCCTTTATTTGCAATGAGTGGAAGACACATGGTGTTTTATGCGCATGGCGTTTCAAAGTTCCATATCGATCCTTATCAATGTTGATTAAATGGTTGAGCTTTTAATTGCCTTCTTTCAGCGTTGCTAAAAGGAACTTGAACACTAGGATACAATCTCTTTTGGTGGCCTAAAACGAATCTATGAAAAATTTAAATTACTATACACAATTAAAATACATAATATATCTATATGTAGATGTGATATTAGTTGAAGAATATTAATTAATAATATCTGATAATTTAAGTACGCTTGAAAGATATATTCACAGAGGCTTTTAACATTAGGTGGGGTTTATAGATTTTGAAAATATGTTTCAAAGCTTGAGAGGCAAGAGACAAGCCGATACTTAGAAATGTTTTCCCGATGTTTTATAAACTTATTATCATTATTTTAGGGTTCATCTCTCAAACACGTATTATCAGAAACTTATTATATGTTTTTATAGCTTCTTGCATATTTGTAATAATTTTATTCATAGAGTACTTAAATTTACACGTACAACTAATATGTTTACATTAATTAGCGACCGCTCCTTATGTGCACATTGTGGTCAAGAAGTGGAGTAAATTGAGCAAAAATGAACATTGTAGTGAGAAATTTTCAAAAGAGATTCCTAACTAGGCCACTTCTGAGACTTACCACTCCATTCAATCATGAAGCAACATGAACAAATGTGTGTTCTTAACTTATTTGATTTGTTTATATGTTACAATACTTATTTGTATATATTTCCATAGAGAGATCAAGAAGGCTTAAGTTTTTTTTAGAAAAAAAAAATTTTGTGGTATTTTGTAGTTTAGTGACATAAACATTACTACGACTAAAATTGTTATATGTATATCTGTACTGTAAGAGACGTATGCATTTGAAACTCACTTGATCTTGTCCTTAAGTTTTCTCTTTAAAATTAACTATTTTGGAATGAACAACTAACAAGCCTAACATTGTTATTATAAGAGAATAATCTTCACCAATAGAAAAACAAGAGTAATGATCTAATTCTTTTTTCATTACTTTATTTAAAGAACAAAGTTTACCTAAATAAAATATGTTGTTAATCTTTTTTAAGGCACGAAGTTTACCTAATAAAATGTATCATTTATCTTATTTTAAGGTAATTATTTAGCACGATATTTACCTAATAAGGCGTGTCGTTTACCTTATTTTAAGGTAGTTAATGTTGAGAATCATGGGGTTCTATCTCAAAACCAATTGGTAATGAGTGGAGTAGCCCATGTTCTTATATATGGCTTGATTCTCTACCATTTATTTTATGTGGGACAATGCCCACAATATTCTCCTCAAGATGATGGCTATTGTTTGCTCATCAATCTTGAACCGTATCAGAGTGGACATAGTCACTATCTGTATAGGTGCGGATCGGATAGGATCACTTGCCCGCAAGGGATATGGCTCTGATAGCATGTTGAGAATCATGGGATTCCATCTCAAAACTAATTGGCTATGAGTAGAGTAACCCATGTTCTTATATATGGTTGAATTCTCTACCATTTATTCTATATGGGACAATATTCACAATAGTTGCAACGAATAATAGAACATAATTAAACTCACATTTTCAGTCAACGATTCCATAAAGTTATTGATCAACCTTTTTTTAGTAGTTTTATGTGTTTTTTTCTTGTATATGTACATAGTTGTAGTAAAGCATGCAAGCATTCCAACAATGCAGTGATTAGTAGTTCCCTAACTCTATGTTTGTTGAGTTGAGAGATTCATTAATGTTAGAAGTAATAGTTGAATACTTATTGTGTTTGAAGTGGTACCCTGACCATTTGTAGTATCCTACTTTTTCTAAATAGGGTTGAATATGCTTATCAAAGCTTTCAAACTCCCTCATATGGTATTCAAATGTCCTCTCTATGTATGCTCTAGTTACTACAAAGAATGGTTTCTCAATTTTGCTTCTATTCTTTTTTAAGGTTGTTTCTAGGTTGAATGATAGGTAATAAATCCAATAGCCATGGGTTATATCTAGGAATATTTTAGCAGTTTCTTTGAGTATGCTCTCATGCCGGTCTAAGATCAAGCATTGTTCTTCTTTGACCCCATAAGTTTGCCTTAGTATTTCAAAAAACCAAGTCCATGCATTGTAATGTTTTGAATCTACAATAGAGAATAGTAGGGGGAATATATGGCCATTTTCATCTTGTGTATAGGCTGAGAGAAATGTCCTTCTAAATGTAGCTTTTAGGAAAGTTCCATCAATAACTATGACTAGTCTACACTTATTCCGTCCTTTTATTGAAGTATCTAGTGCCATGAACAAGAACATGAAGCTATTCTCTTTTGCAACTTGAATATGTACTATGGTTCCTTGATTTGTTTTCTTCAACATGTACAAAAATCTTAGCAGTAGACTACATTTTCTTTTCCACGTTATTCTTTCTGCATGTGTTCTCCACTTCTCCATGCCTTCTTGTAGTTCATTTTTATACATACTTATGATTCAGGTCTCCTCTAATATCCTGTGGCATTTGAGTTATTTTTATGTTGATGAACTTGGACTTGATGTAGTTTCCAATCAATTTTATTATATCATGTTACTTGTCTACAAATTTTATATTGAGATCACAAGTGTGTATGATATTTTTATCATATTTACGAATTATTGAAGCTTTTAATGGTTTGTTTCTTGATGCCATTAGTGTCTACTTACATCTTAGATCCAAGCAACATATTTTATACTCTCTTGCGCAAGACTTTTTAACCTTGTATTGGAAACTGTTTCTAATTGCATAAAAGTTGACATACTCTGTAGAGTTTCCTTGTCTTTGTAAATCTGCACTTCTTAAATATTCAAATGTTAAGGATCTGCGATTAGTAGTTCATCATAATCAGTAATTTGTGGCTCTTTGTTCTTTTTATTTTCCAGTTGCTCTACCATTTCTTCAGCCACTGATATTTTGCGGTAGTCAATGAAGTTGAACATTATTTCGCCATCTTCCAACACATTGTTTCTTTCATAGATGGTTGTTGAGTAGTTGACTCTTCTATTCTTAGTCCATTATTAATCATTGGTACTGTTATTGGGTCTTATGTTTTTAATGAGACTCTCATTGCAAATATTGAAGTGTTGTTAGTTACTGGTGTGTTACTGATCATGTTCACACACAATGGATACCTAGGGAAATCAGGTTCTTTCAGTTTCAGTTATATATAGAAAAATAGGTTGGCATCGTCCTTTATTCTCAATGATTGGTAACCTTGAATCACTTGGTATTTTAGTTACACTTGAGTATTTTCGTGGTTGCATTCCAGGACTTGATTCAACTTATGTACAAGTTCTACATATTTACAATTCTTTGAGATGAATTTTAGCTACAGGATTAGCAAAAGTTTTGATAGTACATATTTTGTAAGACAACTTTTAAACAATTAAAAAATACTGAATTTTCACCTAATTTATGAAGCATGTAATTATATATATATATTTCAATTTCATAAAATTTGATAATACATATTTAGTAAGATAACTAATTTAGTAGTTGTCTTACTAAAGATGTATAATCTAAATTTCATGAAACACAATTGTCAACAATGACCAATATAAGCGCAACTCTATCATGATAGGCTTTTTATATGTTATTGTTGGTTTAGTTGACATTGATTACTGTGTCTTTACATTTGAATCTTTAGATAAAATAATTTGAAAGTTAAAACTAGTGTTGACCAGATTAATAATATTTGATTGTACAATTTATTAACAATATATAATTACATGCTTCATAGGTGACAATTTTTTATTTTCCAATTATTTAGTCGTTTCCTTATGATTTTATTACCAAAATTTATGCTAAACTACATTAACAAAGTCTAAGTTATTTTGTCATTGTCTAATAGTTATCTTACTAAATATGTAGTATTAAATTTTATGAAATTGAAATATATATATAATATTATTAACAAAATGAAGAATCACTATTATTAAAATGATCATCAACAATGTTTAGTTTTAAGTTAATTTATGTAAATATTCAACTGTAAAAATACGGTAAACCATTGTCAACTCAACAAATAAAAATGGTAAACAAATTTACCATGATAGAGTTGAATTTATATGAGCCCTTTGTTGGATGTTCTATATGAAATACCCATCAATAATACCAAAAATAGTGCAACCAAATCAGTGTATAAGTATTGCTACAACAGCTTTGCGATCATCCATAAAATAAAAAAAAAGTAAACGGTACGACGACTATATGTCAACAATAATATCTAAATACATAGCAGAATCAACGATTAGATATCAATAGGTTGCCAATTTATTATTGCTATATTAGCAATTCAAATTGAATAATTCCAACATATAATTTTTTTTAAAAAAAATAATAACGTTAATACAACAATAGAAATTGAGAGATTGTAGTGACAGGTATTTTTGATGATACATGATTTGGATTGATCGAGAAACTCAAGATCAACCTCTTGTAGATCTACATTTCGACAATCTAAAAAATTATAATGTGATTATTAATTTTTTAGATTTTGCATTAGCATAATTTTATCTTTGAGTTTCATGTTTGAAACTAGTTGTGCTTTTAGAATTCTTGATTGAGCAATTGCGATTGTTTTTTGGTTTTGTGATTTGCTTTTTCAAAATTAAATGGTAGATTTGTTGTCGAAGAGTTTTGTTGTTGGTACCCTGCGTTTTCCATGAGCAAAGCTTGAAGAAATCTTTTGCAACATTGGTCTCCCTTAATAAAGGGACAAGTTAAAAAATACCGCTTTTATTAATCAATTAATCAAATTTACCTCTAATTTTATATTTAATTGAAATATACCTCTTTTTATATGTATTGTACCCAAAATACTCTGACATAAGAAAATCACATGGAGAGTATCTTGAAGTGATAAGGGCAAAATTGGTATAATATTTAAAAAAAGAGGTAAAAATAATAGACTGTGAAAAAGAGAGTAAAAATAAAAGAGGACAATATAAAAATGATATAGAGTGTAATTTCCTCCTTAATAAACTGTATTTTTGTAATATTAATAATAATGGGCCGTATAAAAGATTTTATATAGCGGAGACTCACATTATTTTTGTAATTATTTGCCCTGTCAGGCTATAACTTAAAATTGTCTATTTTATTATCATCAATAATTTGCTTTTATCTAAAAAAATTACTATGTCTCCTTTTGTACTAATTCTTCTCCTTCTATCATATGTTGTAATTTTTCTAATATTAGTCGGAACTGTAACTTTGCGGCTCACAATGTCGCTAAGTGGGCTTTTACCCACCAGGTTTATGGATCGATCCCGATAAATTCTGTACCAGAGAACATTTTATATAACGACCATGAGGTCTAGTCTTTTAATATAAATCTACGCTTATTTCAAAAAATAAAAAAATAAAAAAATTACTAAAAAATAATAAAAAAATTGAATAGTAACTAGTAAGGGAGAGACATAGGGCACTTTTTGAATGAGAAAGGAGCCTACCACTCGGAGATAAAAGTTAAACATACACCTATTTCCAACTCCTCTTTGTCCCAAATAATATTCATATTTTACAGAATACAATAAAGATATTATATATGTTTCCCGACATTCTTCCTACTATCCTCCTATTATTTAAATTCTAAGCCACGCATGTGCTTCTATTATTTTTTAATCTAGCGGCCACTTTCTCTATGTCTTATATATATTTATATTAAATATTTGACCATATAAAGGCGAAGATTTGTAAATAAATTAAAAAAAATAAGAAACTGTTATTATAAACTTATAAACATTAATCCTCAAAATAAAGCTAATACATCGACTTGTGAGTTCTATAATTAATGGTTTAATATAGGCTTTGGTTAATGAATAGTTTTTTTTTTATTTTTTATGCATGGTTAGTTAATAGTTAATGGCACTTAACTCTTGGTGAAGGCCAAAGGATTAGTTTAGATGTCCCACTTAAGTATTCAATAGTTGAGTGGTCCGATAACTATATATATAGCCTAGCTTTTAAGGAAATACATTATAATCTCACAACCATATTGATGCCCATTATCTACTTTTGTCTACAAAATAGCCTACAGAAGTGTCGAGATGCTTCTTCTAGACTCCTAATTTTAAGAGGGAAAAGAACCTTTTTTCGCTATCTAAAAAAAAATAATGGAAAGAGAACTCTTCCTCATGTTTGCATGATTGTAGTAAAATAATCATATGCATTGTTTAGGTATGTTAGCTCTCTCTCAAATTAAAAAACATATAGCTAGACTTTACGGGTATTATTGATTGGTATAAACATAATTATAAATATATAAATAAATATTAAAAGAATGAATGACACATGTTTCATTGAATTCATGCAACTTATGCTTTTTTAGTTACCATAAATGCATGAGTACACATTCATGTGTGTGCATGCATGTATATAATTTTATATGGAATATTGAATGAGTGCTTCAAATGATTTGTTCAAATTATATCATGAATGAACACACTTATTTTTTGATTAATTTTAAAAAGTTGGTGCATATTCTTAAAATTTGTTGTGTAAATTATTATAAAACATATCACTTAGAAAAACTTTGCCATTGAGAACTTGTTGCCAAACCTACAAAAGACTAAACAAATTAGACCTTAGCAATGGAGGGTCCACTGAGAATATTAAAACTCCCACAAACAGATTCTATAGTCTTAACAGTAGCAACATGAGCTGCTTCACTAAACAGTTAAGAATATTCAAATAAAGATTGTCTGCCATTGACATATCTTTCCTCAAACAGACTAGTTGGCAGTCTCCATACATTACTCAACATGCCTGTTGTCACAGACTCTCTAAAGCTGCCGTTCCTTCCCAAGTTTAAAGAAGCATATCGAATTAAGAAACGTAGTAGTAATTCCTCCCAAGCTTTGATATCAAACATGTTAGGCTCTTGGAGGCAAAAGTACTGCTTGTTCTTTATTCTTCTAATTGCTTTCATTGATCTCTCAGAAGCCTCAAGATTGCCTAAGGAATACTTTAAACAGATGATGCCCAAGAAGCTTCCTTCTCCTTCCTCATCTCCTTCCAAAGGCACCAATTCGGTTACTACATCATCTTCCAAGGCTGTCAAAGCTGATACAAACCTTCCTTCTTTTGATGGAAAGGTTTAGTTAGTCAAGAGAAGCTTATTTTGGTCAATCCACTCCATCTGCACAAATCACAAATCAGTCTTCTTTGGAGCACACAAGACCGCTCCATCAAAGCTAGGGAAGGCATAAAAAGAATCACATGTTGCAATTGGTCTGATGTGCCTATAAATGAACAGAGTCATATAGATATACATTTGTAGATTTTTCTTACTTACTCAGCGGATATTCGCAATTGTAAAGATACCTGAGTATTTACAAGTTCACTGCGCAGGATGAACAGAATCAGTAGTAATTTTTTATAATGGAAATTTGATCTAAAATAGATCTTTCAATGCTAAGCAAGCGTAAATTTTATTATCCAATCTTAAATCATTATGATTTTCTATTATTTTATTTTTATGCATTATAGCAAAAAAGATATATATTCAAACTAAGTTGGCCATTTGTAAAAATAATGTGATCACGACCTTGGAGCATGGTTCCAATTAAATATTGCTTAGTTTCAAATTGATGATATTAAGCTTTTTTGGTCTATTATAATAACTAGTCCTTTCTAAATGTAAATTTTAAGAACTTTCAAATGAGAAAAGCAGTTAAATCAGTAAAATTCAGACTGAAGAGTCTGTTTAATTAATTACTCAATTAGTGGGCTTATGCAAAAAAATTCTTCCCTAGTCCTTGGAATTTTTAATGAGTGATAACTTGTTAGATTTCTTCTCCTATGTGAAGCTTACAAAGGCAAAATTTGATTTCACTAACATAATGTATGATAAAAGACCATACTGGAACATAATTGTGAAAAAGATAACATATTAGTCAACACTACTATATGGGCCTAGTGACTCTTTTTCAACTCTTTTTATAAAAATGGAAGTTTAAGTGTGTAAAAGTACTTATCTAGTACAAAACTAATATTTAGAGACAGTTATTTGATAAAAACCGTAAGTATATCATTTATGGAGTACATTTAAAGACAGTTTTAGAATCAGAGTTGTAAAGAGCGAGAAGTTATTTTCAAATAACTGACGCCAAACAAAATCCTGACACGTGTAATTTTTTTACATTATGGCGTCAGTTAATTTCAAATAACCAACGCCATAAGGGTATATATCAAACCCTTTCAGCATATCAGCCTTACTTCGTCTTTTTGTTCACCATGATACACACACCAGCCACACCAGCCCAGAAACCACCACAAACCCTCGCCAACCACCACCCTAAACTCTCGTATCTCCACCATTTTACCTTATTTTTTTAAATATTTATTTTTATACCTAAACCTATACACCTAAAAAGTTTTGTTTTTTCCCCTATTTCACTATAAATCGAACCTATCGGAAAAAGTGGTGGGTATAACTCCGGCCACCGATTTTAGTAGAAAAAGCGTTGAATCTCAATGTCCATTAAGGTATATATATGATTTCTATTTATTTTAATAATGTACATTGCTTTATTTTTGTCTTTGTAAATTTTTTGGAAATTTTTCCATTTTATTAATATTATGTTGTTGTGTATGTGCATGATAACTAGATTTTTGTCGAAATTGGTCGCCAGATTACACTTATAAGGTAAAAATTTAAATCTTAATATATAGTATATATGTATGTATTTTGTGTTTTATTGAATATGTGTGTATATATATTTATTGTGTGTATATATTGTATATTGTGTGTATATTTTATATTGTGTGTGTATATATTTTTATATTGAGTGTTTTAATTAGTTTAGAAATGATATTTTTAAAATTTTGTTAGCGTGAGATATAATTTATTATATATGTATATATAAATTTTTAAAAAATTTGTGTATATAATTTACTAAATAGTAACTAGCTACTTTTTTTCATTCATATTCATATATTTTTTACTAAGTAGTTACTCATAAATAATATACCTAGTAAGTAGTTAAATAATTAAAATTTTAATTTTATTGTATTTCATTATATTGTTGGTTGTGAGCTAATTTTGAAGGTGTCGGATAATTTGAAGTTGATCGAATTTTAACTTGCTATACAGGTTTACACATTCTCTAACTTTTTGTTATTAATTATTTATCAATGTTTAAGCTACATTTGTTTGCACTTAATGATGTAACTCATCTGATTCGTTCAGATTTAAACCTATTGGCCCGTTTGGCACAGCTTTTGGAAAAGATAAAAGCTGCTTTTTGAAAAAGCTGTGATAAAAATATGTTTGATAAATAGTCAAAAAATAACTTTTTGAAGAAATTTTGGAGAAGCTACAACTAAAAGCTGAAGCTACTCCAACCCAACTTTTAGAAAAAACTGTTTTTTTTAAAAGACTAAACCATATTTACTTATTTATTACATATTAAAAAAATAAAAAAAATTTAAAATAAACTAATTATAATAAAATAAATAATATTTTTTTGAAAAAAATAAATAAATAATTATTAAATCTCTTATTTTTTTCAAAAAAATAATTTTTATTTTATTTTATTATCAACAAACAACATCAACTTAAAATTTTATTTATATACTTGAGTTTCTAAGTTTTTTTTTTTTTTTTTTTTTTAAATTTGATAAAATATAATAAAAAATATTATCAATTATTTTTATCAACTGCATATAAATTTATATTTGAAAAAAAATATATATAAAAAATAAAATATTATATAAAATAAGTTTTACATATTTGATATTATAATAAACTAGATTATAACATTATCATTATCAATATAATAAATCTTAACAACTCACAGTACTTTGAAATTTATAATTTACCAAACACTCAGCTCAACTTTTTTCCACAGTTTTGCTACAGCTATTTTTTCTCAT
Source organism: Cannabis sativa (assembly GCF_029168945.1). Classification (NCBI taxonomy): domain Eukaryota; kingdom Viridiplantae; phylum Streptophyta; class Magnoliopsida; order Rosales; family Cannabaceae; genus Cannabis; species Cannabis sativa. The sequence goes on from NC_083605.1 coordinate 30,431,163, forward strand.
AACATAGCTTTTCTCCCACAGCACAGCTAGCACAGCTGTGCCAAACTGACCCTAATTCATATGATTCGATCATATGTGTGTTTGGTTCTTAAAAATTTTAAGATGTAATAATTTCCACTTTTCTATTTCTTTATCGAAAGTCATGCTCATAACTTTTCTTTCATCTCATTTATATATATGTATGTAAATATTTACGAGTAATTTGTGGCGAAACCCCCCGACTATCAATTTACTTGCAAAAAACCATCCAACCTCATATTTTGGTTCTCTAAAGTAGTGTTCCGTTTACATTTTTAAGGTGTCGTCTGTCCAGCCTCGTTAAGTCCTAATTTTGTCCACATGGCAATGACAGGTCATTAAAAAATTATCCTACGTGGTCATATTTTACAAAATGGGAAATTTACGGCATAAATACCATATGTTTTTAAGTTTATACACTTAAATACCATATCTTTTTTTTTTCGATGGATTAAATACTAAACGTTGTGTTTTAACTTATTCCGTTACTACTATTTCGTTAGGTGTAAAAAAATATACACGTGTATGGCTCTCACTAAACCCTAATTTTTTAAAAAAATTTAATAAAAAAAAAAAACTAAACTTGATATTCTTAATATATCTCAAATCAATTAAAATTCCTAAAATAAGTTTAATGAATTAAAATAATAATACCCTCCTGCCCCTTTTTTCACAATCAACTCCTCTTCCAACATCACGGTCACTCTCTGTAAAAAAAAAAGCTGATACTAGTCACAATGTCCCCCATTTGACTGGTATTTATACACCAGATATTGGACCTGCATCTTCTTTTTCCTTCCCTTTTGCCACATATCCTCCAACCTTAACACCTACCCCACTTGTCTCTGCTTACTCGACTGGTGCCTCTACAACATCCTTTCCTACAGTATCAACCTCAACACTTGTTTCTTCTGTCAGAAACAAGGAAAATGTCCCTCCCATGCCTGTGATCAAGAGACAAAATGATAACCTCTCTGTCAGACAGTTCCTCAAACGATGCCGCAACCAAAATAACTATGTTCCAACACCTCTATCTTTGGGAGAAAACTCAAGCCACAACGTTTCCTATGATGATATGGATTCGGATGGCTTCATTGATGATTCCGCGGAGATTGCTTTGCAATCCCGCGACTCAATATGAAAATATTAAGTTGGAATGCTCGGGGATTGGGGAACCCGAATGCATTCAGGCATCTTCGATTGCTTGTCAAACAACAATCGCCCCATATTTTGTTTCTTATGGAAACAAAGCTGTCATAGAATTCTATTTCCCGTTTTCGACAACTCTTAAACTTTCCGAATGGTCTGGAATCACCTCGTAATGGCTTAAGTGGTGGACTGATGCTTCTTTGGCATCAGAATATTGATGTTACTCTTCTCAACCTGGGCCGAACCTTCTTTGATTGTCTTGTTAAGGCTGAGAATGATGCAACCTTCCATCTATCAGCCTTCTATGGTGCACCTGATGCGCAACATAAGGCTGATTCATGGTTGCTTTTGCAACGTCTAGCTGATGTTTCTCCATCACTCCCTTGGATAGCCATTGGAGACTTTAACGAAATACTTTCCAATGAAGTTAAATCGGGCGGCTGCCTCAGGAGTGAAAGGCAAATGGAATCGTTTCGTAAGACTCTTGACCATTGCAAATTACATGAGACTAGCTTTGAAGGGGATCCCTTTACTTGGATTAAAAATCGTTCGGGTGTTAACACTATTAAAGAGCGCTTGGATTGGTGTTTTGTAAAACATCATTGGGTGAGTCTTTTTCATGCCCCTCATGTGTTACATCTAGACTACTATAGCTCAGATCACCGGGCCATATCAGCTACTTTTGCTCCTGCTAGCTCTCGGTTCCAGCCAGAAAAAAGACGCAGCAGGTTTCGTTTTGAGAAACTTTGGCTATCTGACTCGCAAAGCAAAAAAATAATCTCAGCAAGTTGGAACTCTTCACCAAACTCTGATCCTATTGCTGTTGTTCTTTCTAATCTTCACGATTGTGCTTCGAATCTTCAAAAGTGGCATGTTGACGGTAACATGAAAAGAAAAATTACTGATGCTCAATCCAAAGTGGAGGCTCTCAATAACAGTCCTCACCGTTCTGCTGAATCAATGAATACTTTGAAGACTACTGAAGCTTTTTTGGACGAATTATTGGAGCAGGAGGAAATCTATTGGCAACAACGCTCACGTGTTGATTGGTTAAATGCGGGGGATCGCAACACCAAGTTTTTTCATGCTAAAGCATCGGCCAGGAAGTCTAATAACACAATAAAATTTCTGCAACTTGATAACGGTACTCGTGTCTCTGCTAAGCACGAAATGGCAGCTGCTATCCATGACTATTTTGCTGAGATTTTTACAGCTTCTTCATTAGATGAGGATGCTGTTGCTATCACCTTAAATGTCATTCCTACTACAATCACATCTGAGATGAATGCTGATCTTCTTAAGCCTTTTGAAGCCTCTGAAGTCGAAGTAGCACTGCATTCTATGGCTCCCGACATGAGCCCCGGTATCGATGGTATGTCTCCTATGTTCTATCAACACAATTGGGATGTGGTTGATAATTTACTCACAACAACAGTCTTGAGTGTTTTGAATGATGGGGCTGATCCAACAAGTTTCAACAAAACCCTTATTACACTTATCCCCAAGATCAAGAAACCTCAGCGAATGCAAGACTTCCGACCAATCAGTCTTTGTAATGTAATCTCCAAGCTTGTCACCAAAGTACTGGTTAATCGCTTCAAACATGTTCTCCCTTATGTCATCTCCGACTCACAAAGTGCCTTCTTGCCTAACCGTTTAATCACCGACAATGTTCTTGTAGCTTTTGAACTGGTCAATGCTATCAAGAACAAAACCTCAGGGCGTAAAGGCATTGCTTCTTTGAAACTGGATATGAGTAAAGCTTTCGACTGGGTAGAGTGGGGATTCATTGAAAGGGTTATGGGTAAAATGGGGTTTGCTGGTGAATGGGGTGCTTTGGTTATGAGCTGCCTTCGTACTAACAGTTTCTCATTCATTTTAAATGGAGAAGTCACAGGTTCACTTCTTCCTTCAAGAGGGCTTCGTCAAGGTTGTCCACTATCGCCATACTTGTTTCTCATATGTTCTGAAGCCTTGTCAAGACTGTTACAACATGAGGAAGCTACTGGCCGCTTAAATGGTTTTAAACTTACAAGACATGCCCCATCAGTTTCACATTTGTTCTTTGCTGATGACAGCCTCCTCTTCTGTCAAGCAAATGAGTCTTCATGCCTTGCTATTCAAAGATCCTTGGATATTTACCACAGAACTTCGGGTCAAGTTCTCAATACAGACAAATCGGTGATGTCCTTTTCTCCCAACACAACACTTGCATCTCAGGTTTTCTTCCATCGACAACTGCGAATGCCTATCTGTGAATGCCATGAACGATACTTGGGCTTGCCATCTTATTCTGGTAGGGATAAGAAGCGTATGTTTAGTGATATCAAGGAGAAAATATGGCGTCTTATGCATAGTTGGAGTGAGAAAATATTTTCAGCTGGTGGACGCGAAGTGCTACTAAAAGCGGTTGTTCAATCCATTCCAACTTACGCCATGAGTTGCTTTCGACTACCAGCATACTTTTGCAACCAACTTGAGTCCATGATGGCTAATTTTTGGTGGGGCTTAAATGAGAATGGCAATAAGGTTCATTGGCGTTCTTGGAAACTAATGTGTAAAAGGAAGGATAGTGGAGGAATGGGGTTTCGTTCTTTTATGCCCTTTAACCAAGCAATGCTTGCTAAGCAAGCTTGGAGGCTTCTCAAACAACCTGATTCATTACTTGCTAAGGTCCTAAAGAGTAGATACTACCCGAACAACTCTTTCCTTCAAGCTACACTTGGTCACTCTCCTTCCTTAACATGGCAAGGCATCCATTGGGGTAGAAGTCTTCTCTCTGCCGGTTTACGTTGGAAAATAGGCGAAGGTTGCAGAATCAAGTGTGCAGATGACCCGTGGATACCAGGACAATCAACCTTTCGGCCTTACCATTTTTCAGGGCCTCCTGATATGGTTGTTTCGAACCTGATTACAGAGGAAAGGCAGTGGGATTTAGCGCTTCTTCAACAATGGTTCTCTCCTCCTGATGTGGATCGAATTTTAACCATCCCGCTGAGCTTCTTTCGCACTGATGATACTCTGGCTTGGCACCCTCACTCCCCAGGCATTTACTGTTGGAAATTATTTTACCAGGATCTTTTTCTCTACTCACAAGTATGTTGATTAACACCCTAAATATGAACTTTCTAAAACGATGAAATAAACACATATAAAGTTTAGGAAACCTTACATTGGGTGCAGCGGAACATAATTACTCCTTCCGTTCAGATATCTAGCCCTTGATTCCTTTCTGTAGCAGAGCATTATCAATATCTGAACCTAGATCTCTTTCTCTGAATCTTTGATGCTGAAACCTCCTTCTTGCTGAAAGTCTTTCTTCACGATCTTCCTCACTATGATTGAGGTATCACTTGCTGTGTGTGGGCACTACTCATACACTAAGGATTTCGAAATTCAAGAGGAAGAGAGAGAGAGTGGGTTCGGCAAAAGATAGGGAGAGAGAAGGCTCAGGTTTTTCTGATTCAGAAAGTGTCAGAAAAAAGTGTAATTTTCCTGAAGCCTTCACTATCTATTTATAGCATTCCACTAGGGTTAGGTTTGAATTATTTGGCATTAAAATAATGAAAATATCAGAGGGAAAAACCCTACGAAAGTGGCCGGCCCTACATAGTGGATTTGGGCCTCACTTTTTGCAATTTTGCAGTTTTATCTTTTCTGCATCTGATTTTCTCAAAAACGCCAATTTTCTAATTCAACCATTTAAATACCAATTCTAACTATTTAATAACTATAAATAATATTGTCATTTATCATATTTATTAATTGAACCATACAAAGTATCATAATTAACAAATATGCCCCTAAAACTCTTTCTTTACAATTTCGCCCTTACTTAGTGAAAAATTCACAAATAGACATAGTCTAATTTGAGAATTATAATTGATTAATCAAAACCAATTACATGAGTCTTACAAGCAATATTATCTCAACTAGTGCGGGGACCATGGGTCTATATAACCGAGCTTTCAATAAGTAGATCAAGAATTTATTACTAAAATTCACTAACTTATTAATTCTTCGTTGAATCCACGCATAGAACTTAGAATTGCACTCTCAGTTATATAGAATGCTCTATATGTTCCACCATATAGACACATCATCAGTTATCCATTGTTATAATCCTAATTTGATCAATGATCCTCTATATGAATGATTTACACTGTAAAGGGATTAGATTACCGTTACACCCTACAATGTATTTTATCCTTAAAACACTTGACCCCGTATAAATGATATTTCAGCTTATGTGAAATGAGTACTACACCATTTATGTTCGTTTGGTCAAGCTCGAAGGAGATCATCCTTTGCTTACTATTCGCCAGATAGAAGCTATAGATTCCATGTTTATGATAGCGCTCCCACTCAATTGCACTACCGTGTTTCCAAAATGTACGTATCACCCTGACCTAAAAGTAGGCTTAACTAATAAATCAAAGAACACGAATAGCCTCTCGAGATTGAGCCTAATCATATCAGGATTAAGATCATTTGATCTAGGATCAACTAGGCGATATTGACTTGAATAGATATTACGGTAAGTTTAATAAATCTAAGTCAAAGTTCAATATCGGTCCCTTCCGATGCATACTCCATGCATCCAACCTGAGCTTTACTTTAACCAATGCTCTGGAAAGAACATAGCACTTCTCCAAATGCAAGTAAACTCTGTTGTAGATTATCATATCAGTAAAACCCTATGTCTGATAAATCTAGGAAACTTTATTCACATAGTCATGTTTACTTTCCAATGTGTTGACGACACAATAAATAGGATCAAGTATGTGAAAAGGGTTTCAAATGAATTTATACATTATGTACATATAATCATGAAATAAATCATGTGAACCATGCAACATTAAATGTTATTTCTGATCTATATTAATAAGTAAATCTGATTATATTGAAATGAGTTTTATTTAGGGCATAAAACCCAACAAACTCCCACTTGCACTAATATAAAACAAAAAGTGCATTTCAAATAATCTCAACACCTTGATATACAAATCAAGTGTAGTAGTAGTAAACTCCTCGTAATAGGATATGAAAGGTTAATTAACCACAACCTTTTCTCCACCATTACTCTTCCTTAATCACAAAATCATTGATAATGTGAAATTCTTCTCTATATGTCTACTCTCTTGGGATACTGGATTCTATACCTTTGGCAACTACTTTTGGTTATTCAGGAAGTAACACTAGTAGTTTAGGCAATTTGGAATGGTGCCAAAGATGTATAGAACTTTCCTTAGACTGAATAAGTACCTTTCTTGCAACTTTAACATTCAGTCCCTTCCTGGTAGACCTAGAGACTTCAGATAGGTTTTTACACTTCTCCAAAATAACTATTCCACCCCCAGAGTAACCACCATCTTATCAGAAAGATTTACTAGCACAAAGGCAAATTTCGAAATCTGATATGGTGTAGTCTAAGAGTTTTAAACACACCCTTATAGACTAACATATAGTTCCTCTTCTTAATCTTAGGATTTGCTTGATTGTCTTCCAATGTTCTTCTTCTGGATTAATCTGATACCTACTCATTACTCCCACTCAACAGCAGGTGTCTGGTCTAAGGCATACAAAAGCATATCTAAGACCTCTCACTGTTGATATAAGAAATTCTTTCATGGCTTTATCTTTTTCGGAATAGTTAAGACTTTCCCTTAGATAAATAAAATCTATACCTAAGAAGCTGTGAAGCTTCTATAGATTGCCATTAGAAAGAAAATGCTTCAGCATCTTACTAAAGTAAGTTGCTTGCATTAGAGGAAGTAATTACCAGGTATACCACAAGCCATAGGTTTAGATAAACTCAAACCTATAATACTAGGAACAGGAAGTTTTGTTAAGTCTATTGAATGGACTTATAAACGAAAATTTCCTTTTATGTCCTTGTAATAGAAAAATTTAGGTTATTCCATGTGAATGGATTAAACCATAGTTCTTTTGGCTTTCTTCTTAGTTTCTTATCTTGACAATCCATTACTTGTTTAAACTCACAATGGATTTTAATCACTAGTGTCTTCCAAGTCATAAGAAGGTGAGTTCCTAGAAACTCTCCCACTACGACAAGGTACCGTGAATTATGTCGAAGAAAACTAAATGGTATTGATCTCTTCGGTTGTGACAAGACAACAGAGGCAGTGGGATCATCATATGTTATATATGATGATAGAACACTTTTGGAATCAAGAAAAATATCTCCTTTATTTGCTACTTGTTTTCAGACTTAGTCATTATCTTAGAAAAGTAGTATTTGTTTGAACAAACACTTTCTTATCTATTGACAATGGGATGGTCCACCCCTAATCACTTAGAATAGCTAACAAACCATGGTTAACAGTTCTAGCTTTTCTTAAGATTTTGATTAGGTCATCCATGAATCTAGTAATGATTTACATTAAGTATACAACCATTACATCATTCTAAAATTGTATTACCATAGAAGGAATTAGGCAACGACTAGTAACTAATCATCAACATGCAACTCGAAATTTCTGGGGAGGTCAGTTTGGATATAATTCAAAAGTCAATTTAATGATCTTTGAACTGCATATCTACTAACTATTTCTCCACCCTATCAGTTCGCAAGATCTTTAACCACTTACCTTAATGGTTTTAACCATTGCTAGAAATTAATGAAATTTTTCAAACATTTCAAATTTCTTTGCTAAAAGGTATAATCTAGAGTTATCGTTTTAAGAATACAACGAAAAACTCATATCCACCCCTGAATGTACATCCATCTGCGAATGAGATGAACTACTTTCAGTGGATATAGGCATATTAACTCTTTGCAGAGATTGATCTTGTCAAATCCACTATGAACAAGATACAAATGCCATAGATAAAAAAAATGTGGTTGTGTCTTTTTGATGACTTAGGTATAGTTACATCAAAGAGTTCTTAGAATAGTGCAAGTGAATCCTAGTCACAGAATACCTAACTCATATTCCATACAGTTTGAATCCATTAATAGAAGATGGATATTAAACCCTTGTGAAGGTGTAACTGTATTGCATCCTGGAATTAGAAATATAAGAGAATTTCTATTTGGAATCTAAAATTAAAGTCAAAGACTTAAATTTATACCAAATATAATGAGTAATTCTATCTTGGACCACCACTACTAATTTAACTCTAAGTCTGATTTGCCCATACAAGTAGGAGATTTCTAAGATTGAGGATTTATATCAATTGGGAATAGAATTTCGGGATTATAATCATATGCGTCATTTAATTTCTTAAGAGAAAATATAGAATGACATGAAATGATTTATAGACCATTCATCCAATGATATGTTATTGAAGCTAATTCGAAATGAATAAGCTAAGAGGAATTAGAATAATTTCGTTTATAAATAAGAATCCAACGATGCTTCGACTAGCGAATGTCAAAGTAATCTTATTTATACAATCTTCTTGTTTCATATCGTAAAAATACTAGTCTAATGTGTCATCAATTGATGAACAGCTAGATGTCGCATATACAATATTTATCTTTCGAGATCTAACACTATTATGTATGTCTAATGGTGAAAATCCACTAGGGATTTATCTCATTAGATAAACAAGCCAAGTTAGACCAACAATGAAGATTCGAAATTAAACTACAACTTAATAACAGAAAATAACATGGTTCAATATAAATTCATACACAATTCAGAAATTATAAACATATAGCAAGTAGGAATGACAAGTGAAAATACTAAAACTTACAATCCTAAATAATTTCTAAGGTTTTTCAACAAACTGAGACAGTGTCCCGTTTAGGCGAGAGTCAAAGCATCATCCATTGAATAGAGTTGTCAGCTCATCTAAAATGATAACCACTCTAGCAATCTTTTATTCGATCAAGATTGGAATTCAGCGTTGTCCCGTTTAGGCGAGAGTCAAGGCAATTCTATCTTATGAGCTTCTGCCATTGTTTCATAATTTGCAAGTCAAGTATGGTCGCCACCATTAGGGTGATCTATACCATACAAAACACTTACAAACTACTTATCATTCGAGATTAAATGGTGCAAAATTGCTAATGAACGTTCCTCCATTAGGGAGGATTACTCACTAAAACAAACGCGGTGTAAAACCCACAATGGATATCGAATGTCTTTTAATTATAAGCTCATTATTTAAAAAGAGTTGTATTTTCTTTGATTCTCTTTATTTATTCTATTTATTTTAAATATATATTTATTTAATTAAAATTTCCAATTTAGAATGAAAAATTCTAAATATAAATTTTACTTAGATGGATATGAAAATAACATGAATTATTTCCATCTTAGTAATAATTTCCAATAAATATTTAGAAAAATATTCAATTTAAGTTGTTACAAAATTAATTTAAATTAATTTACAACTCAAATTTTATTTTCTATAGATATATATTGCATTTCGAAAAATTAAAGTATTTAAGAATACAATTTTCGAAAAATGCATGTTAAAATAAAAAATAAATCCTGGAAAAATTATTCTAATTTAATGTTGGCCCAAAACTAATTAATAAAATTAATTTACACCAAAAAATATAACTTTCCTATTTAATTAAATACATATAAGAAAAATTTCAAATATTTAAGTATGATGATGAAAAACAACTTAAATATTAATTTTCTATTTAATTAAATACACTAGAAAAATACTTCAAGCAAAAATATCACCTATCTAGATTTTCCTTTGACTAATTAATTCAATTTCTAATAATATATTTTAATTCATTTATTTTTAAATTAATCAATTAATGAAAAAATCATTGATTTAAGTTGGTCCAAAATTAAAATAAATAATTTACAACTTTAATCTATTTTTCAAATAAAATTCAAAATTCCAGCATTTAAGCAATGTAATTTCGAAATTTGATTAATAAAATAAAGAAAAAATATATTTTGAAAATTATTTAAATTTAGTTTAAAAAATAAATTTCAACTAAAAATAATTTTCTATTTAATTAAGTGTCATGAAAAAGAAATATTTAAGTATCATGATGAAAATCAACTTAGATATTTAATTTTCAAATTAATTAAATGTATTAAATTCAAGAAATAATAATTAAGTGTACAGAAGGCTTAATTATTAATCTCTAGTTTAATACTAGGAAAAATATACTTAAAATAAATTGTACCAAAATTAATTATATAAATAATTAATTTCACAATGTATAATATTTTCCTATTTAATATTAAAAATAATAAGTAGTCTAGAAATAACTATCTAGAAAATATTTTATTTGACTAAGTATCTTTTCCACAAAATTTAAAAAAATATCTAATTTAAGTTGTATTAGAAAAAATCTAGAACTTAAATATTTTCAAATTTAAATTTAATTAAATATCAAAAATTAAGTTGTAACCACTTAATTTAAAAATATTCTATTTTAAGTTAATATTCGAAAAGATATTAACCTAAAAAAAATATCTAAAATATTCCATTTTAAGTTAATATTCGAAAAGATATTAACTTAAAAATATCTAAAGAATCTTAATAACCAATGCCTAAAATTCCTCAACTTAATTTTGAAATTTTAAATCCAAAAGATATTCAGATTTAAGTTGGTTAGTTGTAGATAACTAAATATCAACTTAAATAGGAATATTTAATGAAAAATTTAAATTAAGCTCCAGAAAGAATCTAGATGGTTATAATTCTATATTAAATTAAATACAAGAAAATACATATAGTTTAGCTTAGAATATAAAATTCTTTAAACTATGGTTTTCTTAAATTAATTTCATAATAAATGAAATTAATTATGTTGCTAATCAATTTTATTAGGTTAAACTAGTTTAATTAACCTAGTAGAGTTATTCAAATCAGGCAAATGGGCCTTCACAATTGGGGTGGTTGATGTGAGGGGTGCTGGGTTCAGTATGTCGTACCCACTACTATGGCTTTCAACTCTCACACAAGGCCCAAAAGAGAGGAATTTAACCTTAAAATGAACAACTGTTATTAATTGACTAAGCCCAAAAACTAAATGGGCCTAAATAAAATTTATCAAGAACTATGACATTTTATTTAGCAACAGCAACCTATATGCATCTATAATGAAATTAAACACATAGGCTCACACAGGCACACTTTGGATGGGTCCTATCATGTTGCTAGGTCATACACAGATGAAAGAAGATTGTAAATATACCTGTTACAAATTATTTACTTGACCAATGGAGCCATCAGATCATTAGATCTGGCAAAAAGTAACCATGGCTATTTGCAATCAAGTAATAATAGGTTTTGAAAACTTACACACAAGCTAAAACACATACTCCTGCAACAAGGTTAGTTGGATAGTTGGATGTAGGATTTATTTAATTTTAAATTAAATTATTAATTTCAAAATAATTAATTAAATAAAAAATAATTTTCAAAAATTTAAAAAAAAAATTAAAAAGAAAATTCGAAATTTTTTTTAAAAAAAAATTAAATTTAAAATTAAACCTACAATTTTGAAAAATTAGGTTTCAACCAACCTAAATATCATTTCAAAATTTGCTAACTACTTTTAAAATTTAAATGGTATTTTATAAATAAAAATTAAATAAAAAATTAAAAAAGATAAATGAATATCTTTTTCAGATTTTAAATGTAATTTAAATAAATAAAATAACAAAATTTAAAAGTTAGCAAAATATCTTATATCTATTTAAAATTACATGATTATAGTTATCTTATTTTAAATTTAAATAAGGTCAAATTATTTTAAAAAAAGATTTAATTTAAAAATTTAAAATCTGACCTTAAATTTAAAAATAAGATAAGATATAATCAAATTTAAAAATAAGATAGATAATTAAGCAAAAAAAGATAGATAACAACTATTTTAAATTCAAATTACACTAATATCTTGAACTAAATTTAAAAAAATATTAAATTAATTCATAATGATAATTAGAATTGAATTAGGAATAGTAATAGTATAAATATAGAACTACACAAAAAATCAGAAGTTAATTCCATGAAAAAGCACGAAAAATCGAAGAAAAACGAAAAAATTGTGAGCTGTACGGACAGTTTTCGCGATCGCAGGAAAATTTCAGCACAGCTCCGATTTTTTCGAATCTTCAAAAAATCATAACTAATTCAAATTAAATCGAAATTGAGTTCTGTAAAAAAGTAACTTGCTTAATTTTTTCCATACTATCCAATAAAAATAATTCCAGAAACAGATATTCAATTATTTTTAACGATAATTCACAAACACCAATCAATCATCAAATAACACTCAATACAACATGATACCATCCAAAAACAAACAAACAATCGTTTTAAAGTCCAAAATCTTGCAAGTAAATCAATTACCATGGCTCTGATACCAGTTGTTGGAAATTATTTTACCAGGATCTTTTTCTCTACTCACAAGTATGTTGATTAACACCCTAAATATGAACTTTCTAAAACGATGAAATAAACACATATAAAGTTTAGGAAACCTTACATTGGGTGCAGCGGAACATAATTACTCCTTCCGTTCAGATATCTAGCCCTTGATTCCTTTCTGTTGCAGAGCATTATCAATATCTGAACCTAGATCTCTTTCTCTGAATCTTTGATGCTGAAACATCCTTCTTGCTGAAAGTCTTTCTTCACGATCTTCCTCACTATGATTGAGGTATCACTTGCTGTGTGTGGGCACTACTCATACACTAAGAATTTCGAAATTCAAGAGGAAGAGAGAGAGAGAGAGTGGGTTCGGCCAAAGATAGGGAGAGAGAAGGCTCAGGTTTTTCTGATTCAGAAAGTGTCAGAAAAAAGTGTAATTTTCCTAAAGCCTTCACTATCTATTTATAGCATTCCACTAGGGTTAGGTTTGAATTATTTGGCATTAAAATAATGAAAATATCAGAGGGAAAAACCCTACGAAAGTGGTCGGCCCTACATAGTGGATTCGGGCCTCACTTTTTGCAATTTTGCAGTTTTATTTTTTCTGCATCTGATTTTCTCAAAAACGCCAATTTTCTAATTCAACCATTTAAATGCCAATTCTAACTATTTAATAACTATAAATAATTATTAAATAATATTGTCATTTATCATATTTATTAATTGAACCATACAAAGTATCATAATTAACAAATATGCCCCTAAAACTCTTTCTTTACAATTTCGCCCTTACTTAGTGAAAAATTCACAAATAGACATAGTCTAATTTGAGAATTATAATCGATTAATCAAAACCAATTACATGAGTCTTACAAGCAATATTATCTCAACTATTGCGGGGACCATGGGTCTATATAACCGAGCTTCCAATAAGTAGATCAAGAATTTATTACTCAAATTCACTAACTTATTAATTCTTCGTTGAATCCACCCATAGAACTTAGAATTGCACTCTCAGTTATATAGAATGCTCTATATGGTCCACCATATAGACACATCATTAGTTATCTATTGTTATAATCCTAATTTGATCAATGATCCTCTATATGAATGATCTACACTGTAAAGGGATTAGATTACTGTTACACCCTACAATGTATTTTATCCTTAAAACACTTGACCCCGTATAAATGATATTTCAGCTTATGTGAAATGAGTACTCCACCATTTATGTTCGTTTGGTCAAGCTCGAAGGAGATCATCCTTTGCTTACTATTCGCCAGATAGAAGCTATAGATTCCATGTTTATGATAGCGCTCCCACTCAATTGCACTACCGTGTTCCCAAAATGTACATATCACCCTGACCTAAAAGTAGGCTTAACTACCAATTCAAAGAACACGAATAACCTCTCGAGATTGAGCCTAATCATATCAGGATTAAGATCATTTGATCTAGGATCAACTAGGCGATATTGACTTGAATAGATATTACGGTAAGTTTAATAAATCTAAGTCATAGTTCAATATCGGTCCCTTCCGATGCATACTCCATGCATCCAACATGAGCTTTACTTTAACCAATGCTCTGGAAAGAACATAACACTTCTCCAAATGCAAGTAAACTCTGTTGTAGATTATCATATCAGTAAAACCCTATGTCTGATAAATCTAGGAAACTTTATTCACATAGTCATGTTTACTTTCCAATGTGTTGACGACACAATAAACAGGATCAAGTATGTGAAAAGGGTTTCAAATGAATTTATACATTATGTACATATAATCATGAAATAAATCATGTGAACCATGCAACATTAAATGTTATTTCTGATCTATATTAATAAGTAAATCTGATTATATTGAAATGAGTTTTATTTAGGGCATAAAACCCAACATTTACTCAGTCCAAACCGGTTATCACCTCGCTGCATCTCTTGAAGAAGTTGATGATAGTTCTTGTTCTTCACCATCGGCTTCTTGGTGGAAATTTTTATGGTCTCTGAATTTATCACAAAAGATCAAGATTTTCATCTGGCGTGTTTACAATGATGCTCTTCCAGTTGCAACTGCCCTGGTTAAAAGGAAAATAATAACGGATTCTACTTGTTCCATCTGTCAACAAGCTTGGGAAACTGTCGGGCATGCTCTCTTTAGTTGCAAATATGCTCGATCTGTTTGGCGACATTCTAATATCACGCACGACTGGAACTCTGCTCGGGTGATGCATAAAGGCGATTATCTAGTACACTTAGCAACTATGTACACGAAGCAAGAGATGGAACAAATTTGTTGTTCTCTTTGGGCAATCTGGACTGAGAGAAACCGTGTGCTTCATGGACATCAAGCTAAACCAGCAAAGGATCTAGCTTTTTTTTGCACAAAATTACTGCCACAATTTCATTTCTGCCCAACTGAAACACACCTCTGCAGCATCAGCTTCCACTCCTTCTACTTTTGCTACTGCTGTCGTCCCTTTGCAACAGTCTATTTCATCAGCTGCCCTGTTACCTTGGACTCCTCCTCCACCTGGTTTGCTGAAATTGAATGTTGATGCAGCAGTTGACAGCTCGCGAAAAATCACTGGTGTGGGTGCTCTAATTCGACGCACAGATGGTTCGGTTGCTGCAGCCTTTTCCAAGCCGGTTCTTGGTTGTTTTACCTCTCATGAAATGGAGGCAATTGCTATGTTTCACAGTCTATCCTGGGCGCTTCAACTTCATTTGCCTGTTACTTTAATTGAAACAGATGCTCTCAAAGTTGTGAATGCTTTATGCAAATCTTCATCAGCAATTTCATCTTTTCAGGATTTAGTTGTTGATATCTCTAGTCTATTATCCTTTTTCCCTAATGTAAATGTTTCACATGTCAAACGCGCAGCTAATGTTGCTGCTGACGGGTTGGCTAAATTTACTTTAGGGG
Organism: Cannabis sativa; assembly: GCF_029168945.1. NCBI lineage: Eukaryota > Viridiplantae > Streptophyta > Magnoliopsida > Rosales > Cannabaceae > Cannabis > Cannabis sativa. The sequence continues at coordinate 30,446,576 of NC_083605.1, forward strand.
TGGATGAGGCTTGTTATTGGACGGATTGTATACCTCCGCCTATAAACTCTGTTATTGTAAATGAATTTACCTCCTAATTTATGATAACAAGTTTATTTCCTCAAAAAAAAAAATTAAAATAATAATAATAAAAAAACTTAAACCTAAAACGATTCAATCCCTTTCCAATGGCACAACCTTCATCTTCTCATCAAACCCATAACTCAAACTCGAAAAAAAAGAACAGTCAAACCAAACCCGAAAAAATCTCCAAAATCACATCCCTTTTCACTCATCAATGAACCAGACGGAGCAACAAACCAGAAGCACTGATGAACCTGACCCACCGACAACTGATTTACCTTCGACGTCTTCTTGTTGATATCAAGCCACATCCAACAGTATGCTCGAACAGTAAAGAGATCTCGTTCATCCGTTCGCTTCGTTTTCCTCCTCGTCGGCGTGTTTGGTCTAGAAGGCATTAAAGAGAGCATCTTTTACTGGTACGCGCGTCTGACTGAAAATGGGAGGAGGTCTATTTGGTGTTGTTCTTGCGATTGAGAAAAGGGGAAATGGTTAACTGGGTTTGGTTTTTCTCTTCACGATTGAGAATGGGGCTGGTGCTTTTTTTCTTTTCTTTTATTTTATTGTACTTCAGTTTTTAAGATTATATTAGGTATATAATTAGTTTATAATATTATTAATATAAATTTTGATAAAATACAATAGATTTTCTAAAAGTATTTGTTATGCTTAAAAGAAAAAGAATAAATAAGTGGGATTTAATCCGGGTCATACACATGTATGTTCTTTTACATTTAACGGAATAGTAGTAATAGAATGAGTTAAAATAAACGTTTGGTATTTTATTTGTAAAAAAAAAAGATATAGTATTTAAGTGTAAAAAAATAAAAAACATATGGTATTTATGCCGCAAATTTTTCTTACAAAATAAAAATTAAAATGAATAATTAAAATGAAAATAAAAACTTTAAGAGTAATTTGTGGTAAAACCCACTCAACTATCAACTATCAATGATACTTAAATTTTTTTTAAAATTATTAATACAGTGTATTTTAAATATATTCAAATATTTTTTAAAATAAAATATTTAAAATAAATTATATTTTAATAAATTCGTCAATCTTATATAAATTAAAAATACTAAAAAAATATACATATTTTAGATAAAAAAAAAAAAACAAACAGTCTAAATATTTTAATATTCAAATTCAGAGTTAATATCTTATTATTAAGATGTACATCTGAATTCAGATGTCTGGATCTTAAAAAAAAAAAACAAATGCACAATCTTATTTTCATGAAAGATTATTACTCAAAATTACCACAAAAATCATCTCTATTAAATAGATTAATTCATAATTATCTATGAATTAAAATACACTTTCACTATTTACGTTCTCTTTGAATCAACAAGGGCCCGTTTGGTACGCAGAATTGGACTGGATTGGCCTGAAAAGGATTGGACTGGACTGGACAAGATTGGATTATGCTGAAAGTAATCCTGTGTTTGGTTTAAGAATGGACTGGACTATTTCATTTATTTCCTTTTAAAAAAAAAAACTTAAATTAAATAAAAACATATAATAATAAATTAAAATTAAAATATATAATAATAAATAAATATAAATAAATAATTCGTAGCAAAAAAAAATAATATATCATATATAATTAAGAATATATCATAAATATATAATAAAATATTTTGTCATATTTTTTATTTAATAAATAATTAAAATAGTACAATAAAAATACTTGAATAATATAAAATTGTTTATCTTAAACACTAATTTAATTACTAATTTAATATAAATATTAATTTTTTAAAATATTTTTATAAATTTTTTAGTAATTTAAAAATAATATATAATTTTATTGTCATATTTTTTTTTTCTTAGAATCAATTTAAGTAACTATTATTTAATTAATAATATTCTAAATTTTAAAAACTTATGTATAATAATTCAAAATTATACATTTTCACTAATTTTAATGAATAAGTTTTTGATAAAAAAAAATGTATAAATAAATGTGTGATAATTATTTTCTTTAAATTCTAATTAAATTTAAAATATATTAATAAAATTTAAATTAAAAAAACGATAAAAAAAAATCTCACCTGCATGGGATTATTTATCCCACCCTGCTGGATGGGATAAATAATACCAGACAGATGAGGTTAACTGGATTAGTTATCCAGACTTCTAACATGCCCAAACACTGGATTGGACAAATTAGCCTGTCTAATCCAATCCAGTCATGCGTACCAAACTGGCCCCAAAAGTATTTTTTAAATTTATGTTTATACGTTTATAATAATATATAATATGTTTATTTATGTTGATAATTTTAATATCTTATTGATTCATACGATTACATCAAACCAAAGAATTTTCAATATCTATTCATACGATTACATCAAACCAAAAAAATTTCAATATCTCATAGTGGACTAGACTTTGCTAAGTACGAACTCTTTCATTTAACCTAAACTGCTTAATTGCTCTTTTAATTGCCCTTGTGTTACACTATGAAATAGTGTAGGGGTTTATTAGTAATTTCTAAAGAGTGTGAATCACTATAAATATGTAATTGTGTAGCTATTGTTGGATAGAAAATGAATAACTAGAACTTTGGTTCAATTGGAGTTTGGCACTGACTTAAAGAGTGTATTTCGGAGATTTGTTCTGTCTCAAAGAGGACTATTATCTAACAATTGGTGCTTTCATTGAGAGAATCTCAGCGAGAGATTTCATTGAGAGCTCCGCAATATGACTGGCGAAGAGCTTCGTGAGTTAGAAAGATCAATGATTAGATCCGTGGAGTTGCGTACTAATGCCATGTTTGAGAGCCACGGCTTGTCGACTGCGATACTGTTGGATTCCTCAGCTCAAGCACCACCTATTTCACCGGAGGTCAAAAATATCATTGATAGTTCCGAGGAACCAATGAGCATCATTAAGCCACCTCTCGTGCTCGTCGGCAGCAACGCTTCTACTGGAGCAGATACATGTAGATCGCAATTGACTCAGGCTCGATCTAAGTTGATGCCAGCAGCAAGCAGAGCACCAAAGTCAGAAAAGAAGCCCATGATTTCATCGGATGTTAAGGATTCTGGATCTTCGGCAACGAATGGAGCTCAAAAAACATCAACAGATGAGGAGATGCTCTTCATTCCCTCGACTGATACTGATACCGATGTTGTCTTAGCCATACGAGATTTGAGCTGGCCTGAGATCCTTAGTTGGCTAGGCAAGTTACGGAATACCGCTGCAACAGGGGTACGCCGACCACGACACTTTCGCTTGGTGGAGGAGCTCGAACGTGGTCCAGATCAGAGCACAGAAGGGAGATGGGAATCGTGGTCGCGCCGGATAGCAGAAGTTCATCGTAGTAGTATGGTCACTGCCAGGCGGACGGAAGCATGGTCGCGCCGGATTGCAGAAGTATATCGAAGCAGTGGAGTTGACGAGGATCCCTTGCTCTGTATTCATTAGTTTGTAGAAGAAATATACAAACTAATATGAATTGTGTGAAAATTAATCTTTTATGATTGAATTGTGAATATTAATATGAATTGTGTGAAAATTAATCTTTTATGATTTAATCTTCATTATATATTTGTTAGTGAATTGTGTGAAAATTAATCTTTTATGATTGAATTTTCAAAGCTTAAGAACTTAAGGAGAAAAGTGACCATATAACAATGGACACTAATTTTGGCTAGCAAGGTTCTCTTGGAATCGAAAAGTGTGTGGTTATAACAAATCGCTTAATCTCCGTACAAGATTAAAGCATGAAATTTCGAGGGATGGGACCTAAACTCCCTTAGAGTTTTACTCATTGATGGTAACCTATCTTAACACTAGTGAAAATTTAGTCTTAAGTTCAATAGGTAATAACAAGTCAATAGAGTGAAAATAGTAGTACTCAACTTGTCCCATCTATGAAAGAGTACTAATGGTGAAATTTGGAGGGTTAAAACCGAAAGGTTTTATAATGGAATGATGTGTCTAAAGAGAAGTTGTGAGACACTAATTTCGACCTATATGGACAAGAGGTGGTGCCGCCTCTTATGAGAATTGGGAGTTATTCTCTAGAGAATCCATGAAATGGATGTTGCACATGGCCATTAACGGTGCACAAGCGAGATATAATGAGGTCTCAAGTGAACTCTAGCAAAGATGTGTGTGTTATCACCATTTTGTATTAAAGGAATAGTGGTTCAATGCTTCGGCAACCAAAATTTCAACAAACTTTGTGGTAACTACACTAAGGTAAAATTCAAGTCGAAAGACATTTTACTTTATGCTTCTAAGCAAGATCTCTATAATAGTGTTTGATTTATTCAATCAAAGTGGGGGATATATGTAATATTTGATTGATTAAATAATGTTACAATGGTGTGTCACAAATTTTAATCTAGTGGGGGAATGTTATATTATTTGATATAATATAATATAAATTAAAATATTTCAATGTGACAAATTATATATTAATAGGAGATTAATATATATTATGTGTTGGAGGTTATATTATATCATATATAGTATAATAATACACATAAAATTGTAACATATGAGGAGTTACAAATCTGAAAATAGATTGTAACATAAGGATCAAAATTGATAACTATGTAATTATGTGAGTTGTTACATATGAGAGTTATGGAATTAATGAGATAAGTTTCTAGCTGTTAGAAACTGTTACAATACTCAATTATATCATTTAAATAGGTATTGGGACGTTGGGAAATGATTTAACTCGGAAAGGAGTTACATTTTGAGTTATCTGGAAACAGTTGTTTAATAGTTGTTTGTATGTTGTTTTATGGTTGTTTTCGAACATCAAGAACCAGATTTTTGAAAACATTCATAAACGTATATAAATTAATTGAGCATGTTTCCAGCTCTCTTGTCCAACGTTTTTATCCCATTAAACACCAATTAAAGTGTTGGTAACAGCCATGTGATGAAATGATTTGATTTTCAAATGTGATCCTCAAAACACTATAAATAGAGGTCTTGAGTTTACCTTGGAGTGAACAAGTTTCTATCAAAAGAGCACATTGCTAGAAACACTATAGGCTTGATAAATCCAGAAAGCTATTTCCATTCTTTTCTTTTCCCTAAGTGCTTGTGGTAGGGGGAAATAAATTTTTGGACAAAGGTGTAAGACCTTGTTCAAGTTTTGTGATTTCCCTATTATACACTTGTGGTGTATGTGGTGTTGAGATTGCTCTCACATCTCTTTTATATATAATATATATATATATTGTGATTCATGTGTAACATTATTTAATCTATATTTTTGTCCTTTGTATTATTTGTCATTGAGTTGTAATCTTGTTGGTTTGATATTTCTATTGGAGCACAATAATTTTCCAACATATATGTCCTTATGGATTATTTTCTGCGAATATGATATACATATATCATATATCATATATGGTACTGTGTTGAAGATGAAAGTTCAAATTAGGGAGGTCACGAACTCATTGCTTCGAACTGAAAAGAAAAAAAAATAGAAGAAGACGAAGGAGAAGTAGAAGGGCGGCGCATCATCAAGTGACATGAGACTCTCTTTGCCCTATGAATTTTGGGCTTGGACTTGGGCTGAGAATTTAGTAGGAAATTAGAAAGAAATGGGCTTAATATTAAAAGAATAATTGGGCTGTAATTAGTTTTTATCTTTTATATTTTGTGCTTGTTTTTAGTTTTTTTTTTTTTTTTTTTTTTTTTTTTTTTTTTTTTTACCACCTTGAGGACAAGGTGATTTTGAAGGGTGGGAAAGTGTTACACTATAAAATAGTGTATGGGTTTATTAGTAATTTCTAAAGAGTGTGAATCACTATAAATATGTAATTGTGTAGCTATTGTTGAATAGAGAATGAGTAAATAGAACTTTGATTCAATTGGAGTTTGGCACTGACTCGAAGAGCGCATTTCGGATTTGCCAAAATTATTTATTCTGATGGAGAAAATATGTAATGTATAGGTGTAGATACAGAGATTATGACTTATTTCCCATATTGAATTCATACACACTATTTTGAACTATCAAAAAGCCAGACAATGTATCACTTCAATTTTTCGAAAAGGAAGTGATTAAGTGTGAAATATTTTCAATATTTCTTCTAATGTCTCTGACGGAAAACGTGTTATAAAACCTGACCGCGCAAATGCATGAAGTTCAAGCTAGAGCAAATCACTCATTTGCAATGACTACTTGCTTTACAGAAGCTGTTGGTCAACCCATTTGGCTATAAATTCCATTAATGCCTTCCTGTTGGAACTAACTTAATTGGGAAGAGAGATGTTAACCCAAACTATTTCCTTCAATCACATATATTTATATTATGCAAATGATCCTATTTTCTCACTTCACATGAGAGGTAATCCATAAATTACATAGCATATCTTTAATTTGGCATGAGTGTCAGGTTAATCCTTTGGATTTTGAAAGTCCCAAACATCTATACTGCCATTTCAAGCATCCAAACATGTTTGTCTCTAAAAACAGCAAGGGGGATCAGCTCGGAGTGGAGTTCCAATATTAATAGCAGTAAATTCGGCTAAAAGTAATGTAGCTTAGTTGGTCTAGTGAGACAACCATCGACTAATTGCCCCCCAAAACGGGCTCCTCGATAAACCATTTGAAGACCTTCATAATTTTGTCTACACCAGCCGTCATCAACATCTTGAACAATACTGTCTACTCTACTGAAAACTAGACCCTAAAACCATGAAGAAGTTAAAAGACAAGCCTGAGGTACAATGTAATATTAGATCAAACAAACTTTGAGGAACCAGATTACAATTAAACAATGTATGATATACTGATTTCAACTGGTTCGTTCATGTGATGAGAGATTTCTATTAAGGGGGAAGGAAAGAATTTGTACCGGAGTTTGTCAATGACTTAATTTTGTGAAGCTTATCGTTAAGATTGGGTTGGAGTAGCTGTGGTGAAAATAGCTTTGGCCTTTCCAAAGCTTTCACTGCTGAGTTTGCAGCATGGTTGATCTGCAAGGAAATTAGAGGTAATACTTAAAGACTAATAAGGAATAATGTAATACGCCCTTCTTCAATCTTTCCGTTTTAAAAACGCATGATATGTTGTTATATTTTGGAGTTTTTTCATTTTTACACTTTAAAATAGTTTTTTTTTTTTTTTTTAAATTTTTATGAAATTCCATATAAAAACTATTATTGTAATATGGAACAACTTAAATCGCAACTAAAATTTATTTAGCAACCTATATAGAAATCACCAAAAAAACTACTTTAAAGAATCTAAATTAGAAAAAAAAAAAAAAAGTTAAAACAATAATATACCAAGTAATTTCCCTCAAATTTTGTAGCCCATGTTTGTACAAGTCAAAATAATATACATTTAAAATAGCCTTTTATTAATTTTTTTATCAGAAAAATAACTATAAAAAAATTTATTAGTAAAATAATTTTGTATGTCCACCAACCACCATATATTATAGACTATTTTTCAGTGAGATTATTTTTTTTTGAAACAAATTTTCAGCCAGATTATTTTATAAAATTAAGTATTTCAAATAGTTAATTTTGGCTAAACTTGACTATAGTTTACTAAACTAACCAAAGCTAAAGAAAATATTCCAGTCCACAGACACATTACATAAATATACATATACATATAATACAGAGCAGAGAATATTTCATACCGAGTTTGAAGCCATCTTTAGAAAACCCTTTGCCAGAGGCACAATGCAAAACCTTTTCCCCCAAATAAATAAAAAAAAAAATTATTAACGTACTTAATTGCTCATATTCATGGTTGATAAAAGAATGTTAGAAATTGAGGCCTAAATTAGAAAGTGAGAACTAACATTCCCCGACCACCGGACAGAGCTTCTTCCGATGGGTCCTTCCATTCATCAATTCTGCATTTGACATCAAAAATTGAAAGTCATAAATATATATATACATACATATGCACATATGTACCTATACTTTGGCACAATGAGAGACTTACACCCAACCGTAACGCCGGTCGAAAAGAAGACGCTTAGAAGTTGGAGTGGAAGAGGAGCTGGTTATTGCCATCGAATTCTTTCTTCTCCTTTTTTTCTCTTTTGCTTACTACTCACAAAACTACTCGATAATAATTAGTTAATTAAATAATAATGAATAGGCCACACATCAAATAGGGTAAGATTTAGGCCCATTACAATTTAGAACAGAAGAAAATAAATGGGCTAATCCATATGAAGGCCCACAATATATGGGCTAGCTCAAGAACGCGCGGGTGATGTTTATGCCTTACTAATCAAATGTCTAAAGTAAAATAATTCTGAAAAGAAAAAAAATTCTAAAATAAATAGTGATAAATCAGTTTCCCGCTTCTTTGAATCGCCGAGTCACTTTCTGTTAAAGAGTTTGGGCAATGGCGAATGATATAGCAGCAGCTGAAATTCGAGGTGAGGTGCTGAATAACTCAGGTGCTTCTCTTTGCGTCTGTTTTTCGTTTTCCGATCATGTAAAATTTTCAATCGAAGCGTAGTTTTGAAAGACCAAGAGAATAGGTTTTGGATTTGGATTTAAACATTTTATTTTCAAATTTCAACCTACTCGGTACATATGTAAATATGTGAGTTTCTGATTATGAAATGGGTTAGTACATACAGGTGTTGGTGGGGTTTGTATGATGAGCAATACATGGAGAGAGGAGCAACACTCATCTTTCATAAATTTCATCTCTACCTTCCTAAGAGCAAATTCTTTCCGTCTTAACTTTGTTGCGATTGCTCCTGTAATTTCCGTAGGCATAATTTTCATACAATTGTTTTCTATGTTATGTTAGACCCGAATCGTGAACTCATTTTTCGTTCTAGGATTTCATTTTCAATTGTGGCGGTTCGTCTGTGGCCTTCATTTTTGTCACCAAGTGGGATGAAAATAATGTCTCAACAATCTTTGGCAGGTGAGTAAGATGGTTCTCCCAGTCATTGTTGCTTCATTCTCTTCTCTTTCTGTTTGATGGAATTTGTCGTGTGCAGAATTCAAAAGTTGAGGATGCAGTTTGGACACCTCTATATTGTCGTCACCCTTACTACCAACGACCAAAATGACTCTTTTGTTCGTTCCTACTTTAAGTAAGTTTTAAACACTCCAGTTCTCCAATTGAGTCTCTTTTCTTTTTTGGTACAAACAGTTATTAGTTCTATTTGAATCTTTCGTTAAGATTTCAAATGGAGCTTGGCAAGCCAACATTTATACCAGTTCGAGATATAGAGATGGGGTTTGAGAAGATTGTAAAGATAGCTCACTCCTTTGGAGGTTTGACAATTTTCCCGAACTTCAACTTCATTGAGTTATTCCAATTGTTTTTTTTTATTTCTTTCCCCAAATTACTAATATAAATATCAGTATGCAAGCGACAAGATGCCAAAACAAAATTGAAATCTGAGGTCAGTAAGTGAAAAATATAGTTCCTTGTTTAATACGTACATAGCATAACCATGATCTAATCTATTTGTAGTGCGGTATTTCTTTCTTGTTTTTTAAGAGAAAACAAACAGTGCAAGGAATGGACTATTTCCTGAAAGTGGTTACATCCATCCCGGGAATTGACAGTCATGACGCAAATGCGGTAACATAACTAAACATTGTGAAATTCTGACGAACATGATGTTGTTTCAGTGCCGTGTTACTTGTTTCCATGCATTTAATTCTCTTCTAAAATGTGCCGGAAATTCCAACTTCTTTTGCACAATTTACTAAGAGAAGCTTCTATATATAGCATTCATCATTTCAAATGTTTATAAACTTGTGCTATGTTTAGTAAGAATGATTGGAGATGAGAACGAATGAGAAGAGACTAAAATTGTATCTTGCTTAGTACGGGGAGAAGTGGAACAAAAAGACTTGTAGAATCATGTCTTTCCAATGGAAGTATTGAAATTGTTAAGATTGAGTCCTCTTATTTCTCTCATTCTCTAAACTGACAAACACGAGATTTTAGTTTTTGGATTAAAAAAACAACAAAAATTTACTTTGCGTGTCCAAATTGAAGAAATGATGAGATCTTTCCGTTGGAGGGTGAGCTACTAATGTATTGTATGAATCTTTCGTAGCTTTTCATTTAAGCTGCTTATTAAATTTGAATTAACATATTTCTTTTCTGCCATTCACAGCTTAATCAGGCTATTGGTTCGATTGAAGATATTGCCAAGCAATCCAAGGAGTATATTCTGGAAAACACTGATCTATCGGCTGAAAAGGCAGATGTGATTTTTAAGTTTTTCAGGGATCCAAAGTTCTACCTGGGCCCAAAGATCAACTGATAAAAGAAACTTTATGTAAATTTTCATTGATTGTCACATTTTCTTGGATAAATGATACTCAGACTAATTGGATTAGGCATTTCCGTCTTTAAATATATATTGTACTCGCTTTCATAATCCATTCTAGCATTATCCTTGCATTAAGATTAAAGACCAACCGGACCACCCAAAACTTCTACATTTTGAAGTAACAACTTTCCCATTTTATTAGCTTTTAAATGTACAAATGAATTTGCATTGTGATAATGTTAGAAGAAAAGAAAAACACTTGTTTTAGGAGAAAAGCAAAATTACCATGCCTTTTATTGAGTAGTATGTTATTGTTGATGCTAAGAACTCGTCAACTAGGAAATGATCGGAAAATCAACATCAAAGATGAAATTAAGCAAAATGAAAATTTGGATTAAGAACTTTTAGATGACACTTAGAGCCAGGAGAAAAGGATTGTATTGCTTGGATAAATGCTGAATTACAAAATCTTCCAATCCCCTTTCAAATCTAGGTATGGGGTATTTATAGGTTCTAATGGCTTGAAATATATTGGTGGTCCTCAGGAGACAAGCTGGACGCTCTAATCTTCCAGGTTGCAAGTGTAGGAGGTGGTCTTGCGCCTTGTACTGCTGTCAGTTGTTAGGTGGTATAGGTTTGCAGGCGTAATGGTTGCAGTGTATCCTTTTTCGATGTGTCAGGGCATATTGGTGAGACGCCTCCACTACTTGTACCTTCCCTCGTCAACTGACCATGCATGAAGCTTGGTTGTACTTCATCTGCGTGTTCGCCTTGTCCTTGTAGTTGCACGTACACTAATTTTCTTCTCAACACTTAGAAAAATTTTACTAAGCGTTGATTGCATCCTTGAGAAGTGCATTGTCAAGACGCTCGCAAGCCATGGCCCTCTTTCGAGATCTTTGCAAGCAAGGCACCATTGATGGTGCCAATATGCTTGCAAGAGAAGGATCTATGCTGAGATCCTTGCAAGCAAGGCATCACTGATGGTGTCGAGATGCTTGCAAGGGAAAGATTTATGTTGAGATGCTTGCAAGCATGCAAGCTTGGTGATGTTGAGATGCTTGCAAGCATGCAAGCTAGGTAATGTCGAAATGCTTGCATACATGCAAGCTTTGTTGAGATGCTTGCAAGCTTGGTAATGTCGAGATGCTTGCATGCATCCTATGCCGATATGCTTGCAAGCATGCAAGCTTGGTGATGCTGATATGCTTGCATACATGCAAGCTTTGTCGAGATTATTACAAGCATGTAAGCTTGGTGACGACGAGATGCTTGCATACATGCAAGCTATGCCGAGATGCTTGCAAGCATGCATGCTTGGTGATGTCCAGATGCTTACAAGCATGCAAGCTTGCTGATGTCAAGATGTTTGCATACATGGAAGCTATGCCAAGATGCTTGCATACAAGCCTTGTCAGGATGCTTGCATGCAAGCTTTTCCAAAATTCTTGCATGCAAGCTTGTCAAGGTTCTCGCATGCAAGCTTGCTGAGATGCTTGCCTACAAGCCTTGCCGAGATGCTTGCATCCAAGCCTTGCCAAGATGCTTGCATGGATGCTTGATGAGATGCTTGCATGGATTCTTGTTGAGATGCTTACATGCAAGCTTGCCGAGATGCTTGCATGAAATCCTTGTCATTATACTTGCATGCAAGCTAGCCGAGATACTTTGCGTGCAAGCTTGTCGAGATGCTTGCATTCAAGCTTGCCGAGTTGCTTGCATGAAAGCTTGCCTAGTTGCTTGCATGCAAGCCTTGTCAATGTGCTTGTAAGCTGAAGCTTCTTGTCTCGACGCTTGAGTCTACAAGTTGAGGTTGCATGCAAGCCTTGCCAATGTGCTTGCAAGCTGAAGCTTATTGTCTCGACGCTTGAGTCTACACGTTGAGGGACTCGAAGTGTGAATGGTTGTGGCTTCATCGCCCTAAATTCAATGATAAAACTTAGTTAAAAACTCGCTTTGCTTGACTAATTTCGGACCATTGTAGCATTAATTTTTGGAGTTAATACTTGCCCCTAGTCCGTAAGAACTCTTCAAGTTGAGGTTGCATGCAAGCCTTGCCAATGTGCTTGCAAGCTGAAGCTTCTTGTCTCGACGCTTGAGTCTACAAGTTGAGGGACTCGAAGTGTGAATGGTTGTGGCTTCATCGCCAAATTCAATGACAAAACTTAGTTAAAAACTCGCTTTGCTTGACTAATCTCGGTCCATTGTAGCATTAATTTTTGGGGTTAATACTTGCCCCTAGTCCATAAGAACTCTTCAAGTTGAGGTTGCATGCAAGCCTTGCCAATGTGCTTGCAAGCTGAAGCTTCTTGTCTCGACGCTTGAGTCTACAAGTTGAGGGACTCGAAGTGTGAATGGTTGTGGCTTCATCGCCCTAAATTCAATGACAACACTTAGTTAAAAACTCACTTTGCTTGACTAATCTCGGACCATTGTAGCATTAATTTTTGGGGTTAATACTTGCCCCTAGTCCGTAAGATCTCTTCAAGTGTTCCTTGCAAATTGAGAGATTTGAGTTCTTCAAGGCCTTATCTTGTTCGAAAGTGAACCTTATCTTTAGCACGTACCTTGAGGCAACCCTTAGTATATAAAGGTGTCTTCGTGAGTTTTTCATTCACTTCACTGCATCCTTTTTGGTCCAATGCCGATCCTCCTTCTACTCTATCTAAGAGGTAATAAGTTCAATTCTTAGCTAAGACATCCCTAGTTTTCAAGAACTCTTTCAAGTGTTCCTTACGAATTGAGAGATTTGAGTTCTTCAAGGCCTTATCTTGTTCAGAAGTGAACCTTATCTTCAGCATGCACCTTGAGGCAACCCTTAGTATATAAAGGGGTCTTCGTGGATTTTTCATCCACTTCACTGCATCATCTTTGGTCCAGTGGTGATCCTCCTTCTACTCTATCCAAGAGGTAATAAGTTCAATTCTTAGCTAAGACATTTTTAGCTCTAGTTTTCTTCTTTTTGATCTTATTTTATTCTATTCTATTTTTTTGTAATTTTTTTAAACGTGCGTCTCTTGCTCATGCTTGTTGAGACGCTTGTGAGCAAGGTCTTATAAAGGTGTCGAGTGTTGGGTTTGTAGTACTCAATGAGGTACGTAGCGGAAGTATTTATGACGATTATCATTGTACCATACTCTAAGATCTCCATATGTACATATATTAAATCTGGAATAAAATATGAAAAGGTATATTTACCTCTTGAAGCGAATCAGAATATCTTCGAATCATTTCATAATTTGTATCCTATAATGGTGATGACGAACTCACACCACAATTTTCTAAATCTTCCACCACACACAAAGATTAGAATGGGCTAATTAGGATAAAACTATATAATGTGTTCTTGAGTTTTTTCTCAACAGATGAGCAAGAACTACTCTTTTCTCTGAGTGAATAATGATGTGATTAACTTTTTTAGGCTTTTTAAATTATACGTATGTATAGATTTAGGATATATCGATAGATTAATTCAAACCACTAACATAATAATAAAAGCTTAATTAAATAAATTAATTATTATTTTCAAATATTAAAATAATATTTAAATATTTAATTAAATATCTTTAATTGATTCTGCTATAGATATTTATTTAAATTTAAATATTTAGCTTAAACTAAATATCTAATAATCGATTGAGAAAATCTCTTGACTACCTAAGAGAATCTCTTAATCATTTTGAGGTAATATCTCCGTTGGGTTTTATGCCCTAAATAAAACTCATTTCAATATAATCAGATTTACTTATTAATATAGATCAGAAATAACATTTAATGTTGCATGGTTCACATGATTTATTTCATGATTATATGTACATAATGTATGAATTCTATTTAAGTCCAAAACATATCAATTTGTTAATGATTATAGTGTTGTCAACACAGTGGAATATAATCTTAATTATATGTTCGAAAGTTTATTCCCTGATTTGTCAGAACACTGGATTTAGACTCAGATGGTATAATCAGCGATAGGTATTCTTACACTTTGGATAAGTGTTATGTCCTTTCCAAGACATTGGCAAAGTTTACCAGCATCGGATGTATGGAGTATACATCGGAAGGGACTGATATTGAACTTTGATTAGATATATTAGAATTTACCGTAATATCTACTCAATTCGATATCACCTGTTGATCCTAAATCAAATGATCTTAATCCTGATATGATTAGGTTCAATCTCAAGAGTGTTATTCGTGTTCTTTGATTTGTTAGTTAAGCCTACTTTTGGGTCAGGGTGATACGTACATTTTGGGAACACGGTAGTGCAATTGAGTGGGAGCGCTAACATAAATATGGAATCTATAGCTTCTATCTGGCGAATAGAAAGTAAAGGATGATTTCCTTCGAGCTTAACCAAACAAAAATAAATGGTGGAGATCTCATTTCACTTAGCTGAAATATCATTTATTCAGGGTTAAGGGATAAAATACATTGTAGGGTGTTACGGTAATTTAATCCCTTTATAGTGTAAATCATCTATATAAAGGATCATTGATCACATTAGGGTTATAACAATGGATAACTAATGAAGTGTCTATATCGTGGAACATATAGAGCGTTCTATATACTGAGAGTGCAATTCTAAGTTCTATGCATGGATTCAACGAAGAATTAATAAGTCAGTGAATTTAAGATATAAATTCTTGATCTACTTATTGGAAGCTCGGATATATAGACCCATGGTCCCCATACTAGTTGAGACCATACTGCTTGTAAGACTCAGTTAATTGATTTTGATTAATCAATTATAATTTTAAAGTTAGACTATGTCTACTTTGTGAATTTTCACTAAGCAAGGGCGAAATTGTAAAGAAAATAGATTCTAGGTTTATTTATTAATTAAGAGACTTTATATGTCTAATTAATAAATGTATTAAATGACAATATTATTTAATAATTAATTTTAGTTATTAAATAATTAGAATTGGCATTTAAATGGTTGAATTTGAAAATTGGCATTTTTGAGAAAATGAGATGCAGAAATGATAAAAGAGCAAAATTGCATAAGTGAGGCCCATTATCCAAGCCCATGGCCGGCCACACTTTATGGGTTTTATCATTTATTTTTTCATTATTTTAATGCCAAATAATTCTAACCTAAACCTAGATGGTTACCTATAAATAGATAGTAATGGCTCTCATTCACACTTAACTTTTGTGAACTCTGTCAGATGAAAGTTGAGCCTCCTATTCTATACATAGCCGCCACTTCCCTTCTCTCTTCTTTTCTTCTCTAAATTTTGAAATCCTTGAGTGAATGAGTGAGTGCCCACACACATCAAGTGGCATCTCAATCATAATGTGTAACACTGTGGAAAATCAACCAACAAGAAGGAGAATCAGCATCAAAGGAAGGAGAGAAAGAGATCCAGGTTCAGATATTGATAATGCTCTGCTACAGAAAGGAATCAAGGGCTAGATATCTGAACGGAAGGAGTCATTATATTCCGCTGCACCCAATGTAAGGTTTCCTAAACTTTATATGTGTTTATTTCATTGTTTTAGAATTCATATTAGGATGTTAATGAAACATACTTGTTAGTAAATCTAGATCCTGGTAAAATATATCCAACAATCTCAACTACCACATATATCTGTAACTACTTTTAAATTCAAATTTAGATAAATATTTATTTTTTGAATTAATTAATTAATCCAAAAATAAATATAGTGGGTCCATCCTATCTCATATGCGCTTATCACTGTGTCATTACATAGTGACTGACGCCATTATTGTCTTAATTAGATAATGGTGACGTCTTTGTCCTGACAACACTTTATCTTTTTCCCAATTTATTTAAATATTAAATTTAAAATAAATTATTTATTACAAAATAAATTATTACTATTCTTCTAATTCAAAATAAATTTTCTGAACATCATTATTTAGCTTTACCCATATCCTTGACAGTGTTGCAAGGTGGCGATCTGAGGACTATGAATCTATAATACTAAGCTCCAATAAATTAGATTATTTATTGAATCTCATTAACTGAATAATCTTATTTATTAATTCCATGATTACTCCACTATAAATATAGAATTTAACTCTTAGTAATTATAGAATTATATTTACTGAGTTTATTACAGTATCCATTGATATAATCGATTCCAGTGATTAGCCCTCCTTGTGTTAGTTCATAATTAGTTTTGGTCAAATTACTATTTTATTCTTCTAATTACTTCTTTATCCTTTAGTACCGTTACTACATTACTGAAAGTATAATTTAGATCCAATCTAAATTTGTGTACAAGTTTTCAGTTCCAGAATTAACATTTAAAGGGAATCAACATTCGATCCGTTAAAAAAGTCAGATTCTATGATTTGTAGATCATGTTCCCAGCCATCCATATTATTCGATTCCCAAAATAAAAATTCTAAGAATCATCTTCTCTGAGAAACTTTAATGAGTGAATCAAAGAAATTAATTACGTGAATTAGAGATCATGATTACTCAAGATCCAGGTTGATCTACAATTGATCATCATTATGATATGAATTAGGTCTTTATAGTAAACGACATGTTTGATAAAGATAGATTAATTACATATCAGTCCATGTCATATATGTTATCCTAATTTTTTGCCCAGCTGGCGTGGCATGTCCACATAGACAAAATTGAAACCACGTAGAATACAGTCTGTCAATAACTGGACAAAGTCACCTTGCACGACATATCAATTTTTAAGGGTTCTAAGGAAATCAAGCAAGGCCAAGCAAGAAGAAAATGGCTAGCCAGGGAACTTTGGCCGGAACATACCTAGCTGGCCAATGAAGTCCCATGTGTCGGCGAGGCACTAAAAATAGGGCTGGCCAGCTAGCACATATAGATAGCCTCGAAGAGAGGCTAAATGAATGGTGGGGTCCACAACGAACCTTTTGGAAGATTGTCAAGCTACATTTTAGTTGCGGGACATATCCAACAACTCACAAAGATAGGGATATTCCCTCAAGATACTATCCAATATTCTAGGGATCTAAGTATCTTTTTTGTAATTTATATATAAGATAGAAAGAGGTTATTTTCCCTATTTTAGAGGGGATATTTACCTATTTGAATTATAATCTTTCGTAAGCTCACACTATATAAAAGGCATTAGACAACATAAAAAGAGACCTAAACTCTAAGTCTCACACGCCCCATAGCTCCTCTCTCTCAGTCCTTCAAGCCCCTTCACTCACTAAACACTTAGTCTATTTCCTTCACACAATCTCACAAGTTCTGAATCTGTAACACTCAATTCTCACTACTGTAATATTGAAGAGAGTCATGGCTAGAAATTACAAGGTCCAAGCTTGTAATCTGCGTGGTACTGTCTCAAGAATAAATACAACCAAAAGGGGATTAGGTCTTTACCCGTTCATCAAGAGCCCCGAATCTCTATAAGTTCTTGTGTTACTTTTATTATTTATTGATATTATTTACACGTGGTGATTATCAATAATTAATAAGGCTCCTCTGTCAGTTGACCAAATTTTGAGTTAACATTCTGGTGCTTTCATTGAGAGCTTTATCTCATTCCGATCAATCACCGTGGTTCTAACCAGAAGAACCACTTTCTCCACTTCCTCAAGTCCTCCTCAGGATCTTATGACAGTCGATCCTGATGTTCGTGTTCCTCCAAACATGGAAGGCACTATTAATTTGGCTAATGTCGCCAACCCTACAAATCCTACCAATCCTACCAACCCTACTGATCATGCCAATCCAACAAATCCTAATGATCAACCCCTACCGCCCAGGATAGACCCACCAACGACACATTGGGTAGAAGGTCCTGTCAACATGGAATAGCCTCCACAGAACACAGTTGTGGTTGTCCCCTAGTACTACGCAGGAGAAACATGGCTAGGAATTGGTGAACCATCCGTTGGTGAGCCTCACTTGGACCTTGGGGATGATATTGAGTTGGCCAGGCTCAGAGAAGCTATAGGCCAGGTCACTCAAACAGAACAAGAAGAACCATGCGCTGCTAGTTATGATGCTTTCACCCAGTAGAGACATGAATTCCTAAAGTGGATGGATTACTAAGAGGCCATCCTTCTGGCCCATCAAAAGGAGATGAATCGCCGTAATAGGGAGGCCAATGATATGATAAGGCGATTCAATGAAAAGACTGTCGGAAGAGGTCAGGATCTGATAAGAAATCCTTTTAAAGGAAGGCTCATTGACAGGTTAGGCAGGGTCTACAGGTAGGTAAGAAATGGATAGATGGTCCAACTAGGTCCCTCGAACACGAGGACAGGCCTTCCCTGCCTGAAGATGGTCACATCTTTCCAGACAGACCACATGGCAGGAACAACCAATTCCTAGTATTAGGAGGCATTAGAGGACGAGAAGACAACTCCGGGTAGGGAACATTGCCAACTGGCCAGGCCCTAGCAGGGCAGCACAATAATTCCCTCCCCAAAAATTTTCGAGATCAAGCTGTTCTAAGACATAAGGATCATATTTTTGACAAGTTGGGTCCTAGTATAGGCAAAAACACACAAGACAATAATAACTCGAGGAGAAAGAACCGGAGTGACTTTTTTCCACCTCTGAATAATTATTTCAGGCAGGTGGATCCACCAAACCCAAGCAGTTGGTACGACAAACCCACTGCCAACCCACAGACTGATCTGGCCGGCCCAGGGTATCTGTCTAGCCAAGAAAGGCTGACATGAGGACACTAAAATAGATCCATATGTGCAAACATAGTTAGGTCAACTTAAAGACTTGATCAAAGGCTTGTCCGGCCCAAAGCTGTCAGACTTGGAATTGGACACATCAAGGGAATCACCCTTCTCAACATATATTAATGCATTACCCCTTCCAAAGTTCAAAATGCCAGCTTTGAAGATGTATACTAGGAAAAAAGATCCTCTAGTGCACATAAAAAATACTTTGAGATCCAAATAGATCTCCAAAAAGTAATTGGAAATGTGTGATGTAAGATCTTTCCGGCAACCCTATCTGAAACTGCCCAGCAATGTTATTTCAAGCTAGCCCCAAGAAGGTTCAACTCTTGGGAGAAATTCTCTTGATAATTCTATACTCAGTTCTTGTCCTCGAGACAAATACATTCACAGCTTGAAGACCTTGTTGAAATAAAATAAAGATAAGGTGAACTTTGAAAGACTACATTCAATGTTCATGGCTAAGGCTACTAAGGTCAAAGGCCTAACAAAAGAAGGTCATTATACGACCATACTTGGAGGTATCTTACCATTGAGTGAGGAAAGATATTAGAAGGATCTCAACAAACAAAATGAAAGAGTTTCTTGATCAAGTTGATGGCTTCATAAAGTTGGAAGAAGCTGTTTGACAAGCCCAGATAGAAAGGTAGGTCGGTGTCGGGCAAACTTAGGGTGTCATGCAGTTCCAAGTTCAATCCAACTTTCTGACCAGCACATGAAATATCAGTCGGACCTCTAATAATAAGAATAATAGGGACGAACGCAGCAACAATAGATCTGGCAGAGATAGTGGCAAAAACAAGAAGTTTAACACTTCCCCTACACCACAAAATCAAAGGGAGAAGGTGTTGGAAATATTTTACCAGGATCTAGATTTACTACCAAGTATGTTTCATTAACATCCTAATATGAATTCTAAAACAATGAAATAAATACATATAAAGTTTAGTAAACCTTACATTGGGTGCAGCAGAATATAATGATTCTTTCTATTCGATCTCTAGTCCTTGATTCCTTTCTGTAGCAGAGCATAATCAAGATCTGAATCTAGATCTCTTTCTCTCCTTCCTTTGATGCTGATTCTCCTTCTTGTTGTTTGGATTCTCCTATAGTCTTACACACTATGATTGAGCTACCACTTGATGTGTTTGGGCACTACTCTATCACTCAAGGAATTTCGAAATTGAAGAGAGGAAAAGAGAGAGAGGGGCGGCTATGGCTTTTCTGAAAGGAACAATATGCAAAGTCATGAGTTTCCTGAAGCCAACACTTTCTATTTATAGAATGCCATCTAGGTTTAGGTTAGAATTGTTTGGCATTAAAATAATAGAAAAATAAAATGGTAAAAGCTTGCATAGTGGCCGGCCATATAAGGAAATTGGGCCTCACTTTGCAACTTTCCCATTTTGTTATTTTTCATTCCCATTTTCTCAAAAATGCAAATTTTCCAATTTAACCATTTAAATGCCAATTCTAATTATTTAATAACTAAAAATTAATTATTAAATAATATTGCCATTTAATATATTTATTAATTTAGACATATAAAGTCTCTTAATTAATAAAAAAACCTAGAATCTCTTTTCTTTACAATTTTGCCCTTGCTTAGTGAAAATTCATAAAGTAGACATAGTCTAACTTTAGAATTATAATTGATTAATTAAAATCAATTAACTGAGTCTTACAAGCAGTATGGTCTCAACTAGTATGGGGACCATGGGCCTATATTAACCGAGCTTCCAATAAGTCGAACCGAATTTACCAAGTAAATTCCCTAACTTATTAATTCCTTATTGAATCCACACTTAGAACTTGGAATTGCACTCTCAGTCATATAGAACGTTCTATATGTTCCACGATATAGATACGGTATTAGTTATCCATTGTTATAATCCTAATTTGATCAATGACCCTCTAATAGATGATCTACATTGAATAGGAACTAAGTTACCGTTACACCTTCAATGTATTTTATCCTTAAAACACTTAGCTCCGTATAAATGATATTTCAGCGAAGTGAAATGAGATCTCCACCATTTATCTCTGTTTAGCCAAGCTCGAAGGATATCATCGTTTCACTTCTAAATTCCTATAGAAGTTATAGACTCCATATTTATGGTAGCGCTCCCACTCAATTATACCATCATGTTCCCAAAATGTACGTATCACCCTGACCCAAAAGTAGGCTTAACTAACAAATCAAAGAACATGTATAGTACTCTTGAGATCGAACCTAATCATATAAGGATTAAGATCATTTGATCTAGGATCAATGGGTGATATTGAATTGAATAGATATTACGGTAAATTTTAATAAATCTAATCAAAGTTCAATATCGGTCCCTTCCGATGTATACTCCATACATCCGATACTGGTAAACTTTGCCAATGTCCTGGAAAGGACATAACACTTATCCAAGGTGTAAGAATACCTATCGCTGATTATCATGTCAGTCTAAATCCAGTGAACTGACAAATCAGGGAATAAACTTTCGAACATATAATTAAGATTATATTCCACTGTGCTGACAACACGATAATCATTAACAAATTCATATGTTGTGGACTTAAATAGAATTCATACATTATATACATATAATCATGAAATAAATCATGTGAACCATGCAACATAAAATGTTATTTCTGATCTTTATTAATAAGTAAAACTGATTATATTGAAATGGGTTTTATTTAGGGTACAAAACCCAACCAACTCCCACTTGCACTAATATAAAACAAAATGTGCATTTCAAATAATCTCAACACCTTGATATACAAATCAAGTGTAGTAGTAGTATACTCGTCGTAATAGGATATGACAGGTTGAATTAACCACAACCTTTTCTCCACCATTACTCTTCCTTAATCACAAAATCCTTGATAATGTGAAATTCCTCTCTATATGTCTACTCTCTTGGGATACTGGATTCTATACTTTTGACAACTACTTTTTGGTTAATCAGGAAATAACACTAATAGTTAAGACAAGTTGGAATGGTGCCACAAATGTATAGAACTTTCCTTAGACTGAATAAGTACCTTTCCTGCAACTTTAACATTCAGTCTCTCTCTGGTAGACTTAGAGACTTCAGATAGGTTTTTACACTTCTCCAAAATCACTATTCCACCCCCAGAGTAATCACCATCTTATCAGCAGACTTTCTAGCACAAAGGCAAGTCTCGAAATCTGATGTGGTGTAGTCTAAGAGTTTTAAACACACCCTTATGACTAACATATAGTTCCTCTTCTTAATCTTAAGATTTACTTGATTGTCTTCCAATGTTCCTCTCCTAGATTAATCTGATACTTACTCATTACTCCCACTCAACAGCAGGTGTCTGGTCTAAGGCATACTAAAGCATATCTGAGACCTCTCACTTTTGATTTAAGAAATTCTTTCATGGCTTTATTTTTTCTGGAATAGTTGAGACTTTTCCTTAGATAAATAAAATCTATGTCTAGAAGTCGAGAAGCTTCTATAGATTGCCATTAAAAAGAAAATAAGTAAGTTGCCTGCACTCGAGTAAGTAATTACCAGGTATACCATAAGCCATAGGTTTAGATAAACTCAAACTTATAATACTAGGAACAGGAAGTTTTGTTAATTACATTGAATAGACTTATTAACGAAAATTTCCTTTTATGTCATTGTAATAGAAAACTTTAGGTTACTCCATGGGAATGGATCAAACCATCGTTTTATTGGCTTTTCTTCTTAGTTTCTTATCTTGACAATCCATTACTTGTTTAAACTCATAATGGATTTTAATCACTAGTGTCTTCCAAGTCATAAGAAGGTGAGTTCCTAGAAACTCTCCCACTACAACAAGGTACCGTGAATTATGTCTAAGAAAATTAAATGGTATTCACCTCTTTGGTTGTGTCAAGACAACAGAGGCAGTGGGATCATCATGTAAAGATGATAGAACACTTTTGGAATCAAGAAAAATTATCTCCTTTATTTGCTACTTTATTTTTCAGACTTAGTCATTTTCTTAGAAAATTAGTATTTGTTTAAACAAACACTTTCTTATCTATTGATTATGGGATGTTCCACCCCTAATCACTTAGAATAGCTAACAAACATGCAAACTAGGGTTAACAGTTCTAGCTTTTCTTAAGATTTTGATTAGGTCATCCATGAATCTAGTAATGATTTACGTTAAGTATACAACCATTGCATCATTCTGAAATTATATATATTACCTTAGAAGGATGTAGGCAACAACTAGTAACTAATCATCAATGCAAATCGAATTTCTGGGGAGGTAAGTTTTGATATAATTCAAAAAATCAATTTAATGATCTTTGAACTGCATATCTACTAACTATTTCTCTACCCCTATCAGTTCGCAAGATCTTTGACCACTTACCTTGATGGTTTTTCACCATTGCAAGAAATTCATGAAAATTTTCAAATATTTCAAATTTCTTTTGCATAAGGTAAAATCTAGAGTAATTGTTTTAAGAATACAAAGAAAACTCATATCTACCCCTGAATGTACATCCATCTGCGAATGAGATGAACTTACTTTCAGTGGATGTAGCCATGTTAATTCTTGGCAGAGAATGATCTTGTCAAAACCACTATGAACAAGATACAAATGCCATAGATTTATAAAATATGGTTGTGTCTTTTGATGACTTAGGTTTAGTTACATCAAAGAGTTCTTAGAATAGTGCAAGTGGATTCTGGTCATAGAATACTAAACTCATACAGTTTGAATCCATTGAAAGAAAATGGTTATTAAACACTTGTGAAAGTGTAACTGTATAATGAGTAATTCTTTCTCGGACCACCACTACTAATTTAACTCTATGATTGATTTGCCCATACAAGTAGGAGATTTTTAAGATAGAGGATTTATATCATTTTGGGATAGAATTTTGGGAATATAATCATATGCGTCATTTAATTTCTTAAGAGAAAATATAGAATGACATGAAATGATTTATAGACCATTTATCCAATGATATGTTATTGAGCTAATTCGAAATGAATAAGCTAAGAGGAATTAGGATAATTTCGTTTTAAATAAGAATCCAACGATGCTCCGATTAGCAAGAGTCAAAGTAATCTTATTTATACAATCTTCTTGTTTCATATTGTAAATACTAGTCTAAGGTGTCATCAATTGATGAACAGCTAGATGTTGCATTTTCAATATTTATCTTTCGAGATCTAACACTATTATGTTTGTCTAATGGTGAAAATCCATTAGGGATTTATCTCATTAGAACAACAAACTAAGTTTAACCAACAATGAAGATTCGAAATTAAACTACAATTTAATAACAGAAAATAACATGGTTCAATATAAATTCATACACAATTCAGAAATTATTAAACATATAGCAAGTAGGAATGACAAGTGAAAATACTAAAACATACAATCCTAAATAATTTCCAAGGTCTTCAAAAAACTGATATCAGTGTCCCGTTTAGGTGAGAGTCAGTGATACCATCCATTGAATAGAGTTGTCAGCTCATCTAAAATGATAAACATTCTAGCAACCTTTTATTCGATCAAGATTGGAATCCGCGTTGTCCCGTTTAGGCGAGAGTCAAGGCTATTCTATCTTATGAGCTTCCACCATTGTTTCATACTCTTGCAAGTCTTATACAGTCGCCACCATTAGGGTGATCAATACTATATAAAAAACTTACAAGAATACTTATCTTTCGAGATTAAACGGCGCTAATTTGCTAATGAACGTTCCTCCATTAGGGAGGATTACTCACTAAAACAATAGCTATGTAAAACCAACTTCGAATATCCTAATAATAAAGCTCATTATTTAAAGTGTATTTTCTTCTAATATTTATTTTAATCAATTTATTTTAAATTTATATTTATTTAATTAAAATTTCCAATTTAGAATGAAAAATTCTAAATATAAATTTTAATTTAATATTTATAAATTATACTTAGATGGATATGAAAATAACATAAATTATTTCCATCTTAGTAATAATTTCCAATAAATATTAAAAAAATATTCAATTTAAGTTGTTTCAAAATTAATTTAAATTAATTTACAACTCAAATTTAATTTTCTATAAATATATATTGCATTTCGAAAAATTGAAGTATATATAAGAATACAATTTTCGAAAATGCTTGTTAAAATAAAATAAAAATAAATCCTGGAAAAAATTATTCTAATTTTATGTTGGCCCAAAATTAATTAATAAAATTAATTTACAACAAAAGTATAATTTTCTTATTTAATTAAATATTAAAGAAAAATTTCAAATATTTAAGTATCATGATGAATATCAACTTAAATATTAATTTTCTATTTAATTAAATATCACTAGAAAAATACTTCAAACAAAACAGATAATAACTACCTAGACTTTCATTGACTAATTAATTCAATTTCTAATTATAATATATTTTAGTTCATTTATTTTAATTAATCATTAAATGAAAAAATTATTGACTTAAGTTGGTCCCAAATTAAAATAATTTTCAACTTTAATATATTTTCATATAAAATTCGAAATTTCTGCATTAAAGAAATGCAATTTCTAAAATGTGGGAAAAAGATTAATAAAATAAATTAAAATATATTTTTGAAAATTATTCAGATTTAAGTTATTCTGAAATAATATTCCAAACTTAAGATAATTTTCAACTTTAATTAAATAACATGAAAATATCAATAAATAAGTATCATGATGAAAATCAACTTAGATATTGAAATTTTCAATTTAATTAAATGTATTAAATTCAAGAAATAAATAATTAAGTATAGTGGAAACTTAATTATTAATTCTAGTTTAATAGTAGGAAAATATACTAAACTTAGATTATACCAAAATTAATTATTAAACAATTAATTTCACAATCAATGATATTTTCTTAATTAAATATTAGAAAATAATTAGTACTAGAAATAACTATCTAGAATATATATCATTAACTAAGTGTTTTTCTAAAATTAACTATAAAATATTAAAATGAAAAATAAATTTCATATATTTTAAAATTTAATTATGTTGCTAATTCAATTTTAATTAGGTTAGAGTAATATAATTAACCTAATACAATTATTTAAATAAGGCAAATGGGTCTTCACAATTGGGGTAGTTCATGTGAGGGGGAGCTGGGTTCAGTATGTCGTACCCACTTCTATTGGCCCCCAACTCTCACACAAGGCCCAAAAGAGAGGAATTTAACCTTTAAATAAACAATTGTTATTCATTGAATAAGCCCAAATCTAATTGGGCCTAAATAAAATTACTTATGTCAAATTTTATTTTAGCAACATAGTCCATTTACTTAGTAAAACTTAAATGGGATTCCTATATGCATCTAAGCCCAATAGCAAACATATAGGCTCACACAGGTCAAATGATTTGGATGGGCCCTATCATGTTACTAGGTTTACACAGTTGAAAGAAGTACAAAATTTACCTGTTACAAATTATTTATAAGATCTATTGACAATTGGACTATGATTAAAATCAGATCATTGAATCTGTCGACAAGTTAATCATAGCAATTTAGATCAAATAAATAATAGGTTTGTTAAAAAATTTGAATAAACAATATAAAATTAAACAAACATTGTCCATGTAACAGATGTGAAATAAGATATTAATATAATTAAATTATTATTCTTAAACTAACCAACTAAATTTTGCAAAATTTAGGGTTGTTAAAAACAAACCTCAAAAATCTCAAAAATTAGAAACTAATTTTAAAATATCTAGGTTTATTTGAATCAAATTAAATTAAATATCAAATAAGATCAATGATTTGAAAGAAAGAATCTTCAATATCACTTTCAAATCTTATAATTTAATTAAAATAAACCAATTTTAAAATAGATTTGGTTAGATAATTATTGTTTTAGGAATAAAATAATAAATAAATAATAATTGACATAATTATATGTCAAAATATCTCAAATTAAGCAATATTCTAATTTCTACAAAAATACCTAAGTTATTTAAATATTTAAGATATGATTTATAAATTTCCAATAAGAAAAAAAATGATATATATAGAAAAATATCATTTTTAAACTTATAATTTATAAATAATTAAATATTTAAGAAAATAACAAACTTTTGAATTTTGAAAATATTATGGTAAGTGTATCTATAAAAAAATATCTATGTTAATTTCAAATTTATTAATTATTTAATTTGTCATATAAGATAATTTTAATATAATATTTTAAATAAAAAGACAAAGTTATCTTTTAATTTAAAAAATGTTAAATATCAAAATATCTAATCTTATAATTAAATAATATTTAAATATTAAACAAGTTAACAAATTTTAAATCTTAGCATAATTGGAAATATTTCAAATTGGAAAAATCTAAAATTGGAAAAATAAAATTTTGGGAAACAATCCCATAAAAAATCAGATTTTTTTTTTGGGGAAAAATCACAAAAAGCGCAATTTTGGGTGTTGAGAAAAAACAATGCCAATTTTCTAATTTAACCATTTAAATGCCAATTCTAATTATTTAATAACTAAAAATTAATTATTAAATAATATTGTCATTTAATATATTTATTAATTTAGACATGTAAAGTCTCTTAATTAATAAATAAACCTAGAATCTATTTTCTTTATAATTTTTCCCTTGCTTAGTGAAAATTCATAAAGTAGACATAGTCTAACTTTAGAATTATAATTGATTAATTAAAATCAATTAACTGAGTCTTACAAGGAGTATGATCTCAACTAGTATGGGGACCATGGGCCTATATTAACCGAGCTTCTAATAAGTCGAACCGAATTTACCAAGTAAATTCCCTAACTTATTAATTCCTTATTGAACCCACACTTAGAACTTGAAATTGCACTCTCAGTCATACAGAACGTTCTATATGTTCCACGATATAGATACGCTATTAGTTTTCCATTGTTATAATCCTAATTTGATCAATGACCCTCTAATAGATGATCTACATTGAATAGGAACTAAGTTACCGTTACACCTTCAATGTATTTTATCCTTAAAACACTTAGTTCCGTATAAATGATATTTCAGCGAAGTGAAATGAGATCTCCGCCATTTACCTCTGTTTAGCCAAGCTCGAAGGATATCATTGTCTCACTTCTAAATTCCTATAGAAGTTATAGACTCCATATTTATGGTAGCGCTCCCACTCAATTATACTATCATGTTTCCAAAATGTACGTATCACCCTGACCCAAAAGTAGGCTTAACTAACAAATCAAAGAACATGTATAGTACTCTTGAGATCGAACCTAATCATATCAGGATTAAGATCATTTGATCTAGGATCAACGGGTGATATTGAATTGAATAGATATTACGGTAAATTTTAATACATTTAATCAAAGTTCAATATCGGTCCCTTCCGATGTATAGTCCATACATCCGATACTGGTAAACTTTGCCAATGTCCTGGAAAGGACATAACACTTATCCAAGGTGTAAGAATACCTATCGCTGATTATCATGTCAGTCTAAATCCAGTGAACTGACAAATAAAGGAATAAACTTTCGAACATATAATTAAGATTATATTCCACTGTGCTGACAACACTATAATCATTAACAAATTCATATGTTCTAGACTTAAATAGAATTCATACATTATATACATATAATCATGTGAACCATGCAATATAAAATGTTATTTCTGATCTTTATTAATAAGTAAATCTGATTATATTGAAATGGATTTTATTTAGGGCACAAAACCCAACAGAAGGAGGAGAAGTATACGTGCTTCTGTTGGAAATTATTTTACCAGGATCTAGATTTACTAACAAGTATGTTGGATTAACAACCTAATATGAATTCTAAAACAATGAAAATAAACACATATAAAGTTAGAAAACCTTACAGTGGGTGCAGCGGAATAATATGACTCCTTCCGTTCAGATCTCTAGCCCTTGATTCCTTTCTGTAGCAGAGCATCACCAAGATCTGAACCTGGATCTTCTTTTCTCATTCTTTGATGCAGAAATTCCATAGTCTTACATACTATGATTGAGATACCACTTGATGTGTGTGGGCACTACTCATTCACTCAAAGTTTCAAAATTTAGAGAGAAGAAAAGAGAGAGAGGCGTGTGAGGCTTTTTCTGAGAGAAACAAAGTGATCAAAGATGTGTCTGTTAGTTTCCTCAAGCCAACACTTTCTATTTATAGAAAACCCTCTAGGTTTAGGTTAGAATTGTATGGCATTAAAATAATGGAAACTACAAATGGTATTTCTCATGCATAGGGCCGGCCATACAAAGGGTATTGGGCCTCACTTTGCAACTTTCCCATTTTGTTATTTTCCATTCCCATTTTCTCAAAAATGCCAATTTTCCAATTTAACCTTTTAAATGCCAATTCTAATTATTTAATAACTTGGAAATAATTATTAAATAATATTGTCATTTAATATATTTATTAATTTAGACATATAAAGTCTCTTAATCAATAAATAAACCTAAAATCTCTTTTCTTTACAATTTCGCCATTGCTTAGTGAAAATTCATAAAGTAGACATAGTCTAACTTTTAGAATTTTAATTGATTAATTAAAATCAATTAACTGAGTCTTACAAGCGGTATGGTCTCAACTAGTATGGGGACCATGGGTCTATATAACCGAGCTTCCAATAAGTCGAACCGAATTTACCAAGTAAATTCCCTAACTTATTAATTCCTCATTGAATCCACACTTAGAACTTGGAATTGCACTCTCAGTTATATAAAAACGCTCTATATGTTCCACGATATAGACACGTCATTAGTTATCCATTGTTATAACCCTAATGTGATCAATGATCCTCTATAAAGATGATTTACACTGTAAAGGGATTAAATTACCGTAACACCCTACAATGTATTTTATCCTTAAAACACTTAACCCTGTATAAATGATATTTCACCTAAGTGAAATGAGATCTCCACTATTTATCTTCGTTTGGTTAAGCTCGAAGGAAATCATCCTTTACTTCTATTTGCCAAATAGAAGCTATAGATTCCATATTTATGTTAGCGCTCCCACTCAATTGCATTACCGTGTTCCCAAAATGTACGTATCACCCTGACACAAAACTAGGCTTAACTAACAAATCAAAGAACACGAGTAACACTCTTGAGATTGAGCCTAACCATATCAGGATTGAGATCATTTGATCTAGGATCAACATGTGATATTGAATTGAATAGATATTACGGTAAGTTTTAACATATCTAATCAAAGTTCAATATCGGTCCCTTCCGATGTATACTCCATACATCCGATATTGGTAAACTTTGCCAATGTCCTGGAAAGGACATAACACTTTTCCAAGGTGTAAGAATACCTATCGCTGATTATACCATGTCAGTCTAAATCCAGTGTTTTGACAAATCAGGGAATAAACTTTTGAACATATAATAAAGATTATATTCCACTGTGCTGACAACACTATAATCTTTAACAAACCCATATGTTCTGGACTTAAAAGGAATTCATACATTATATACATAGAATCATGAAATAAATCATGTGAACCATGCAACATAAAATGTTATTTCTGATCTTTATTAATAAGTAAATCTGATTATATGAAATGAGTTTTATTTAGGGCATAAAACCCAACAAACTCCCACTTGCACTAATATAAAACAAAAAGTGCATTTCAAATAATCATTAACACCTTGATATACCAATCAAGTGTAATAGTAGTATACTCCTCGTAATAGGATCTGACAGGTTGAATTAAACACAACCTCTTCTCCACCATTACTCTTCCTTAATCACAAAATCCTTGATAATGTGAAATTCCTCTCTATATGTCTACTTTCTTGGGATACTGGATTCTATACTTTTGGGCAACTACTCTTTGGTTATTCAGGAAGTAACCCTAGTAGTTAAGGCAAGTTGGAACAGTGCCACAAATGTATAGAACTTTCTTTAGACTGAATAAGTATCTTTCCTGCAACTTTTAACATTCAGTCTCTTTCTGGTAGACCAAGTGATTTCAGATAGGTTTTTACACTTCTCCAAAATCGCTACTCCACCCCCAAAGTAATCACCATCTCATCAGCTGACTTTCTAGCACACAGGCAAGTCTCGAAATCTGATGTGGCGTAGTCTAAGAGTTTCAAAACCACCCTTATTGACTAACATATAGTTCCTCTTCTTAATCTTAAAATTTACTTGATTGTCTTCCAATGTTCTTCTCCTGGATTAATCTGATACTTACTCATTACTCCCACTCAACAGCAGGTGTCTGGTCTAAGGCATACAAAAGCATATCTAAGACCTCTCACTGTTGATTCACGAAATTCTTCCATGGATTTATCTTCTCTGGAATAGTTGAAACTTTTCCTTAGATAAATAAAATCTATGCCTAGAAGTTGTGAAGCTTCTATAGATTGCCATTGGAAAGAAAATGCTCTAGCATCTTATGCTTGCATTAGAGTAAGTAATTACCAGGTATACCACAAGCCATAGGTTTAGATAAACTCAAACCTACAATACTAGGAACAGGAAGTTTTGTTAAGTCCATTGAATAGACTTATTAACAAAAATTTCCTTTCATGTCCTTGTAATAGAAAACTTTAGGTTACTCCATGTGAATGGATCAAACCATAGTTCTCTTGGCTTTCTTCTTAGTTTCTTATCTTGACAATCCATTACTTGTTTAAACTCACAATGGATTTTAATCCCTAGTGTCTTCCAAGTCATGAGAAGGTGAGTTCCTAGAAATTCTCCCACTACAACAAGGTACCGTGAACTATGTCTAAGAAAACTAAATGGTATTGACCTCTTCAGTTGTGTTAAGACAACAGAGGCAGTGGGATCACCTTGTAAAATAAGATGATAGAACACTTTTGGAATCAAGAAAAAATATCTCCTTTATTTGCTACTTTATTTTCAGACTTAGTCATTTTCTTAGAAAAAGTGGTATTTGTTTAAACAAACACTTTCTTATCTAATGACTATGGGATGCTCCACCCCTAATCACTTAGAATAGCTAACAAACATGCAAACCAAGGTTAACAGTTCTAGCTTTTCTTAAGATTTTGATTAGGTCATCCATGAATCTAGTAATGATTTACATTAAGTATACACCCATTGCATCATTCTGAAATTACCATATAAGGATTTAGGCAACAACTAGTAACTAATCATCAATATGCAACTCGAATTTCTGGGGAGGTAAGTTTGGATATAATTCAAAATCAAATTAATGATCTTTGAACTGCATATCTACTAAGTTTTTCTCCACCCTTATCAGTTCGCAAGATCTTTAACCACTAACCTTCACCACTGCTAGAAATTCATGAAATTTTTGAAACATTTCAAATTTCTTTTGCGTAAGGTAAAATCTAGAGTGATCGTTTTAAGAATACAACGAAAACTCATATCCACCCCTGAATGTACATCCATCTACGAATGAGATGAAATTACTTTCAGTGGATATAGGCATATTAACTCTTTGCAGAGAATGATCTTGTCAAAACCACTATGAACAAGATACAAATGCCATAGATTTATAAAATATGTGGTTGTATCTTTTGATGACTTACTTTAGTTACATCAAAGAGTTCTTAGAATAGTGCAAGTGGATTCTGGTCACAGAATACTAAACTCATACAGTTTGAATCCATTGAAAGAAAATGGTTATTAAACACATGTGAAAGTGTAACTGTATAATTAGTAATTCTTTCTTGGACCACCACTACTAATCTAACTCTATGATTTGCCTATACAAGTAGGAGATATCTAAGATTGAGGATTTATATCATTTTGGGATAGAATTCCGGGAATATAATCATATGCATCATCTAATTTCTTAAGAGAAAATAAGACTTGATATGATTTATAGACCATTCATCCAATGATATGTCATTAAGGTAATTCAAAATGAATAAGCTAAGAGGAATTAGGATAATTTCGTTATAAATAAGAATCCAAAGATGCTCCGATTAGCGAGAGTCAAAGTAATCTTATTTATACAATCTTCTTGTTTCATATTGTAAATACTAATCTAAGGTGTCATCAATTGATGAACAGCTAGATGTTGCATATACAATATTTATCTTTCGAGATCTAACACTATTATGTTAGTCTAATGGTGAAAATCCATTAGGGATTTATCTCATGAGAAAAAACAAGCTAAGTTAGACCAACAATGAAGATTCGAAATTAAACTACAATTTAATAACAGAAAATAACATGGTTCAATACAAATTCATACACAATTCAGAAATGATCAAGCACATAGCAAGTAGGAATGACAAGTGAAAATACTAAAGCATACAATCCTAAATAATTTCTAAGGTTTTCAACAAACTGATATTAGTGTCCCGTTTAGGCGAGAGTCAAAGCTACCATTCATTGAATAGAGTTGTCAGCTCATCTAAAATGATCAACATTCTAGCAACCTTTTATTCGATCAAGATTGGAATCCGCGTTCACCCGTTTAGGCGAGAGTCAAGGCTATTCTATCTTATGAGCTTCCACCATTGTTTCATATTCTTGCAAGTCTTATACAGTTGCCACCATTAGGGTGAGTATAAACCATATAAAAAACTTACAAGATTACTTATCTTTCGAGATTAAACGGTGCTAACTTGCTAATGAACGTTCCTCCATTAGGGAGGATTACTCAGTAAAACAATAGCTATGTAAAACCAACAATGAAGATCGAATATCCTTATAATAAAGCTCATTATTTTAATGAAGGTCGTATTTTCTCCTAATATTTATTTTAATCAATTTATTTTAAATATATATTTAATTAAAATTTCCAATTTAGAATGAAAAATTCCAAATATAAATTTTAATTTAATATTTATAAATTATACTTAGATGGATAAAAAATAACGTGAATTATTTCCATCTTAGTAATAATTTCCATAAATATTTAGAAAATTATTCAATTTAAGTTGTTTCAAAATTAATTTAAATTAATTTACAACTCAAATTTAATTTTCTATAAATATATATTGCATTTCGAAAATGCTTTAAAATAAAATAAAATAAATCCTAGAAAATTACTCTAATTTTATGTTGGCCCAAACAGATAATATACACTAGAAAAATACTTCAAGCAAAACAGATAATATCTATCTAGACTTTCATAGACTAATTAATCCAATTTCTAATTATATTATATTTTAGTTCATTTATTTTAATTAACCATTAAATGAAAAATTCATTGATTTAAGTTGGTCCAAAATTAAATAAATAATTTTCAACTTTAATCTATTTTTCAAATAAAATTCGAAATTTCTGCATTAAAGAAATGCAATTTCAAAATTTTGGGAAATGATTAATAAAATAAAATAAAATATATTTTGAAAATTATTCAAACTTAAGTTATTCTGAAATAAGATTCCAAACTTAAAATAATTTTCAACTTTAATTAAATAACATGAAAATAACAATATTAAAGTATCATGATGAAAATCAACTTAGATATTGAAATTTTTAATTTAATTAAATGTATTAAATTCAAGAAACAAATAATTAAGTATAGAAGAAACTTAATTATTAATTCTAGTTTAATACTAGGAAAATATTTTAAACTTAGATTGTACCAAAATTAATTATGAGATAATTAATTTCACAATCAATGATATTTTCCTATTTAATATTAGAAATAATAACTAGTACTAGAAATAACTATCTAGAATATATCATTGACTAAGTGTTTTTCTAAAATTAACTTTAAAATATTACATGAAAAATAAATTTCATATATTTTAAAAGTTAATTATGTTGCTAATTCAATTTTAATTAGGTTAGACTAATATAATTAACCTAATACAATTATTTAAATAAGGTAAATGAGCCTTCACAATTGGGGTAGTTCATGACAGGGGGAGCTGGGTTCAGTATGTCGTACCCACTTCTATGGCCCCCAACTCTCACACAAGGCCCAAAAGAGAGGAATTTAACCTTAAAATAAACAATTGTTATTCATTGAATAAGCCCAAATCTAATTGGACCTAAATAAATTTCCCTATGTCAAAATTTATTTTAGCAACCTAGTCCATTTACTTAGTAAAAACTTAAATGGGCTTCCTATATGCATCTAAGCCCAAAAGCAAACATATAGGCTCACACAGGTCAAATGATTTGGATGGACCCTATCATGTTACTAGGTTTACACAGATGAAAGAAGTACAAAATTTACCTGTTACAAATTATTTATAAGATCTATCGTCAATTGGACTATGATTAAAATAAGATCATAGGATTTGTCAACAAGTTAATCATAGCAATTTAGATCAGATAAATAATGGGTTTGTTAAAAAGTTTTGAATAAACAATATAAATAAACAAACATTGTCCATGTAACAGATGTTAAATAAGATATTAATATAATTAAATTATTATTCTTAAACTAACCAAATAAAAGAAACTAATTTTAAAATATCTAGGTTTATTTGAATCAAATTAAATTAAATATCTAATAAGATCAATGATTTGAAAGGAAAGAATCTTCAATATCACTTTCAGATCTTATAATTTAATAAAATAAACCAATTTTAAAATAAATTTGGTTAGATAATTATTATTTTAGGAATAAAATAATAAAGGAATAATAATTACCATAATTATATGTCAAAATATCTCAAATTAAGCAATATTCAAATCTCTACAAAAATATCTATGTTATTTAAATATTTAAGATATGATTTATAAATTTCTAATAAGGAAAAAATGATATATATAGAAAAAATATTATTTTTAAACTTATAGTTTATAAATAATTTAAATATTTAACAAAATAACAAATTTTGAATTTGAACAACATTATGGTAAGTATATCTATAAAAATATCTATGTTAATTTCAAATTTATTAATTATTTAATTTGCCATATAAGATAATTTTAATATAATATTTCAAATAAAAAGACAAAGTTATCTTTTAATTTAAAATATCTTAAATATCAAAATATCCAATCTTATAATTAAATAATAAATAAATATTAAAGAAGTTAACAAATTTTTAAATCTCACCATAATAGGAAATATTTAAAAATTAGAAACATTCCAAAATAGAAATATTTAAAAAATTGGAAAAATTCCAAATTGAAAATATTTAAAATTGGAAACATTTCAATTTAGAAATATTTAAAATTGGAAAAATAAATTTTGGGAAACAATCCCATGAAAAAATTGGATTTTTGGGAAAAAAACTCCAAAAATCGCAATTTTTGGGAAACTGCCACTAGGGCTGCATGTGCAGCCCAGATAGGCTGCAAAAAGGGCCTTACGCACGCGGATGAGGGGAATTGCAGCCCCATCTGTCGAGAAAACTCGGCGGGCTGCAGGGTTCCCAGGCGAGACGCACGGGTGTGCTCCTGGGTGATTGACCGAGGTACGCGCGCGGATGGGAGGTTGTCCGAAGCACCTGGTGCACGTGTGCACCTAGCTTCGACAGCCATCATTCCCGATTTTCCAAAATTCATAACTTTTCCAATTTTTATCGGAATCAAGTTCCGTAAAAACGAAAAATTGCTCAATTTTCCACAAGGAATCCAAATAAAATATTTTTTTTTAAAATTGAAAAAATATTTTTCATGGAAAACGAAACTGTACAACATCAACATTCATCAACTAACACATAAACCAACATGAAACCATCCAAATCAATATAGAAACATGCAACCATTGTTTTAATTCATATTACATGAAAGTAAATCATTACCATGGCTCTGGTGCCAGTTGTTGGAAATTATTTTACCAGGATTTAGATATACTAAAAAGTATGTTAGATTAACAACCTAATATGAATTCTAAAACAATGAAAATAAACACATATAAATTTAGAAAACCTTACAGTGGGTGCAGCGGAATAATATGACTCCTTCCGTTCAGATCTCTAGCCCTTGATTCCTTTCTGTAGCAGAGCATCACCAAGATCTGAACCTGGATCTTCTTTTCTCCTTCTTTGATGCAGAAATTCCATAGTCTTACATACTATGATTGAGATACCATTTGATGTGTGTGGGCACTACTCATTCACTCAAAGTTTCGAAATTTAGAGAGAAGAAAAGAGAGAGAGGCGTGTGAGGCTTTTTCTGAGAGAAACAAAGGGATCAAAGTTGTGTGTGTTAGTTTCCTCAAGCCAACAATTTCTATTTATAGAAAACCCTGTAGGTTTAGGTTAGAATTGTATGGCATTAAAATAATGGAAACTGCAAATGGTATTTCTCATGCATAGGGCCGGCCATACAAAGGGTATTGGGCCTCACTTTGCAACTTTCCCATTTTGTTATTTTTCATTCCCATTTTCTTAAAAATGCCAATTTTCCAATTTAACCTTTTAAATGCCAATTCTAATTATTTAATAATTTGGAAATAATTATTAAATAATATTGTCATTTAATATATTTATTAATTTATACATATAAAGTCTCTTAATCAATAAATAAACCTAAAATCTCTTTTCTTTACAATTTCGCCCTTGCTTAGTGAAAATTCATAAAGTAGACATAGTCTAACTTTTAGAATTTTAATTGATTAATTAAAATCAATTAACTGAGTCTTACAAGCGGTATGGTCTCAACTAGTATGGGGACCATGGGTCTATATAACCGAGCTTCCAATAAGTCGAACCGAATTTACCAAGTAAATTCCCTAACTTATTAATTCCTCATTGAATCCACACTTAGAACTTGGAATTGCACTCTCAGTCATATAGAAACGCTCTATATGTTCCACGATATAGACACGTCATTAGTTATCCATTGTTATAACCCTAATGTGATCAATGATCCTCTATATAGATGATTTACACTATAAAGGGATTAAATTACCGTAACACCCTACAATGTATTTTATCCTTAAAACACTTAACCCTGTATAAATGATATTTCACCTAAGTGAAATGAGATCTCCACCATTTATCTTCGTTTGGTTAAGCTCGAAGGAAATCATCCTTTACTTCTATTTGCCAAATAGAAGCTATAGATTCCATATTTATGTTAGCGCTCCCACTCAATTGCATTACCGTGTTCCCAAAATGTACGTATCACCCTGACACAAAACTAGGCTTAACTAACAAATCAAAGAACACGAGTAACACTCTTGAGATTGAGCCTAACCATATCAGGATTGAGATCATTTGATCTAGGATCAACAGGTGATATTGAATTGAATAGATATTACGGTAAGTTTTAACATATCTAATCAAAGTTCAATATCGGTCCCTTCCGATGTATACTCCATACATCCGATACTGGTAAACTTTGCCAATGTCCTGGAAAGGACATAACACTTTTCCAAGGTGTAAGAATACCTATCACTGATTATACCATGTCAGTCTAAATCCAGTGTTTTGACAAATCAGGGAATAAACTTTTGAACATATAATAAAGATTATATTCCACTGTGCTGACAACACTATAATCTTTAACAAACTCATATGTTCTGGACTTAAAAGGAATTCATACATTATATACATATAATCATGAAATAAATCATGTGAACCATGCAACATAAAATGTTATTTATGATCTTTATTAATAAGTAAATCTGATTATATGAAATGAGTTTTATTTAGGGCATAAAACCCAACAGCTTCACCCTCTTAACAAAAACTCATGAAACAATTAACATGGCCACCAAAGTTGTTTTCTGTACAAGAAGCCTCCTCCCATCAAGAAGGGCTTTAGTAAGAGGGGCATATCTAAGTTCTGCCAATTTCATAATGATTTCGGCCATGATACAAAAAAGTGTGCATTTGAAAAGATAGATTGAATTCCTGATTAGGAAAAAAATTCTTCATCTACGTTGTTATGTGCAAAATGACCTAGATCAGACACTAGCTGTCCAAAACAAAGACCCAATGCCACCACCAGTGGCGGGCCACCTAAGGGTCATAATTGGCAGACCACATATATCAGGCAAAACAAGCAAAACCATGGAATGTTATGCTCAGACCCCCCTTCATGAACAAAAAAGTGACATCCTTGACGTGGAAGAAAGAGATTCCAAGCATCTTAAGCTTAGAGAGCCTGCCATATCCTTCAGAGAAGGAGATGCTGCCCAGGTTAGGTTCCCTCATAATAACCCCTGGTCATAATTGCACAAATAAGGAACATGACGGTGGCTTGGTGCACGATTGACAATGGAGCCTCTTCTAATATTCTTTTCAAATCAACTTATGAAAAGATGGGCCTTCAATTAACAGATCTAACACCCTATACACAACTAATGTATGCCTTCTTCGGCCAAGGCCTTGCACCCTTGGGATACATCCGACTACCTCTAATAGTTGGAGAAAGTCCCATAACAAGGACATTAATGACTTAGTTTGAAGTAATCGATGTGCCATCAGCCTTCAATGCAATGATAGGCCAGACAGCCTTGTACGCCTGAAGGCAGTAGCGTCAATTTACCACATATGCCTAAAGTTTCCAACAAGGCATGGGATGGGATGCTTAAGGGGAGATCAATAATCTACCTGACACTACTATAACTTGGCTTTGTTCAAAGCCAAGAAAGAAAATATTCTTGCTAAGAGCTTTGACCAAGAGCCAGGCAAAGGGCAATGAAGCTCAGCCCAAAGCGGGGAGGCAGACTAGGGGATCTTCCAGAAAAGTTTAGATCGGTAGAGGAGTTAGAAGAAGTGGAGATCAACCTCACCCTTCTGACTAGAAACTTAAAGATTGGAAATGGTGTAGCGCTAGAAATAAAATCACTTTAGATAAAAAATTTAAAAGCGAACCTCGACGCCTTTGTGTGGTCACATGAAGACATGGTGGGAATAAACCCATCTGTAATGACTCATACCCTGAATATAGATCCAAACTTCTCACATGTATAATAGAAAATGAGGTTATTGGATAAAGAGTGAGCACAAGCTCTGAAAGACAATGTCAAAAGGCCGAGTCCCAACAACTTTATCATTGAAGCTTTCTATCCAGTCT
Source organism: Cannabis sativa (assembly GCF_029168945.1). Classification (NCBI taxonomy): domain Eukaryota; kingdom Viridiplantae; phylum Streptophyta; class Magnoliopsida; order Rosales; family Cannabaceae; genus Cannabis; species Cannabis sativa. The sequence goes on from NC_083605.1 coordinate 30,486,478, forward strand.
GGGTATCCAATCCTGTCTTGGTGCCCAAACCAAACAACAAGTGGAGAGTATGCATAGATTTTACTAACTTGAATAAGGCATGTCCAAAAGACTGCTTCCTACTTCTAAGGATCGACTAGCTAGTAGATGCTACAGCTGGTTATGAGACCTAAGCTTCATGGATGCCTATTCAGGTTACAATCAAATCAGAATGCACCCACCAGACCAAGAGATTACAAGTTATATGACAGACTTGGGCCTGTACTGATATAAAGTCATGCCTTTCGGGCTGAAAAACATAGTGGCCACTTATCAGAGACATGTAAATAAGATGTTCAAAGATCTTATTGGCCAAAACATAGAAGTATATGTGGACACATGCTGGTCAAGTCCAAAAAGCTTGGGGCACATGGAAAATATAAATGAATGCTTCAAGATCCTCTGAGAGTACAACATGAAGCTCAATCCCCTCAAGTGTTCAATTGGAGTACGCTCAAGCAAATTCCTTGGCTTCATAGTCAATGCCAAGGGAATTAAGCAAACCCAAAAAAGATCCAAGCCCTTTTGGACATGAAGTCACCCACAAAAATAAAAGAAGTACAAAGCTTGATTGGACGCATTGCAGCACTAAGCAGATTTGTGTCGAAATCCACAGACAAGTGTTTCTAGTGTGATTTTGTTGGAATTTATTTTACCAGGATCTTAGATCTACTCACAAGTATGTTGTTTAACACCCTAAATATGAACTTTCTAAAACAATAAATAAACACATATAAAGTTAAGAAAACCTTACATTGATGCAGCAGAATAATGTCTCCTTCCACTCAGATCTTTAACCCTTGTATTTTTTCTATCGCAGAGTATTATCAAGATCTGAGCCCGAATGTCCTTCTCTTTGTGTGTGATCCTTCACAGTCTTCCAATCTATGATTGAGGTACCACTTGCTGTGTGTGGGCACTACTCTATCACTAAGGTTCGAAATTGAGAAGAGGAAAAGAGAGAGGTATAGGGTCGGCTATAGAGAGAGAAGTGGAAGGCTCAGTTTTTCTGAAAAAGGCGATTTTCTGACAGAAGGCTTGAAAAACTTGTTAAACTTGTTATTTGACTGAGCCATCACTTTCTATTTATAGGCAACTACTAGGTTTAGGTTAGTAATTATTTGGCATTAAAATAATGAAAATATTAATTGGAAAACCTCACCCAAGTGGCCGGCCATAGGTGTTAATGGGCCTTACTTGGATTTTGCAGTTTTCACAATTTTTATTTCTATTTTCTCAAAAATGCCAATTTTCAAATTCTAACCTTTTAAATGCCAAAACTAATTATTTAATAACTAAAATAGATTATTAAATAATATTTTCATTTAATTTAATTATTAATTAGACATATAGAGTCTCTTAATTAATAAATAAACCTAGAATCTCTTTTCTTTACAATTTCACCCCTGTTTAGGGAAAATTCACAAATTAGACATAGTCTAACTTTAGAATTATAATTGATTAATCACAAATCAGTTATTAAGTCTTACAAGCAGTATAGTCTCAACTAGAATGGGGACCATGGATCTATATGCTGAGCTTCCAATAAGTGAACCGAATTTACTAAGTAAATCCCTACTTATTAATTCCTCGTTGAATCCACTCTTAGAACTTAGAATTGCACTCTCAGACTTATATAGAGCATATTATACGTTCCACGATATAGATATGCTATCTCATTTAACCATTGTTATAATCTTATTGTGATCAAAGATCCTCTATATAGATGATTTACATCGAGATGGGATAATTTTACCGTACTCACCCCTCAACGTATTTTGCCCCTTAAAACACTTAGCTACCTGTAAATGATGTTTAGTGATCTAAGAATTAGTCACTTAAACAAGAGCTCATCCATTTACTTCTATTTAGCTAAGCTCGAAGGGAATCATAACTTGACTTCTATACACCAGTAGAAGCTATAGATTCCATATTTATGTTCAACACTCCCACTCGATCATACTATCATGTTCCCAAAATATACGTATCACCCTGACCCAAAAGTAGGCTTAACTAATAAATCAAAGAACATGAATAGCACTCCTGAGTTGAGCCTAAGCATATCAGGATTTAGATTCTTTTAATCTTAAGATCAACTACTGATATTGACTTGGAAAGATATAACGTTAAGTTTATAATATCTTAACTAAGTTCAATATCGGTCCAGTCCAATGTATACTCCATACATTCAAAACTAGTATACTTTACCAATGTCCTGGAAAGAACATAACACTTACTCCAAGTGTAAGTACACATCATCGCTGATTATCACATTAGTGTAAATCCAAAACACTGATGAAACAAGGACTTAGTCTTTTGAATCATATAATCACAATCACATTCCACTGTGTTGACAATGCTGTAATTGTGAATAAACATATGATCTGGACTTAACAGATTTTGTGTATTAACACAATAAACATATTAAACCATAAGCATGTAAAATTCATGCAAACATAAATCACTTCAAATTTCTTATATTGATAACTAATCAGATTGTAAAGGGTTTTATTTAGGGGACAAAACCCAACAGATTTGTCCTCACTCGCACACTTCTTGGGAAAACTTCCTAGGAGGTCACCCATCTTGAAATTACCCTAGGTGAAGCATGCTTAACTGTGGAGTTCTTTCGTGATGGACTACCAAAAAAATACGATGCACCTTGTTGATATAGGTAGTACCAATCAATCCATTTAAGCCCTCTTCAACTGTGTAGTCTCATACCTACACAGTCTCAGAATCATCACATTTGACCTTCCCTAGGGGATGTGGGATTGCAGAACTTACCTAGTATTTCCCTTCTAGATCACAAAACTACTGACTGTCACAGAGAAGCTGACATACTGTCTGTTCTTAGCTTCAAGAAAGGTAAGACCATACTTTGGGTATACACTGACTAGCCGTTGCGACAGGTGTTATAGAAACTGAAAGTGTCCGGTCAACTACTTAAGTGGGTCATTGAACTTGGCTAGTATTATTGGGGATTATTTTATTAGGATCTAGATTTACTACTATGTATGTTGTTTAACATCCTAAATATGAATTTCTAAAACAATGGAATTTAAACACATATAAATTTCAAGAAACCTTACATTAGTTGCAGCAGAATTAATTGAATCCTTCCAATCAGATCTCTAACCCTTGTATCCTTTCTATAGCAGAGTATCACCAAGATCTGAGCCCGATTCTCCTTCAGTTGAATGGATTCTTCACATTATTACACACTATGATTGAGTACCAACTTGCTATGTGTGGGCATGTACTCTATCACTATAGTGGAAGCTGTAAATAAGACCCTCAAGGATACTATGAAAAAGCATCTAGAAGAGGCAAAAGGCAATTGGCCTGACTTACTCCCAGAGGTACTCTGGTCACACAGGACCACCAAGTAGAAGACACCTTTTGCATTAGCCTATGGCTATGAAGCAATGCTACTCGTTGAACTGGAACCACTATCCCATAGGAGGACAACCTATGGCTAAGAAGTAAATCACACATTGCTGATAGAATCCATTGACAAAATGTAAGAAAGAAGAGACTAAGACAACTTAAAGCTGCAGGCCTACTACCAAAAAGTTGCCAGATACTTTAATAAACAAGTTAAGGAAATAAAATCTTTGTAGGAGACTTAGTGCTTCGAAGAGTATTCCTGCTTACTAAAAATCCTGCAGTAGGAGGGTTTGGACCAAATTGGGAAGGTCTGAACCAAGTTACAGAGATAACAAGTAAAGGTACGTACAAGCTTGGCAGGTACAATGAGAACATAGAATTAGTTCTCCTACCAAGGTATTGGAATGGAGAACATCTCATAAAGTACTATCAATGACCAACTTGTAAAAACACTACTCTTTAGTAGTGGTTCCTATATAGTTCACTGTATAGGAATTAGCGTAAAAGAGCTAAGTTTCCACCACTATTCAGTGGTGGCCCTTGCCCGATATGTTGTGTAGGGGTAACGAAAAAATGAGTTTTAAAAGCAGACTTTAGATTTGTAATCTTTTAGAATGAAAAAATGTACCTTGCACAGGAACAACACATATTTAAGATAAATTGATGAATAAAAACATTGTTTCAATTCAATATTACGTCAAACTACTTGCTAACAAGATAACTTCTTAAAGTTAATCTTTATTTTTTAATTCCACATGCGTAAAAATAGGTCCCTCCAAGAAAATACGCAGGCAAAGGTCTATAGTTCTAATACCCTAGAATTAAGAAATAGATTAGCAAAACCCTAATTAGAAAATTATGAATAATTGAGGAATTATATTATTATATAGTTCAATAGATGTAAATTAATATGATTTGTAACATGGTAAGACCCCGTTGGTGAGCCAGGGGCATTTTAGTAATTATGACCCGAGAAGGGTAAAATAATGAAATTAATTTAATTATGTGCTTAATAGAACTATATTATTATATAGTATGCCTGTGTTGTTGTTTCAGGTGTGTTCTGGCAGGTTGGCACGGTATAGTCACAACTGGGTATTTCGGGCCCGAAATGCAAATTGGATTGAATTATTTGGTATTTTATTTGATAATGAGAAATCTAAATTTTATTTGAATTAAATGTGCATGAAATGACAATTATGCCCTTGTATGTTTAAATATGTGAGAATTGGCCTTAGGGGCATTTTGGTGTTATGACCTTATTTGACTTACTTTGTTAAAGGTTGAATTTTTGAGAAAATAAGAAATGAATTTCTGGATTTTTCTCCTCCTCTCACCCGACCCCTCTTTCTCACTCAACCCTCTTTGTGTTCAATCTTGATTTTTGGAAAGAAAAGCTTGAATCTTAGCTTGCTTTAAAGCTTTGTTGTTGTTGAATCTTGAGCTTGCTCTTGAATTGAGATTTGAGGTAACTTTCTTTGGTTTAATCTTTGTTTATTACTGAATTTAATTGTAAGTAGAGCATGAAAAGGGTGTGGTGTTCTTGAGTATGCATGTTGTCGAGTTTGATGTTTGATCTTGGTGAATTGGGTGTGAATAACATGAATTTGTTGTAGGTTTTAATTGTTGAGTTGTGGCTGAGATTTAAGGGGATTTTGTAGGTTGAAATTCATGTTTTATTTAGTATTGAGTTGCTGGAAAAATTGATAGGAATGGTTGGATTAAGCTCAAGTTCTTGAGCTAGTTGAGTTAAGTTTTTGAGCATGTTTTGTGTTGTTATTGTAATCTAAAATTGAGGGTTTATTACTGGAATTGATGCATGAAGTATGTTTATTTGAGCATCTATTAATTACTAGCAACCCTATTTGTTGATTTGAAAGTTTGGTGGTGAAATAGGATGATTAGATGATGAATTGAGGCTGGAAATTTGAGTTTTTGGTTGCTGATTTTTGGGTTTTCAACCTATGTGCCGCGGCATGGTCTGAGCATGTCGCGGCCCGCCCCTGTTGGTGGAACTTGGGATTTTGTCCCAGGTGCCGCGGCATGGCTTGGGCATGTCGCGGCCCGCCCTCGAGTTTTTGGGCAGTTTTGAATTCGAACTTTGAAAATGCATATATTTTGATTCCGAACTCCGTTTGTGGAGTTCTATATACCGTTGGAAACCTCGTTTCGAGCTCTATGTGATTATATGAGTTTTAAATGCCATGAATATATTTATGAGTTTGAAATCAGGGGTTAACCCTATTTGTGAAAATCCCAGATTGTGTGACTAGGATTACCGGTACCTGATTAGGAGCACCCAGGGATTTGGAATCTCTTCTATTGCGGGACAACAGGTAAGACAACAGTTAGCATGTAGAGTATGCGCGGTGGCGCTTATGTTGAATATGTTATATGTGAGCAATTGTAACCGAGATTAGGGTTATTACCCTAATAGGAACGGTTAATAGCCTAGGATTATGATCCTAGTGATATAAATGAGTAAATGTTATGCCATGTTAAGTGTATGATTATATTGAGATTTAAGGATTATGCGTTCAAGGCATAATCAGGTTTAACTCGGTAACCATAACCGAGATGAATCATTCTAATGCCTTATTGTATATAGACGTGTCAGAGAAACATGTAGGTCTACGCCACGTAGACATAAATAGGCATGTGAGAGCAACATGCAGGTCTGTGTTATACAGATGTATATGTGAATGGCATTACTATTTAAATAGCATAATGAGCATCTTATTGTTATGTTTTTACTGTCTTGCTGGGCTTGGCTCACGGGTGCTCTACTGTGCAGGAAAGGGTAAGACTGTTGTTGATCAGCCATGAGTGCAGGAGCTGGACGAAGAATGTACATGTCCGGGCCCTATCAGACCAAGCGGGTTGGGGTCTACTAGTGTTGTGTTTTTGAGACTATGTTTTGCCGCTTAGGCCGGCTGAAAGGAAAAGACTTGTAAAATATTTTGTAAATGTTTTTGGGATCCCAACTTCTGTAACTTTTAGTTTATAAATTTAAAAGTATTATAAGTTTGTTTTCATTCCTATTGTTATTAAAACTTAAATTATGCGCTAATTTTATTAGTAATCCCATTTAGGGGATTAGGGTTTCGTAAGTATCTTGGGTAGCGTGCCTAATTATTTAGGGCGTTACAATAGTACTTGGTGAATTTCAAGTTTTTAAGAGACCATAAGTCTGCTCGATTACTTGGGGGGCACACACACCGTATAACATCGAACAAACACTGCTAAACTTAAGCAAAATTTAAAGCTTTTAGAAGCAAAAATTTGAAAGCTAAGTAAGTGTGAATGACATACTTTAGATTAGACATAAAAAGCGTAAGTTTGAACACCTATATGTTTAACAAAAGAAGTAAAGTCAGGATTAAAGACTGTCTAGTCGGCCATCTGTATAAAAGTAAAAGGCCCTAAGGCCATACACGAACATTGTTCAAAAATAAAAGGCCTATAGGTCATACAAGAACAAAAAAAAATAAAGTATGTGAAATAAAAGCATGAAAACAAAAAAAACAAGTCTCTAGACATCCTTAGGAATAATCACAGAAGTAGGCGGGTTCAAGTCAACTAAGTCCTTGAAGGTTGGAGCTTTTGAGGTAGGCTCTATAGTCTAGTCGGTGGAAGGTTGGCTGAGTTGTACGACATCCATAAGTTTGTTGGCTAGTGCTCTTGCAGGCTGGCGAGCAGATGCCTCAGGGGTCTGGCCAGCTAACACCTTCTCACCCTAGTCGGCATGGTCTATCTGTTATCTACTCTCATAGAACTCCCTCTCTCTAGCAAGCCATCTCTCACAAATGGGAAAGTCCATGTACTTCAGATTGACCTTAGGGTTGTGCAGAAATACCTCATAAAAGACCTCCATGGATAAGTATCCATACTCGTCTCTAATTGCCTGTTGCCCATCAAGGTACTCCTGCTTCTCTTGGAGAGCTACCTGCTTCTCATGGTACTCCTTCTCCAGTTCCTTCTTCAGCATAGAGTTATTAACTGCCAGATTTGTCACCTCTTGGTTACAAATACCAAGTAGTTGACCCATACCCTCATGCTGATCCTAGACCTCCCTCATACGAGTCGATGTCATGTCTAGATCATCCTGCACCTCTGCAAGCTCAGTCTCCTTTGCCTTGAGTTTAGCATCCTTGCTCTCAAGTTTCTTCTTGAAAGCTTTAGTAGGGCCCTTATCCCTGGCATGGATATGGCTAAACTCCAGCAAGGCCTAAAATAAAAAAGAAACAAAGTTAGAGAAGTTGTACATAAAGGTTGTATACACAAAGTTAGACAGGTAAACAACTTACGGAGGTAACATTTTTTAGAGTGTTGGCTATCAAGTAATCTAGGGTGTCAGCGTCCAACTCCTGGAGTTACTTATCAACACTTGGCATGTAACGTCCCCGCTTCAAGCCTCCATTGGGTCCTTACACCCACGAAATGAATGGCTCTTATACACGAGTACGTCACTCTGGCTACTTCATGGACTGATGACTGACCCTACAGGCCAACACAAGTGTTTCCAGCGTGCTTTGTCCTCACTCACACGCTTCCTGAGAAAACTTCCCAGGAGGTCACCCATCCTTGAAATTGCTCCAGGCTAAGCACGCTTAACTGTGGAGTTCTTTCGAGATGGGCTACCGAAAAACAAGATGCACCTTGTTGACATAGGTAGTACCAATCAATCCATTTAAGCCCTCTTCAACTATGTAGTCCCATACCTACACAGTCTCAGAATTATCCCACTTGACCTTCCCCAGGCGATGTGGGATTGCACAGCTTACCCGGTATTTCCCCTTACGGATCACGGGACTACTGACTGTCACAATCACCCCCCCTTACGGGGTCCGACGTCTTCGTCGACCACACTTCCAGCTGGGTCAAGGCTCTGATACCATTTGTTACGTCCCCGCTTCAAGCCTCCATTGGGTCCTTACACCCACGAAATGAATGGCTCTTATACACGAGTACGTCACTCTGGCTACTTCATGGACTGATGACTGACCCTACAGACCAACACAAGTGTTTCCAGCGTGCTTTGTCCTCACTCACACGCTTCCTGAGAAAACTTCCCAGGAGGTCACCCATCCTTGAAATTGCTCCAGGCTAAGCACGCTTAACTGTGGAGTTCTTTCGAGATGGGCTACCGAAAAACAAGATGCACCTTGTTGACATAGGTAGTACCAATCAATCCATTTAAGCCCTCTTCAACTGTGTAGTCCCATACCTACACAGTCTCAGAATTATCCCACTTGACCTTCCCCAGGCGATGTGGGATTGCACAGCTTACCCGGTATTTCCCCTTACGGATCACGGGACTACTGACTGTCACATGGCAAGAATTTGCCAATATAGTTGTGGGAAACCTCTTTTGCCCTCTCACCCTTAGTTGAGTAGGTTGCCTGACTATGCTTTTGGGTTGCCTTGCTTGATGGTCTTTGAAGAGGAGGAAGAGTGCTCCTCAAAGGAAGATCTATAACCACGAGTTGGTTGCTGGGTGGGGACTGTTGGGTTTTATGCCCTAAATAAAACTCTTTACAATCTGATTAGTTATCAATATAAGAAATTAGAAGTGATTGATGTTTGCATGAATTTGACATGCTAATGGTTTAATATGTTTATTATGTTCACACACAAAATCAGTTAAATCCAGATCATATGTTTATTCACCATTATAGTATCGTCAACACAGTGGAATGTGATTGTGATCATATGAATCAAAAGACTTGGTCCCTGTTTCATCAGTGTTATTGGATTTACACTAATGTGATAATTAGTGATGATGTGTACTTACACTTGGAGTAAGTGTTATGTTCTTTCCAGGATATTAGTAAAGTATACTAGTTTCGAATGTATGGATTATACATTGGACTGGACCGATATTGCAACTAAGTTAAGATATTACAAACTTACCGTTATACATATCTTTCCAAGTCAATATCAGTAGTTGATCTTAAGATTAAAAGAATCTAAATCCTGATATGCTTAGGCTCAACTCAGGAGTGCTATTCATGTTCTTTGATTTATTAGTTAAGCCTACTTTTGGGTCAGGGTGATACGTATATTTTGGGAACATGATAGTATGATTGAGTGGGAGTGCTTAACATAAATATGGAATCTATAGCTTCTACTGGTGTATAGATGTCAAGTGATGATTCCCTTCGAGCTTAGCAAATATTAGTAAATGGATGAGCTCTTGTTTAACTGACTAATGATTAGATCACTAAACACCATTTACAGGTAGCTAAGTGTTTTAAGGGGCAAAATACATTGAGGGGTGAGAACGGTAAAGAAATCCCATCTCGATGTAGATCATCTATATAGAGGATCTTTAAATCACAATAAGATTATAACAATGGTTAAATGAGATAGTATATTGATATCGTGGCACATACAATATGCTCTATATAAGTCTGAGAGTGCAATTCTAAGTTCTAAGAGTGGATTCAACGAAGAATTAATAAGTAGGAATTTACTTGGTAAATTTGGTTCACTTATTGGAAGCTCAGCATATAGATCCATGGTCCCCATTCTAGTTGAGAACATTCTGCTTCTAAGACTCATTAATTGATTCGTGATTGATCAATTATAATTCTAAAGTTAGACTATGTCTAATTTTATGAATTTTCACTAAGCATGGGTGAAATTGTAAAGAAAAGAGTTTCTAGGTTTATTTATTTATTAATGGACTTTATATGTCTAATTAATAATTAAATTAAATGACAATTTTATTTAATAATCTATTTTAGTTATTAAATAATTAGTTTTGGCATTTAAAAGGTTAGAATTGGAAAATTGGCCTTTTTGAGAAAATAGAGATAAAATTTGATAAAACTGCAAAATCAAGTGACGCCCACTATAACACCATGGCCGGCCACTTGTTAAGGGTTTTTCAAATTAATATTTTCATTATTTTAATGCCAAATAATTCCTAACCTAAACCTAGTAGTTGCCTATAAATAGAAAGTGATGGCTCAGTCACAAAATATGCTTTGACATGCTTTCATTAGTAATCTGACAGAAATTTCTCTCTTCAGAAAAACTGAGCCTTCCCCACTTTCTATACCTGGCCGAAATGCCTCTTCTCTTTTCTTCTTCATCAATTTTGACCCTAGTGAGAGAGTAAGTGCCCACACACAGCAAGCAGTAACTCAATCATAGATTGGAAGACTGTGAAGGATCAAACTTGAAGAAGAAGGACATTCGGGCTCAGATCTTGATTGTACTCTGCTACAGAAAGGATACAAGGGTTAGAGATCTGAGTGGAAGGAGACATTAATTCCGCTGCATCAATGTAAGGTTTTCTTAACTTTATATGTGTTTAATTTATCGTTTTAGAAAGTTCATATTTAGGGTGTTTAAACAACATACTTGTGAGTAGATCTAAGATCCTGGTAAAATAATATTCCAACAACTGGTATTAGAGCCATGGTAATTGATTTACTTGCAAGAAATTTGGACTTTAAAACGATTGTTTGTTTGTTTTTGGATGGTATCATGTTGTATTGAGTGTTATTTGATGATTGATTGATGTTTGTGAATTTTCGTGAAAAATAATTGCGATTCTGTTTCTGGAATTATTTTTATTGGATAGTATGAAAAAAAATTAAGCAAGTTACTTTTTTACAGAACTCAATTTCGATTTAATTTGAATTAGTTATGATTTTTTGAAGATTCGGAAAAATCGGAGTTGTGCTGAAATTTTCCTGCGATCGCGAAAACTGTCCGTACAGCTCGCAATTTTTTCGTTTTTCTTCGATTTTTCATGCTTTTTCATGGAATTAACTTCCGATTTTTTGTGTAGTTTTGTATTTATAGATTTACTATTCCTAATTCAATTCTAATTATCATTATGAATTAATTTAATATTTTTTAAATTTAATTCAAGATATTAGTGTAATTTGAATTTTAAAATAGTAAATATCTATCTTATTGCTTAATTATCTATCTTATTTTTTAAATTTGATTATATCTTATCTTATTTTTAAATTTAAGGTCAGATTTTAAATATTTTTAAATTAAATCTTTTTTAAATAATTTGACCTTATTTAAATTTAAAATAAGATAACTATAATCATGTAATTTTAAATAGATGTAAGATATTTTGCTAACTTTTAAATTTTGTTATTTCATTTATTTAAATTAAATTTAAAATCTGAAAAAGATATTTAATTTATCTTTTCTAATTTTTATTTAATTTTTATTTATAAAATAACATTTAAATTTTAAAAGTAGTTAGCAAATTTTGAAATGATATTTAGGTTGGTTGAAACCTAATTTTTCAAAATTGTAGGTTTAATTTTAAATATATTTTTTTAAATAATTTCGAAATTTAAATTAATAATTTTTTTTAATTTCGAAAATAAATATTTATTTTTTTTTTCGAAAATTAAATTTTATTTTTTATTTATTTATTTAGTTATTTATTTTTTTTCGAAATTATTTATTTAAAATTAAATAAATCCTACTTCCAACTATTCAGCTAACCTTGTTGCAGGAGTATGTGGTTTTAGCTTGTATGTAAGTTTTCAAAACCTATTATTACTTGATTGCAAATAGTCATGGTTACTTTTTGCGAGATCTAATGATCTGATGGCTCCCTTGGTCAAGTTAATAATTTGTAACATGTAAATTTTACAATCTTCTTTCATCTGTGTATGACCTAGCAACATGATAGGATCCATCCAAAGTGTGCCTGTGTGAGCCTATATGTTTATTTTGTTTTTATATAGATGCATATAGGTGGTTGCTAAATAAAATGTCACACCATGATAGATTTTATTTAGGTCCATTTAGTTATTGGACCTATTCAATTAATAACAGTTATTCATTTTAAGGTTAAATTCCTCTTTTTTGGGCCTTGTGTGAGAGTTGGGAGCCATAGAAGTGGGTACGACATACTGAACCCAGCACCCCCTCACATGAACTACCCCAATTGTGAAGGCCCATTTGCCTGATTTGAATAACTGTACTAGGTTAATTATATTAGTTTGACCTAATAAAATTGAATTAGCAACATAATTAACTTTTAAAATATATGAAATTTATTTTCATTTTAATATTTTAAAGTTAATTTTAAGAAAAACACTTTTAGTGTAGATATTATTTCTAGACAAACTATTTGTATTTTTCTTGTATTTAATTAAATATAGAATTTTAACTAACTAGATTCTTTTTGGAGCTTATTTAATTAAATATTCCTATTTAAATTATAAATTAGTTGTAACAACTGATTTTTCTTATCTAACTTAAATTTGAATATTTGATTTAAATTTTAAATCAAGTTGAGGAATCCTAGGCATTAGTTATTAAAGATTCTTAAGATATTTTTTAAGTTAATATCTTTTCGAATATTAACTTAAAATGGAATATTTTAAATATTTTTTAGGTTAATATCTTTTCGAATATTTACTTAAAAAGACATCTTCCAATTAAGTGGCTATAACTTAATTTTTGATATTTAATTAAATGAAAATTTGAAATTATTTAAGTTTTAGATTTTTTCTATATAACTTAAATTAGATATTTTTTAAATTTTGTTTGAAAAGATACTTAGTCAAATAAGATATTTTCTAGATAGTAATTTCTAGACTACTTATTATTTCTAATATTTAAATAGGAAAATATTATACTTTGTGAAATTAATTATTTAAATAATTAATTTTGGTACAATTTTATTAAGTATATTTTTCCTAGTATTAAACTAGAAATAATAAATTAAGCCTTCTCTACACTTAATTATTATTTCTTGAATTTAATACATTTAATTAACTTGAAAAATCTAAATATCTAAGTTGATTTTCATCATGATACTTAAATATTTATTGATTTTTCATGACACTTAATTAAATAGAAAATTATTTTTAAGTTGAAATTTAATTTTTCAACTTAAATTTAAATAATTTTCAATATATATTTTTCCTTTATTTTATTAATCAATTTCCAAATATGGCATTTTATTTATGCAATATTTTTCGAATTTATTTTGAAAAATAGATTGAGTTATAAATTAATTATTTATTTTAATTAATTCTTGGACCAACTACAATCAATGATTTTTTCATTTAATTGATTAATTTAAAATAAATGAATTTAAAATATATATTATTAGAAATTGAATTAACTAGTCAAAAGAAAATCTAGATAGGTGATATTTTTGCTTGAAGTATTTCTTTTCTATTTTTATTATTTTCGAAAAATTGTATTTTTTATATACTTTAAATTTTCGAACTCAATAAATATATTCTCAAAGGAAATTTTTAAGTTGCTAATTATTTAATTTAATTCAACTTAAATTAATTTCCTTAATATTTATATTTAAGATTATTACTAAGATGGAAATAATTAATTTTATTTCAATCACCATCTAAGTATAATTTTATAAATATTATATTAAATTCTTCCTTTAGAATTTCAATTCTAAATTTTGAATTTAATGAGAATTTATTTATTAGAATAATAAAGAAAATACATTTTAAAGAATGAGCTTTAATATTATTAAGATATTCGATCTCCATTGTGGGTTTTACATCGTGTTTGTTTTAGTGAGTAATCCTCCCTAATGGAGGAACGTTCATTAGCAATTTCGCACCGTTTAATCTCGCATGATAAGTGGTTTGTAAGTGTTTTATATGGTATAGATCACCCTAATGGTAGCGACCATATTTGACTTGCAAATTGCGAAACAATGGTAGAAGCTCATGAGATAGAATAGCCTTGACTCTCGCCTAAACGGGACAACGCTGGATTCCAATCTTGATCGAATAAAAGGTTGCTCGAATGTTTAACATTTTAGATGAGTTGACAACTCTATTCAATGGATGGTAGCTTTGACTCTCGCCTAAACGGGACACTGATATTAGTTTGTTGAAAAACCTTGGAAATTATTTAGGATTGAATTTTTAAGTATTTTCTCATATCATTCCTACTTGCTATGTGCTTATAATTTCTGAATTGATTTTGTGTTAAACCATTATTAATTTCTATTTGTTGATTTCTATTATTTTGTAGTATCCTGTATTATCAAAATGAATCTCATGTTATCACTGTTGACTGAAAACAAGCTGAATGGATCTAACTTTAATAAGTGGAATGAGAACATTAATATTGCTCTCATAGGAGAAAGTGCCTTGTTTGTTTTAACTGAGCCGTCACCTGAAGTGCCTGGGGACAATGCTTCCAAAGCTGTGAAAGAAAAGTATGAGCGTTGGCAGAAAGCAAATGACAAAGCTCTATACTTTATGCTTTCTAGCATGGTTGACACCCTCAAAACTCGGTTTTCTAAAACTGAGAAGGCTGCTGAAGTTATGACGAAGTTAAATGAGCTATTCGGTAAGGCATCACTTCAGTCACGCTTTGACGCGACTAAGAAGTACATTAATGCACGGATGGAATCTCATCAAAACGTGCGTGACCATGTTCTCCTCATGTCAAGTTATTTCCAAGAAGCCCAGGATCATGGTGCTGAAATGGACAGTGCTACTCAAGTAAGTCTTATCTTGAATAGCCTGACTCCAGCATTTCTACCATACACATCAAATTATGTCATGAATAAGAAGGAAATTGACTTTCATGAATTAGTCAATGACCTTTAAACTTATGAAAATTTGATTGGAGGACCCAAGAAGAAAGGGAGCAAACCTCATAATCCTGGGAATGGTAATGGGACGATGAAACCTGAAGCAAATGTTGCCTCTGCTTCAAAGCCCAAATCGAAGAAGAAATGGAACAACACCAAGAAGCGAACAAAAGCCATGAAGAATAAAAAGGATGTTCCTTCTGGTGATGCTACACTTAAAGGAAAGTGTTTCTACTGCAATGAGAAAGGTCATTGGAAACCCCAATGTCCTAAACTTCTTGCAAAGAAACAAGGTATTTCCATTTATAAACTTTAAGGGTTTAGTGAATTGTTATCCAATTGGATTTATGATTCTGGACTAACTTTGTTTATTTGTTTTCTTCTTCTTATAGGCCAAGCTACTTGAACTCATATGAGTTGGATCAGAAAGCTGAACCAAGGGTGAAATCGTCCAGATGAAGATGAAGCTCTTCAATTTATTTTTTGAATTAATTGTTTTAGTTTAAAGACAATTTGGATTTCAAATTTTAGTTAGGGGTATTTATCCCTGTTTTTCTCATATTGTTGCAATATTTTTTTTTTATTATTAATAAAGTTTCTTTTATTTTCGAAATCACCATTGCAATTTATCAGATTGAGCTTCATTTAATTTATCTTCATCAATTATTACCACATTATATTTGTATGTTTGTATGTGTAAGTGTTTTTTATTATTGATGCATATTCTATAATATTTACAACTCTTCATAGAGTTATATTGAATAAACACTAGAAATTATTTCTATGTTTATTAATAATTGTTCATTCTATTACAATTATTAAGAATTTGTTTAATAAAAAGATCTTTTGATCTGATAGGGGTGGAGAAAAGTTAAGAAAACTATGCAGTTCAACGATCTTTTATATCTAATGAACTCTGGATAGTATTCAACTCCACATAAACTCTATCACACTATGAGAATCATGATCTTTACAACCTTTAAGGATAGATCATAATCTCTATATACTTAGGGGTGGAGGTTATCCACAGGTACCCTATATGTATATTCTTAGGGGTGGAGCATATTCCACAATTCCCTATGAAACACATATCTTCTTTAAACATGGAAGTAATATGATGAGTTAGCTGTTGTCAATATAAATTCTTGATCTTGATTGTATGTTCCATTTCGTTTTACTGTTTAAGTAAAAGTTTGATACTTTTGAAAGTTCTTTGTTAAAGTTTCACACTACCTTAATTGAGTGGGAGAATTTTAAAGTTCTATACCCATCCTCATTAGGTTGATACTTGTGATAGGTACTTAAGAACACTACTGAAAAGCAAATCTAACCATTCACATGGATAGGTATAGCTTATCAGAATTATGAGAATAAGATAAAGAACTCTAGTTCAGTCCATTCGAATGACTTGAACCTAGAATTCTTAATCCTCAAAAAATTTTATGGTATCTTAATTTTTGATTACTCTATCTCTGGCATGTATTTTTCACTTCAAATACTAGTCTGCTATGTTGATGACTTAGTCTTAACTTAAAGTTTTAGACTAATACAAAAGTCACAACTAGGTAACTCTCTAAACAATCAGAGGTTAAAAGTATTATTTAACCAGACATCTGCTATTGAGTGGGAGCTATCTGAGATGTAATCAAATAGGGAACATTAGAAGATATTCAAGAAAGATTTATGAAAGTGATCTATATGTTAGATATTAAGGAACTGTGTATCAGTTGTCCTTGTATCTCACCATCTAATTTTGATTTTTATAAGATGGTGCTTACCTTGGGGTGGAGGAATTATTGTATAATAATTCAAGCTCTACCAGAGAGGAATTATAACTTTGTGTATTCGAAATCCAAGAAAGTTATATCACTGAAGAAAAGTCTACACTGTATTATCTCAATTACATATTTTAAAATATGAGAGATATGTCTTCTGTTTATTCATATGTACTTTTAACAGTAAAAGATTTCAGTATCCCTTGATGAGTAAAGCATATAGTAAAGGATGTTTCATAAGAGTTTTTATGAACTAGTTTCCAGAAGTTTGGGTGGATTCAAATATACTACACTTGATCTGAAGATCAAGACATCAGATTGACCTATTTGCGCAGTTTGTTTTATATTAGTGCAAGTGGGAGTTTGTTGGGTTTTATGCCCTAAATAAAACTCTTTACAATCTGATTAGTTATCAATATAAGAAATTAGAAGTGATTGATGTTTGCATGAATTTGACATGCTAATGGTTTAATATGTTTATTATGTTCACACACAAAATCAGTTAAATCCGATCATATGTTTATTCACAATTATAGTATCGTCAACACAGTGGAATGTGATTGTGATCATATGAATCAAAAGACTTGGTCCCTGTTTCATCAGTGTTATTGGATTTACACTAATGTGATAATCAGCGATGATGTGTACTTACACTTGGAGTAAGTGTTATGTTCTTTCCAGGATATTAGTAAAGTATACTAGTTTCGAATGTATGGAGTATACATTGGACTGGACCGATATGGCAACTAAGTTAAGATATTACAAACTTACCCTTATAGATATCTTTCCAAGTCAATATCAGTAGTTGATCTTAAGATTAAAAGAATCTAAATCCTGATATGCTTAGGCTCAACTCAAGAGTGTTATTCATGTTCTTTGATTTATTAGTTAAGCCTACTTTTGGGTCAGGGTGATACGTATATTTTGGGAACATGATAGTATGATTGAGTGGGAGTGCTGAACATAAATATGGAATCTATAGCTTCTACTGGTGTATAGAAGTCAAGTGATGATTCCCTTCGAGCTTAGCAAATAGAAGTAAATGGATGAGCTCTTGTTTAACTGACTAATGATTAGATCACTAAACACCATTTACAGGTAGCTAAGTGTTTTAAGGGGAAAAATACATTGAGGGGTGAGAACGGTAAAGAAATCCCATATCGATGTAGATCATCTATATAGAGGATCTTTAAATCACAATAAGATTATAACAATGGTTAAATGAGATAGTATATTGATATCGTGGAACATACAATATGCTCTATATAAGTCTAAGAGTGCAATTCTAAGTTCTAAGAGTGGATTCAACGAAGAATTAATAAGTAGGAACTTACTTGGTAAATTTGGTTCACTTATTGGAAGCTCAGCATATAGATCCATGGTCCCCATTCTAGTTGAGAACATTTTGCTTGTAAGACTCATTAATTGATTCGTGATTGATCAATTATAATTCTAAAGCTAGACTATGTCTAATTTTATGAATTTTCACTAAGCATGGGTGAAATTGTAAAGAAAAGAGTTTCTAGGTTTATTTATTTATTAATGGACTTTATATGTCTAATTAATAATTAAATTAAATGACAATATTATTTAATAATCTATTTTTGTTATTAAATAATTAGTTTTGGCATTTAAAAGGTTAGAATTGGAAAATTGGCGTTTTTGAATAAAATAGAGATAAAATTTGATAAAACTGCAAAATCAAGTGACGCCCACTATAACACCATGGCCGGCCACTTATTAAGGGTTTTTCAAATTAATATTTTCATTATTTTAATGCCAAATAATTCCTAACCTAAACCTAGTAGTTGCCTATAAATAGAAAGTGATGGCTCAGTCACAAAATATGCTTTGACATGCTTTCATTAGTAATCTGACAGAAATTTCTCTCTTCAGAAAAACTGAGCCTTCCCCACTTTCTATACCTGGCCGAAATCCCTCTTCTCTTTTCTTCTTCATCAATTTCGACCCTAGTGAGAGAGTAAGTGCCCACACACAGCAAGCAGTAACTCAATCATAGATTGGAAGACTGTGAAGGATCAAACTTGAAGAAGAAGGACATTCGGGCTCAGATCTTGATTATACTCTGCTACAGAAAGGATACAAGGGTTAGAGATCTGAGTGGAAGGAGACATTAATTCCGCTGCATCAATGTAAGGTTTTCTTAACTTTATATGTGTTTAATTTATCGTTTTAGAAAGTTCATATTTAGGGTGTTTAAACAACATACTTGTGAGTAGATCTAAGATCCTGGTAAAATAATATTCCAACAGGGACTTGCAGGAGGAAGAGGCAAGACGGAATGGATCACATCAGAATACAAAACAGTCCTAGCCACCTTGGCCTGAGGCCGACCAGAAGATAAGCCGCTTGAAGATCCCCTCACCAGGTTTTTCATCCTGGAAGCCATATCTGCAAAAAGAAAAATAACAAAGTTCGAATACAAGTTATAAGTACTAAATGCAAGTGAAAGTAAAAAAAGTTACTACTGTCTGGAGGGTTGTTTGGGAGCCTCTCATCCTCTGAAGATGAATCATCAGAGTTTTCCTTAGAATCAGTAGCCTTTCCTTTGTCTCTAGACGCATGTGGTGGCTTGACAGGCCTAGCAGATTCCTGTCTTTTGAGCCTGATCAACACGGGGGCATCGACAGTTGTGCCTCCCCATGCCAAACATTGCCAAAGGACCCATTCCCTCATGGATACTGTTCTGGCAATCTTGGCTAGAGGGACATCCTCATTAGACTCACCCTTTTCCTACTCGGGCGCGGGTCTTTTATTTTGGCTAACCTCCTTCACCACAGAATTATTATCTAGATCTTCATAAGGGTTTCCAACACCCTCGGTATCCTATCCATGAGGGTACAGGCGATACTTTCTAAATTTCTCCTCATATGCCAACCTATAGATGTTGCGCCTTTTTGTAGGGAGAGACAAAATATGGTTGGCTCTGTCCCTCAGCATGATAGTAAGGATTGGACGAAGGTATGTCGGGACCCTTTGAAAGCGATGACGGATGTACCTAACATCCCAAGCGAGGAAGTAGCTCTTGGCGTACTTCCCAATTTTAGACATGGCCTTGTCATTAGTACCTCTAAGCCACTAATAGCCTAGCTGGCTAAAGTAGAATTATCTAGACCTACCCTGCTTTGGAGTGGATTTTAGCTCAAAGTAGTAACGTACCTTGTAAGGTGACGGCTGTGGCTAGCCTAACTCTTCATAGAGAATGAAGAGTGCTGAAAGGTACTTAATGCCTTTTGGCTAATCTGAGTCGGACACAGGCTAAAGAAGTTGGTTATGTCCTTAAAGTATGGATGCAAGGATAAGATTGCCCCTTGCTTACCATGGGGGCCTGACCGTGCCATCTAGTTGGACGGGGGACGATGGGCCAACTGAGCCCTATTGGGCCTATCACACCGGACTGTTCCAACGAGTCCCTTTGTCTTAATTTGATCAAACTTTCCAACAAACAGGGTAGAGGGAGGAGATGTCTAATGTCTCTCCTCTGCGAACTCAAGGACCCAAGGCTCAAGAGCTTCATCCTCAACATGGTCAACCCTAACCTCTGACGGTTGACCCCTAACATTTAAAGGTCGTCCAGCCTTGTCATAAATGCCCAGGGGATCGCCCTGGATCATGACACAAGTCTTATACTGTCTCCTAGAAATACTTGGTTATGCAGCGGGTTCAGCCTGCTTGACACCAGACCCATCATCTTGATCGGCCAAGGGTTCCTCACCCTAGCTGGCCACAAGTTTCCTAGCCAAAGGCTCTTCAACTTGGCTGGCCTCAGACTGTTTAGCTTGAGGCTATTCAGCCTCCTCAACATGTCGGACCCTTCCTCTTGCCATTAGCTCGGAAATATGAGGATCCTTAGGAGGTGCCCTACGACACATTTTCTCCGTCCTAGTCATGGCAGGATATGGCTCAAAGTATCTAGCGATGGTAACAACAACCCCAGCTGCAGGAAGATCTCTAAGTGTATGAGTTGCATGTCCAGTGGGCAACGTCTCAGGCACACCTTCTTGGAAAATATAAGTCCACGACCTGGGGAGGAACTGCCTCCACCCCTGGTTCAGTTCCTAGATGACCCAACTGTAAAACTCACTGCCTATTCGCTCGGATAGTGGTGGTGCTAAATCTCAAGTTCCAGAGAATCACTGCTGACTTCGAAAATGCTCGAGGAACTATCAAAAGAACCCTTGGAAGAAGAACTAGCTATCTGAATCGGACGATGGTCTTCATAGAGAAGACTGAGCAAGTGTTCGTAAATCCAATTTTCACCTCCCCAAAAGTCACGCGAGTTCATCGGTGTAAAAAGGCAGAGGGAGGTGAACAACTAGACGAAATAAAAAGACTTAGACAAAGCGTAGGTCAACTGTCCAAAACCTAAGGGTATTAACCCGACAACCCTGATGTA
The DNA here is from genome assembly GCF_029168945.1 of Cannabis sativa. Lineage (NCBI taxonomy): Eukaryota > Viridiplantae > Streptophyta > Magnoliopsida > Rosales > Cannabaceae > Cannabis > Cannabis sativa. Next base: position 30,507,656 of record NC_083605.1, read on the forward strand.
CAAAGCCGTTAATTGGAAAAGTATAGAATTCAAATTCAATAAATTAAACAGATATTAAGTTTTCGGTCACTAATTGGTTAGGATAGATTCTACCTAAGACATGTCGTACAGAGTTCCTATGGGAATCAAGTAGTGGATAAGGGTGAAATGGGCTCAAAATGCCAAACAGAGTCTTTATAAAGACCAACTATTGTCCAGAACAAATCAAACTCATGACACAAAACTACGTATCATGAACCGACAAGGTTTTTTAGTCAAAAGTCACGAACTGGCTAGGGTCCCAAGTTTAAAACATGAATCGGCCACGGTTACGTGTAAAGACCACTAATCGGCCAGGGTCACGAACATATCCTATGTGTCGACCAAAAGCTCAACAGAATCAAAATCCTATTTTTTCTAAAATTCAAACAACATTCTTCGTGTTCTTCGTGACTCGAAGAGTTAAGTGTTGGGAATTATTTTACCAGGATCTAGATTTACTAACAAGTATGTTGGATTAACAACCTAATATGAATTCTAAAACAATGAAAATAAACACATATAAAGTTAGAAAACCTTACAGTGGGTGCAGCGGAATAATATGACTCCTTCCGTTCAGATCTCTAGCCCTTGATTCCTTTTTGTAGCAGAGCATCACAAAGATCTGAACCTGGATCTTCTTTTCTCCTTCTTTGATGCAGAAATTCCATAGTCTTCCATACTATGATTGAGATACCACTTGATGTGTGTGGGCACTACTCATCTCACAAGGATTTCGAAAATTCTCTCTCTTTTCTCTCTTAATTTCGTGGCTGATAGCATGCATACAAAGATATGCAAGAGAAGAGAACAAGGGCTGCTATATATAGGGAGAAGGGAGAGCACAACTTTCCAAATAAAACAGTTTCCTTAATTACTGTGTAATCAATCAACTGCCTTATTTAGTGTGATCCACCACTTTCCTATTATAGCTAGGCTTTGATTAGCAATTACATGACAATTAAAAAATAAAAATAATAATTGGGAAACACAAAGGGAGTGCTCGGCCATAGAGGGAAATGGGCCTCACTTGGATTTTGTAGTTTCCTCAATTTTATTTCAATTTCTCCAAAAATGCCATTTTTCCAATTCTAATCATTTAAATGCCAAAACTAATTATTTAATAACTAAAATAGATTATTAAATAATATTGTCATTTAAAATAATTATTAATTAGACATACAAAGTCTCTTAATTAATAATTAAACCTAGAAACTCTTTTCTTTACGATTTCATCCTTAAACTGTGAGAATTCATAAAGTAGACATAGTCTAACTTTTAGAATTATAATTGATTAATTAAAATCAATTAACTGAGTCTTACAAGCAGTATGGTCTCAACTAGTATGGGGACCATGGGTCTATATAACCGAGCTTCCAATAAGTCGAACCGAATTTACCAAGTAAATTCCCTAACTTATTAATTCCTCATTGAATCCACACTTAGAACTTGGAATTGCACTCTCAGTCATATAGAAACGCTCTATATGTTCCACGATATAGACACGTCATTAGTTATCCATTGTTATAACCCTAATGTGATCAATGATCCTCTATATAGATGATTTACACTGTAAAGGGATTAAATTACCGTACCACCCTACAATGTATTTTATCCTTAAAACACTTAACCCTGTATAAATGATATTTCACCTAAGTGAAATGAGATCTCCACCATTTATCTTCGTTTGGTTAAGCTCGAAGGAAATCATCCTTTACTTCTATTTGCCAAATAGAAACTATAGATTCCATATTTATGTTAGCGCTCCCCCACTCAATTGTATTACCGTGTTCACAAAATGTATGTATTGCCCCGACTAAAAATTAGGCTTAACTAACAAATCAAAGAACACGAATAATACTCTTGAAATTGAGCCTAACCATATCAGGATTTCGATCATGTGATCTAGGATCAACTTATGATATTGAATTGAATAGATATTTACGGTAAGTTTCAAAATCTAATTCAAAGTTCAATATCGGTCCATTCCGATATATACTCCATACATCCGATACTGGTAAACTTTGCCAATGTCCTGGAAAGGACATAACACTTTTCCAAGGTGTAAGAATAGCTATCGCTGATTATACCATGTCAGTCTAAATCCAGTGTTCTGACAAATTAGAGAATCAACTTTTGAACATATAATAAAGATTATATTCCACTGTGCTGACAACACTATAATCTTTAACCAACTCATATGTTCTGGACTTAAAAAGAATTCATATATTATATACACATATAATCATGTAATAAATCATGTGAACCATGCAACATAAAATGTTATTTCTGATCTTTATTAATAAGTAAATCTGATTATATGAAATGAGTTTTATTTAGGGCATAAAACCCAACATTAAGAATCTAAATGGAGTTCAAAATCAAATATTTTTATCAGAAACTCATGCATTATATGTCCTAAAGCTATCCAACAGATTATAATGTAGAAAAAAATACACTACAACGTGAGAATTAAGAAGTTTAAAAGCGTGAAAAAGCTTAAAGTCATCAATGGCAGATTCAAGAAAATAATGAATAAAATGAGATTTCAAGACTTACCCACTGATGAAGACAGTTGTACATGCTCAGGGAATGATTTGATCTTTAAGGAAATTAAAAACCAAGAGGCACAGAGGTGCTTGAGGGCGTTTGGCTTGAATAAGGAAATGAAGAGTTTTTTCTCTTTTTCTTATAGAGAGAATATGAAGGAGAGAGAGAGAGAGTGAAGTAGAATGAGGAAAATGAAGAATGAACCTTATATAGGTTCTGAAATGTTTTCTCCCCAAAAGACTTAATAATAATAAGTGGTTATTTTTGTTGGGTTTTATGCGCTAAATAAAACTCTTTACAATCTGATTAGTTATCAATATAAGAAATTTGAAGTGATTTATGTTTGCATGAATTTTACAAGCTAATGGTTTAATATCTTTATTACATTTACACACAAAATCAGTTAAATCCAGATCATATGCTTATTCACAATTACAGTATCGTCAACACAGTGGAATGTGATTGTGATCATATGAATCAAAAGACTAAGTCCCTGTTTCATCAAAATTTTGGATTTACACTAATGTGATAATCAGCGATGTGTACTTACACTTGGAGTAAGTGTTATGTTCTTTCCAGGACATTAGTAAAGTATACTAGTTTCGAATGTATGGTGTATACATTGGACTGGACCGATATTGCAACTTAGTTAAGATATTACAAACTTACTGTTATATCTTTCCAAGTCAATATCAGTAGTTGATCTTAAGATTAAAAGAATCTAAATCCTGATATGCTTAGGCTCAACTCCGGAGTACTATTCATGTTGTTTGATTTATTAGTTAAGCCTACTTTTGGGTCAGGGTGATACGTATATTTTGGGAACATGATAGTATGATTGAGTGGGAGTGCTGAACATAAATATGGAATCTATAGCTTCTACTGGTGTATAGAAGTCAAGTGATGACTCTCTTCGAGCTTAGCAAATAGAAGTAAATGGATGAGCTCTTATTTAAGTGACTAATTCTTAGATCACTAAACATCATTTACCAGTAGCTAAGTGTTTTAAGGGGCAATATACATTGAGGGGTGAGAACGGTAAAATTATCCCATCTCGATGTAAATCATCTAGATAGAGGATCTTTGATCACAATAAGATTATAACATTGGTTAAATGAGATAGCATATCTATATCGTGGAACATATAATATGCTCTATATAAGTCTAAGAGTGCAATTCTAAGTTCTAAGAGTGGATTCAACAAAGAATTAATAAGTAGGAATTTACTTAGTAAATCCGGTTCACTTATTGGAAGCTCAGCATATAGATCCATGGTCCCCATTCTAGTTGAGAACATTCTGCTTGTAAGACTCATTAATTGATTCGTGATTGATCAATTATAATTCTAAAGTTAGACTATGTCTAATTTTATGAATTTTCACTAAGTAGGGGTGAAATTGTAAAGAAAAGAGTTTCTACGTTTATTTATTTATTAATGGACTTTATATGTCTAATTAATAATTAAATTAAATGACAATATTAATTAATAATCTATTTTAGTTATTAAATAATTAGTTTTGGCATTTAAAAGGTTAGAATTGGAAAATTGGCGTTTTTGAGAAAATAGAGATAAAATTTGATAAAACTGCAAAATCAAGTGACGCCAACTATAACACCATGGCCGGCCACTTATTAAGGGTTTTTCAAATTAATATTTTCATTATTTTAATGCCAAATAATTCCTAACCTAAACCTAGTAGTTTCCTATAAATAGAAAGCGATGGCTCAGTCAAAATAACAAGTTTTCATTAATCTTCTGACAGAAAATTCTCACTTCAGAAAAACTGAGCCTTCCTTTTCTATTGTTTAGCCGAACCTCTCTCTCTCTTTTCTTCTTCATAAATTTCGAACCTTAGTGATAGAGTAAGTGCCCACACACAGCAAGTGGTAACTCAATCATAGATTGGAAGACTGTGAAGGATCACACACAAAGAGAAGGACATTTGGGCTCGGATCTTGATAATACTCTGCGACAGAAAGGATACAAGGGTTAGAGATCTGAGTGGAAGGAGACATTAATTCCGCTGCATCAATTAGGGTTTTCTTAACTTTATATGTGTTTATTTTATCGTTTTAGAAAGTTCATATTTAAGGTGTTAAACAACATACTTGTGAGTAGATCTAAGATCCTGGTAAAATAAATTCCAACAATTTTTTCCCAAAAAATAGCTATGCATGGGAAAAGAAGACCAAAGGTTCAAAAATAGAAAAGTGTCTAGCTGTTGCACAAATTCTCATAATGATTAGCAATAAAGTCATTTTTTCATAAAGATAAGTCATCTGAAGAGTTCAATATTTGACTAGGCAAAGTTGCCCGGTAAAGGCTTTTACAATCAAGACTAGAGTTGAAAAGTTCCTATCTGTACAGGCATGCACACAAGGACTTGGGGGACAAATACTATCCCAATTTTTTGCCCACCTAACATGGCATGTCGACGTAGACGAAATTGAAACCACGTAGAATACAACCTGTCAATAACCGGACAAAGCCACCTTGCACGACATATTAATTATCAAGGGTTGTAAGGCAATCAAGCAAGGTCAAGCAAGAAGAAAATGACCAACTAAGTATCCCTGGTCAGCCAAGAAGTCCCATGTGCCAGCCAAGCCCTAAAAATTGGATTGGTCGGCTGGCAAATGCAAATAGCCTTGAAGAGAGGTTGAATGAATGGTGGGGTCCACAACAAACCTTTTGGAAGATTCTCAAGCTAAATTTCAATTACAGGCCAGATCCAACAACCCACAAAGATAGGGATATTCTCTCGAGATATTATCTAATATTCTAAGGATTTAAGTATCCTTTTTTGTAATTTAAATATAAGATAGAAAATATTTTTCCCTATTATAGAAGGGATATTTACATATTTGAATTATAATCTTTCGTAAGCTCACACTATATAAAAGGCATTAGACAATATAAAAAAGAGACCTAAACTCTAAGTCTCACACGCCCCATAGCTCCTCTCTCTCAGTCCTTCACGCCCTTCACTCACTAGACACGTAGTCTATTTCCTTCACAGAATCTCACAAGTTCTGAATCTGTAACACTCAATTCTCACTACTATAATATTGAAGAAAGCCATAGCTAGAAATTACAAGGTCCAAGCCTATAATTTGTGTGGTACTATCTCAAGAATAAATATAACCAAAAGGAGAGTAGGTCATTACCCATTCATCAAGGGGGTCGAACCTCTATAAATTCATGTGTTACTTTTATCATTTATTAATATTATTTACACGTAGCGATTATCAGCAATTAATAAGGCTCTACTGTAATTAATCAAATTTTGAGTCAACAATATATAATTTCTATTATATACAACACCTTCACTTAGATGTCATACTACATCAGCAATCTGAATCAGGATTGCTTGCACTGAATAATGGGCATCAGTGACCGTACTAGCAATCATTAGGAGTGTAAATAGATCGGGTAAGATTCGATTCGAATATGACTCGACCCAATCCAAACTATGTAATGATCTACCCTGCCTTGCCCCGCTAGACCAGATATTCGAATCAGATCAGATATGACCTGGCTTATTTAGATCGGGTCCAATCCAGCGCGACTTATCTAATTTTTTCTTAGAATTTTATATGTAAACTTAATTTTTTTCCTAAATCTAATTTTTTAAGAACTAATAATACCTTATAAATGAAAAAGACAAATCGTTAATTTTTTTGTTCTTAACAAACTCAAATAATCATTTCTTCCTTAATTTTTGTCATTTTTAATGAAATTATCATTTTATTCACAAAATAAAAGAGTAATATGACTATAAGAGAATGGATTATTCCTAAAATTGATCATTATAGCATAGAAATTTTCATGACATTGCTCTCAATCTGACATTATTAATTTATTTTCTTTTCATTTGCCAAAATCAATGAAAGGTAAGAGAATATCAAATTCTTAAAAAAAAAAAAAAAATACCCACTATATATCATGGTGTATATGTAACAAAATTTTATTACTTTGTAAACGATTTTTTCAAAAAAGTAAAATTAGATTTTGGATTTCATGTGATGAAAAATATACAAAAGAATAAATTGGAAAATTAATTTTTTTGAATTTGGATATTAATTAACTTAGCACGTTGGTTTTCTTAAAGTTATTAATTATATGCTCTTTTATATATATGATTTGCTCACAGGGAATATATATATGGAACACTTTTTAATGAGTATTACCGTTACTAAACAAATTTAACTATAAATATTAATTTTAAAAATATCAAGCCATCAAATTTTGATCTAATAACGAATAATGAAATCACAAATTTGAATTTCTATGCTTAATTTAACTACTTAATTAAAAAAATATCAAAAAATATCTCTTTTTACACTATATCAAAAATATGTCCATACAAAAATATTTAACTCAAACTTAACTTTTCTTTTCTTATTTTTCTTGCTAAAAAACTTTTTTTTTAATTTTTTTTTATCGATAGAACAATCTCAGCCCATATGATATAAAAATGAAAGATTTTTTTAATTAGATAGAAAAATCAAGCATAAAAACTCAAAATTTTTTAAGTTTACCCATTCATGGGTAATACCCATTAAGAGTGCACATGTATAAGAATATGTATATATATTTATATGTATAAGAATATGCTTCGAAGGATTTATAATATTTTAATTATTTATATTAATTACATTTGTTTGCTTATTCAATTAATGATAAACATTAATAATAATCAAGTAGAATAACATCTGGTGATGTGACACTAAAGATAACATTATCAAAGGAAAAGAGAATTGACATTTACGGTTGGTTATTGATTAAAGACTTGGTTTGGGGGATGGGTTGCTGCGGGCTCTGGCTTTAGGAAGTTTTTGAGATCGAGTCGAGATAGAGACTCAGATCTCAAATTATTTTTTTTTATTGTTAAATATATTGAAAAAATAGGCAGTACGGGTCAGATCAGATCCAAAAAAAAATAGGCGGGCGAATCTATTCAGATCCAGAAAAAAATAGGCGGGGCAGGTCGAATCAGATCCAAGTTCCAATAAGTATTTGAATGTTTCAGATTAGAAGTGATCCGTCGGATCAGAACTCCGACCCGATCCGAATAAATGGACCTTTTTGCCATGTTTATTAATCATTAATTAAAAATTCTATAACTTCACTATGTTGTTGACTATTTTATTCATGTTTAAGTGATCATAATTCTCCGTACAATTTACACATCATATATGAATAAGGATTTTTTTTATATATTTATATATGAATATGAAATATAAAATATTAATAACTTTAAAATTCAAGTATACATCAAAAAATTTCTACTATCTATAATCAAAATGCCTTTACAGGCTTTTCAAGGCATAAACACTAACAATTTTCTACTTTCCATCAAAGTAAACTGGGCATCTCCCTTAATGCCATATTCATTACATGATCATAAAAGATTTTGCTAGTAGTGTCTTTATGAATGGATCTATCAGGTTATGCTCTGACACAATCTTCAAGACCATCACATCACCTCTTTCTATTATATCTCTTAGTAGATGGTACTTCCTCTTGATATACTTGCCTCTCTTGTGGCTTCTTGGTTCCTTGGAGTTGGCCACCGCTCCACTATTATCATATTAGAGAACTAGTGGTTTTTCTACTTCTGGAATTACTTCCAGATCAGTGTACAAATTTTTCAACCAAACTGCTTTCTTAGTTGTTTCACAAGCTGCTATGTTCAGCTTCCATGGTTGAATCTGCAATACTGGTTTGCTTAATGCTTCTCTAGACTACAGCTCTACCATCAAGAGTGAATACTGATCCTTGATGTCGACTTTCAACTATCTTTGTTTGATTGAAAATTAGAATTAGTATATCCAACAGGATTCAACTCTCCTGTGAAATACGCAAGCATGAGATCTCTCATTCTTCAATGTGCTTTACAGCTATCTAGTGTTCCAAACCTGGATTTGATTCATAACGACTAACAATCCCTACATCATAGCATATGTCAAGCCTTGTACACAACATTTCATACATTAAGTTTCCAACTACTTATGCAGAAGAGTACTTTCTCATGTCCTCCATCTTTTGCAAAGTCTTTGGACATTGATCTTTTCATACAAAAATTCTATATTTGGACGATAACTGTTCTTTTTTAGAATTCTCCATTAAGAATCTTTCTAGTGCATTATCGATATAAGTTTCTAGAGAAAGTGCTAATCGTTTACCGAGTTTTTCAAAAACTGATATAAAATAAAATAAATCTAAAGAAAATGATTAAGATATATAAATTAAGACAAGGATTTTTATGTGGTTTGAGTATTAATGAACTCTAGTCCATGATTCAATATTATTTGGCTAGAAAGGCCTTCGAGTATTACACAAGTATTTTTGCACTGTTTATGAACCCTATTTTCAGCCTTAACTTGTAAGAAATGAATTACGAACCCTTTGCATGAAGATGTTTCATTATATTTATGGGCTAGTGTTTTTATGTAAACATGGCCCACCATTTGATCTCATTAAGCCAAGCTCAAAGGAGATTATTGTTTCACTTCTAAATAAGTGTAGAAGCTATAGATATCCATATTTATGATTAATAGTTCCACTCAATTGAACTACCGAGTTCCCAATATATAAGTATGAGCTAGTCCGACGGATAAGTTGGTAACAAACAAATCAAAGAACTCTAATGATACAATCAGCTTAAATCTTAATCATCTCAAGATTGAGATCAGTTGATCTATGATCAACTAAGTTACATTGTACTAGAAAGAATATAACGGTAAGTTTATGATATCTTTTCTAGTATCAATATTGGTCTAGTTCGATGTAAAACCTATACATCTGATCCTTATTTACTTTGCTAATGCCTTGAAAAAAAAATTTACTTAGCAAAGTGTAAGTAAACCCTATCGTTGATTATCATATCAGTGTAAATTCAGTGCACTGATAAATTATGGGACTTAAATAGTTTAAAACATATAATCATAATTATTTTTTGTTGTAGTGACAACACTATAATTGTGAATAACTATATGTTCGTGATTTATCAGAATTTATATATTAAATAAATAATCATAAAGTAAACATGTGAACCAAGCAATAGACAATAATTAAAATGATAGTTGATCTTTTATTGATACTTAAATAAGATTACATTGAATTGTGGTTTTATTTAAGGCATAAAATCCAACAGTTAGTTCATATCGATCCTGTCAAATCAAATTATACACGGTATATTTACTTAATATCTATCCACATGCCACTAAAGTATCGTGCTTAGTAAACCATACTTGGTATTTCTATTTCAAAGGTTTCATACTTTAATACATTACCTACTTATTTTATTCATATAGTATGATCTTAATTTTCTTATACTTCCTTACAAGATCATACCTTCTCTATATGAATATGAAATTTTTATATATTTATTAATTATATTTCTATAATTAACATATTCATTTATCTTGTACTTGTATTTTAAATTTTTTTTATAATATATTATCCATTAATTACTTATTTTTATGGCATAAACTCTAACACCGACTGACGACACACATCTTTACAGTCCCATCCGTCACAGACAGGTACAGTCTTGTCTCACCAAATACCTATTTTGAGCCTAGTCGACAAGCCCACGAAGAGGAAGTGTAACCTTGTTAAGGAAAGTGTACGTACTCATGAAAGCTGGAAGAGGGAACGAGCCTAGATCCCTCCAAAAGCCCATCTACTTCTGCTATAAATATGGGAATAAACCCACTTTAAAAGGGATCTAATTTTAGAAAATTAAGAGAGAAAAATTTACCAAAATACCCCTACAATAATCAAAGACACTATTGTTGTAACCTTATTCAACATATAATATCAATTATTCGTGAATTAAAGATCATTAATGCCACCACCTCGTTAAAAATACCCTTCTTAAACACATTTGTAATTTATATTTAAGAAAGATTAAGTAGTTACCGAAAATCTCTGTCAGCAACTATATTTTTTGCATTAAATTTCATACCCATAAATATACAAACTAACTTTTTTCCCCACATTTATATAAATAACCCATCAAAAATTTATCGAGAGAACCAGAACTATTTATGCAAAGTCAAAACTTGTAATGATCGCTTTAGTGATTTGGATTAGAAAAGGCAATTAGCACTAATTTCTGTTATTTTATAATAATTTATGAATTAATTATTTGTGGACCCCAATATTTAGAAATAAATATTAGAGTTATAATTTCTCAATTCCGGAGATTTTATTAAACTCTAGGGGTATTATTTGATTAATATGTGAAATATGCAATTTTTGTAATTTTTGCTCGGCGACAATGGAAAATGCGATGCATGGTTAGTTTAATCACATGGGCAAGTTTAGAACCTTATTTCTTAGTGGAAAATATTTTAGAGAAAATAAATATTGGGATTGAGCGGGGTTATGGGATTTGACCATTTTACCCCTAGTCTTGAAAATGCTTAAGTTTTGAGAATAAGGGCATTTTAGTAATTTGCCAAATGGGTGCTTGGTGGATGCCTTAGGTGTTGACAACTAGCATAAGATTACTGTTAGGTTATTTTCAGTAGTAATTTTAGATTAAGTTTAGTATATTTTTAATTGAGTTTTAATCGTGTTTGGAGCATTTTTACGCTTGTTATCTTTTATTTTTGCAGATTTAAAATAGAAGAAGATTAGAAAAATATCAGAGAAAAAGATGGGAATAAGTTAAAAATATCATGATATTTAAAATAGAGAAAATTGTGCAAGGAAATAAAAGCCAAACCTTCAAGCCTGAATTCGACGATATTTTGTTTAGATTTTGGAAAAGGTCAAAACATAAAAGTTCTAAATCTCTCTTTTATCTTTCCGGAACATCTTGAATCGTCCAATTCCGATCAATATCGAGAGAGTTATGATTAAAATACTATCAGTCGACGCAGTAGAAAAAATATCTCGTTTGAGGTTTCCCAAAAATTTAAATTCGAATTGGAATTTAAACATGTGCGTTTTTTCCATCTTTTTAGGCCTTCAATGCCTATATAAAGGGAAGAAGGGAGTTGATTTCAGCAAGCAATTTTAGAGAGAAAAACAGAGAGAATACAGATGCAAAGTGGAGAGATCAACTGCAATATTTGAGGCATTCTTCAGAGGGTTTTCAGCATTCTTCTCTTCTCTATTTTCATCTATTTTCTTAAAGTCAATATGTGTGATTATGTTTCAATGAACATGTGTAGCTAAACACTTTAATTAGGGTTAGATGGATATTGTTTAACATTGTTTATGGTTTTTAATATGATTTATTTTCCCCCTAATTTCTATGTATTCTATTTTATTTGTGCTTAATTACTTTTAATTGTCTGATCACCAATTAACTGTCTATGATTTTGATGCGAGATCTGAGAAGTGAGTGTCAATTATGCTATAGTGAAATAGAACTGAATTTCGATATAGGACGAGAGTACCTATATGGTTTAGATAGCTTATAGGGTTTCTGTGTTTAATGCCTATTGCATGTTAAATTTATCAAGAGAGTAGAAAGTTTGCATGTAATTGAGATTTATATATCTGAGAAGACTATAAATTACCTTAGTAAACCTGCTATTGCATACAAATTAATATTAAGAAAATAATCATATTAGGCCATATTCAATAGAAACAATTGAAATCGAAGCCCTAGTTTTTATTAACTTTTAATTTTCTTTAATCATTGCTTCTTACTAGTTTTCTTATTTTTCATTATTCTCTATTCTTTTATTTAACCAAATAGAAGTAAAAGTTTAATTTTAACGTACTTAACTACACTCCTTGTGGGATCGACCTCACTCCTGGTGAGTTTACTACTTATAACGATACGTACACTTGCGGGTGCTAAATATCGCAACAAGTTTTTGGCGCCGCTGCCGGAGAGTGATAGCTAATATTATTAAAAATTAAATTTTGTTCTAATTTGGTTTTCTTTTTAGTTTTAGTATTAATTTTTTTTTTTGTTTCAAATTTTTATCTTTTTAGTACTAATTTAGTTTTATTTTATTTTACTAATGTTTTACTTATGAGTTTGACCAGCAAGATAAATCCAAATGCTATATCTTGAGGATTTTGCCCAACAACATAATGAGCCATTCTATTTTGCTTGGAGGAGATTTAAAGAGTATGGAGAGAGATGTTATCCCACTTTCTCAAGTGGGTGTTTTACGTGGCTCTTCTATAATGGACTTAACGATGAAACAAGAAGCTGGGTTGATTATGGAGCAGAGGCAATTGGAGCGCCTCTATTAATGAGAGGCTATGAAGCAATAAATCTGTTGAATAATATGGCAAATTTTGATTACGACTGGCATTGGGATCCATCACTTCAGGGTTGGAGTCACCAATACCCACCTTATTGCCCAAATTCATCCCAACAAACTGAAAAAGAGGAGCAACTACTAGCACTTTTACAATCACTTCCAGGAGAGATTAATCGCTTAACAGACATGGTGAGGTCCTAATGTGATAATTTAGTGGCTCATGATTCAGAATGTAATAACTCCAATACTGAAAGTTATGAGAGTTATTGCTACAATGAAGAAGGGTCATTAGTTGAATACAAGGAAGATAATGAGCCTACAATTGAAGATCAAGATCCTTGTGAAGAGGAACTCATTGAATATGAAATCACAAGTGAGGGTATGAATAGCCATGTGGAGAGTGAGCAACAAGAAGAAGGGTTGTTAGATGAAAGAGTAGATACTGTGACATTGGAGGATGAGGAAGCACATGACATCATTGATTCTACTTCATTAATGATATTGACTAATAAACCACTAATGAATCCATATATTTCATCAACACCATATTACATCCTCTGCGAGCTACGAAAGGCTTCTCCCCAAGCTCATCATCCAAAGTCTTATGTTGTTGGTGCTGATTTTAGTTCAAACTCATCACTTGCCAAGCTTGAAGGCAAGTACAATAACAATTTTCAAGTTGTCTTGCATGACGCTTATTACGGGCGTCAACCGCTTATTGATGTGGCGCTCAGGTAAGTTTCCTTTCCTTTTTCTTTAATGTCACATTGGGGACAATGTGTCACTTTAGTTTGGGGGGGGGATGACTTAATTTTTATTTTTATTTTGAGTTTTTTTTTTTTTTTGAGTTTTATGACTTTTAATTTTTAGTTTTTAGTTTTTATTGTTTTGAGTCAATTTTCTTAATATGAGTCAATCTGAAAGTAGGTAGATAACATGATTTGAAAAGTTTATTTATTTTTCGAAAAATCCGTGTGCTTGGTGATGTTATACTCTTGACTAATTTTAATTTTGTGCTTTAAAAGAACATGGAATCATATTAAGTAATTTTTCTAGTAATTCAATTGATTTATGTATGCTAATTTGACATGTGGAAAGTTGTTTAAAATAAATTCTAGAACTTGCTTGCTTGCCATTTGAGGCGAATTAATAAATTATGCATGATTAGGAAAGTGATTTAGGCAATTTTTTGGATCGATTGTGCCTTTCAAGCCATCCTTGTAATTTTTATCCTAGTTACCCTTTTTTGAGCCTTAACCTATTCTTTGTTCTACACATATTGAGCCTAAAAAGATAAACCCCATGAATATCCAAAATTTCAAACCTAATCATACCATAAGTAGATCTTTAGTTTGGGGGAATTTGGATGGGAAGTTGTTGTATGTGTGGGAATAAGTGAAAATTGAGAGAATGTGAAAAACATTTAGATTGACAGCAACTTAGAAAAAAAAAAAAGATAGAAAAATCTGACAACCAGTGTTAAATTCAGAAAAGATATACAAAGTTGTTGCTTTCTTATTGAAAAAAAGAAAAAAAAATATATCTCTCATGCAATTAGAAAAATGGGTATTGGGATTGTGTGAAATATATTTTGGGTGACATGATTGGAGAAGCTTATGGTATAGACAAGCCTAAATGACCATCTAATCTACCCTTACCTAAGCCTAACATTACAAGCCTAGAAAGACCTTCTGATTCTTAGTTGTGCATTAATCTATATTAGTGGAGAATAGTAAGTATTGCAAGCATATGGAATTCTGGGTTAGTGGATTGATGATTGTAATTGGCATGCATAAAGTGGTTTAATTGTTAGTTAATTGCATTATATGGTTTTATGAGCTAAATGAAAATAAATTGAAATCTGTTAAGGGTGTAATTGAACTGAAATTCTGGATTATATGCATAAGTGAATTTTTCATAATCATGTTATTGAAGCTACTTGAAAATTACCCATGTTTTGAAGATTGACTTGTTTAATGTTTATTTAGTGTCTTACTCGAGGACGAGTAAAAGCTTAGTTTGGGGGAATTTGTTAGGTTATTTTTAGTAGTAATTTTAGATTAAGTTTAGTATATTTTTAATTGAGTTTTAATCGTGTTTGGAGCATTTTTACGCTTGTTATTTTTTAATTTTGCAGATTTAAAATAGAAGAAGATTAGAAAAATATCAGAGAAAAAGATGGGAATAAGATAAAAATATCATGATATTTAAAATAGAGAAAATTGTGCAAGGAAATAAAAGCCAAACATTCAAGCCTGAATTCGACGATATTTTGTTTAGATTTTGGAAAAGGTCAAAACATAAAAGTTCTAAATCTCTCTTCTATCTTTTCGGAACATCTTGAATCGTCCAATTCCGATCAATATCGAGAGAGTTATGATTAAAATACTATCAGTCGACGCAGCAGAAAAAATATCTCGTTTGAGGTTTCCCAAAAATTTAAATTCGAATTGGAATTTAAACATGTGCGTTTTTTCCATCTTTTTAGGCCTTCAATGCCTATATAAAGGGAAGAAGGGAGTTGATTTCAGCAAGCAATTTTAGAGAGAAAAACAGAGAGAATACAGATGCAAAGTGGAGAGATCAACTGCAATATTGGAGGCATTCTTCAGAGGGTTTTCAGCATTCTTCTCTTCTCTATTTTCATCTCTTTTCTTAAAGTCAATATGTGTGATTATGTTTCAATGAACATGTGTAGCTAAACACTTTAATTAGGGTTAGATGGATATTGTTTAACATTGTTTATGGTTTTTAATATGATTTATTTTCCCCCTAATTTCTATGTATTCTATTTTATTTGTGCTTAATTACTTTTAATTGCCTGATCACTAATTAACTGTCTATGATTTTGATGCGAGATCTGAGAAGTGAGTGTCAATTATGCTATAGTGAAATAGAACTGAATTTCGATATAGGACGAGAGTACCTATATGGTTTAGATAGCTTATAGGGTTTCTGTGTTTAATGCCTGTTGCATGTTAAATTTATCACGAGAGTAGAAAGTTTGCATGTAATTGAGATTTATATATCTGAGAAGACTATAAATTACCTTAGTAAACCTGCTATTGCATACAAATTAATATTAAGAAAATAATCATATTAGGCCATATTCAATAGAAACAATTGAAATCGAAGCCCTAGTTTTTATTAACTTTTAATTTTCTTTAATCATTGCTTCTTACTAGTTTTCTTATTTTTCATTATTCTCTATTCTTTTATTTAACCAAATAGAAGTAAAAGTTTAATTTTAACGTACTTAACTACACTCCTTGTGGGATCGACCTCACTCCTGGTGAGTTTACTACTTATAACGATACGTACACTTGCGGGTGCTAAATATCGCAACAAGTTTTTGGCGCCGCTGCCGGAGAGTGATAGTTAATATTATTAAAAATTAAATTTTGTTCTAATTTGGTTTTCTTTTTAGTTTTAGTATTAATTTTTTTTTTGTTTCAAATTTTATCTTTTTAGTACTAATTTAGTTTTATTTTATTTTACTAATGTTTTACTTATGAGTTTGACCAGCAAGATAAATCCAAATGCTATATCTTGAGGATTTTGCCCAACAACATAATGAGCCATTCTATTTTGCTTGGAGGAGATTTAAAGAGTATGGAGAGAGATGTTATCCCACTTTCTCAAGTGGGTGTTTTACGTGGCTCTTCTATAATGGACTTAACGATGAAACAAGAAGCTGGGTTGATTATGGAGCAGAGGCAATTGGAGCGCCTCTATTAATGAGAGGCTATGAAGCAATAAATCTGTTGAATAATATGGCAAATTTTGATTACGGCCGGCATTGGGATCCATCACTTCGGGGTTGGAGTCACCAATACCCACCTTATTGCCCAAATTCATCCCAACAAGGCGAAAAAGAGGAGCAACTACTAGCACTTTTACAATCACTTCCAGGAGAGATTAATCGCTTAACAGACATGGTGAGGTCCTTATGTGATAATTTAGTGGCTCATGATTCAGAATGTAATAACTCCAATACTGAAAGTTATGAGAGTTATTGCTACAATGAAGAAGGGTCATTAGTTGAATACAAGGAAGATAATGAGCCTACAATTGAAGATCAAGATCCTTGTGAAGAGGAACTCATTGAATATGAAATCACAAGTGAGGGTATGAATAGCCATGTGGAGAGTGAGCAACAAGAAGAAGGGTTGTTAGATGAAAGAGTAGATACTGTGACATTGGAGGATGAGGAAGCACATGACATCATTGATTCTACTTCATTAATGATATTGACTAATAAACCACTAATGAATCCATATATTTCATCAACACCATATTACATCCTCTGCGAGCTACGAAAGGCTTCTCCCCAAGCTCATCATCCAAAGTCTTATGTTGTTGGTGCTGATTTTAGTTCAAACTCATCACTTGCCAAGCTTGAAGGCAAGTACAATAACAATTTTCAAGTTGTCTTGCATGACGCTTATTACGGGCGTCAACCGCTTATTGATGTGGCGCTCAGGTAAGTTTCCTTTCCTTTTTCTTTAATGTCACATTGGGGACAATGTGTCACTTTAGTTTGGGGGGGGGGGGGGGATGACTTAATTTTTATTTTTATTTTGAGTTTTTTTTTTTTTTTTTTTGAGTTTTATGACTTTTAATTTTTAGTTTTTAGTTTTTATTGTTTTGAGTCAATTTTCTTAATATGAGTCAATCTGAAAGTAGGTAGATAACATGATTTGAAAAGTTTATTTATTTTTCGAAAAATCCGTGTGCTTGGTGATGTTATACTCTTGACTAATTTTAATTTTGTGCTTTAAAAGAACATGGAATCATATTAAGTAATTTTTCTAGTAATTCAATTGATTTATGTATGCTAATTTGACATGTGGAAAGTTGTTTAAAATAAATTCTAGAACTTGCTTGCTTGCCATTTGAGGCGAATTAATAAATTATGCATGATTAGGAAAGTGATTTAGGCAATTTTTTGGATCGATTGTGCCTTTCAAGCCATCCTTGTAATTTTTATCCTAGTTACCCTTTTTTGAGCCTTAACCTATTCTTTGTTCTACACATATTGAGCCTAAAAAGATAAACCCCATGAATATCCAAAATTTCAAACCTAATCATACCATAAGTAGATCTTTAGTTTGGGGGAATTTGGATGGGAAGTTGTTGTATGTGTGGGAATAAGTGAAAATTGAGAGAATGTGAAAAACATTTAGATTGACAGCAACTTAGAAAAAAAAAAGATAGAAAAATCTGACAACCAGTGTTAAATTCAGAAAAGATATACAAAGTTGTTGCTTTCTTATTGAAAAAAAGA
Source organism: Cannabis sativa (assembly GCF_029168945.1). Lineage (NCBI taxonomy): Eukaryota > Viridiplantae > Streptophyta > Magnoliopsida > Rosales > Cannabaceae > Cannabis > Cannabis sativa. The sequence goes on from NC_083605.1 coordinate 30,525,756, forward strand.
AAAAAAAAATATATCTCTCATGCAATTAGAAAAATGGGTATTGGGATTGTGTGAAATATATTTTGGGTGACATGATTGGAGAAGCTTATGGTATAGACAAGCCTAAATGACCATCTAATCTACCCTTACCTAAGCCTAACATTACAAGCCTAGAAAGACCTTCTGATTCTTAGTTGTGCATTAATCTATATTAGTGGAGAATAGTAAGTATTGCAAGCATATGGAATTCTGGGTTAGTGGATTGATGATTGTAATTGGCATGCATAAAGTGGTTTAATTGTTAGTTAATTGCATTATATGGTTTTATGAGCTAAATGAAAATAAATTGAAATCGGTAAGGGTGTAATTGAACTGAAATTCTGGATTATATGCATAAGTGAATTTTTCATAATCATGTTATTGAAGCTACTTGAAAATTACCCATGTTTTGAAGATTGACTTGTTTAATGTTTATTTAGTGTCTTACTCGAGGACGAGTAAAAGCTTAGTTTGGGGGAATTTGTTAGGTTATTTTTAGTAGTAATTTTAGATTAAGTTTAGTATATTTTTAATTGAGTTTTAATCGTGTTTGGAGCATTTTTACGCTTGTTATTTTTTAATTTTGCAGATTTAAAATAGAAGAAGATTAGAAAAATATCAGAGAAAAAGATGGGAATAAGATAAAAATATCATGATATTTAAAATAGAGAAAATTGTGCAAGGAAATAAAAGCCAAACATTCAAGCCTGAATTCGACGATATTTTGTTTAGATTTTGGAAAAGGTCAAAACATAAAAGTTCTAAATCTCTCTTCTATCTTTTCGGAACATCTTGAATCGTCCAATTCCGATCAATATCGAGAGAGTTATGATTAAAATACTATCAGTAGACGCAGCAGAAAAAATATCTCGTTTGAGGTTTCCCAAAAATTTAAATTCGAATTGGAATTTAAACATGTGCGTTTTTTCCATCTTTTTAGGCCTTCAATGCCTATATAAAGGGAAGAAGGGAGTTGATTTCAGCAAGCAATTTTAGAGAGAAAAACAGAGAGAATACAGATGCAAAGTGGAGAGATCAACTGCAATATTGGAGGCATTCTTCAGAGGGTTTTCAGCATTCTTCTCTTCTCTATTTTCATCTCTTTTCTTAAAGTCAATATGTGTGATTATGTTTCAATGAACATGTGTAGCTAAACACTTTAATTAGGGTTAGATGGATATTGTTTAACATTGTTTATGGTTTTTAATATGATTTATTTTCCCCCTAATTTCTATGTATTCTATTTTATTTGTGCTTAATTACTTTTAATTGCCTGATCACCAATTAACTGTCTATGATTTTGATGCGAGATCTGAGAAGTGAGTGTCAATTATGCTATAGTGAAATAGAACTGAATTTCGATATAGGACGAGAGTACCTATATGGTTTAGATAGCTTATAGGGTTTCTGTGTTTAATGCCTGTTGCATGTTAAATTTATCACGAGAGTAGAAAGTTTGCATGTAATTGAGATTTATATATCTGAGAAGACTATAAATTACCTTAGTAAACCTGCTATTGCATACAAATTAATATTAAGAAAATAATCATATTAGGCCATATTCAATAGAAACAATTGAAATCGAAGCCCTAGTTTTTATTAACTTTTAATTTTCTTTAATCATTGCTTCTTACTAGTTTTCTTATTTTTCATTATTCTCTATTCTTTTATTTAACCAAATAGAAGTAAAAGTTTAATTTTAACGTACTTAACTACACTCCTTGTGGGATCGACCTCACTCCTGGTGAGTTTACTACTTATAACGATACGTACACTTGCGGGTGCTAAATATCGCAACAAGTTTTTGGCGCCGCTGCCGGAGAGTGATAGTTAATATTATTAAAAATTAAATTTTGTTCTAATTTGGTTTTCTTTTTAGTTTTAGTATTAATTTTTTTATTGTTTCAAATTTTTATCTTTTTAGTACTAATTTAGTTTTATTTTATTTTACTAATGTTTTACTTATGAGTTTGACCAGCAAGATAAATCCAAATGCTATATCTTGAGGATTTTGCCCAACAACATAATGAGCCATTCTATTTTGCTTGGAGGAGATTTAAAGAGTATGGAGAGAGATGTTATCCCACTTTCTCAAGTGGGTGTTTTACGTGGCTCTTCTATAATGGACTTAACGATGAAACAAGAAGCTGGGTTGATTATGGAGCAGAGGCAATTGGAGCGCCTCTATTAATGAGAGGCTATGAAGCAATAAATCTGTTGAATAATATGGCAAATTTTGATTACGACTGGCATTGGGATCCATCACTTCAGGGTTGGAGTCACCAATACCCACCTTATTGCCCAAATTCATCCCAACAAACTGAAAAAGAGGAGCAACTACTAGCACTTTTACAATCACTTCCAGGAGAGATTAATCGCTTAACAGACATGGTGAGGTCCTTATGTGATAATTTAGTGGCTCATGATTCAGAATGTAATAACTCCAATACTGAAAGTTATGAGAGTTATTGCTACAATGAAGAAGGGTCATTAGTTGAATACAAGGAAGATAATGAGCCTACAATTGAAGATCAAGATCCTTGTGAAGAGGAACTCATTGAATATGAAATCACAAGTGAGGGTATGAATAGCCATGTGGAGAGTGAGCAACAAGAAGAAGGGTTGTTAGATGAAAGAGTAGATACTGTGACATTGGAGGATGAGGAAGCACATGACATCATTGATTCTACTTCATTAATGATATTGACTAATAAACCACTAATGAATCCATATATTTCATCAACACCATATTACATCCTCTGCGAGCTACGAAAGGCTTCTCCCCAAGCTCATCATCCAAAGTCTTATGTTGTTGGTGCTGATTTTAGTTCAAACTCATCACTTGCCAAGCTTGAAGGCAAGTACAATAACAATTTTCAAGTTGTCTTGCATGACGCTTATTACGGGCGTCAACCGCTTATTGATGTGGCGCTCAGGTAAGTTTCCTTTCCTTTTTCTTTAATGTCACATTGGGGACAATGTGTCACTTTAGTTTGGGGGGGGGATGACTTAATTTTTATTTTTATTTTGAGTTTTTTTTTTTTTTTTTTTTTTGAGTTTTATGACTTTTAATTTTTAGTTTTTAGTTTTTATTGTTTTGAGTCAATTTTCTTAATATGAGTCAATCTGAAAGTAGGTAGATAACATAATTTGAAAAGTTTATTTATTTTTCGAAAAATCCGTGTGCTTGGTGATGTTATACTCTTGACTAATTTTAATTTTGTGCTTTAAAAGAACATGGAATCATATTAAGTAATTTTTCTAGTAATTCAATTGATTTATGTATGCTAATTTGACATGTGGAAAGTTGTTTAAAATAAATTCTAGAACTTGCTTGCTTGCCATTTGAGGCGAATTAATAAATTATGCATGATTAGGAAAGTGATTTAGGCAATTTTTTGGATCGATTGTGCCTTTCAAGCCATCCTTGTAATTTTTATCCTAGTTACCCTTTTTTGAGCCTTAACCTATTCTTTGTTCTACACATATTGAGCCTAAAAAGATAAACCCCATGAATATCCAAAATTTCAAAGCTAATCATACCATAAGTAGATCTTTAGTTTGGGGGAATTTGGATGGGAAGTTGTTGTATGTGTGGGAATAAGTGAAAATTGAGAGAATGTGAAAAACATTTAGATTGACAGCAACTTAGAAAAAAAAAAGATAGAAAAATCTGACAACCAGTGTTAAATTCAGAAAAGATATACAAAGTTGTTGCTTTCTTATTGAAAAAAAGAAAAAAAAATATATCTCTCATGCAATTAGAAAAATGGGTATTGGGATTGTGTGAAATATATTTTGGGTGACATGATTGGAGAAGCTTATGGTATAGACAAGCCTAAATGACCATCTACTCTACCCTTACCTAAGCCTAACATTACAAGCCTAGAAAGACCTTCTGATTCTTAGTTGTGCATTAATCTATATTAGTGGAGAATAGTAAGTATTGCAAGCATATGGAATTCTGGGTTAGTGGATTGATGATTGTAATTGGCATGCATAAAGTGGTTTAATTGTTAGTTAATTGCATTATATGGTTTTATGAGCTAAATGAAAATAAATTGAAATACGGTAAGGGTGTAATTGAACTGAAATTCTGGATTATATGCATAAGTGAATTTTTCATAATCATGTTATTGAAGCTACTTGAAAATTACCCATGTTTTGAAGATTGACTTGTTTAATGTTTATTTAGTGTCTTACTCGAGGACGAGTAAAAGCTTAGTTTGGGGGAATTTGTTAGGTTATTTTTAGTAGTAATTTTAGATTAAGTTTAGTATATTTTTAATTGAGTTTTAATCGTGTTTGGAGCATTTTTACGCTTGTTATTTTTTAATTTTGCAGATTTAAAATAGAAGAAGATTAGAAAAATATCAGAGAAAAAGATGGGAATAAGATAAAAATATCATGATATTTAAAATAGAGAAAATTGTGCAAGGAAATAAAAGCCAAACATTCAAGCCTGAATTCGACGATATTTTGTTTAGATTTTGGAAAAGGTCAAAACATAAAAGTTCTAAATCTCTCTTCTATCTTTTCGGAACATCTTGAATCGTCCAATTCCGATCAATATCGAGAGAGTTATGATTAAAATACTATCAGTAGACGCAGCAGAAAAAATATCTCGTTTGAGGTTTCCCAAAAATTTAAATTCGAATTGGAATTTAAACATGTGCGTTTTTTCCATCTTTTTAGGCCTTCAATGCCTATATAAAGGGAAGAAGGGAGTTGATTTCAGCAAGCAATTTTAGAGAGAAAAACAGAGAGAATACAGATGCAAAGTGGAGAGATCAACTGCAATATTGGAGGCATTCTTCAGAGGGTTTTCAGCATTCTTCTCTTCTCTATTTTCATCTCTTTTCTTAAAGTCAATATGTGTGATTATGTTTCAATGAACATGTGTAGCTAAACACTTTAATTAGGGTTAGATGGATATTGTTTAACATTGTTTATGGTTTTTAATATGATTTATTTTCCCCCTAATTTCTATGTATTCTATTTTATTTGTGCTTAATTACTTTTAATTGCCTGATCACCAATTAACTGTCTATGATTTTGATGCGAGATCTGAGAAGTGAGTGTCAATTATGCTATAGTGAAATAGAACTGAATTTCGATATAGGACGAGAGTACCTATATGGTTTAGATAGCTTATAGGGTTTCTGTGTTTAATGCCTGTTGCATGTTAAATTTATCACGAGAGTAGAAAGTTTGCATGTAATTGAGATTTATATATCTGAGAAGACTATAAATTACCTTAGTAAACCTGCTATTGCATACAAATTAATATTAAGAAAATAATCATATTAGGCCATATTCAATAGAAACAATTGAAATCGAAGCCCTAGTTTTTATTAACTTTTAATTTTCTTTAATCATTGCTTCTTACTAGTTTTCTTATTTTTCATTATTCTCTATTCTTTTATTTAACCAAATAGAAGTAAAAGTTTAATTTTAACGTACTTAACTACACTCCTTGTGGGATCGACCTCACTCCTGGTGAGTTTACTACTTATAACGATACGTACACTTGCGGGTGCTAAATATCGCAACAAGTTTTTGGCGCCGCTGCCGGAGAGTGATAGTTAATATTATTAAAAATTAAATTTTGTTCTAATTTGGTTTTCTTTTTAGTTTTAGTATTAATTTTTTTTTTGTTTCAAATTTTTATCTTTTTAGTACTAATTTAGTTTTATTTTATTTTACTAATGTTTTACTTATGAGTTTGACCAGCAAGATAAATCCAAATGCTATATCTTGAGGATTTTGCCCAACAACATAATGAGCCATTCTATTTTGCTTGGAGGAGATTTAAAGAGTATGGAGAGAGATGTTATCCCACTTTCTCAAGTGGGTGTTTTACGTGGCTCTTCTATAATGGACTTAACGATGAAACAAGAAGCTGGGTTGATTATGGAGCAGAGGCAATTGGAGCGCCTCTATTAATGAGAGGCTATGAAGCAATAAATCTGTTGAATAATATGGCAAATTTTGATTACGACTGGCATTGGGATCCATCACTTCAGGGTTGGAGTCACCAATACCCACCTTATTGCCCAAATTCATCCCAACAAACTGAAAAAGAGGAGCAACTACTAGCACTTTTACAATCACTTCCAGGAGAGATTAATCGCTTAACAGACATGGTGAGGTCCTTATGTGATAATTTAGTGGCTCATGATTCAGAATGTAATAACTCCAATACTGAAAGTTATGAGAGTTATTGCTACAATGAAGAAGGGTCATTAGTTGAATACAAGGAAGATAATGAGCCTACAATTGAAGATCAAGATCCTTGTGAAGAGGAACTCATTGAATATGAAATCACAAGTGAGGGTATGAATAGCCATGTGGAGAGTGAGCAACAAGAAGAAGGGTTGTTAGATGAAAGAGTAGATACTGTGACATTGGAGGATGAGGAAGCACATGACATCATTGATTCTACTTCATTAATGATATTGACTAATAAACCACTAATGAATCCATATATTTCATCAACACCATATTACATCCTCTGCGAGCTACGAAAGGCTTCTCCCCAAGCTCATCATCCAAAGTCTTATGTTGTTGGTGCTGATTTTAGTTCAAACTCATCACTTGCCAAGCTTGAAGGCAAGTACAATAACAATTTTCAAGTTGTCTTGCATGACGCTTATTACGGGCGTCAACCGCTTATTGATGTGGCGCTCAGGTAAGTTTCCTTTCCTTTTTCTTTAATGTCACATTGGGGACAATGTGTCACTTTAGTTTGGGGGGGGGATGACTTAATTTTTATTTTTATTTTGAGTTTTTTTTTTTTTTTTGAGTTTTATGACTTTTAATTTTTAGTTTTTAGTTTTTATTGTTTTGAGTCAATTTTCTTAATATGAGTCAATCTGAAAGTAGGTAGATAACATGATTTGAAAAGTTTATTTATTTTTCGAAAAATCCGTGTGCTTGGTGATGTTATACTCTTGACTAATTTTAATTTTGTGCTTTAAAAGAACATGGAATCATATTAAGTAATTTTTCTAGTAATTCAATTGATTTATGTATGCTAATTTGACATGTGGAAAGTTGTTTAAAATAAATTCTAGAACTTGCTTGCTTGCCATTTGAGGCGAATTAATAAATTATGCATGATTAGGAAAGTGATTTAGGCAATTTTTTGGATCGATTGTGCCTTTCAAGCCATCCTTGTAATTTTTATCCTAGTTACCCTTTTTTGAGCCTTAACCTATTCTTTGTTCTACACATATTGAGCCTAAAAAGATAAACCCCATGAATATCCAAAATTTCAAACCTAATCATACCATAAGTAGATCTTTAGTTTGGGGGAATTTGGATGGGAAGTTGTTGTATGTGTGGGAATAAGTGAAAATTGAGAGAATGTGAAAAACATTTAGATTGACAGCAACTTAGAAAAAAAAAAAGATAGAAAAATCTGACAACCAGTGTTAAATTCAGAAAAGATATACAAAGTTGTTGCTTTCTTATTGAAAAAAAGAAAAAAAAAATATATCTCTCATGCAATTAGAAAAATGGGTATTGGGATTGTGTGAAATATATTTTGGGTGACATGATTGGAGAAGCTTATGGTATAGACAAGCCTAAATGACCATCTAATCTACCCTTACCTAAGCCTAACATTACAAGCCTAGAAAGACCTTCTGATTCTTAGTTGTGCATTAATCTATATTAGTGGAGAATAGTAAGTATTGCAAGCATATGGAATTCTGGGTTAGTGGATTGATGATTGTAATTGGCATGCATAAAGTGGTTTAATTGTTAGTTAATTGCATTATATGGTTTTATGAGCTAAATGAAAATAAATTGAAATCTGTTAAGGGTGTAATTGAACTGAAATTCTGGATTATATGCATAAGTGAATTTTTCATAATCATGTTATTGAAGCTACTTGAAAATTACCCATGTTTTGAAGATTGACTTGTTTAATGTTTATTTAGTGTCTTACTCGAGGACGAGTAAAAGCTTAGTTTGGGGGAATTTGTTAGGTTATTTTTAGTAGTAATTTTAGATTAAGTTTAGTATATTTTTAATTGAGTTTTAATCGTGTTTGGAGCATTTTTACGCTTGTTATTTTTTAATTTTGCAGATTTAAAATAGAAGAAGATTAGAAAAATATCAGAGAAAAAGATGGGAATAAGATAAAAATATCATGATATTTAAAATAGAGAAAATTGTGCAAGGAAATAAAAGCCAAACATTCAAGCCTGAATTCGACGATATTTTGTTTAGATTTTGGAAAAGGTCAAAACATAAAAGTTCTAAATCTCTCTTCTATCTTTTCGGAACATCTTGAATCGTCCAATTCCGATCAATATCGAGAGAGTTATGATTAAAATACTATCAGTCGACGCAGCAGAAAAAATATCTCGTTTGAGGTTTCCCAAAAATTTAAATTCGAATTGGAATTTAAACATGTGCGTTTTTCCATCTTTTTAGGCCTTCAATGCCTATATAAAGGGAAGAAGGGAGTTGATTTCAGCAAGCAATTTTAGAGAGAAAAACAGAGAGAATACAGATGCAAAGTGGAGAGATCAACTGCAATATTGGAGGCATTCTTCAGAGGGTTTTCAGCATTCTTCTCTTCTCTATTTTCATCTCTTTTCTTAAAGTCAATATGTGTGATTATGTTTCAATGAACATGTGTAGCTAAACACTTTAATTAGGGTTAGATGGATATTGTTTAACATTGTTTATGGTTTTTAATATGATTTATTTTCCCCCTAATTTCTATGTATTCTATTTTATTTGTGCTTAATTACTTTTAATTGCCTGATCACCAATTAACTGTCTATGATTTTGATGCGAGATCTGAGAAGTGAGTATCAATTATGCTATAGTGAAATAGAACTGAATTTCGATATAGGACGAGAGTACCTATATGGTTTAGATAGCTTATAGGGTTTCTGTGTTTAATGCCTGTTGCATGTTAAATTTATCACGAGAGTAGAAAGTTTGCATGTAATTGAGATTTATATATCTGAGAAGACTATAAATTACCTTAGTAAACCTGCTATTGCATACAAATTAATATTAAGAAAATAATCATATTAGGCCATATTCAATAGAAACAATTGAAATCGAAGCCCTAGTTTTTATTAACTTTTAATTTTCTTTAATCATTGCTTCTTACTAGTTTTCTTATTTTTCATTATTCTCTATTCTTTTATTTAACCAAATAGAAGTAAAAGTTTAATTTTAACGTACTTAACTACACTCCTTGTGGGATCGACCTCACTCCTGGTGAGTTTACTACTTATAACGATACGTACACTTGCGGGTGCTAAATATCGCAACAAGTTTTTGGCGCCGCTGCCGGAGAGTGATAGTTAATATTATTAAAAATTAAATTTTGTTCTAATTTGGTTTTCTTTTTAGTTTTAGTATTAATTTTTTTTTTCTTCAAATTTTTATCTTTTTAGTACTAATTTAGTTTTATTTTATTTTACTAATGTTTTACTTATGAGTTTGACCAGCAAGATAAATCCAAATGCTATATCTTGAGGATTTTGCCCAACAACATAATGAGCCATTCTATTTTGCTTGGAGGAGATTTAAAGAGTATGGAGAGAGATGTTATCCCACTTTCTCAAGTGGGTGTTTTACGTGGCTCTTCTATAATGGACTTAACGATGAAACAAGAAGCTGGGTTGATTATGGAGCAGAGGCAATTGGAGCGCCTCTATTAATGAGAGGCTATGAAGCAATAAATCTGTTGAATAATATGGCAAATTTTGATTACGACTGGCATTGGGATCCATCACTTCAGGGTTGGAGTCACCAATACCCACCTTATTGCCCAAATTCATCCCAACAAACTGAAAAAGAGGAGCAACTACTAGCACTTTTACAATCACTTCCAGGAGAGATTAATCGCTTAACAGACATGGTGAGGTCCTTATGTGATAATTTAGTGGCTCATGATTCAGAATGTAATAACTCCAATACTGAAAGTTATGAGAGTTATTGCTACAATGAAGAAGGGTCATTAGTTGAATACAAGGAAGATAATGAGCCTACAATTGAAGATCAAGATCCTTGTGAAGAGGAACTCATTGAATATGAAATCACAAGTGAGGGTATGAATAGCCATGTGGAGAGTGAGCAACAAGAAGAAGGGTTGTTAGATGAAAGAGTAGATACTGTGACATTGGAGGATGAGGAAGCACATGACATCATTGATTCTACTTCATTAATGATATTGACTAATAAACCACTAATGAATCCATATATTTCATCAACACCATATTACATCCTCTGCGAGCTACGAAAGGCTTCTCCCCAAGCTCATCATCCAAAGTCTTATGTTGTTGGTGCTGATTTTAGTTCAAACTCATCACTTGCCAAGCTTGAAGGCAAGTACAATAACAATTTTCAAGTTGTCTTGCATGACGCTTATTACGGGCGTCAACCGCTTATTGATGTGGCGCTCAGGTAAGTTTCCTTTCCTTTTTCTTTAATGTCACATTGGGGACAATGTGTCACTTTAGTTTGGGGGGGGGGGGGGCGGGGGCGGATGACTTAATTTTTATTTTTATTTTGAGTTTTTTTCTTTTTTTTTTTTTTTTGAGTTTTATGACTTTTAATTTTTAGTTTTTAGTTTTTATTGTTTTGAGTCAATTTTCTTAATATGAGTCAATCTGAAAGTAGGTAGATAACATGATTTGAAAAGTTTATTTACTTTTCGAAAAATCCGTGTGCTTGGTGATGTTATACTCTTGACTAATTCTAATTTTGTGCTTTAAAAGAACATGGAATCATATTAAGTAATTTTTCTAGTAATTCAATTGATTTATGTATGCTAATTTGACATGTGGAAAGTTGTTTAAAATAAATTCTAGAACTTGCTTGCTTGCCATTTGAGGCGAATTAATAAATTATGCATGATTAGGAAAGTGATTTAGGCAATTTTTTGGATCGATTGTGCCTTTCAAGCCATCCTTGTAATTTTTATCCTAGTTACCCTTTTTTGAGCCTTAACCTATTCTTTGTTCTACACATATTGAGCCTAAAAAGATAAACCCCATGAATATCCAAAATTTCAAACCTAATCATACCATAAGTAGATCTTTAGTTTGGGGGAATTTGGATGGGAAGTTGTTGTATGTGTGGGAATAAGTGAAAATTGAGAGAATGTGAAAAACATTTAGATTGACAGCAACTTAGAAAAAAAAAAGATAGAAAAATTTTACAACCAGTGTTAAATTCAGAAAAGATATACAAAGTTGTTGCTTTCTTATTGAAAAAAAGAAAAAAAAAATATATCTCTCATGCAATTAGAAAAATGGGTATTGGGATTGTGTGAAATATATTTTGGGTGACATGATTGGAGAAGCTTATGGTATAGACAAGCCTAAATGACCATCTAATCTACCCTTACCTAAGCCTAACATTACAAGCCTAGAAAGACCTTCTGATTCTTAGTTGTGCATTAATCTATATTAGTGGAGAATAGTAAGTATTGCAAGCATATGGAATTCTGGGTTAGTGGATTGATGATTGTAATTGGCATGCATAAAGTGGTTTAATTGTTAGTTAATTGCATTATATGGTTTTATGAGCTAAATGAAAATAAATTGAAATCTGTTAAGGGTGTAATTGAACTGAAATTCTGGATTATATGCATAAGTGAATTTTTCATAATCATGTTATTGAAGCTACTTGAAAATTACCCATGTTTTGAAGATTGACTTGTTTAATGTTTATTTAGTGTCTTACTCGAGGACGAGTAAAAGCTTAGTTTGGGGGAATTTGTTAGGTTATTTTTAGTAGTAATTTTAGATTAAGTTTAGTATATTTTTAATTGAGTTTTAATCGTGTTTGGAGCATTTTTACGCTTGTTATTTTTTAATTTTGCAGATTTAAAATAGAAGAAGATTAGAAAAATATCAGAGAAAAAGATGGGAATAAGATAAAAATATCATGATATTTAAAATAGAGAAAATTGTGCAAGGAAATAAAAGCCAAACCTTCAAGCCTGAATTCGACGATATTTTGTTTAGATTTTGGAAAAGGTCAAAACATAAAAGTTCTAAATCTCTCTTCTATCTTTTCGGAACATCTTGAATCGTCCAATTTCGATCAATATCGAGAGAGTTATGATTAAAATACTATCAGTCGACGCATCAGAAAAAATATCTCGTTTGAGGTTTCCCAAAAATTTAAATTCGAATTGGAATTTAAACATGTGCGTTTTTTCCATCTTTTTAGGCCTTCAATGCCTATATAAAGGGAAGAATGGAGTTGATTTCAGCAAGCAATTTTAGAGAGAAAAACAGAGAGAATACAGATGCAAAGTGGAGAGATCAACTGCAATATTGGAGGCATTCTTCAGAGGGTTTTCAGCATTCTTCTCTTCTCTATTTTCATCTCTTTTCTTAAAGTCAATATGTGTGATTATGTTTCAATGAACATGTGTAGCTAAACACTTTAATTAGGGTTAGATGGATATTGTTTAACATTGTTTATGGTTTTTAATATGATTTATTTTCCCCCTAATTTCTATGTATTCTATTTTATTTGTGCTTAATTACTTTTAATTGCCTGATCACCAATTAACTGTCTATGATTTTGATGCGAGATCTGAGAAGTGAGTATCAATTATGCTATAGTGAAATAGAACTGAATTTCGATATAGGACGAGAGTACCTATATGGTTTAGATAGCTTATAGGGTTTCTGTGTTTAATGCCTGTTGCATGTTAAATTTATCACGAGAGTAGAAAGTTTGCATGTAATTGAGATTTATATATCTGAGAAGACTATAAATTACCTTAGTAAACCTGCTATTGCATACAAATTAATATTAAGAAAATAATCATATTAGGCCATATTCAATAGAAACAATTGAAATCGAAGCCCTAGTTTTTATTAACTTTTAATTTTCTTTAATCATTGCTTCTTACTAGTTTTCTTATTTTTCATTATTCTCTATTCTTTTATTTAACCAAATAGAAGTAAAAGTTTAATTTTAACGTACTTAACTACACTCCTTGTGGGATCGACCTCACTCCTGGTGAGTTTACTACTTATAACGATACGTACACTTGCGTGTGCTAAATATCGCAACAATTACTTCAGCCAAGGTTAAGGTATTAACTTATATTTCACTTAGGGAAATGAAAAGAAAAATCAAAGAAAAGCCAAAAAAAAATAGAATTGCTCTCTTTCCTTTCTCTTCCCTTTTCGAACCAGCTTGGAACCAGAGAATTTTTGCTGGTTTTTGGGTGTTTTCAGCAGGGATTAGAGGATCTCTTAACTAAGGTAAACCCTAGAAGCTTTTGTTATTGAATTCTTTAAGTTTTTACTTGGTTTGAGTAGTGATTTTCGTTATTAGGGTCTATTAGGGGTTAGGTTATGTTACAATTTGAAATTCAAGTTTGATTTGAGTTATATTTAGCCCCTAGCAGCTTATTTTGATGTTTGGGATTAAATTTATGCAAGCTTGAACCTAGGTACTCAAGCTTTTGTCTTTAATGGAAAGTTGAGTTTCATTGGGTTTTTCTGTGATTTTCTGGTGGGAATATGTTGTGTATGCATTGTATACGTACTCTAGAAAGTTTGGTGGCAATTGGATAAGTTTTGAGCAAATTGGTGAATTTTTGGGGAAATTGGTATAAAACCGGTTTACCGGTTTTACCAGTACATGTCAAACCGGTAAACCGGTTTTGGCAGGATTCCCGAACACTTCGTTTTCTCAATTTTCGTCCATTTCAGTGTCGGGGATGGGTGTTTCCCTATTTCCAGAGTTAGGTTAACCCCTAGGAAGCATAACATAACTTAGGGTTTTGGTTTTGGGTTTCCCGGGATTAGAGTTTTAATCATGTAACTTACCCGGTTTTAAAATGTGATTAGGGCATCCATCTAGCACGAGACTTTCCGTTCAGGTCGGCCAGCACACTTGAATTCGGAAAGAAGGTAAGAACTGTATATAATGTGTGATATGAATATCTGAATGTATGTATATGTTATGTGTATATGCATGCTTAAATTGTTATTTTCACTACCAACACTTGTACGGTTATGGTACAGAGTGCATTGGTATAGTGAGTATTGTTTGTGAGTACAGTACAGTGATACCAACACAAGTACGGGAAAGTGCTGAGGTGTGTGGTACACCATTCAGTGATACTCAGGGTACGAAAAAAACCCTACCAACACTCGTATAGTGAGGTACGTAGTGTATGTGGTATAGTGACTGTACCCTAATATTGAACGTTCTTACTCATCTGTTAAGCCTTGTAAATAGGTGTATGGGCGCCTACATACAAGTCGGAATTACATGATATGTTATATACTTTTCTTACTGAGTCTGTCGACTCACAGTTCTACTTTCATGTGTAGGTAAAGGAAAGGCGAAAGCTGAACAGGAGTGAACCTGAGCTAGGGTGAGATTGTACATGTCAAGCAGCGCGACCTGGAGTGTTCGGTCTCGAGACATCTAGGGATTGTATTTTGTAGTCGTTGTGCGACCTATAATTGTTGGGTTTTATGCCCTAAATAAAACTCCATTTCAATGTAATCCATTTTATTCAACATCAATAAAGAAACAGAAGTATTTTTCATTCATTTTTGTATGTTTTGGTTCATGTTATCAATTGCTTGTCTATTTGATTTATAAATTCATCTAAAACCTTTTTCACATACTTGATCCTGTTTATTGTGTTGTCAACACTTTGGAAAGTAAACATGACTATGTGAATAAAGTTTCCTAGATTTATCAGACACAGGGTTTTACTGATATGATAATCTACAACAGAGTTTACTTGCATTTGGAGAAATGCTATGTTCTTTCCAGAGCATTGGTTAAAGTAAAGCTCAGGTTGGATGCATGGAGTATGCATCGGAAGGGACCGATATTGAACTTTGACTTAGATTTATTAAACTTACCGTAATATCTATTCAAGTCAATATTGCCTAGTTGATCCTAGATCAAATGATCTTAATCCTGTTATGATTAGGCTCAATCTTAAGAGGTTATTCGTGTTCTTTGATTTGTTAGTTAAGCCTACTTTTGGGTCAAGGTGATACATACATTTTGGGAACACGGTAGTGCAATTGAGTGGGAGCGCTAACATAAACATGGAATCTATAGCTTCATTCTGGCGAATAGTAAGTAAAGGATGATCTCCTTCGAGCTTGACCAAACGAAAATGAATGGTGGAGTACTCATTTCACATAAGCTGAAATATCATTAATACGGGGTTAAGTGTTTTAAGGATAAAATACATTGTAGGGTGTAACGGTAATCTAATCCCTTTACAGTGTAGATCATTCATATAGAGGATCATTGATCAAATTAGGATTATAACAATGGATAAGTAATGATGTGTCTATATGGTGGAACATATAGAGCATTCTATATACTGAGAGTGCAATTCTAAGTTTTATGCGTGGATTCAACGAAGAATTAATAAGTCAGTCAATTTAGGTTATAAATTCTTGATCTGCTTATTGGAAGCTCGGTTATATAGACCCATGGTCCGTCCACTAGTTGAGATAATATTGCTTGTAAGACTCATATAATTGGTTTTGATTAATCAATTATAATTCTCAAATTAGACTATGTCTATTTGTGAATTTTTCACTAAGTAAGGGCGAAATTGTAAAGAAAGAGTTTTTAGGGCATATTTGTTAATTATGATACTTTGTATGGTTTAATTAATAAATATGATAAATGACAATATTATTTAATAATTATTTATAGTTATTAAATAATTAGAATTGGCATTTAAATGGTTGAATTTGAAAATTGGCGTTTTTGAGAAAATGAGATGCAGAAATGATAAAACTACAAAATTGCAAAAAGTGAGGCCCAAATCCACATTGCCTAGGCCGGCCACTTTTATAGGTTTTTTCATCTGATATTTTCATTGTTTTAATGCCAAATAATTCAAACCTAACCCTAGTGGAATGCTATAAATAGATAGTGAAGGCTTCAGAAAAATTACACTTTTCATTCAGAGAAAAACTTGAGCCTTCTCTTTCTAAAACCCTAGCCGCCACTTTAAACTCTCTTCTTCCCTCTTGAATTTCGAACTACTTAGTTATTAGAGTAGTGCCCACACACATCAAGTGATACCTCAATCATAGTGAGGAAGATCGTGAAGAAAGACATTCAACAAGAAGGAGTTTAAGCACTAAAGAAGGAGAGAAAGAGATCCAGGTTCAGATCTTGATAATACTCTGCGACAGAAAGGATATAAGGGTTAGAGATATGAACGAAAGGAGACATTTAATTCCGCTGCACCCAATGTAAAGTTTCTAATACTTTATATGTGTTTATTTCATAATCGTTTTAGAAGTTCATATTTAGGGTGTTAATCAACATACTTGTGAGTAGATCTAAGATCCTGGTAAAATAATTTCCAACAACTGGCCTCAGAGCCATGGTAATTGATTTTCTTGCAAGAAATTTGGACTTAAAACGATTTGTTTGTGTTTTGGATTGTATCATGTTGTTTTGAGTGTTGTTTGATGATTGATTAATGTTTGTGAATTTTCGTGAAAAATAATTGAATATCTGTTTCTGCAATTATTTTTATTTGATAGTATGGAAAAAGTTAAGTAATTTACTTTTTTACAGAACTCAATTTCGATTTAATTTGAATTAGTTATCATTTTTTGAAGTTTCGAAAAAATATCAGGAGTCGTGCATCTACCCACGCGCACGCACGAGGGCTTGTCTCTCGGACAGCACGCGCACAGACAAAATCTTGTCTGAAACCGAGGCGTCCGCGCGCGGAGAGGCTGCATGCAGCCTCCGGCGCCGACGTTTCTCGGTCATGCACCCTGAAACGCGCGCGCGGACAGTATGCAATACAACTCGCCATTTTTTTTTCGTTTTTCTTCGATTTTTCATGCAATTTCATGGAATTAACTTCCGATTTTTTGTATAGTTTTGTATTTTGATTTTTACTTTTCAATTTTCAAATCTAATATCAGAAATAAATTAATTTGAATTTTTTAAATTTAATTTTAGATATTAGTATAATTTGAATTTGAAAACAAGTAAATATCTATCTTTTTGCTTGATTTTATATCTTATTTTTAAATTTTATTATTTTATCTTATCTTTTAAATTTAAAGGTCAGATATTAAATATTTTTTAAATTATTTTTTTTTAAATATTTGACCTTATTTAAATTTAAAATAATATTATTATAATCATGTAATTTTAAATAGAAGTAAGATATTTTGCTAAAAAATTTTTTAAAATTTTTGTTATTTTATTTAAATTAGATTATAAAATCTGAAAAATATTTATTTATTTTTTTTTATTTTATATTTAATTTATAAAATAATTTTAAAAATTTAAAAGGTAGTTAGCAATTATTTTTTGAAATGATATTTAGGTTAGTTGAAACCTAATTTTTCAAAAATTGTAGGTTTAATTTTAAATTTTTTTTATTTATTATTTTATTTTAAAACCGAAATATTTTTTTTATTTAAAAATAATAATTTTAAAATTAAATAAATCCTACATCCAACTATCCAATTCATCTTGTTGCAGGAGTATGTGTTTTAGCTTGTATGTAAGTGTTATAAAACCTATTATTGCTTGATTGCAAATAGTCGTGGTTAACTTGTTGACAGATCCAATGATCTGATTTTAACTCATGGTTCCATTGGTCAAGTACATAATTTGTAACAGGTAAATTTTACAATCTTCTTTCATCTGTGTATGACCTAGCAACATGATAGGATCCATCCAAATGTGTGCCTGTGTGAGCCTATATGTTTAATTTTTGTTATAGATGCATATAGGTTGTTGTTGCTAAATAAAATATCATAGTTTTTGATAGATTTTATTTAGGCCCATTTAGTTATTGGCCTTATTCAATTAACAACAGTTGTTCATTTTAAGGTTAAATTCATCTCTTTTGGGCCTTGTGTGAGAGTTGGGAGTCATAGTAGTAGGTACGACATACTGAACCCAGCCCCCCTCACATGAACTACCCCAATTGTGAAGGCCAATTTTCCTAATTTGAATAACTGTACTAGGTTAATTAAATTAGTTTAACCTAATAAAATTGATTAGCAACATAATTAATTTCATTTATTTTGAAATTAATTTAAGAAAACCATAGTTTAAAGAATTTTATTCTAAGCTAAACTATATGTATTTTCTTGTATTTAATTAAATATAGAATTATAACCATCTAGATTCTTTCTGAAGCTTAATTTAAATTTTTCATTAAATATTCCTATTTAAGTTGATATTTAGTTATCTATAACTAATCAGCTTAAATCTGAATATCTTTTGGATTTAAAATTTCAAAATTAAATTGAATAATTTTAGGAATTGGTTATTAAGATTCTTTAGATATTTTTTAAGTTGATATTTTTTCAAATATTAACTTAAAATGGAATATTTTCAAATTAAGTGGTTATAACTTAATTTTAATTTAATTAAATCTAATTTGAAAGATATTTAAGTTGATTTTTTAGATTCTTCTAAAACAACTTAAACAAGATTTTTTCAAATTTGTTCCATTTTATTCGAATTTATTTTTCGAATTTAAATAATAATTGAAATTTTATTAAAGTTGATTTTTTATTTAAACCAACTTTAATTTGTAATTTTTCATTATTATAATACGGAATAAATGATTAAATAAAATACATATTTTAAAATAATGAGCTTTAATCAAGAGACATTCGATCTCCATTGTTGGTTTTACATAGCGTTTGTTTTAGTGAGTAATCCTCCCTAATGGAGGAACGTTCATTAGCAAGTTCGCACCATTTAATCTCGAAAGATAAGTAGCTTTGTAAGTGTTTTATATAGTATGGAAAATATAAAACAATGGTGGAAGCTCATAAGATAGAATTGCCTTGACTCTCGCCTAAACGGGACAACACTGAATTCCAATCTTGATCGAATAAAAGGTTGCTAGAATGATTATCATTTTAGATGAGTTGACAACTCTATTCAATGGATGATGCTTTGACTCTCGCCTAAACGGGACACTATATCAGTTTGTTGAAAACCTTGGAAAATAAACTATGTTAGATTTAGTATTTTTATAACATATGTGATTATTTGTTATTTTCTGAACATGTGTATGAATTTATGAACCAAAACCTTACTTCTGTTTTATTGATGTGTTGTAGTGCCAATATGAATAACCCTCACCCCGATCCTCTCCTAGTTAATATCTTAGCAAAAGAACTCTATAGTGTGAAAATGCATCCTGGTAGTTGCATAAACTCGCACCTGTTGATGATGAATCTGAAGTTCCAAAAGGAAAATCTACTAGTGATTGATTTATCAAGAGAACAATGGGTCCAATTCATTCTTAATAGTCTTCCTCTGGAGTATAATGAATTTGTTGTTTCTTACATGATCAACAATTTCAACTCCTCCAACATGGACAAGCTCAAAGCAGAATTACGAGCCCATGAACGGAATCTGATTGCAATGGGTCATCCTGGGTTTGCAAATCTTAATCAGAGGAAAAGAATTAAGCATGAAGGCTCTAGCAAAGCTGCTTCTTCAAGTACAATTATCAGACATAATCTTCTATGTTCGAATTGTAATGAAAAGGGACATCAAGAAGAACGATGTCCCCAGCTTCTAAATAATTCAAACGAAGGTAATGATTTTGTCTTTGAATCATGTGTTTTAGAGAACGACAAATCCGCTTGGATTGTTGATTCTGGGTCTACTAACCACGTATGTTCTTCACTGTAGCTTCTTGAAACTTGGGAAAATCTGCTTCCAGAAGAGTTAAAGCTTAAAGTTGGTAATGGCGAGTTACTGTCGGTCAAAGCTAGAGGAAAATCCTGCATCAAGTTTCAACAAAGATTTTTAATTTTAGAAAATATTTTATTTATTCCAAACTTTGGTAGAAACTTGATTAGTGTCTCATGTTTGCAAACACAATCTTATATATTGAATTTTTCGAGTTCTAATTGTTCAATTTCTCGTAATGGATTTCAAATATGTGTTGCTTCCATGGAACAAGGGCTTTATGTTTTAAGACCAAATACACAAATCTCACTAAACAGTGAACTTTTCAATGTAGCTAAACTTAGAAACCTCAAAACAAAAGAGATTGATAATGATGATCAAACTTATCTATGGCATTTACGTTTAGGTCATATAGGCTTTGATAGACTCAATAGGCTAACCAAAGACGGTCCATTGAAAAATGTCGTCTTAGGTGAACTACGAGTATGCGAGTCCTGCCTGGAAGGAAAAATGACTAAACGTTCTTTCTCTGCAAAGGGAGAGCGTGCCAAACAACCCCTAGGGTTAGTGCATTTCGATGTCTGCGGACCTTTGAATGTAAAAGCCCACGGTGGTTATGAGTATTTTGTCACTTTCATTGACGATTACACTAGATATAGTTTTCTTTACCTAATGCAAAAGAAATCTGAAACGTTTGAAAAGTTTCAAGAATTTCATGCTTTGGCTCAAAACCAATTAGCTAAAACATTAAAGATCTTGCGAACTGATAGGGGTGGAGAATATATGGATATGCAGTTCAAAGATCATTTAATTGAACTTGGAATTGAATCCCAATACACTGCCCCAGGCACTCCACAACAAAATGGAGTTGCAGAAAGAAGAAATCGCACTCTTTTGGAAATGGTTAGGTCTATGCTGAGTTATTCAACTCTGTCTACGTCCTTCTGGGGATATGCTATACAGATGGCTAATGACATTTTAAATATTGTTCCATCTAAAGCAGTCCCTAAGACACCCGTCGAACTTTAGAATGGTCGTACACCTAGTTTACGCCACTACAGAATTTGGGGGTGCCCTGCTCATGTCTTGAGAAAGAAAGAAGGCAAACTTGAATCACGAACTGAAGTGTGCATGTTTGTCGGAAATTCTAAAGAGACTAGGGGTGGACTATTTTATAGTCACAAGGATAACAAAGTGTTTGTTTCTACAAATGCTACTTTTCTTGAAGAGAACTATATTAAAGACAACAAACCAAAAAGTAAAGTTGTTTTAGAGGAAATGCTTTCAGATATAACTCCTTCCAATGTTCCGTCCTCTTCCACTGAAGAAGAGGACAATCCCAGTCCCTCAGTCGAACCAACTGAGAAAACTACTACCAAAGTTCCTATTCAGAAGATCACCGCTCCTCGTCGTAGTGGGAGGGTTTCAACAAAACCAGCTCGTTATGGCTTGGATGGTGAAATCAATATGGTCGTTGGTGACGGTGTTGAAGACGATCCATTAACCTATAAACAGGCAATGGCTAGTCCGCAACGGAAACGATGGTCAGCCGGCATGGATTCAGAAGTGGATTCCATGAAAAAGAACAAAGTCTGAGAATATGTAGACGCACCTGATGACTATCATCCGATAGGATGCAAGTGGGTTTACAAGAAGAAAAGAGGAGCTGGAGGCGAAGTCGAAACTTTTAAAGCTAGACTTGTAGCCAAGGGTTATACCAAAAGAGAATGTGTGGGCTATGAGGAAACTTTAAGTCCTGTTGCCATGCTCAAATCCATCCGAATTCTTCTCTCCATAGCTGCTTCTTTCGATTATGAAATCTGGCAAATGGATGTCAAGACTGCCTTCCTTAATGGGGTACTTGAAGAAACCATCTATATGGAGTAACCAGAAGGCTATGTTCTTCCTGGGCAGGAAAAGAAAGTTTGCAGATTAAATAGGTCTATCTATGGACTTAAGCAAGCTTCTCGCTCATGAAATAAAAGGTTTGATGAAATCATCAAAACCTACGGCTTTCTTCAGAATGAAGATGAACCTTGTGTTTACCAACTCAAGGAAGACCAAGTAGTAGTATTCCTGGTCCTTTATGTTGATGACATTTTGATTATTGGAAACAATATCAAGAAAATGACTCACATCAAGGAATGGCTCAACACTCAATTCGATATGAAAGATTTGGGTGAAGCAGCCTATGTTCTTGGTATTTAGATTATCAGAAACCGGAAGAACAGATCTCTTGCTCTCTCTCAAACAACCTACATTGACAAAGTTTTAGAGAGATTCTCCATGAACAACACCAATGGGGCAAACATGCCTCCTAGATATGGTATTCGTCTATCTAAGGAACAGTCTCCTATGATCCTCAAGAGATAGAGGACATGGCGAAAGTTCCCTATGCTTCTGCAGTTGGAAGTCTAATGTATGTAATGTTATGCACTAGACCTAACATCTGCTATGCAGTGGGAATCGTGAGCAGGTATCAGTCTAATCATGGACAGGAACATTGGAATGCAGTTAAGTATATTCTGAAATACTTAAAGAGTACAAGGAATCTTGTGTTAGTCTACAAGGGTGGTGCTTTAAATGCCATAGGCTATACTGATTTAGATTTCCAGGCATGTCTTGAAGACAGGAAATCTACATCTGGGATGGTGTTTACTCTTGGGGGTTGAGCAGTGGTTTGGAGAAGTGCAAAACAAACCGCGATATCGGACTCGACGATGGAAGCTGAATACATAGCTGGAGCAGAAGCTGCTAAAGAGCTTGTTTGGCTAAGAAAATTCTTCACCGGTATGGGTGTCGTGCCTGGAATGGAAAAGCCTCTCGTCCTACTTTGTGATAATAATGGAACAATAGCCAATAGTAAGGAACCTCGAAGCCACAAGAGAAGTAAACACATAGAAAGGAAGTATCACATCATCAAAGAATATGTGGCAAGAGGGGATGTACTAGTAGAGAAAGTGGTGACAGAAGGCAACTTAGCTGATCCATTCACCAAAGTCTTGGCCGTGACTGCATTTGAAAAGTACCGTCAGAATTTAGGATTAATTGATATGTACTGATTAGTTTTATATTAGTGCAAGTGGGAGTTTGTTGGGTTTTATGCCCTAAATAAAACTCAATTTCAATGTAATCCATTTTATTCAACATCAATAAAGAAACAGAAGTATTTTTCATTCATTTGTGTATGTTTTGGTTCATGTTATCAATTTCTTGTCTATTTGATTTATAAATTCATCTGAAACCCTTTTCACATACTTGATCCTGTTTATTGTGTTGTCAACACTTTGGAAAGTAAACATGACTATGTGAATAAAGTTTCCTAGATTTATCAGACACAGGGTTTTACTGATATGATAATCTACAACAGAGTTTACTTGCATTTGGAGAAATGCTATGTTCTTTCCAGAGCATTGGTTAAAGTAAAGCTCAGGTTGGATGCATGGAGTATGCATCAGAAGGGACCGATATTGAACTTTGACTTAGATTTATTAGACTTACCGTAATATCTATTCAAGTCAATATCACCTAGTTGATCCTAGATCAAATGATCTTAATCTCGTTATGATTAGGCTCAATCTCAAGAGGTTATTCGTGTTCTTTGATTTGTTAGTTAAGCCTACTTTTGGGTCAGGGTAATACGTACATTTTGGGAACACGGTAGTGCAATTGAGTGGGAGCGCTAACATAAACATGGAATCTATAGCTTCTATCTGGCGAATAGTAAGTAAAGGATGATCTCCTTCGAGCTTGACCAAACGAAAATGAATGGTGGAGTACTCATTTCACATAAGCTGAAATATCATTTATACGGGATTAAGTGTTTTAAGGATAAAATACATTGTAGGGTGTAACGGTAATCTAATCCCTTTACAGTGTAGATCATTCATATAGAGGATCATTGATCAAATTAGGATTATAACAATGGATAAGTAATGATGTGTCTATATGGTGGAACATATAGAGCATTCTATATACTGAGAGTGCAATTCTAAGTTTTATGCGTGGATTCAACGAAGAATTAATAAGTCAGTCAATTTAGGTTATAAATTCTTGATCTGCTTATTGGAAGCTCGGTTATATAGACCCATGGTCCCCCCACTAGTTGAGATAATATTGCTTGTAAGACTCATATAATTGGTTTTGATTAATCAATTATAATTCTCAAATTAGACTATGTCTATTTGTGAATTTTTCACTAAGTAAGGGCGACATTGCAAAGAAAGAGTTTTTAGGGCATATTTATTAATTATGATACTTTGTATGGTTCAATTAATAAATATGATAAATGACAATATTATTTATAGTTATTAAATAGTTAGAATTGGCATTTAAATGGTTGAATTTGAAAATTGGCGTTTTTGAGAAAATGAGATGCAGAAATGATAAAACTACAAAAATGCAAAAAGTGAGGCCCAAATCCACATTGCCTAGGCCGGCCACTTTTATAGGTTTTTTCATCTGATATTTTCATTATTTTAATGCCAAATAATTCAAACCTAACCCTAGTGGAATGCTATAAATAGATAGTGAAGGCTTCAGAAAAATTACACTTTTCATTCAGAGAAAAACCTGAGCCTTCTCTTTCTAAAACCCTAGCCGCCACTTTAATCTCTCTTCTTCCCTCTTGAATTTCGAACCACTTAGTGATTAGAGTAGTGCCCACACACAGCAAGTGATACCTCAATCATAGTGAGGAAGATCGTGAAGAAAGACATTCAACAAGAAGGAGTTTCAGCACTAAAGAAGGAGAGAAAGAGATCCAGGTTCAGATCTTGATAATACTCTGCGACAGAAAGGATACAAGGGTTCGAGATCTGAACGGAAGGAGACATTTAATTCTGCTGCAGCCAATGTAAGGTTTCTAATACTTTATATGTGTTTATTTCATAATCGTTTTAGAAGTTCATATTTAGGGTGTTAATCAACATACTTGTGAGTAGATCTAAGATCCTGGTAAAATAATTTCCAACAGTAATATATGTATTTTGGAATATTAACTTTAAAAAGTTTGAAAACGAGATCCCGGCACTTGTAAATATTTTAATACATTATAAAGTTTATTAATTAATATAAAAGTTTTAATTTGACACGTTTTTCAAGAAAATTCTTTGATTAGCAAAGATTGCACTGTAATTGAAAAAGCACTGTAGCGTGCCTTAGCATTAGGGCGTTGCAAAACTGTTGGAGGAATGGGGTTTTGTTCATTCATTCATTACAATCAATCCCTCTTGGCTAAACAACCTTAGAGAATTTTTTTTTATATGCCTAATTCTCTCCTCAGTCACTTACTTAAGTCTAGGTACCTCTTGGAATCATCTCTCTTGGATGCTAAAATCGGACATAATCCTTCAATGACCTGGAGAAGCATCTTTTGTGGGCGAGATTTGTTGATAAAGGTTAGAGATGGAAAATTGGCACCGGTAACCGAGTTTTGTGTCTTTTTGAGCCTTGGATTCCTGATCATACTTCTTTCCAGTCTATCTTGTTTTGTGGCCCGCCAACAACTATAGTTTCGACATACATAATGAAACAAAGGGAATGGAATATACTTCTACTACAATATTTCTTAACGATTAATGTCAATTTTCTCTATTTCATTGACTTTCTTTAGACAATCTAATCAACTAATCTAGAATTATTATGACTCAAGTATTTTCAATGTCAAAATAGGCTACCATTTGGCTGCCTCTTTGGATAAATTAGATCACTCATCTTCCTCAAGAAATCATGAATCTTGGTGGAAAGCTCTTTGCATTTGCCACCCAAAATCAAAATCTTTGCTTGTAAGGTTATGCACAATGCCTTGCATGTGGCCACTAAGTTAGTTCAGCGAAAGATCGTCGTAGAAGCTACTTGTTTCCTTTGTTCACACATTTGAAAATCCATCGGACACGCTTTGTTTTGTTGTAAATATGTGAGAGTTATTTGGAGGCATTCGAGCTATTCTTTTGACTACCAAAAAGTTAATTTTATAGTTCAAGGAGACTATTTGGTTCATTTTTCATCTCTCTTTTTTAAAGATAAAACGGAATCAATTCTTTGTATCATGTGGTCGATTTAGACTGAGAGGAATGCGGTAATACATGGTCGTTGAGCTAGGCCTATTGTTGCGCTTGCTTCCTACACTGGAATTTTTTTGCTGCAATATAGAGCTATTTGTGCCCTCACGGGCCTGATTTTTGTCTCCCCTGTTGATGTCCCTAACCCTTGCCAGGAACCATGGACGCCTCCTACTTCTTCTGAACTGAAATGAAATTTTGATGTAGCCGCCAATGATACTGGTCCAGTTACACGAGTAGGTGCTATTGTTCAGAGTGAGTATGATCAAATAATTGTTGCTCTCTCTAAGCCTCTTGCATGGTGTTTTAAGGCTCATGAAATGGAAGCTATGGCTCTCTTTCACAATCCACTTTGGACTTCTCAATTACAGTTGTCAATCACTGAGGTGGAAAGTGATGTACCTTGATCTCCATGGCAATCAATGAACCCGCATCTATGTTATCTTCTTATACAAATATTATTCTAGGCTATTGGTATTTTATCATGTTTTTCTAGAGTTATTGTCTTTATGGGTACCCTCCCTTATATTATCTATTGTTGTAAATAAATATGTTTAATTATTAAAGACAAAAACAACACATTATTTTATATGCAAAAAAATACAAAATGTTTTGAATCTTACTGCTAGTTCATTGGGATAAATTTTCCCTTTTTTTTTACATTAAAAACCAATTTAGCATTTTTTTTCAAAAAAAAAAAAATAGCCTATCACTAAATTTTTTGTCTATCAAAATTTTACAAAAGGCAAATTATGTGAATTTATGAGAAGTAATGGAGAAGATGAAAGAGGAATAAGAATAATGGATATGTCTATGGTAAGCATTTTAGTTTTGTCTTTATGATAGGTACATTTTTATAGCCATAGATATTTAATCTCCCTAAGGGTGACTATTCAATGGTTACATTTTTATTGTAACCATATGGTTACATTTTTTTTCACCTGTAATAGCAGGTTACGAATAGGTAAAAATTCTATTTTTAGAATTAATTAATTATAATTGACTATTTTTAAGTAATTAAATAAATATTTAACAAGACCTTTTTTAGCGATTAAAATTTATAAAATTTTTTTATTCATATATAAATCCATACTATAATTATTTTAACAGTTAAGCCATTTAATTATAATATTTACAATTTTTTTTTACAAAAATTAAACTTATTTTTATATAAATTAAAATTTTGTCCTTATAATAAATTTTTTTAACAATTAGATGATGAGGCCTCAAGCTTATAATAAATTTTTAAATAATTTTTTTTTACAATAAAATGGCTCTTGAGTTATTTTTTAAATAGACACGAGTTTAATGATTGTTGTCCTGAAGAGTTAGAGAAATTATCTTATAAGATTCTCAAAAAATGTCGAGGCTTGCCACTTGCAATAGGGGCCATAGCTGGTTTACTATCTAGAAAAAAGAAGGTCCAATCTAAATGGGAAAAAGTTCTTAATGATATTGATTTTGAGTTCAAAATAAATCCTCAACTCATAGGAAGTTTTGAAATTCTCTCTCTCAGCTATGTTGATTGTCTTTCCACCTCAAATCTTGCTTATTGTATTTTGGAACTTTTCCAAAAATTTATTCACTTCCGAAAGGAAGACTGTGTCAGCTATGGATTTTCGAGGGTTTTGTTCAAGGAAGAAGCTGAAGGAAAATGAACGTAGTCTTTCACATTTGTGGAATCCAATATTTTCTTTCTTCTTTCTCACCATGATCTATCACAGTTTCAAACCATCTGCTATTAAGTCCCTCTCTTCTTTCTCAGCGTAATTTATTTCATTTTTCACTTTTAAAATATTTAAATAAAAAAATTAAATAATTTAGTGTAATAATTTTAAATTAAAAGTATAAGTATGATAAAATTTCAATTATGAAATTATAAGTGTAATTTTAAATTATAAAAAGTTTTGTTATAAAAATTTAAATAATTTAAGTGTAAAAAAATAAATTGCTAAAAGAAACTTATTTAATAATAATTTGCAAAAAATTAATTAATAATTATACTTAATTTAATTTTTAAATATAATTATTCCTGATTAAAGTTTTAAAAGGAAATAAATTAACAGGCTAATATCAGGTTACATGTCATTTTTTTTTATTTTTATTTAATTTTCAAATTAATCATAACAATTTAATAGTCATCTCATGACTAAAAAAATGTAACCATTGAAACCTCCTCCAAATTAAAATGGTTAATATGTAGAATGTACTAGACTATTCATAAAATTATTTTTTTTTAATAATATTTTTAAATTAAATAATAATTATTTGAATAGATTATTGATTTATTCTTACCTCCTCTAATTAATTATTTTTTTTCTCTCTTTTTCAAAAATACCATATTTCTGTTTGTTCATCTACATTTTTACATGTTTTTTTTTATATAAGTCAAAATTTATTACTTGTAAAATATTATGGTATCTTAGTTCCACTTCTAATTATTCTCCTCTTTTTATTTTCTTATTTTAGGATAAGAAAAATTTTCACTAATTAATTATTTCAACAAAATAAATAATTGTCATAATCGTTTTGGTCATAGAAAATAATTTAAATGAGAAAAATATATGTTTAGAAGAAGTTTGTAATAAAATCTCAAAAAAAAAAAAAATGAAAAATTTACATGAAATAATATTTTTAAACACGTGGAAAATTATTATTTGGTACAAAAAAAAATAATTTAAATAATTATTTTCTTGAATGATAAAATTAATTTTAATCGGTTGTTAATTTTTTTTTAATTTAGTGTCTACTTTTTTAAAAAAACATAAAAAATTTAATAAGCTACAATCAAATACATATTACACTGTTGACTTTTAAAAGTCATAGATAAATGATTAAAAAATATATATATGTATAGTATAAAGACAAAAACATAGTCACCACCATAAAATTATTCTAATTATTCTAAGAATAATATGAGATAAATATACAATAAATTATAAATGTTCCCACTTCCCAACCCGTAATCATCATTGGATATGTTTAGAATCAAATGGTTTGATTTACATGGCAGTGATTCGTTTTGCAATTTCTAAGTTTAATTATATTGCTGTACACTTTATGGGGGAAGCAAAGGCCCCCGTGCCTACTCAATATCCTTTACAGCATCCTGTGCCAACACAAATGAAAACGACAACCAATCAATATGCAAATATCATATATAAACACAAAATTTACGGCTACAGAATCACATAGATATAACATACAATCATTGACTCAATGTTCTTTCATCAAAAAGGAAAAATACTCCAAAAATAACTGTATAAATGGATAGTGAAGCTGCTTTATATTGACATTATTTTAGGGGCTTTGTATTGAAATAATTAAATATCCAATAAAGGTAAAAAAAATCTACTAAATGAGAAACTAATTAATGTATATGGATAATTTTATGTACTACTTTTTTCGACATTAAGGGTGAGAAATTCTAACAAGGGAACTTCTCCATTGAAGAGAGTAGAGTACCGTAGGCAACATAAGCCTTATATACCATTGTTAACTACAACTATACCTACAAGTACAACGATACACACACACATATGTAAAATACATATACACACAACAAATTCAAATCAACATGCAATATTTTTCAACCGTCTATGCTACATTTAGAACAAGTTACTATCCATTCTGAAAAAATATCTAAAGGGAAAAAAAAAATATATATATATATATATATATATATATATATATACAAGCAATTCCCTCCCAATGCCAAGTTCTATAGAATTGTGTTTCAAACGAGTAAATAAACACGGGAATGAACAGTTAATGAAATAATTCCTGGATTTTCAGTTCAATTATAGTATTCTTTGATTGTTAAATACTAGCCCTAATCTAAGTTCTAATTATTCTATGGTAAAGAATTTATCAAACCAAGTAGTACCTTTGCAAGTTTTGTCACGTAAGCTGCAGCCAAAGCAGTGGCTAACAATCCAAGGCCTAACGTCAATAATTGACCGTTCCCGCTGACCAAACCAACCTCTGACTCTTCTTGCTGAAATATTAATTCACAGTATATAAGAAAATTGAAAGATGAAAATATACAGCAAATTTGATCCAACTTTCTTAGCTTATATTCATCATCATTTGAACAACCGAAACCACTCACTATTATTGCTCGCCCAAATGCACCAGCGCTCACATAAGCCCATGTTCCTGGAAGCATCCCCAACCAACTGCATTTTGTCATAACACAGCATGTTTAAATACTTTGAAACCATCCCCAAAATAAGATGGAAACTGATATTCAAATCAGTCAAATGATACACCACAATAGTGAATTTGAAATAGGAAACAAGAGATTTAAAGAATAAGAGTGTTTTATTTATTAAAATAAAAAACAAGTTAACACTTGTTCAAAACAAAACAAAAAAAAAAAAGTTAACACAACACAGCAAAACGCAAAAGACCTACTTTCAAACAATAACCATGCCTCATTATCTTAGTTCAAACAAATACCATACCCTTGTTATCTAAAATACTCATCTAGTTTATTCTCATAAACTTGGCCAAAAAGAGATGACTATAAAACAATCAAAATGATTTATAATAATCAAATCTTTACTTATTATCCTATTCCCTAATTATTGTTCGGTACGCAATTCGTAGGTGTCATCACCCCGCTCAGCCACCTTGTCTTCAAGGTGAAATTAAGGACACTGCTGTTGTAAGTTGCTGTATTCTCCCATGTTGCCTAAAAGAGGGGTAAGTCCTTCCGTTTGATCAACGTAACATTATGCGTACCGCACCTCTGCTGGTTTAACTATCTGCTCCAAATCAGACATGAAGCAGCAGTGGTGAGGACTTCAGTACACCATGAGCGTTGAGAAAAATGAAAAATTGAGTGCAACTTAGATGGTGCTGGTAACACTAGCATATAAGCCACCTCCCCAATGCAAGAGACCGCTTCAAAGGGTCCAAGGAAACATGGAATGTTTGTTGCACTGCCTAGACACTGGATATTAATAAGATACAGGACATAAAGAGCATATATGGGTCATCTTAGTGAAAGGTGGTGGATGAGCTTAAATAGGATAGCATGTATAGGAGGCCATAAGAATGGGGAAATAGGGTTGAGTGATTTTTCATAAATAGCTTTGCTCTAGGGAGTTGAGGTCTCACTGAGTACCTATATGGGATGTACCAATGGCCTGCGTTTGAGGATGATATGAAGTGCTGAGGCTGTGCCTTGCAACTGGAACAGCTCTAGCCAGAAATGGCTTGTACAAACGTATCACGACCTGAAATAATCTACCTTGTTATCCCATTGAAACCAATCACTTCTTTTTAGAACAGCTCCGTGACAATGCAAGTAGTAGATGGATGTTTCAATGGAATAAAAATGGGTGTGTTTACTCAACCTATACAGCACAACCAATATAGTATCCCAAGCTCAATCATCATTTCATGACCAAGCCTTCTTATTTCATAGTACCTTCATATGACCACTTAGTTCTCCAACTCGAGTGGCTCTTGCTTGACTCTAACTTCCTCATGGCAAACCAAGGCCTCCTTAATTTCTATAATGTAAACTTTTTGAAGAATAAATATCCTAAAGCAATGGCTAACTAGAACAACCCACAATCTCACTTTTGTTGGATTTCAATTTTTGTCGAGACTAAATTGGTGCCTATATTGGGCTTGAAATTTTGCTCCCACCTTTTGGGCAAAGTCCATTGGACCAAATGTAGTAACCTTTACCCCATCGCGGATTGTAACCATTTTATTAAGGTCGACCTCAACTCCAGCACTTGCTTTGATATTCATTCTAGGTACAATACCAATGACATGAAGCAATTATGATGATGCCTCATGGTGGTCTCTTGCTTGAGTGCCAAGAACTTGCGGTACATTGATCCTACCAAGAGGTTCAAAATGATGAATCACTTGGGCCTTCAAGTCTTCCCAATTCAAAAATGGTCACAGTTGGTGCTCCCATTGAAACCAAATCAAACCCTCATCTTCAAGAACAATAACTTTCATTTCCAACTCTTATGTGTTATGATGAGTTGAAAATAGCATTCTACTTCTAAGATCCAACCATCTGAATTATGACCATTGAATCATGTTTGTGTATCCCATCTCAGCACCATCAATGTCTTAGGTAGACCACACGAATAAATGGTGCTTCCTTCAACCTAGGTAAATTTTCGCTCTGTCGATATCCTTGCCCATTTGACCACATCAAATGATAATTGCACCTCCTCCTAGGTATTAACGAATTGGTCAAACAACTACCTGGCCAATGTAGAAACCCCTTGCTCCATTGTAGATAATTTCTTCAATATTGTTCCTTTACACCATAACACCATTTCCTCCATTGTTTCCACGTGTGCCTCCATATGTGGCTCCAATATCACTTGATACACCACAATAGTGATCTTCAATAACAGAGATCTTAGAGAATAAACTATCAATGACAAAGAAATTTGAGAGACCTAGTTTTCCTCTTGAGCTAGTACTTAATTACAAAATGCAGTTGTACCCATTCCCCTACACCCTAATCAAATTTATTCTCATAATCATACCAAATATATCTAACTATAGGACAATCACAATGATTCTATGATGAACAATCAAATCTTTCCTTAATTATCCTATATGTCAATCCCTCCAATTATGGTTTCTTATACTGAATGTAGCAGTGAAGGCTTATCACCAAATATACCCTCACACCACAAATTTAAAACGTGTCATTCATAATATGCATTTTCAATACTTGAGAAGTACAATTTGGAAGGTGAAGAATGCTAAGAGAACTCTCTTTTTTACACATATTACTGTTGGAACTCTACTAATTCAATGCAAATATACAATTGATGTGAAAATGCCATGCATCATTAAGATGAGAAAATGTGAAAGATGGTGTATTTAGCATTTCTCTTGGAAGGAAATAAAGTGTAACAGACCTTCCCAAAACATAAGGCACGAACTTCACCGATGTCAAACCATAAAGATAGTTGCCCAAAGAGAAAGGAAGCAAAGGGCTTAAGCGAAGCAGGGTAACAACTCTGAAGCCATTCTCTCCAATAGCCTTGTCAATAGCAAGAAACTTTTTGTTTCCTTCAACTAGTTTGAGAATTCTCTCGCGAGCAAAATATCTAGCAATGAGAAAGGCAACACTTGCCGCTACCTGGAAAGGGTTAACAATATATAAGCCAAATCGTCAGAACACATGTGGCAGGAGTAGTAGTTATAATTCCTATTAACTTGCAGGAGAAACTAACTCACTGTTCCGCTGATAGAGACAATGATTGTGCCTATTAAAGAGCCAAAAAGAAGACCAGCTGACATTGTCAATGGAATAGCTGGAATTGCAAGAACCTAACAAAAACATAAATCACTTACATTCAGATGACACCATTGAAATGAAAATTAAAGTGCATCGATCAATCACTGTATTTACATGAGACCCTTAAGTAAATATTCAAAACAAGTGGCAAATGGAGCACACTTAAAAGGATGAATGCTTAAAAAGAGATTATTAAGGAATGAGCATCAAATGCGTACTTCAAGTCCGGCATATACTGCTATAAATAAGGCATATCCAGCTGGACCATAACCTGTTTAAAAATCAATACCAAAATACCAAAGTATTAAATCCATAATCCACTTCAAAAATTTCTTCAAAAATATCGACATATCTTAAAATCCAGCCAATGTTGTATCCACTTCATTCCCAAATTGAAGAATTTCAACAGAATAAATGATTGAAGATCAACACCGACCAAAAAAATCAACCACAAAATTAGCATAAACCCTTGATAGGGTGCACAATTTGTTGATTATTACCTTCAATAAAAGTAGAAAATTGAGTCAAAAATGAGTTGACTTGGTCCTTGTAGATGTAACCCACAGCGCCAAACCCACCCACAACACCCACCAGCAACAACCCAGCCAAAATGGTCCCTTTAAGCGCAGTGTCCCCCTCGGAGCCATCATCCCCGTCTCCGCTATTTTTGTCGTCTTTGTCGGACTCGGGGTCACTAAAGAGCCATTTTTGGCTCTGGGGAGGACTGTTGGGAGTGCCAGTGTTCTTCTGAAGAGTCTGCTTCTTGGTTTGTTTAAGAGAAGAACATGGCGTAAGGAAGTAGAAGCGCTTATTGGGCCTAAAGCTGTAGAGAAAAGCAGAAGGAGTGAGGGAGGAGAGGCATGGGGACGGTGGCGGCCTAAGGGTGAGGAGAGTGCGCATTGTAAGCAAGATTTGTGGCGTAGAATAGGATATGCTGATAGACAACTACAACGAGTGTCACCCCATGTGTGAGAGAAATGAGGCTACTGTTTTTGGTGAGATATCAGAATGGACTAGAAGAAAGTACATCTTTTTTTTTTCGCAAGGTTATTAAAAAAACACATCAATAGTTATTATTATTTTTTCTAGAGAACGACTCTTGATATAAATTAATGAGAGAGGGGATTTTTACACTAGGTACCAAATTTAATTACTTTTTTACATTTTTAATGCTTATCAATTTATTAAACATTTTTACAAAACTACTTTTACTTTTTTAAATCTCAAAAAGTATTGTAATTACAAAAATACTACATTCACCATTTAGTTTCTCTCATTTTCGTTCTTCTTCTTTGTCTCCGACTATTGATGAAGGGTGGTGGTTCGACAACTGAGTTTGCAAGTCGGAGAAGTCAAGCTCTAATCGCCGCTTCCAACTACACAAAGCCAACTCGTTCATGGAGTCCTTCCCTCAAGAACACATTGCACCGACTCCGTTGTCGCAACTCACTCACCCCATCACTCGTTGCCCGAGTCATCGACCCCTTTCTTCTTCCTCACCACTCACTTGCACTTGGATTCTTCAACTGGGCAGCCCAACAACAAGGTTTCAGTCACACTTTCATAACTTACCAATCAATCCTCAAATCTCTTTCTTGTTCCCCCCCAATTCAATGCCATTGATGCTCTCCTCAAGCAAGTGAAAACTCAAAAAGTTACTCTCCATTATTCTATTTATGGCTCTATTAAATTTCGACCCAAAATATGTAACTCTTTATTAGCTACTTTAGTTTTTGCTGGTTATTTTGAGCTTGCTCAGAAGGTGTTCGATGAAATGTCTCAAAAAGGTTTCCTTTTACAACTCTAGGATTTGGTGTGTTTATATGGAGATATGTGAGAAAGTTGAATTGTGTGTTGTTTTAAGTGTGTTAGATGAGGTTAAATGATGTGAGTCATTGATTAATGAGAACTGTAAACTTGATTGTGTTTGAAGTGTTTCAATCAATAGGGAATGTGTTTGAGATAGAGAAGTTTTTTTTTTTTAAAAAAAAAAAAAGAGAAAGCTTGGGGTAGCTCCAAGGACTAATGACTATAGAGACTTCATCTTATGTTTGATTATGGAGAGGAGATTATATGAAGCAAAAGAGTGGGTAATTATTTGTGGAAACTTTCTAATTGAGGATGATGTCTAAATTTGCATATTAAAGAGGAGTTGTTTGTTTGTTGTTATATAGTTGTTCAAGCATGTATTAAGATTGTTTGTGTGTTGTTCAATTTTAATCACACATTATTTATTTATGTCCAAAAGATAATATTTTCAATTAATTTGATTTGTGACAATATATTAATTAAGAAATTTATTTTTGTTGTTTTAAATTTTTATTTTAAGTTTGACGCTATATTTTGATGGCAGTTGTTATCCTTTTGTTTGTTTGTTGTTACTTAGTTGTTCAAGCATGTATTAATGTTGTTTGTCTGTTGTGTTTATGTTGTTAGTTAGCAATTAAAACAAAATCCAAATGCAAGTTAGCGATTTTAATCCCACGTTATATATTTATGTATTCAAAAGATAATATTTTAAATTCATTTGATTTGTGGCAATATATTTAAGAAATTTATTTTTTGTTGTTTTAAATTTGTATTTTGAGTTTAGGCGCTATATTTTGATGTCTAATTAATTTTCATATTAAAGTAAAGTTATTATATGCTCTTTTTTTTTTATTTATTTATTTGTTCAACCAATTTAAAAATGAGTATCTATTTCATTTTTTATAGGTACATATACTTTTGAGTTAATGTACAAGTATTTTGTAGTTGCTTTTAGTTTTAGTTTTTTTTTTTAGATTATTAGTTTGTTGCTTTTATTTTTGTTATTGCAATGTGTCGAAATCTATTTAATTTGCATATTAAAGTGGGGTTGTTATTATGTTATTTTATTGTTGTTCTTTAGTTGTCTAAATAATATAAAAATAATAATATGTTTAATTTTTCACGAGTATACGTAAGATTACTTTTGTGTTGTTAATTAGCTGTTTAAACATGTATTAAGGTTGTGTGTGTGTGTGTTGTGAGAACCAAAAAGTTACTGCAATGTGGTGTTGAAATCTATTTATTTTTGTATTAGGTTGTAGCTTTTATTTTTGTTATTACAATGTGGTGTTGAAATCTATTTAATTTGCATATTAAAGTGGGGTTGTTATTGTGTTATTTTACTGTTGTTATTTAGTTGTCCAAATAATATAAAAATAAAAATATGTTTAATTTTTCATAAGTATATGTATTAAGATTGTTTTTGTGTTGTTATACAGTTGTTTGTTGGTTGTTAATTAGATGTTTAAACATGTATTAAGGTTGTGTGTGTTGTGTTTATATTTTTTTAAGGTTGCTGACAATATTTTGTTCATGTGTAATTTATTTACATATTTTTTTGTTAATTAGTATTGTTGTGTAGTTATATTTTTGTTGCCAAATAAAGTTAAAAGTCAATTTTTTTATATATATATTTGAGTTTTTTTTATATTGTTATTTGTTTACTGTTAGCTAATTGTTTATTGTTATTAAATGTTTAACTAAGAGAAGAAAAAAAAATAAATACATATGTATATATATATGTTTAGTTTTCATATGTACATATGTTAATATTATTTTTGGTTTATTTTTAGGTACTTTGTAGTTTTTGAATGGTATTATAGTAAACAAATATCAAATTAATTTTTATTTTATATTTTAATTCATCATTATCTTAAGTATAATTTTGTATAGATATATTTTGAGTTAATTTTGTTTAAATTATATATATATATCAATGTTTGATATTATTGTTTACTTGATTTGTAATTGAGCATATTTTTTTATTAATCATTTTATTTTATTTTTTAAAATATTATTTTAGTGTAATTTTTATATTTTTTTAGTTTATGTGTTTCATTTTATTTTATTTTTTTTATATTTATTGTATTAAATTTGTAAATATTTTTTATATGTTCAATTAGTAGTTCTTGTACGGTGTTGTTGTCTAAATTTTAATTGTGTTAATGTAATATGTTAATATTTAATAAATTTCTTTTGAAGTTTGATTGTTGTTAAGTTGTTTTTGTGTTGTTAATTAGTTGTTTTCGCATAACTATTGCATTGAGAAAAGAAAACCCTACACGCCCAAGCTCACTTTGTCTAAACTGCCATGTGGCAGCCGCAGAGTCACTGCCACATTCTGACGCGCGTCAGTAAAAAATTTTACTCTCCCCACTCGCGTGTGAGTCTCACTCTCCTATCCTATTCACATGTGTATCTCACTCTCTCCTTTTACACTTGGTATTTATCTCTCCATTGTATTTTTGTAATAAAGAAACTTTATAAATATTATTTTCGTAATTAGTAAAAGTACAAATGTTTATTTTTTCTTAGAATGGTATAAATGTTTATTTTGAGTAATTTTAACCTAAAATAGAAAAAATCCCAAATAATATAGTATCCATCCTAAGATAAAATTTAGCTATATCATACGACGTCTCATTAGCAAATCGACGCACATTACTCAAAAAAACTCTAAAAAAAAAGGAAATCTGATAAATAATATCACGAACTAAATCATGCAACGACTATATTGCTCTTGATAAGCATTGATACTCTGTGAGACTACAAGAGCACCAATTCAATAAAGTAGAGAAAACAACCAATATGATGTAGCCAGTGTAAGCAAGAGGAAATTGCTTTAGCTTCAATCTCTTTGACTTGTAAACAGCCTAGACTTATTTAGAAATGGCTGCCACAACATTACTAAAAGAGTTCCTAACAATACCACCAATACACATAACCCCTATAGCTGAGTCAAGGCCAACATCAACGTTAAGTTTCAATTGTCCTAAGGAGGTGGATGCCAAGCTTGATTGATTGTTGAGGTAGTGTGAGAACTCTTTGTTGCCGACTAGTATGGATTCGAAACCCACCAAGAAAGTTGAGAGCATTTTTGTTGATCTTGATAAGTGAACAACCGACAGTGAGGTCGTGCAAATCTGATGCTTGCCAAGTGTGTGCACAAATAAGAATAAAAACCAATAGACAACGGGATTTGTTATAGAGGTTCGGCCCCCTTGTGATAGCGGGTAATAACCTACTCCCCTTTTAGTTGTATTATACCGAGAGAATTGTTGGAAATTATTTTACCAGGATCTTAGATCTACTCAAGTATGTTTATTAACATCCTAAATAAGAACTTTCTAAAACGATAAATTAAACACATATAAAGTTTAAGAAACCTTACATTGGGTGCAGCGGAATAATATGACTCCTTCCGTTCAGATCTCTAACCCTTGAATCCTTTCTGTAGCAGAGTATTATCAAGATCTGAACCTGGATCTCTTTCTCTGAATCTTTGATGCTGAAACTCCTTTGCTGATGATCTTTCTTCACGATCTTCCTCACTATGATTGAGGTATTGCTTGATGTGTGTGGGCACTACTCTAATCACTAAGGTAAGTCGAAATTATCAAGAAAGAAGAGAGAGAGAGAGAGAGAGTGGCGGCTAGAGAAGAGAGAGGAGGCTCAGGTTTTTCTGATACAGAAAGTATATTTTTCCTGAAGCCTTCACTATCTATTTATAGCATTCCACTAGGGTTAGATTTGAATTATATGGCATTAAAATAATGAAAAAATCAACTTAAAATACCTACAATAGGTGGCCGGCCATGCACTTAGTGGATTGGGCCTTGCTTTTTGCAATTTTGCAATTTTAACACCTTTTGTATCTGATTTTCTCAAAAATGCCAATTTCCTAATTCAACCATTTAAATGCCAATTCTAATTATTTAATAACTATAAATAATTATTAAATAATATTGTCATTTATCATATTTATTAATTGAACCATACAAAGTATCATAATTAACAAATATGCCCCTAAAACTCTTTCTTTACAATTTCGCCCTTACTTAGTGAAAAAATTCACAAATAGACATAGTCTAATTTGAGAATTATAATTGATTAATCAAAACCAATTACATGAGTCTTACAAGCAATATTATCTCAACTAGTGGGGGGACCATGGGTCTATATAACCGAGCTTCCAATAAGTAGATCAAGAATTTAGGACTAAAATTCACTGACTTATTAATTCTTCGTTGAATCCACGCATAGAACTTAGAATTGCACTCTCAGTATATAGAATGCTCTATATGTTCCACCATATAGACACATCATTAGTTATCCATTGTTATAATCCTAATGTGATCAATTATCCTCTATATGAATGATCTACACAGTAAAGGGATTAAATTACCGTAACACCCTACTATGTATTTTATCCTTAAAACACTTGACCCCGTATAAATGATATTTCAGCTTATGTGAAATGAGATCTCCACCATTTATTTTCGTTTGGTCAAGCTCGAAGGAGATCATCCTTTGCTTACTATTCGCCAGATAGAAGCTATAGATTCCATGTTTATGCTAGCGCTCCCACTCAATTGCACTACCGTGTTCCCAAAATGTACGTATCACCCTGACCTAAAAGTAGGCTTAACTAACAATTCAAGGAACACGAATAGCCTTTCAAGATTGAGCCTAATCATAACAGGATTAAGAACATTTGATCTAGGATCAACTTGGCGATATTGACTTGAATAGATATTACAGTAAGTTTAATAAATCTAAGTCAAAGTTCAATATCGGTCCCTTCCGATGCATACTCCATGCATCCAACCTGAGCTTTACTTTAACCAATGCTCTGGAAAGAACATAGTATTTCTCCAAATACAAGTAAACTCTTGTTGTAGATTATCATATCAGTAAAACCCTGTGTCTGATAAATCTAGGAAACTTTATTCACATAGTCATGTTTACTTTCCAATGTGATGACAGCACAATAAACATGATCAAGTATGTGAAAAGGGTTTAAGATGAATTTATACATTATGTACATATAATCATGAAATAAATCATGTGAACCATGCAACATTAAATGTTATTTCTGATCTATATTAATAAGTAAATCTGATTATATTGAAATGAGTTTTATTTAGGGCATAAAACCCAACAAACTCCCACGCACTAATATAAAACAAAAAAGTGCGTTTCAAATAATCTCAACACCTTGATATACAAATCAAGTGTAGTAGTAGTAAACTCCTCGTAATAGGATCTGAAAGGTTGAATTAACCACAACCTTTTCTCCAATATTACTCTTCCTTTAATCACAAAATCATTGATAATGTGAAATTCCTCTCTATATGTCTACTCTCTTGGGATACTGGATTCTATATCTTTGGCAACTACTTTTGGTTAATCAGGAAATTAACACTAGTAGTTTAAGGCAATTTGGAATGATGCCAAAAATGTATAGAACTTTCCTTAGACTGAATAAGTACCTTTCCTGCAACATTAACATTCAGTCCCTCTCTGGTAGACCTAGAGACTTCAGATAGGTTTTTACACTTATCCAAAATCACTATTCCACCCCAAGAGTAATCACCATCTTATCAGAAAGATTTACTAGCACAAAGGCAAATTTTGAAATCTGATATGGTGTAGTCTAAGAGTTTTAAACACACCCTTATAGACTAACATATAGTTCCTCTTCTTAATCTTAGGATTTACTTGATTGTCTTCCAATGTTCTTCTCTTGGATTAATCTGATACCTACTCATTACTCCCACTCAACAGCAGGTGTCTGGTCTAAGGCATACAAAAGCATATCTAAGACCTCTCACTGTTGATATAAGAAATTCTTTCATGGCTTTATCTTTTCTGGAATAGTTAAGACTTTTCCTTAGATAAATAAAATCTATACCTAAGAAGTTGTGAAGCTTCTATAGATTGCCATTAGAAAGAAAATGCTTCAGCATCTTACTAAAGTAAGTTGCTTGCATTAGAGTAAGTAATTACCAGGTATACCACAAGCCATAGGTTTAGATAAACTCAAACCTATAATACTAGGAACAGGAAGTTTGTTAAGTCCATTGAATGGACTTATAAACGAAAATTTCCTTTTATGTCATTGTAATAGAAAACTTTAGGTTACTCCATGTGAATGGATTAAACCATAGTTCTATTGGCTTTCTTCTTAGTTTCTTATCTTGACAATCCATTACTTGTTTAAACTCACAATGGATTTTAATCACTAGTGTCTCCCAAGTCATAAGAAGGTGAGTTCCTAGAAACTCTCCCACTACGACAAGGTACCGTGAATTATGTCGAAGAAAACTAAATGGTATTGATCTCTTCGGTTGTGACAAGACAACAGAGGCAGTGGGATCATCATATGTTATATAAGATGATAGAACACTTTTGGAATCAAGAATAATATCTCCTTTATTTGCTACTTGTTTTTCAGACTTAGTCATTTTCTTAGAAAAGTAGTATTTGTTTGAACAAACACTTTCTCATCTATTGACAATGGGATGGTCCACCCCTAATCACTTAGAATAGCTAACAAACCATGGTTAACAGTTCTAGCTTTTCTTAAGATTTTGATTAGGTCATCCATGAATCTAGTAATGATTTACATTAAGTATACAACCATAACATCATTCTGAAATTGTATTACCATAGAAGGAATTAGGCAACGACTAGTAACTAATCATTAACATGCAACTCGAAATTTCTGGGGAGGTAAGTTTGGATATAATTCAAAAATCAATTTAATGATCTTTGAACTGCATATCTACTAACTATTTCTCCACCCCTATCAGTTCGCAAGATCTTTAACCACTTACCTTAATGGTTTTAACCATTGCTAGAAATTAATGAAATTTTTCAAACATTTCAAATTTCTTTTCTAAAAGGTATAATCTAGAGTTATCGTTTTAAGAATACAACGAAAAACTCATATCCACCCCTGAATGTACATCCATTTGCGAATGAGATGAACTACTTCAGTGGATATAGGCATATTAACTCTTTGCAGAGATCGATCTTGTCAAATCCACTATGAACAAGATACAAATGCCATAGATTAAAAAAAATGGTAGTGTCTTTTGATGACATAGGTTTAGTTACATCAAAGAGTTCTTAGAATACTTCAAGTGGATCCCGGTCACAGAATACCTAACTCATATTCCATACAGTTTTAATCCATTAATAGAAGATGGATATTAAACACTTGAGAAAGTGTAACTGTATTGTATTCTGGAATTAGAAATATAAGAAAATTTCTATTTGGAATTTAAAATTAAAGTCAAAGACTTAAATTCAACCAAATATAATGAGTAATTCTTTCTTGGACCACCACTACTAATACAAACTCTAAGTCAGATTTGCCCATACAAGTAGGAGATTTCTAAGATTGAGGATTTATATCAATTGGGAATAGAATTTCGGGATTATAATCATATGCGTCATTTAATTTCTTAAGAGAAAATATAATGACATGAAATGATTTATAGACCATTCATCTAATGATATGTTTTTAAAGCTAATTCGAAATGAATAAGCTAAGAGGAATTAGGATAATTTCGTTTATAAATAAGAATCCAACGATGCTTCGATTAGCGAAAGACAAAGTAATCTTATTTATGTAATCTTCTTGTTTCATATTGTAAAAATACTAGTCTAAGGTGTCATCAATTGATGAACAGCTAGATGTTGCATATACAATATTTATCTTTCGAGAGCTTACACTATTATGTATGTCTAATGGTGAAAATCCATTAGGGATTTATCTCATTAGAAAAACAAACATGTTAGACCAACAATGAAGATTCGAAATTAAACTACAACTTAATAACAGAAAATAACATGGTTCAATATAAATTCATACACAATTCAGAAATTATAAACATATAGCAAGTAGGAATGACTAGTGAAAATACTAAAACATACAATCCTAAATAATTTCCAAGGTTTTCAACAAACTGATACAGTGTCCCGGTAGGCGAGAGTCAACGCATCATTTATTGAATAGAGTTGTCAGCTCATCTAAAATAGAAACCATTCTAGCAACCTTTTATTCGATCAAAATAAGAATCCAACGTTGTCCCGGTAGGCGAGAGTCAAGGTTATTCTCATTTTATGAGCTTCCACCATTGTTTCATGTTTTATGAGTTTATCTCTAAGTAGTCACCGTAGGGGAGAGTCTAAATAGAGACGAAAACTCACAAAACACTTATCAAATGAAATCTTACGGTGTTAAATGCGTTCAACGAATAACCATCCATAGGGGGACGAAGTCTAGCGTCTCGAGGTTATATTGAAAACATTTAACTTTTGTAAGACCAACAATGGAGATCGAATATCTTAATAATAATCAAGCTCATTATTTAAAGTGAGTTGTATTTTCTTTGATTCTCTTTATTTAATTTATTTATTTTAAATATATATTTATTTAAAATTTCCAATTTAGAATGAAAAATTCTAAATATAAATTTTAATTTAATATTTATAAATTTTACTTAGATGGATATAAAAATAACATGAATTATTTCCATCTTAGTAATAATTTCCAATAAATATTTAGAAAAATATTCAATTTAAGTTGTTACAAAATTAATATAAATTAATTTACAACTCAAATTTAATTTTCTATAAATATATATTGCATTTCGAAAAATTAAAGTATTTAAGAATACAATTTTCGAAAATGCATGTTAAAATAAAAAATTAATCCTAGAAAAATTATTCTAATTTAATGTTGGCCCAAAATTAATTAATAAAATTAATTTACAACAAAAAATATAATTTTCCTATTTAATTAAATATATAAGAAAAATTTCAAATATTTAAGTATGATGATGAAAATCAACTTAAATATTAATTTTCTATTTAATTAAATACACTAGAAAAATACTTCAAGCAAAAATATCATCTATCTAGATTTTCCTTTGACTAATTAATTCAATTTCTAATAATATACTTTAATTCAATTTATTTTAAATTAATCAATAAATGAAAAAAATCATTGATTTAAGTT
The DNA here is from genome assembly GCF_029168945.1 of Cannabis sativa. Taxonomy (NCBI): domain Eukaryota; kingdom Viridiplantae; phylum Streptophyta; class Magnoliopsida; order Rosales; family Cannabaceae; genus Cannabis; species Cannabis sativa. Next base: position 30,569,671 of record NC_083605.1, read on the forward strand.
GATCCAAGAATTAATTAAAATAAATAATTAATTTACAACTTAATCTATTTTTCAAGATAAAATTCGAAATTCTAGCATTTAAGAAATGCAATTTCAAAAATTGATTAATAAAATAAAGAAAAAAAAACATATTTTGAAAATTATTTAAATTTAGTTGAAAAAATAAATTTCAACTAAAAATAATTTTCTATTTAATTAAATGTCATGAAAAAGAAATATTTAAGTATGATGATAAAAATCAACTTAGATATTCAATTTTCAAATTAATTAAATGTATTAAATTCAAGAAATAAATAATTAAGTGTAGAGAAGGCTTAATTATTAGTCTCTAGTTTAATACTAGGAAAAATATTCTTAAAAAAAATAAATTGTACCAAAATTAATTATTTAAATAATTAATTTCACAATGTATAATATTTTCCAATTTAATATTAGAAATAATAAGTAGTCTAGAAATAAATATCTAGAAAATATCTTATTTGACTAAGTATCTTTTCCACAAAATTTGAAAAAAAAAATATCTAATTTAAGTTGTATTAGAAAAAATCTAGAACTTAAATATTTTTCAAATTTAAATTTAATTAAATATCAAAAAATTAAGTTGTAACCACTTAATTTGAAAATATTCCATTTTAAGTTAATATTCGAAAAGATATTAACTTAAAAAATATCTAAAGAATCTTAATAACCAATGCCTAAAATTCCTCAACTTAATTTTGAAATTTAAAATTCAAAAGATATTCAGATTTAAGTTGGTTAGTTGTAGATAACTAAATATCAACTTAAATAAGAATATTTAATGAAAAATTTAAATTAAGTTCCAAAAAGAATCTAGATGGTTATAATTCTATATTTAATTAAATACAAGAAAATACATATAGTTTAGCTTAGAATAAGGAATTCTTTAAACTATAATTTTCTTAAATTAATTTCAAAATAAATGATATTAATTATGTTGCTAATCAATTTTATTAGGTTAAACTAGTGTAATTAACCTAGTACAGTTGTTCAAATCAGGCAAATGGGCCTTCACAATTGGGGTGGTTCATGTGAGGGCGTGCTGGGTTCAGTATGTCGTACCCACTTCTGTGGCTCCCAACTCTCACACAAGGCCCAAAAGAGAGGAATTTAACCTTAATAAGAACAACTGTTATTAATTGAATAAGCCCAATAACTAAATGGGCCTAAATAAATTCTATCAAGAACTATGATAAGGGAAATTTGAATTTCCATGCTTAAATAACCTAAAAATTTGTCTCCTAAATGCAAAGTTATAAAAATTGGTAATATATGACCATTTTATCAATTTTCCTAAACTACCCCTCTCATTTGTAATCAGCTCTCTTCCTCTCTCTTCGTCTCTCTTCCCCACCAGCCGATCCCTTTCCCATTCCAACACCAAACCCACACTTCCCACACCAAACCCACATAGTCGGACCCTCTCTCTTCCTCTCTCTTCGCTGCTCGCCGGACCCGTGACACCCTTCGACGAACTGCCAACATCGACAATGTCAAAGGTATGTTTTTTTTTTGTTTTTTTAGAAAGGATTTAAAGATTACTTATGTTTGAGATTGTTTGTGAGATATTATTGGTTAGATTTAGGTTTTTTTGTGAAAATGGGATTCGGATTCCGACTGTGAAGATGGGGTTCGGATTCCGACTGAAAAATGGGCTTCGGATCTGGGGAAGAAGACCGGCCCGATGGTGTGACATCGGTCCGATGGTCCGATTGGGGTGGGTCCGATGGTCCGATTGGGGTGGGTCCGATGGTCCGATTGGGGTGTGGGTCCGATGGTCCGATTGGGGTGTGGGTCGGGTCCGATTGGGGTGTTCGTGTATGGGTCCGATGTTGGGTCGGACTGTTATGCTGTATGGGCAGGGAGATTGGATCGATGGGTCCGATTGGACCGATGGGTCCGATGGGTACCCAATCGGGCCAATCGGACCAATCGGACCCGATATTAATTTTTTTTTTTTTAATATTAATGATTTAGTAATTGTTTTAGGTATTAATTTATTATTATATTATTTAGTGATTGTTTTAGGTATTAATTTATTTTTAATGACTTAATAAGTATTTTTTAATTAATTATTGGTAAGTAATAATTTTTAATTAATTATTAATTATTAATTATTGTTTTATTAATTATTGTTTTAGTATTAATTAGTAATTATTGTTTTAGTATTATTTATTAATTATTGTTTTATTATTAATTATTAATTTTTGTATTATTTTTTATTGTTTTATTAATTATTGTATTTTTATTAATTATTAATTAATGTTTTAGTATTAATTATTGTAGTAATTTGTATTGTGTTATTATTTATTATTTTTTACTAATTATTAGTTATTAATTATTAATTTTTATTAATTATTAATTATCATTTTATTATTAATTATTAAATATTGATTTAATTTGTATTGTGTTATTATTTATTAATATTTTACTAATTATTAATTATTAATTATGAATTTGTATTATTTATTAATTATTGTTTTATTATTAATTATTAACTTTTGTATTAATTTTTATTGTCTTATAAATTTGTATTATTTATTAATTATTGTTTTATTATTAATTATTAACTTTTGTATTAATTTTTATTGTCTTATTAATTTTATTATTTATTGATTATTGTTTTATTATTAATGATTAATTATTGTATTAATTTTTATTGTTTTATTAATTTTTAATTATTGTTTTATTTTTTATTGTTTTTGTAATAATTACATATTGTTTTATTAATTATTAATTATTGTTTTATCTTTTATTATTTTATTACTTATGTATTATTTTTTTAGTATAAATTATTGATTATTTTTTTTAATTTTTATTGTTTTATTGATTATTGTTTAATTATTAATTATGAATTATTGTTTTATTTTTTATTGTTTTATTCATTATTGGTTATGTTTTATTATTAATTATTTATCGTTGTTGGTTATTAATTATGTAAGTATATTACCAATTGTATTTTTGTATTATTAATTATTAATTATCGTTGTTGGTTTTTTTTTTTCAGGGAAGTGCACATCTTATAATTCCAGTGTCGGACCATTACACTGGCCGTGTCACATGGCGCGGGGGTAGTTACTACTACCCGAAGATTAAGGATAAATTTGAAGAATTTAACCTATTGGACAGGGTGAGGGAATCCCCTTTCAAGCAGTTTTTCGAGAGAGCGCCCATACAATTTTCTGGAGCATTTTTTCATCAGTTGATGCTTCACAAAATAAAATCTGACAAGCCGGACGAGGTCCATTTCTATGTTGGAAGGAAGAGATGTAGATTTGGGAGGGTGGAGTTCGGCTTGGTCACCGGGTTAAACTTATTGCCCGGCCCTACTGAGGAAGACATCAAACAAAATGGAAGCTCTGACCGGTTGATTCAGGAATATTTCAACGGTAGTGCTTCGATCACCTTCGGCCAACTGCGCAGAGTTTTTGAGAGCTGCACAGAAGCTGATGATGTTTACAAGTTGGGGATGGCCTTGTTTGTTATGGGCGTCCTCACTGGTAAGGAGGAGAAGACTGCCGTTCCTCCTTTTGTGATAAGAATGGTTGATAACCTTCCATTCTTCTACGAGTATCCCTGGGGAAAGATTTCTTACACCAAGCTGATGGAAAGTTGTAACAAGGATTACTTGGATGTGAAGAATAAGATGTTGAAAAAGATTGAGAAGGGAGTCACTCAGAAGGAGGCAAAATACTCAGCCTACGGCTATCTTTGCCGACGTTGCGGTATTGGGCATACGAGGCCATATTACAGCTGGGCAACGAGTATGCAGTGAGGAGGTCGCATGGCTTTCCGAGACTGGTCAGCGGGAAAGTAAGCCGAAAACTACACTCGGGAAGGATGAAGTCACCAGATTATTTGCGAAAAATGTAAGTTTGTTACGCTTTATTTTGAATTCATGTTAATTTCCATATATTATATTAATATATTTGTTATATTTTTCAGTTGACAGTGTACTCCGTGTTATGTCCTCGGCCGAACGAGATTGAGTTTGTGAGTTACATAACCGGGGGTCAGCCTCCGTTATTTGTTGACTTGGAGGAACTTGTGTTGGGTGAGGATGGGCAACCAACACAGGATGCTTTGCGAAGCCAGGCCGAAAAGCTTGCCTCCACATTGGAAGAGCGAGCGGAGGCAGCCCGAATATTTAAAGACTCTACACCTCCACCGTCTCCTCCACGTGCACCGCCCGCAGTTCCAGATGGGTCTGGTGTTGACCCATCTCCAGCTTCAGTTCCTGATGGGTCTGGTGTTGACCCACTTGCAGCGTCACAGGGTCCTCCTGTTCCCCCGTCAGCTTCCATTCCCAGCACCTCGGAGGCTCGCGATCCAGTATACCCTGCCATTTTGGCAAGGTTGGAGACTGTGGAGAGGGGGCAGGCCGCTCTGCTAAGAGGACAAACAGCGATTATGGATCAGTTGAAGACCATAATGACGCTCCTGCAAGATCCTGGAAGGCCGGCAGCAGATTCACAGCCACAGCCACAGCCACAGCCACAACCGGAAGAGGAGGCTCGGACACCGGAAGATGACTTCATTCTCCCAAATGATTACCAACCGGATGATGATGACATGTTCTGTACACCTGAGAAGACGAATATCACCAGCATCGGGGATACTCAGGATTCTGAGGTGCAGGTGTTAGAGACAGCTCCAGAAGTCATGGAGAACCGGAGGAAGAGAAGGCGGCCTAGGTGGTTCGCTGAGTACACTGAAATGAAGAAGAAGGCTAGGGCTACTTCGACACTCGTGAATGCGGACCCACTTAGAGTGGTTTGATCGGAAGTCGCTCAAGACTTTTCACAATTGGGTACTCGGCCAGATTGGGAACAATTACCCGAGAGAGTGCTTCACCGGTCGATACCATTCGTCTTGGTTCCTCGAACTGCATACTCCGAAATTTTGGCTTGGGAACGATGTAAGTTTTTAAGACTTTTTTACTGCTTTTGCTTTTAAAGACTTTATCTAACTCTTTTTTATTTAACTCTGACATATTTAATTTTCATGTTTTAGCATTTGGATGCGGCATTCCATTTGATGAGGAGGCGGCAACACTTTTATCCCGAGTCCTACCCGAATAGATGTGTCATAATGCCGTGTATTTTCCCAGCAGGAGTTATTGCTCGGTGGGAAGCTGCGGGTGATGACCAGGCTAACTATCAGTGGGACGAGGGCATATTAGATTTGATCCGAGGGGATGAAAGTCAATTCTTGGCCAGTTGGAAGAACAAGGAGAGAATATATATGGCCCTCTACTTCGATGGAGCAAAGCATTGGGTGGCATTAGAGATAGATCTGGATCATTGGTTGTTGAACATATTTGACTCCAGCCTCGGATCGATTTCCACGAACGAATTGAACCGTAACCTGGAAATGTGGGAAAAATTACTACCAAATTTGCTGCTGCAGGCTGGCCTATTCGAGAGTCATGACATGATCCTCTTGCCTCAACTTACCGCCTCAGAGAGCCAGGTCAGAAATTTCACTTCAAAAGTCATGGATCGGGCCGTTGTTCCACAGACAAAGACAAGGTAACTTAATTACAATTGATTTTTTTGTTATTTAACTTGAATTTAATTTGCACACTTTTATTCATTTACTTTTTATTGTCTCATACAAATGCAGAATGGCGGGATGTACGTGATAGAGCACATCGAGCATAGTATGCTGGAGACTACGTTTGATAATGTGCACGATGAGAATATGAAGAAATTTAGAGAGCGGTGGTGTGTAGATTTGTTTTACCAGAATTTAGCATGAACAAATGTTTTTTTTTATTTGGTATTTATTAAGATAACAATGTAAATGGTTTTTTTTTATTGGTATGTTTATGTTTTTTCAAGAGTTCATACAAATTTTACGCCTTTCTTTCGTGCAACAAATTATAATAATTATGTAAACATAAAATATCACAAATTCTAATGTTTAAAATAGTCCAACATTAATTCAATAACAATACATAATAGTCCAACCCATCACGATACAAATAAACTAAAAATTTATGTTAAACCTCGGTAGGTGCAAGTGCTTGTTGTGTCCCGTGGCACCGCACTTGCTACATTTTCGTGATTTGATAATCCTTTCACCATTACAAGCAGTTCGTTTGTTCTTAATTCTTCCAACCTTTTGCTTCTTGGGTCGCCCTACTGGTTGCTTCTCAACAGGCACTCCAACTGTCATGTTCTTTATGTCATCAGGTAATTCCCAATCATCCTCGTCACCAACTGGCATAATTGTTCCTTCGTATGTTCTCCTCCAATATTCTGTTGTGTAATATGGCGAGCATAGTGTGTACACGCTAATACTTCGCTCCTGAGATGCAGCACATGCATGAGGACAAGGAAACTTCATGCACTGGAACAAGCCGCAAGTGCAACTCTTTTCCTGGAAGTCCACTACGCCACCGGTGAGAACTGTTCTTCCAGGGTGAACCTGCAACGTGTAAGGCCCGCATGAGTCAACGTTCAAAAACCGACCTTTTTCAAAATGCAATGCCAAGTCCTCCTCCATTTCTGGTGCTAGGGGTTTCGTCCACTTGTCAGCTTTTTCTTTTCGTGAAGCAAACCACTTCTGGACTTTGGACCTCAGGAATGCTACAGCAGCAGTGATCGGGAAGCCTCTTGCATCCTTAGTTGTGTTGTTGAAGCTCTCAGCCCAGTTGCTCGTCATTACATTGTAACGTACCCCTGGAAAGTACGACCGGACCCATTTTTCAAATCCGATTTCCTCAAGATATTTTGCAACCGCTGGATTCATGGCCCGAATGTTCTCAAATTTTCTGTGAAACTCTGATCTTGAATACGTGTACGCACACGTGTAAATGTGATTCGTGAAGACGTCAGTCTTGAACTTGTGGTTGACGTTCATAATAATGTGGTGGTAGCATGCACCGTGGTGTGCATCAGGGAACACGATATCCAAAGCACGAACAATACTTTGATGCCTATCCGAAACAAAAGCTAAGTTCTCAACATCACCAATCGTTTCTTTCAATTTTCTCATAAAATAGGTCCAGGAATTGTGGTTTTCACTGTCAACTATAGCAAAAGCTATCGGAAAGATATGACTCCCTGCATCCAAAGCCACTGCACACAACATTTGCCCACCATACCTAGTCTTCAAGAAAGACCCATCAACGCATATAACAGGTCGACAAAACTTAAAACCCCGAATAGAAGGACCCAGAGAAGAAACAATACTTGAAGCGACCATCTTCTACCACAAAATCCGTGATGGTACCTGGATTCCGCAACGGTAGCATGTGCAAGTAACTAGGTAATAAAGAGTACGAATCTTCGTGTGTACCCCGAGTCGTGTGTATTGCCTTCTCTCTGCACCTCCATGCCTTTTCGTAACTCATTTGGATCCCGTAATCCTTGTGCATACTTTTTCTTATATCAGAGGGCAACTGATCCGAGCCGTCAGTTGTGAACTTATCCTTAATTAGATGGGCAACTATTACAGGTGATGCTTGACGGTTATCTTTTCCTCGAAGATCAAGGGAACATGTATGTACATTATGAAATGTACTCACCTCAAACATGTTAGAAAGTACGTTCTTCTTCGCTCTTAATCTCCACCCACAATCTGTATCCTTACATGTGACGTACCAAATATCAGTACCGGACTTCCTAACGTAGTAGTCAAACCCTTTCTTCATTGCATACAGGCCAACAACCATCTTTAAATGCTTTTTGTCTCTAAAAAACTTTCCCACATGTAACTCCCCGCCTGGTGTGCCACCCGTAGATATATAATGACTATGATCCTCGATGTCTTCTCTTGTATACATTTTCTCCTTGAATTTACCGTAACTTGTCGAAGAAGAAAATGGATCGCTCCATCCGATCACATTGGTACCTCGAGCATCGGTAGGACCACTAATATCATTGGTCTCTCTACCATTATTAGGACTGTCTTGTCGGTAGTTCCTCTAGCATGACCGGTTTCGCCCGGACGACTACTACTAGTACTGTGTGTTTGACAATTTTCTCTACGGGGCATTCTTTTCCGTGCTCGGTGGCCTCGGTGGTATTTGGTACGATAGTGGAGTCAAGTTCAAAGGTACGGCGGCGGGGGCCTCGCACCTTCGTCGTCTCTTACGCCCTCATTGCCCTCAACATAACATTCAGGGTCTGGACCATTAAAAAAACCATCGATGAACGGCATTTGTGCTACAATATCAGCACTCGGCATCATATTGTTTAATTCAGGTAATACATCCGCCACCAACACCTCTGGATTTGTTTACGCACCAACAAAACTCCCAACCTCGCTACGATTATCCTTAACAAAACTTGGTGTGGGACTAGGATCGACGCAAACATTCTTCTTTAACAAAGTCACAAACAAAGGAATAAATTCATCTGGCTTCTTCGCAAGTGTAGATAAAAAGTACCTTGCACGCTTATCATTTCGAATAACTTCAGGAGGATACTCATAGCCTTTCCTGTACTTGTAATTTACTTCCAATTTCAAGTCATACTCCGATTTGTCAACATCCAGTTCTTCGTACAAAACATCAACCAAACCTGAGTAGCTTAGGTTCGGATCAATGTCAATTGTCAAAGCGGCACTCCCTTTATAAATCCAATCTCTACCATCAAGCTCCCAAACACCATTATACATAACATACGCATTAACAGTTGAATCTGTCACAAACATTTAAAAAAACACAGTTATAATTTACAACAAAAATCTCACCGAAAAAAATCTTAATTAATCATTAATAACAAAACAATAATACTTAATTGATAATAAAATAATAATTCATAATTCATAATAAAACAATAATTAATAATTCATAATAAAAAAAATTTAATAATTAAAAAATAATTATTAATTGATAATAAAATATAATTAATAATTATTACTCAAACCATAAAAAATAAACAATAATTAATAATAATTCATAATTTATAGTTAATAAAATAACTAAAAAAAAATAATTCTTAAATTATTAACTAAAATAATAATTAATAACGAATAATGATTAATAAAAAAATAACTAATAACACAAATAATAAATCAATATAAAATAAATTAATAATAATAAATAAACAATAATAATAGATTACAAAAATAAACAATAATTAATAATAATTCATAATATATTAAAAAAATAATAATTAATAATAATTAATAAAAAATAATAATAGATTAAAAAAATAAACAATAATTAATAATAATTCATAATTTATAGTTAATAAAATAACTAAAAAAAAAATAATTCTTAAATTATTAACTAAAATAATAATTAATAACTAATAATGATTAATAAAAAAATAACTAATAACACAAATAATAAATCAATATAAAATAAATTAATAATAATAAATAAACAATAATAATAGATTACAAAAATAAACAATAATTAATAATAATTCATAATATATTAAAAAAATAATAATTAATAATAATTAATAATAATAAATAAAAAATAATAATAGATTAAAAAAATAAACAATAATTAATAATAATTCATAATTTATAGTTAATAAAATAACTAAAAAAAAAATAATTCTTAAAACATTAACTAAAATAATAATTAATAACTAATAATGATTAATAAAATAATAACTAATAACACAAATAATAAATCAATATAAAATAAATTAATAATAATAAATAAACAATAATAATAGATTACAAAAATAAACAATAATTAATAATAATTCATAATATATTAAAAAAATAATAATTAATAATAATAAATAAAAAATAATAATAGATTAAAAAAATAAACAATAATTAATAATAATTCATAATTTATAGTTAATAAAATAACTAAAAAAAAAATAATTCTTAAAACATTAACTAAAATAATAATTAATAACTAATAATGATTAATAAAATAATAACTAATAACACAAATAATAAATCAATATAAAATAAATTAATAATAATAAATAAAAAATAATAATAGATTACAAAAATAAAAAAAAATCCCGTAGGGTCCGATTGGTCCGATTGGTCCGACCATCGGACCCCACAAGGATGGATCGGACCTTGTATTAAAAAATAATAAAAAAAAAAATTAAAAAAAAAATTATTTGGGCCGGGCCGATGGGTCCGATGGTCCGACCATCGGACCCCTATGGGGACCATCGGACCCTTGTTCCAAAAAATAAAAAAAAAATAAGAAAAACACATCGGACCCGAGGAGGGTCCGACCATCGGACCCAGTGGTGGACCATCGGACCCATCGGGTCTTCGCCCCTGCCAACAAATTTTCTTCCACGTCGGGCCACCCTTCGGGCCAGCATCGGGCCCCATCGGGCCCGACGAAAAAAAATGCAGAAAAACAGCAAAATCCCAGTTTTCACATGCAGCAAAAATTATAACAGAAAAAATAACAAAATAACAGCAACAATCCACAGATCAATCATCAAACACAACATTCTTAATTAAAAATGACAACAACAAACAAGATTTAGAAAAAAAAAAAAATTAATTACTTACCCATTGATGGAGCTTGTATGTGTTCTTGCTTCTAATGTGGTGGATTAGTGTGGTAGCTTGTAGTGTGGAAGGTTGTAGCTTTTAGTGATGAGTGAAGAGAAGAAAATTTTTTTGGTGGTTGTGGAAGCTTTCGGGTGGAATGTTTGTTGAATTGATGAGAAAAAGGTTGGAGTGGGTAGATGTAGGTGGGGAGGGTATTATGGGAAAAATACAAAAAGTGTCATATAAAATTAATTATATATAGTTTTAGTTTAGGGGAATAATATATGGGTTATTTAAGCATGGAAATTCAAATTTCCCCTATGATAATTTATTTTAGCAACAACAACCTATATGCATCTATATTCAAATTAAACACATAGGCTCACACAGGCACACTTTGGATGGGTCCTATCATGTTGCTAGGTCATACACAGATGAAAGAAGATTGTAAATATACCTGTTACAAATTATTAACTTGACCAAGGGAGCCATTAGATCATTAGATTTGGCAAAAAAGTAACCATGGCTATTTGCAATCAAGTAATAATAGGTTTTGAAAACTTACAAACAAGCTAAAACACATACTCCTGCAACAAGGTTAGCTGGATAGTTGGATGTAGGATTTATTTAATTTAAAATTAAATAATTAATTTCGAAATAATTAATTAAATTAAATAAAATATTTATTTTTCGAAAATTTAAAAAAAATAAAAAAAAATTCGAAAATTTAAAAAAAATTTAAATTTAAAATTAAACCTACAATTTTGAAAAATTAGGTTTCAACCAACCTAAATATCATTTCAAAATTTGCTAACTACTTTTAAATTTTTAAATGTTATTTTATAAATAAAAATTAGAAAAGATAAGTTAAATATCTTTTTCAGATTTTAAATTTAATTTAAATAAATAAAATAACAAAATTTAAAAGTTAGCAAAATATCTTACATCTATTAAAATTTACATGATTATAATTATCTTATTTTAAATTTAAATAAGATCAAAATATCTAAAAAAGATTTAATTTAAAAAATATATATAAAATCTGACCTTAAATTTAAAATTAAGATAAGATATAATCAAATTTAAAAATAAGATAGATTTTTAAGCAAGAAGATAGATACTAATTCTATTCAAATTCAAATTACACTAATATCTTGAATTAAATTTAAAAAATATTAAATTAATTCAAAATGATAATTAGAATTGAATTAGGAATAGTAATAGTATAAATACAAAACTATACAAAAAATCGGAAGTTAATTCCATGAAAAAGCATGAAAAATCGAAGAAAAACGAAAAAAATTGTGAACTGTACGGACAGTTTTCGCGATCGCAGGAAAATTTCAGCACAGCTCCGATTTTTTCGAATCTTCAAAAAATCATAACTAATTCAAATCAAATCGAAATTGAGTTCTGTAAAGGGCTAACTTGCTTAATTTTTTCCATACTATCCAATAAAAATAATTCCAGAAACAGAATCGCAATTATTTTTCACGAAAATTTATAAACATCAATCAATCATCAAATAACACTCAATACAACATGATACCATCCAAAAACATACAAACAATCGTTTTAAAGTCCAAATTTCTTGCAAGTAAATCAATTACCATGGCTCTGAGGCCAGTTGTTGGAAATTATTTTACCAGGATCTTAGATCTACTCACAAGTATGTTTATTAACATCCTAAATAAGAACTTTCTAAAACGATAAATTAAACACATATAAAGTTTAAGAAACCTTACATTGGGTGCAGCAGAATAATATGACTCCTTCCGTTCAGATCTCTAACCCTTGAATCCTTTCTGTAGCAGAGTATTATCAAGATCTGAACCTGGATCTCTTTCTCTGAATCTTTGATGCTGAAACTCCTTTGCTGATGATCTTTCTTCACGATCTTCCTCACTATGATTGAGGTATTGCTTGATGTGTGTGGGCACTACTCTAATCACTAAGGTAAGTCGAAATTATCAAGAAAGAAGAGAGAGAGAGAGTGGCGGCTAGAGAAGAGAGAGGAGGCTCAGGTTTTTCTGATACAGAAAGTATATTTTTCCTGAAGCCTTCACTATCTATTTATAGCATTCCACTAGGGTTAGATTTGAATTATATGGCATTAAAATAATGAAAAAATCAACTTAAAATACCTACAATAGGTGGCCGGCCATGCACTTAGTGGATTGGGCCTTGCTTTTTACAATTTTGCAATTTTAACACCTTTTGTATCTGATTTTCTCAAAAATGCCAATTTCCTAATTCAACCATTTAAATGCCAATTCTAATTATTTAATAACTATAAATAATTATTAAATAATATTGTCATTTATCATATTTATTAATTGAACCATACAAAGTATCATAATTAACAAATATGCCCCTAAAACTCTTTCTTTACAATTTCGCCCTTACTTAGTGAAAAATTCACAAATAGACATAGTCTAATTTGAGAATTATAATTGATTAATCAAAACCAATTACATGAGTCTTACAAGCAATATTATCTCAACTAGTGGGGGGACCATGGGTCTATATAACCGAGCTTCCAATAAGTAGATCAAGAATTTAGGACTAAAATTCACTGACTTATTAATTCTTCGTTGAATCCACGCATAGAACTTAGAATTGCACTCTCAGTATATAGAATGCTCTATATGTTCCACCATATAGACACATTATTAGTTATCCATTGTTATAATCCTAATGTGATCAATTATCCTCTATATGAATGATCTACACAGTAACGGGATTAAATTACCGTAACACCCTACGATGTATTTTATCCTTAAAACACTTGACCCCGTATAAATGATATTTCAGCTTATGTGAAATGAGATCTCCACCATTTATTTTCGTTTGGTCAAGCTCGAAGGAGATCATCCTTTGCTTACTATTCGCCAGATAGAAGCTATAGATTCCATGTTTATGCTAGCGCTCCCACTCAATTGCACTACCGTGTTCCCAAAATGTACGTATCACCCTGACCTAAAAGTAGGCTTTACTAACAATTCAAGGAACACGAATAGCCTTTCAAGATTGAGCCTAATCATAACAGGATTAAGAACATTTGATCTAGGATCAACTTGGCGATATTGACTTGAATAGATATTACGGTAAGTTTAATAAATCTCAGTCAAAGTTCAATATCGGTCCCTTCCGATGCATACTCCATGCATCCAACCTGAGCTTTACTTTAACCAATGCTCTGGAAAGAACATAGTATTTCTCCAAATACAAGTAAACTCTTGTTGTAGATTATCATATCAGTAAAACCCTGTGTCTGATAAATCTAGGAAACTTTATTCACATAGTCATGTTTACTTTCCAATGTGATGACAGCACAATAAACATGATCAAGTATGTGAAAAGGGTTTAAGATGAATTTATACATTATGTACATATAATCATGAAATAAATCATGTGAACCATGCAACATTAAATGTTATTTCTGATCTATATTAATAAGTAAATCTGATTATATTGAAATGAGTTTTATTTAGGGCATAAAACCCAACAGGAATTACTATCTAGATCGCTACAGGTGGGATCTGCTATAGTACCCTTAGGATTAGATGAATCGATGCGTGACAGGACTCAAGTGTTGGACAGCCTAGGGTGTTGTACAGCTTAGGCTAGGCGCGTGAGAGAATGAAGAAGAGAGAGAGAGAGAGAGAGAGAGAGAGAGAGAGAGAGAGAGAGAGAGAGAGAGAGAGAGAGAGAGAGAGAGAGAGAGAGAGAGAGAGAGAGAGAGAGAGAGAGAGAGAGAGAGAGAGAGAGAGAGAGAGACTATTCAAGATAAGACTAACTTGAGTAGCACTGTCCATTTCAGCACCATGATCCTGGGCTTCTTGGAAATAACTGGACATGAGGAGGACATGATCACGCACGTTTTGATGGGGTTCCATCCGTGCATTGATGTACTTCTTAGTCGCGTCAAAGCGTGACTGAAGTGATGCCTTACCGAATAGCTCATTTAACTTCGTCATAACTTCAGCAGCCTTCTCAGTTTTAGAAAACCGAGTTTTGAGGGTGTCAACCATGCTAGAAAGCATAAAGTATAGAGCTTTGTCATTTGCCTTCTGCCAACGCTCATACTTTTCTTTCACAGCTTTGGATGCATTGTCCCCAGGCACTTCAGGTGACGGCTCAGTTAAAACAAACAAGGCACTTTTTCCTATGAGAGCAATATTAATGTTCTCATTCCATTTATTAAAGTTAGATCCATTCAGCTTATTTTCAGTCAACAGTGATAACATGGGATTCATTTTGTCAAAACAAGATACTACAAAATAATAGAAATCAACAAATAGAAATTAATAATGGTTTAACACACAAAATCAATTCAGAAATTATAAGCACATAGCAAGTAGGAATGATATGAGAAAATACTTAAAAATTCAATCCTAAATAATTTCCAAGGTTTTCAACAAACTGATATCAGTGTCCCGTTTAGGCGAGAGTCAAAGCTATCATCCATTGAATAGAGTTGTCAGCTCATCTAAAATGTTAAACATTCTAGCAACCTTTTATTCGATCAAGATCAGAATCCAGCGTTGTCCCGTTTAGGCGAGAGTCAAGGCTATTCTATCTCATGAGCTTCTACCATTGTTTCGCAATTTGCAAGTCAAATATGGTCGCCACCATTAGGGTGATCTATACCATATAAAACACTTACAAACCACTTATCATGCGAGATTAAACGGTGCGAAATTGCTAATGAACGTTCCTCCATTAGGGAGGATTACTCACTAAAACAAACGCGGTGTAAAATCCACAATGGAGATCGAATATCTAAATAATAATAAAGCTCATTGTTTAAAATGTATTTTCTTTATTATTCTAATAAATAAATCTCATTAAATTCTATTTAAGAATTAAAATTCAAAAATAAGAATTTAATATAATATTTATAAAATTATACTTAGATGGTGATTGAAATAAAATTAATTATTTCCATCTTAGTAATAATCTTACATATAAATATTAAGGAAATTAATTTAAGTTGAATTAAATAAATAATTAGCAACTTAAAAATTTCCTTTGAGAATATATTTATTGGGTTCGAAAGTATATAAAATATACAATTTTCGAAAAATAATAAAAATAGAAAAGAAATACTTCAAGCAAAAATATCACCTATCTAGATTTTCTTTTGACTAGTTAATTCAATTTCTAATAGTATATATATATATATATATATATATATATATATTTTAAATTCATTTATTTTAAATTAATCAATTAGATGAAAAAATCATTGATTGTAGTTGGTCCAAGAATTAATTAAAATAAATAATTAATTTACAACTCAATCTATTTTTCAAAATAAAAATTCGAAAATATTGCATAAATTAAAATGCAAATTTCGAAATTGATTAATAAAATAAAGAAAAATATATATTTTGAAAATTATTTAAATTTAAGTTGAAAAATTAAATTTCAACCTAAAAATAATTTTCTATTTAATTAAGTGTCATGAAAATCAATAAATATTTAAGTATCATGATGAAAATCAACTTAGATATTTAGATTTTTCAAGTTAATTAAATGTATTTAATTCAAGAAATAATAATTAAGTGTAGAGAAGGCTTAATTATTAATTTCTATTTAATACTAGGAAAAATATACTTAATAAAATTGTACCAAAATTAATTATTTAAATAATTAATTTCACAAAGTATGATTTTCCTATTTAAATATTAGAAATAATAAGTAGTCTAGAAATTACTATCTAGAAAATATCTTATTTGACTAAGTATCTTTTCAAAATTTGAAAAAATATCTAATTTAAGTTATATAGAAAAAATCTAAAACTTAAATAATTTCAAATCTAGATTTAATTAAATATCACAAATTAAGTTGTAACCACTTAATTTGAAGATATCTTTTGAAGTTAATATTTGAAAAGATATTAACCAAAAAAAAAAAATATCTAAGATATTCCATTTCAAGTTAATATTTGAAAAGATATTAACTTAAAAAATATCTTAAGAATCTTTAATAACTAATGCCTAAGATTCCTCAACTTGATTTAAAATTTAAATCAAATATTCAAATTTAAGTTAGTTAAGAAAAATCAGTTGATATAACTAATTTATAACTTAAATAGGAATATTTAATTAAATAAGCTCCAGAAAGAATCTTAGTTAGTTAAAATTCTATATTTAATTAAATACAAGAAAAATACAAATAGTTTGTCTAGAAATAATATCTAAAACTAAAAGTGTTTTTCTTAAAATTAACTTTAAAATATTAAAATGAAAATAAATTTCATATATTTTAAAAGTTAATTATGTTGCTAATTCAATTTTATTAGGTCAAACTAATATAATTAACCTAGTACAGTTATTCAAATCAGGCAAATGGGCCTTCACAATTGGGGTAGTTCATGTGAGGGGGTGCTGGGTTCAGTATGTCGTACCCACTTCTATGGCTCCCAACTCTCACACGAGGCCCAAAAGAGAGAAATTTAACCTTAAAATGAATAAGTGTTATTAATTGAATAGGTCCAATAACTAAATGGACCTAAATAAAATCTATCATGGTGTGACATTTTATTTAGCAACAACCTATATGCATCTATATAATAAAATAAACATATAGGCTCACACAGGCACACTTTGGATGGATCCTATCATGTTGCTAGGTCATACACAGATGAAAGAAGATTGTAAAATATACCTGTTACAAATTATTAACTTGACCAAGGGAGCCATCAGATCATTAGATCTGGCAAAAAGTAACCATGGCTATTTGCAATCAAGTAATAATAGGTTTTGAAAAACTTACACACAAGTTTAAACCATATACTCCTGCAACAAGGTTAGTTGGATAGTTGGAAGTAGGATTTATTTAATTTTAAATAAATAATTTCGAAAAATAAATAATAAAAATAATTTAATTTTCGAAAAAAAATAAAATTAAAAAAAATTTAATTTCGGAAATAAAAAAAAAATTAAATTTCAAAATTTAAAAAAAATATTTAAAATTAAACCTACTTTTTGAAAAATTAGGTTTCAACCAACCTAAATATCATTTCAAAAATTTACTAACTACTTTTAAAAATTAAATGTTATTTTAAAAATAAAAATTAAATAAAAATTAGAAAAGATAAATGAAAAATCTTTTCAGATTTTTAAATTTAATTCAAATAAATAAAATAACAAAATTTAAAAGTTAGCAAAATATCTTATATCTATAAAATTACATGATTATAAATATCTTATTTTAAATTTAAATATGGTCAAAATATCTAAAAAGATTTAATTAAAAAATCTTAAAAGATAAGATATTTTTAAAATATCTTAAAAGATAAGATATTTTTAAAATATCTTAAAAGATATTATAAATATCTTAAAAGATATTATAAATATCTTATAAAATCTGACCTTAAATTTTAAAAAAATATAATCAAATTTAAAAATAAGATAGATTTTTAAGCAAAAAGATAAATACTAATTCTATTCAAATTCAAATTACACTAATATCTTGAATTAAATTAAAAAAATTAAATTAATTCAAAATGATAATTAGAATTGAATTAGGAATAGTAATAGTATATATACAAAACCATACAAAAAATTGGAAGTTAATTCCATGAAAAAGTATGAAAAATTGAAGAAAAAAGAAAAAATTCGAAACTGTACGGACAGTTCTGCGATCGCAGGAAAATATCAGCACAGCCCCGATTTTGTCAAATCTTCAAAAAATCATAACTAATTCAAATAAAATCCAAATTGAGTTCTCTAAAAGGCTAACTTGCTTAATTTTTTCCATACTATCCAATAAAAATAATTCCAGAAACGAAATCACAATTATTTTTACGAAAATTTCACAAACATCAATCAATCATCAAATAACACTCAATACAACATGATACCATCCAAAGAACATACAAACAATCGTTTTAAAGTCCAAATTACATGTAAGTAAATCAATTACCATGGCTCTTTTACCAGTTGTTGGGAATTATTTTACCAGGATCTTAGATCTACTCACAAGTATGTTTATTAACATCCTAAATATGAACTTTCTAAAACGATAAAATAAACACATATAAAGTTAAGAAAACCTTACATTGATGCAGCGGAATTAATGTCTCCTTCCACTCAGATCTCTAACCCTTGATTCCTTTCTGTAGCAGAGTATAATCAAGATCTGAGTCCGAATCTCCTTCTTCTTCAAGCTTTGATCCTTCACAGTCTTCCAATCTATGATTGAGTTACTGCTTGCTGTGTGTGGGCACTTACTCTTTCACTAGGGTCACGAAAAAGATGAAGGGAAAAGAGGGAGAGGTATTTCGGCCAAGGTAGAGAGTGAGGAAGGCTCAGTTTTTCTGAAGAGAGAAATTTCTGTCAGAAAGCTAATGAAAGCATGTGTTGTGAATGAGCCATCACTTTCTATTTATAGGCAACTACTAGGTTTAGGTTTAGAATTATTTGGCATTAAAATAATGAAAATAATAATTTGAAAAATCAACATTAAGTGGCCGGCCACATGGTGTTGTTGGGCCTTACTTAATTTTGCAATTTTATAAAATTTTATCTCTATTTTCTCAAAAATGCCACTTTTCCAATTCTAACCTTTTAAATGCCAAAACTAATTATTTAATAACTAAAATAGATTATTAAATAATATTGTCATTTAATTTAATTATTAATTAGACATATAAAGTCTATTAATAAATAAATAAACCCAGAAAACTCTTTTCCTTACAATTTCACCCCTGCTTAGTGAAAATTCATAAAATTAGACATAGTCTAACTTTAGAATTATAATTGATCAATCACGAATCAATTAATGAGTCTTACAAGCAGAATGTTCTCAACTAGAATGGGGACCATGGATCTATATGCTGAGCTTCCAATAAGTGAACCAAATTTACCAAGTAAATTCCTACTTATTAATTCTTCGTTGAATCCACTCTTAGAACTTAGAATTGCACTCTCAGACTTATATAGAGCATATTGTATGTTTCACGATACCAATATACTATCTCATTTAACCATTGTTATAATCTTATTGTGATTTAAAGATCCTCTATATAGATGATTTACATCGAGATGGGATTTCTTTACCGTTCTCACCCCTCAATGTATTTTGCCCCTTAAAACACTTAGCTACCTGTAAATGGTGTTTAGTGATCTAATAATTAGTCAGTTAAACAAGAGCTCATCCATTTACTTCTATTTGCTAAGCTCGAAGGGAATCATCACTTGACTTCTATACACCAGTAGAAGCTATAGATTCCATATTTATGTTCAACACTCCCACTCAATCATACTATCATGTTCCCAAAATATACGTATCACCCTGACCCAAAAGTAGGCTTAACTAATAAATCTAAGAACATGAATAGCACTCCTGAGTTGAGCCCAAGCATATCAGGATTTAGATTCTTTTTAATCTTAAGATCAACTACTGATATTGACTTGGAAAGATATGTATAACGGTAAGTTTGTAATATCTTAACTTAGTTGCAATATCGGTCCAGTCCAATGTATACTCCATACATTCGAAACTAGTATACTTTACTAATGTCCTGGAAAGAACATAACACTTACTCCAAGTGTAAGTACACATCATCGCTGATTATCACATTAGTGTAAATCCAATAACACTGATGAAACAGGGACCAAAACTTTTGATTCATATGATCACAATCACATTCCACTGTGTTGACGATACTGTAATTGTGAATAAACATATGATCTGGATTTAACTGATTTTGTGTGTATGAATGTAATAAACATATTAAACATATTAAACCGTTAGCATGTAAAATTCATGCAAACATCAATCACTTCAAATTTCTTATATTGATAACTAATCAGATTGTAAAGAGTTTTATTTAGGGCATAAAACCCAACAGGCCGGCCCTGAAATTTAGTAGGCCATAGAAAAAAAATATTTTTGGGCCCTCATTTAGGAAAAAATGTTGTATGTTTTAAAATTGATAAAAAAATGTGTAATTTTAAAAGGAACAAATTTTTTTTGGGCCCCTGAGCTAGGTGGGCCCTAGGCACAGGCCTAGCCTGCCTCTGCTCAGGGCCGACCCTGACTTCAATATAGATGTTCTTAGTAATTAAATATTACTTTGATCGAGTTAGCTTACGTTGCAAAAAAAAATATTTATTACGTAGAGATAAAATAATCAAAATTAATACTGTGTCAAAATTTAATTAAAATTTATTTTTAATTTTTATTAAAATAAAAGGCCTCATTTCAAATTTCGCCCTAGGCCTCTCATCACCTTAAGACGGCCCTGTTTGGATTCTTCACAGTCTTACACACTATGATTAAGGACTCACTTGCTATGTGTGGGCATGCACTAAATCACTAAAGGCTCGAATTTGGTTTGTGAAGAAGTCTATAGGAATTCGAAATTAGAAGAAGATGAAGTCTCATAAACCGAGTTGTCAAAGTGTAAAGATCGCTTAGTTTAATTTGGAAATTAGCTGTAAATTATGTTTAATTATGAAAATTATTTATAGATATTTAAATAATTATTTATGCTGTTATTATTGAATTTTGAAATGCATTTTATGTCATATAGTGAATTTCATAATTTTGTATTTCCGGTGACCGGTAACATGGAACTCGGTGTTTGGCTCAGTAAAATCACAACTTAGTATGTTAGTATTTTAGGACGGTTTATTAGACATTGGGAATGTTGGGATTGGTCGGGAATTTAGAATTTCCCAAAATACCCTTTAGTGCCCTTTATGTTATTTTAGTATGGAGGGGCAAAATGGTCATTTTGCCCCATTGTTATTTTGTCCTTTAGTGGAGTTAGTGTAATGTGATTTTAATTGATAGTTGTTGGCTGAAATAAAGGTTTGTTATTTGCATTTTACTCTCATTTTATCCAAAATTGAAAACTTAGAAAAAATTAGAAAAAACTCAAGCTCTTTTCCTCTCTCTCTCTCTCTCGGCTTGGTGTGGAGTGCTAGGGCTGGGAGTCCTTCTTGATTTTTCAAGCTTTATTCATTCAATCTAGGTGTAGTTCAAGTTGTTGGTAAGATCTTTAAACTTGTTCTTGGTATTTTTCTTGAAATTTTGATGAAATGATGATGAATTGCATGCTTTTTGAAGATGTTGTTGCTGCTATAGTTCTAGGTTGTTTACTGTGATTTTATTTGCTGAAATTGAATGGATTTAAGTAGGTTTCATGCATGCTTGTTACCCTTGTTTTAAGTTTGGAGTTTTGGTCCAAAAGCTATGGTTTTTCAAAGTGAAAATGTGAAAATAGTTGATGTAGAGATTGTTTGTGCTTGATTTCATTTTTTGCAGATTTTATATGCTTGTTTGAGTAGATTCAAGCAAGGTTTGATTCATGTTTATTAGATTTAGCCAAGTTTGAGTTTTGAACTCAAAGCTTGGAGCTTTAATGGTGATTTTTGATTTTGTGCATGAAGCTTTATTTTATCACTTGAAATATGTTCATTGGGGTCTAATTAGCAGGTCTGAAAAGTTTGGTTGAGTTTGGAAACGTTTTGGTTGGGGATTTGTTGTTTGTTGGTTTTCTGGGTAAAACCAGCTAACCGGTTTTACACAGCCTGTAAAACCGGTTACACGGATTTTGCAGTAGGGTGTGAAACCATTTTTTCTCAACTTGTCGTTTCGTGCTAGTTTCGGGTTTTCAGGCAGTTTGTTCCTTGCTGGTTTGGGGTATTTTTGTATTAAGTTACAGTAGGTTAAGTTTGGTTTTATAACCTTTGTCCCGGTTGTGATTTAGCGTGTCACTTATCGGTGTTGTGATTTTTACGATTTAGGAGCCTGTAATTCGCCAAGCAGATCGTTCCACTCAGGTTGACCGGCACACCTGAATTCGGAATTGAGGTAAGATTAGTATAACAGTATGCATATGTATTACATGTTTAGCATGCATGTTAGGAAGCCTGTTAGATTACATTAGATATGTATGTTGGCTTCGTACCATCCGACCATATCACATCGGTTAGGCTAGAGTATGACTAGCAGATGGAGTATGACCAGTGAACCGAGTATAGGCTGATACTAGGGTTGGTGGTACTGTACTGTTTGACATATCACATCAGTTAGGCTAGAGTATGACTAGCAGTTGGAGTATGACCAGTGAACCGAGTACAGGCTGATACTGTAACACAACGGTACATGCTAGAGTATGACTAACAGCTGGAGTATGACCAATGTACCGAGTATATGCTGTTACTTGTCAATAGTACCGTCGTACGAACGTTCGGGACTTAGTATCGTGTGGGACACGACAGTTAGAGTTATGGTCAGGGGTATGGGTGTCTGATCATAACCCGAGATTTATGTATGTTTTATGAGTTATGCTTTTCTTACTGAGTCTGTCGACTTACAGTGCTATGTTTATGTGTAGGTAAGGGTAAGGCCAAGGTTGAGGAACCGTGAGGACGAGCCGGTGAAGATTGTACATGTCGGGGCGGTTAGGCCTGGAGTGCAGATCCTCGGGACAGCAGTGCTTTTTGTAATTAGTCGCTAGGCGACAAGTATTTTGTATTAGACAGTAACTTTTGTAAAGTATTTTGTAATCGGGATCCCGAGTATTTTTGTATAAAATATTTTATAAGTTTAATTAAAAAGCAAAAATTTTAATTAATCACGATTTCCATAAACCTCGTTGATTAGCAACGAGCTGCACAGTATGTTTAAAAATCACGTAATACGCCTATGCTAGTTAGGGTGTTACAATTTGGTATCAGAGCCGCCAAGTTGTCTTCCGAAGATCGTCACGACATGTACAATCATCATCAGTAGTTAGCTCGTTCTACGGTTCAATAAGCTTTTATTTCTTTAGTAGTTTATTTGATTAATATGAAATAAGAAAAACCTGATAGGAAGCATGTTAGTAGCCTGATAGTAGAATAGGCGCATGTTTTAATTTTCAAATTAAGCGGCATTAGTAAGCTCTAGTTGATCATGACCTGATGTGCCAACTCTTGGTTTTCGCAGGCTGTTCAGACTAGATGGATGCCAGGCGGAATACCAGGAGCCAGGGCAACTCAGTAGGGTCAAATCAGGGTCAAGGAGCTCAGTTTCCCCCGCATGCTAGGGGCCGTGGTAGAGGTCCCAGGGGCAGGGCCCGTGGTCGGGGTGATGATAACCCGCCACAGGCTGCCCAGGCTGCTCAAGCCAACCAGGAAGCCCAGAATTGGGAAACTAGGTTTGCTGAAATGCAAGCCAGAATAGAGGAGCAAGATCAGGAGATTCAGAGATTGAGGCAGCAGGGTGCTCCTGCAGTGCCGGTGCCAGAAGCTCCTGTGGCACCTGCCCCTGTTGCTCAGGCCGAGATAGTGGTAGCGGCAAACAGAATGGAACCCCTATATGAAAGGTTTCGAAAGCAGGCACCTCCATATTTTCTGGGAGGTCCGGACGTCATGAAAGCCGAGCAGTGGCTAACGGTGATTACAAAGATACTGAATTTTATGGGTGTCACCGGGAATGACAGAGTGGTGTGTGCCACCTTTCAGTTCTAAGAAGACGCTTTAGTCTGGTGGGACATGGTGTCCCAGATTCACGACGTCACAACCATGACCTAGCAAAGGTTCCAGGAACTCTTCAACGCAAAGTACTATAATGAGGCCGTTAGAAGTGCCAAGAGGAAAGAGTTCACCCACCTGACCCAGAAGGAGAATATGAGTGTGACTGAGTACACTACGCAGTTTGATCGGTTGGCGAGGTTGGCCTCGGGAATTATGCCAACCGATTTCACTAAGAAGGAAAAATATCTTGATGGACTAAATGCGAAGATCAACCATGACCTTATGATCACTACAGACGACAAGACCACCTATGTTGAGATGGTGGAGAAAGCACTGCGAGCTGAGGGCGCAGTTGGATGTATGTCGGAGTCGGCTAGGACTCCAGTGAGTGGCGGGGCTCCTACCCCTCCTGCATCAGGCTTCAGCAGGGGAGGTAGTGGTTTGGCCATGGACCAGAAGAGGAAAACATCCACTGCATCCGGTGGCTCGGGACAGAATAAGAGGTTCCGAGGGAACCAGAGTAGAGGCAGCCGTCAGGGTGGTGCTGAGACCCGCTTTTCTTACCTAGAGTGCCCCAGTTGTAAAAGGAACCATCTGGGTGAGTGCAGAGGTCAGGGATGCTTTCAGTGTGGCATGCCCGGACATTACAAGAGGGATTGTCCCCAGCTACGGTCAGAGGCACCAAGGGCTCCGGTGAGACCCACTCCAGCTAGGGTGTTCGCCATTACTCAGGATGATGCAGAAGCCAGCCCTTCAGTTGTAACAGGTCAGCTCTCAGTTAATAACTCATTTTACTCAGTGCTGTTTGATTCTGGGGCCACACATTCTTATGTGGCAGCCAGAATCTTTAGTAAATTGGATAGACCGTGTGATAGTTATGAATCAGGGTTTGGAACTCTATTACCTGGCGGAGAGTAAGTTATCTCCAAAAGGTGGATTAGGTCTATGCCCATCAGAATAGATGGTAGAGAGTTAAGTGCTGACTTGATAGAGATGAGCCTAGTAGATTTCGATATTATTTTAGGAATTGATTTCCTATCTAAATACTCAGCTAGTATTGATTGCAAGAGGAAGATGGTGATCTTCCAACCAGAAAGTGAAGAACCATTTGTGTTTGTTGGTTCAGTTCGGGGATCTCGGATCCCGGTGATTTCGGCCATGTCAGTTAGGGAGTTACTGCATGGCAGTTGTTTAGGGTTTCTGGCCGTGGTGATGGACACCACTCGGCCAGATACCATTCGGCCAGAGGACATCAAGGTGGTTCGGGAATTTTTAGATGTTTTTCCCGAAGAACTTCCAGGTTTACCACCTTAGCGGGAGATTGATTTTATTATAGATTTGGCACCCGGAGTGGAACCGGTTTCCAAGGCTCCGTATAGAACGGCTCCAGCTGAGCTTAAGGAATTAAAGATTCAGCTTCAAGGGTTACTTGACATAGGGTTTATTCGGCCTAGTGTGTCACCCTGGGGAGCTCCAGATTTATTCGTCAAGAAGAAATATGGAACTATGAGAATGTGCATCGATTATCGAGAATTAAACAAGCTAACAGTGAAGAATAAATATCCACTACCTAGGATCGATGATCTGTTCGAGCAACTTCAGGGGAAGACGGTCTTTTCAAAGATTGATCTCCGATCGGCTTATCATCAGTTGAAAATCCGAGAGGAGGACATTCCGAAGACAGCTTTCCGTACTAGGTATGTACATTACGAATTCTTGGTTATGTCGTTTGGACTAACCAATGCTCCTGCAACATTTATGGATCTGATGAATAGAGTTTTCAAGGATTTCCTCGATATCTGTGTAATTGTGTTTATCGACGACATCCTTGTGTACTCTCAATCAGAAGAGGAGCATGAGTTACATCTTCAGATGGTTCTGCAATGGCTTCGGGAACACAAGCTTTATGTCAAATTCAAGAAATGTGAATTTTGGCTATCTCAGGTGTCTTTCTTAGGGCACATTGTTAGCAAAGATGGGATCAAGGTGGATCCCGGGAAAATAGAATCCGTCAGGGATTGGCCAAGACCGAAGACAGTGACAGAAGTTAGAAGTTTCTTGGGTTTGGTCGGATATTATCGTAGGTTCGTGGAAGGGTTTTCTAAGATTTCAACACCCTTAACTGAACTTACAAAGAAGAATCAACGGTTTGTGTGGTCAGACAAGTGCGAAGCTAGCTTTCAAGAGCTGAAACAGAGGTTGATTACAGCTCCAGTGTTAGCTTTGCCTTCAGACAAAGAGAAATTTGTAGTTTATTGCGATGCATCCAGACAGGGTCTGGGGTGTGTGCTGATGCAAGCCGATTGGGTTATCGCTTATGCCTCCCGTCAGTTAAAGGATTATGAACAGCGATACCTGACTCATGATCTAGAGTTGGTCGCGGTAGTTTTTGCATTGAAGATCTGACGGCATTACCTTTACGGAGAAAGGTGTGAAATTTATACCGACCATAAAAGTCTCAAATATTTCTTTACTCAGAAAGATTTGAATATGAGACAGAGGCGATGGTTGGAATTAGTGAAAGATTACGACTGTGAGATTCTCTATCACCCTGGGAAGGCCAATGTAGTGGCCGATGCACTGAGCAGGAAGGGTCCCGGGCAGGTAGCTAGCATGATTCAGATCTCACCTCAGTTAGCAGAGGACATGGTTAGATCCAGCATTGAGTTTGTGGTAGGCCAGCTTCACAACTTGACGCTGCAATCTGATCTGTTGGAAAGAATTAAAGCCGCTCAGATGACTGATCCAGAGTTAGTAAAAATTAGAGACGAGGTTTTGGCTGGCCAAGTCAGGGATTTTTCAGTGTCAGACAACGGGATGCTTCTGTATAAAGCTAGGGTTTGTGTTCCGAATAGTGTGGAACTCAAGAATGAGATCTTTGAAGAGGCTCATTCTACCCCTTATTCTCTGCATCCCGACACCACCAAGATGTACTAGGATCTTAATGTTCGATTCCATCTGGGTTGTGGTGGATCGATTCACGAAGTCTACTCATTTTCTGCTTGTTAGAACAACCTATTCAGTAGATCAGTTGGCAGAATTGTACGTTAAAGAAATAGTAAGACTTCACGGGGTACCAAAGTCTATAGTTTCGGATAGAGATCCGAAGTTCACCTCCAAGTTTTGGCAGAGTTTGCAACGAGCAATGGGTACAAAACTAAAATTCAGTACAACATTCCATCCTCACACAGATGGACAGTCCGAAAGGACAATTGAGACATTGGAGGACATGTTACGAGCCTGTGATGGATTTTGAAGGCTCTTGGAGTAAATATCTACCGTTGATTGAATTTTCATATAACAACAGTTATCAGAGTACGATAGGGATGGCTCCCTATGAACTGTTATACGGTAGGAAGTGTAGATCTCCCATCCACTGGGATGAGACAGGGGAGAGGAAATACCTAGGTCCGGAGTCAGTACAGCGGACCAATGAGGCAATTGAGAAAATAAAAGCTAGAATGCTTGCCTCACAGAGTAGACAGAAAAGTTACGCAGATCCGAAACGCAGAGATGTTGAGTTCCGAGTAGGGGACCATGTGTTTTTACGGGTGTCTCCAATGAAGGGGATCAAACGTTTCGGGAAGAGAGGCAAGTTATGCCCTAGGTTTACAGGACCTTTCGGGATTCTCGAGAAGGTAGGTCAAGTGGCATACCGGTTAGCGTTGCCTCCAGCTCTTTCTGCAGTTCACAACGTATTCCATGTCTCTATGTTGAGAAAATACGTTTCAGATCCTTCTCATATACTCAGTTATGAGAGCCTTGAACTGCAGCCAGATATGACATACGAAGAACAGCCAGTGCAGATCCTGGATAGAAAGGATAAATTCCTTCGGAATAAGACCATAGCATTGGTCAAGGTACTCTGGAGAAATAGCAAGGTGGAGGAAGCCACCTGGGAGCTAGAGTCAGATATGAGAGCTCAATATCCAGAGTTGTTCAGGTTAGATTTCGGGGACGAAATCCTTTTAAGGGGGGAATAGTTGTAAAGACTGCTTAGTTTAATTTGGAAATTAGCTGTTAATTATGAAAATTATTTATAGATATTTAAATAATTATTTATGCTGTTATTATTGAATTCGTAAATGCATTTTATGTCATATAGTGAATTTCATAATTTTGCATTTTCGGTGCCCGGTAACATGGAACTCGGTGTTTGGCTCAGTAAAATCACAACTTACTATGTTAGTATTTTGAGACGATTTATTAGACATTGGAAATCTCGGGATTGGTCGGGAATTTAGAATTTCCCAAAATACCCTTTAGTGCCCTTTATGTTATTTTAGTATGGAGGGGAAAATGGTCATTTTGCCCCATTGTTATTTTGTCCTTTAGTGGAGTTAGTGTAATGTGATTTTAATTGATAGTTGTTGGCTGAAATAAAGGTTTTTTATTTGCATTTTATTCTCATTTTATCCAAAATTGAAAACTTAGAAAAAATTAGAAAAACTCAAGCTCTTTTCCTCTCTCTCTCTCTCTCTCTCTCTCTCTCTCTCTCTCTCTCTCTCTCTCTCTCTCTCTCTCTCTCTCTCTCTCTCTCTCGGCTTGGTGTGGAGTGCTAGGGCTGGGAGTCCTTCTTGATTTTTCAAGCTCTATTCATTCAATCTAGGTGTGTTCAAGTTGTTGGTAAGATCTTTAAACTTGTTCTTGGTATTTTTCTTGAAATTTTGATGAAATGATGATTAATCGCATGCTTTTTGAAGATGTTGTTCCTGCTGTAGTTCTAGGTTGTTTACTGTGATTTTATTTGCTGAAATTGAATGGATTTAAGTAGGTTTCATGCATGCTTGTTACCCTTGTTTTAAGTTTGGAGTTTTTGTTCAAAAGCTATGGTTTCTCAAAGTGAAAATGTGAAAATAGTTGATGTAGAGATTGTTTGTGCTTGAGTTCATTTTTTGCAGCTTTTATATGCTTGTTTGAGTAGATTCAAGCAAGGTTTGATGCATGTTTATTAGATTTAACCAAGTTTGAGTTTTGAACTCAAAGCTTGGAGCTTTAATGGTGATTTTTGATTTTGTGCATGAAGCTTTGTTTTATCACTTGAAATATGTTCATTGGGGTCTAATTAGCAGGTCTGGAAAGTTTGGTTGAGTTTGGAAACGTTTTGGTTGGGGATTTGTTGTTTGTTGGTTTTCTGGGTAAAACCGGCTAACTGGTTTTACACTGCCTGTAAAACCGGTTACCCGGATTTTGCAGTAAGGTGTGAAACCTGTTTTTCTCAACTTGTCGTTTCGTGCTAGTTTCGGGTTTTCAGGCAGTTTGTTCCTTACTGGTTTGGGGTATTTTTGTATTAAGTTACAGTAGGTTAAGTTTGGTTTTAAAACCTTTGTCCCGGTTGTGATTTAGCGTGTCACTTATCGGTGTTGTGATTTTTACGGTTTAGGAGCCTGTAATTCGCCAAGCAGATCGTTCCACTCAGGTTGACCGGCACACCTGAATTCAGAATTGAGGTAAGATTAGTATAACAGTATGCATATGTATTACATGTTTAGCGTGCATGTTAGTAAGCCTGTTAGATTACATTAGATGTGTATGTTGGCTTCGTACCATCCGACCATATCACATCGGTTAGGCTAGAGTATGACTAGCAGCTGGAGTATGACCAGTGAACCGAGTATAGGCTGATACTAGGGTTGGTGGTACTGTACTGTTTGACGTACTACATCAGTTAGGCTAGAGTATGACTAGCAGCTGGAGTATGACCAGTGAACTGAGTATAGGCTGATACTGTAACACAACGGTACAGGCTAGAGTATGACTAGCAGCTGGAGTATGACTAGCGTACCGAGTATAGGTTGTTACTTGTCAATAGTACCGTCGTACGAACGTTCGGGACTCAGTATCGTGTGGGACACGGCAATTATGGTTATGGTCAGGGGTATGGGCGTCTGATCATAACCCGGGATTTATGTATGTTTTATGAGTTATGCTTTTCTTACTGAGTCTGTCGACTCACAGTGCTATGTTTATGTGTAGGTAAGGGCAAGGCCAAGGCTGAGGAACCGTAAGGACGAGCTGGTGAAGATTGTACATGTCGGGGCGGTTAGGCCTGGAGTGCACGATCCTCGTGACAGCACTGCTTTTTGTAATTAGTCGCTAGGCGACAAGTATTTTGTATTAGACAGTAACTTTTGTAAAGTATTTTGTAATCGGGATCCCGAGTATTTTTGTATAAAATATTTTATAAGTTTATTTAAAAAGCAAAAATTTTAATTAATCACGATTTCTATAAACCTCGGTTATTAGCAACGAGCTGCACAGTATGTTTAAAAATCACGTAATACGCCTATGCTAGTTAGGGTGTTACACAAAGAGAAAGAAACTAGGTTTTAGCTTTTGAAGCATTAGTTGGATAATGAGACCATAGCTTTCCTTTTATACTAATTTCACCTATGGTTAGGGTTGGTTTATTTAGAATAAAAAAATGATAAAAATAGAGCGAAAATAGCACCTAGTGGCCGGTCATGAAGTGGGCCCTACACTAGTTAGATTTTTGCCATTTTTCTCAACCATTTATTTATTTTTCACAAATACCACTTTTTGCACTTTTAACCCTATAAATGCCAAATATTTAATAATTAAAATAATTATCAAATAAAATTATCATTTATAATATTTATCAATTAGACTCCATAAAATCTCTCAATTAATAAATTAACCTTAAAATCCTATTTCTTCACAATCAAGCCATATCTTAGTGAAAATTCACAAACTAGACATAGTCTAATTTTAGAATTATAATTGATTAACTAAAATCAATTAACTGAGTCTTACAAGCAGTTTGTCTCAACTAGTATGGGGACCATGGGCCTACATAATCGAGCTTCCAATAAGCAGATCGAGAATTTACCAAGTAAATTCTTTAACTTATTAATTCCTCATTGCACCACTATAGAACTTGAAATTGCACTCCAAGTTATATAAATGCTCTATATGTTCCACGATATAGATACGCTATTAGTTATCCGTTGTTATAATCCTAATAATCAATGATCCTCTATATATGATTTACATTGTATAGGGATTAATTTACCGTTACACCCTTCAATGTATTTTATTCTTAAAACACTTAGCTACGTATAAATAATATTTCAGTGAACTAATATAATCACTGAAATGAGTACTCAACCATTTATCTCTGTTAAGCCAAGCTCGAAGGAAATCATCATTTTACTTCTATGTCCGGATTAGCGCTCCCACTCAATTGAACCACCATGTTCTTAACATATACGTCACGAGAAGAACCATTTGGTCGACTTTAACTAATAGATTAAAGAACACAAATAATGCAACTGAACTAGAACCTAACCATCTCAGGATTGAGATCATTTGATCTAGGATCAACAAGGTGATATTGAATTGAATAGATATTACGGTAAGTTTATCATATCTAGTTCAACTTCAATATCGGTCCCGACTGATGCATACTCCATGCATCTAACCCAAGCTTACTTTAACGAATTCCCTGGAAAGGACATAACTGTTGCGTTTTATGCCCTAAATAAAACTCATTTCAATATAATCAGATTTACTTATTAATATAGATCAGAAATAACATTTAATGTTGCATGGTTCACATGATTTATTTCATGATTATATATACATAATGTATAAATTCATCTGAAACCCTTTTCACATACTTGATCCTGTTTATTGTGCCGTCAACACATTGGAAAGTAAACATGACTATGTGAATAAAGTTTCCTAGATTTATCAGACATAGAGTTTTACTGATATGATAATCTACAACAGTGTTTACTTGCATTTGGAGAAGTGCTATGTTCTTTCCAGAGCATTGGTTAAAGTAAAGCTCAGGTTGGATGCATGGAGTATGTATCGGAAGGGACCGATATTGAACTTTGACTTAGATTTATTAAACTTACCGTAATATCTATTCAAGTCAATATCGCCTAGTTGATCCTAGATCAAATGTTCTTAATTCTGTTATGATTAGGGTCAATCTTGAAAGGCTATTCGTGTTCTTTGATTTGTTAGTTCAGCCTACTTTTAGGTCAGGGTGATACGTACATTTTGGGAACACGGTAGTGCAATTGAGTGGGAGCGCTAGCATAAACATGGAATCTATAGCTTCTATCTGGCGAATAGTAAGCAAAGGATGATCTCCTTCGAGCTTGACCAAACTAACATAAATGGTGGAGTACTCATTTCACATAAGCTGAAATATCATTTATACGGGGTCAAGTGTTTTAAGGATAAAATACATTGTAGGGTGTAACGGTAATCTAATCCCTTTACAGTGTAGATCATTCATATAGAGGATCATTGATCAAATTAGGATTATAACAATGGATAACTAATGATGCATCTATATGGTGGAACATATAGAGCATTCTATATACTGAGAGTGCAATTCTAAGTTCTATGCGTGGATTCAACGAAGAATTAATAAGTTAGTGAATTTTAGTGCTAAATTCTTGATCTACTTATTGGAAGCTCGGTTATATAGACCCATGGTCCCCACACTAGTTGAGATAATATTACTTGTAAGACTCATATAATTGATTTTGATTAATCAATTATAATTCTCAAATTAGACTATGTCTATTTGTGAATTTTTCACTAAGTAAGGGCGAAATTGTAAAGAAAGAGTTTTAGGGGCATATTTGTTAATTATGATACTTTGTATGGTTCAATTAATAAATATGATAAATGACAATATTATTTAATAATTATTTATAGTTATTAAATAGTTAGAATTGGCATTTAAATGGTTGAATTAGAAAATTGGCATTTTTGAGAAAATTAGATGCAGAAAAGATAAAACTGAAAAATTGCAAAAAGTGAGGCCCAAATCCACTAGTATAGGGCTGGCTATTTTTGTAGGAATTTACCTCTGATATTTTCATTATTTTAATGCCAAATAATTCAAACCTAACCCTAGTGGAATGCTATAAATAGATAGTGAAGGCTTCAGGAAAATTACACTTTTCTTCTGACACTTCTGATTCAGAAAAACCTGAGCCTTCTCTCTCCCTATCTGGCCGACAACTCCCTCTCTCTTTCTCGCCTCTCAAATTTCGAAATTCTTAGTGTATAACAAGTGATACCTCAATCATAGTGAGGAAGATCGTGAAGAAAGACTTTCAGCAAGAAGGAGTTTCAGCATCAAAGATTCAGAGAAAGAGATCCAGGTTCAGATATTGATAATGCTCTGCTACAGAAAGGAATCAAGGGCTAGATATCTGAACGGAAGGAGTCATTATATTCCGCTGCACCCAATGTAAGGTTTCCTAAACTTTATATATGTGTTTATTTCATCGTTTTAGAAAGTTCATATTTTGGGTGTTAATCAACATACTTGTGAGTAGATCTAAGATCCTGGTAAAATAATTTCCAACAATAACACTTATCCAAAGTGCAAGTAAACTACATTGTAGATTATCATATAAAAAAAATCTTGTGTACTGATAAATCATAAGAATACATTTAATCACATAATCTTGATTACTTTTTACTGTGCTGACGACACAATAAACAAGAATATCAATGTGATAAGGATTTGGATGAATTTATTAATCAAATAAATATATAAATGATCACATGAAACAAAAGTCATACCAAATAAGTAATGAAAATAAATCTGTTTCTTTATTGATAATTGTATAGAAAATATTACATTGAAATAGAGTTTTATTTAGGGCACAAAGCCCAACAAACTCCCACTTGCACTAACATAAGAAAATCAGTACATTTCAATCAATCTTAAATTCAGTCTGTGCTTTTCAAATGTAGTTCCAATCAAAACTTTGGTAGATGGATCAGCTAAGTTGTCTTCAGTATCCACTTTCTCCACCAGTACATCCCTTCTTGCCACATATTCTCTAATGATGTGATATTTCCTCTCTATGTGTTTGCTTCTCTTATGGCTTCGAGGCTCTTTACTGTTGGCTATGGCTCCAGTGTTATCACAATGTAAAAGAAGTGGTTTTTCCATTCTAGGAACAACACCAAGTCTTGTGAAGAACTTTCTAAGCCAGACAAGTTCCTTCGCAGCCTCGACAACATCTATGTACTCGGCCTCCATGGTAGAGTCTAACGTTGCGGTTTGTTTAGCACTTCTCCAAACAACTGCTTCACTCCCAAGAGTAAACACTATCCTAGATGTAGACTTTCTGTCATCAAGACAAGCCTGAAAATTTGAATCGGTATAGCCTACGGGATTTAAAGCACCACCCTTGTAGACTAACACGTAATGTCTTGTACTTTTCAAATACTTCAGAATATGCTTAACTGCAGTCCAATGTTCCTCTCCTGGATTTGTCTGATACCTGCTCACAATTCCTACTGCATAGCAAATGTCAGGTCTAGTGCACAACATTGCATACATTAGATTCCCAATTGCTGAAGCATAAGGAACCCTTCTCATGTCCTCTATCACTTGGGGATCAGTAGGAGACTGTTCCTTAGATAGACGGATACCAAATCTAGAAGGCATCTGTGCTCCTTTTGAATTTGTCATTGAGAATCTCTCTAACACTTTATCAATGTAAGCTGTTTGGGAGAGAGCAAGGGATTTGTTCTTCCGATTTCTGATAATCTGAATACCAAGCACATAAGCAGCTTCACCCAAATCCTTCATTTTGAATTGAGTGTCAAGCCATTCCTTGATGTCAGTCATTTTCTTGATATTGTTACCAATGATTAAAATATCATCAACATAAAGGACCAGGAATACTACCACTTGATTATCCTTAAGTTGGTAAACACAAGATTCATCATCGTTTTGGTTAAAATCGTAGGTCTTGATTATTTCATAAGACCTTTTATTCTATGAGCGAGAGCTTGCTTAAGTCCATAAATAGACCTATTGAGTTTGCAAACTTTCTTTTCCTTCCCTGGAAGAACATAGCCTTTTGGTTGCTCCATATAGATGGTTTTTTCAAGAATGTCGTTAAGGAAAGCTGTCTTGACATCCATTTGCCAAATTTTATAATCGAAAGCGGCTGCTATGGAGAGAAGAATTTGGATGGATTTGAGCATGGCGACCGAACTAAAAGTTTCCTCATAGTCCAAACCTTCTCTTTGGGTATAACCCTTAGCGACTAGTCTAGCTTTAAAAGTTTTGACTTCTCCACCAGCACATTTTTTCTTCTTGTAGACCCACTTACATCCAATTGGACGATAATCATCAGATGCGTCTAAATATTCCCAGACTTTGTTCTTTTTCATGGAATCTATTTCTGAATCCATGCCAACTAACCATTGTTTCTATTCGGGACTTGCCATTGCCTGTTTATAGGTTAATGGATTGTCATCAATACCGTCACCAACGACCATATTGATTTTACCATCCAAGCCATAACGAGCTAGTTTTGTAGAAACCCTCCCACTACGACGAGGAGTCGTGACCTTCTGAACAGGAACATTTGTGGTAGATTTCTCAGTTGTAACAACTTGCGTCGGTTCAACTGAGGGAGTGGGATTGTCTTCTACTTGAGTAGAAGACGATGGAACATTAGGAGTTATATCTGAAATCATTTCTTCTAACACTACTTTGCTTTTGACTTGAAATCTTTAATATAGTCATCTTCAAGGAAGGTAGAATTTGTAGAAACAAACACTTTCTTATAAGTTTTCTGGAAACAGAAAATAGATATTAATAACTTGTGAAAGTTGAACTGTATTGTATTCTAGAAATAGAAAATATAAATTTCTATTTGGAATCTAAAATTTAAAGTCAAAGACTTAAATTTATACCAAATATACAATGAGTTTTATTCTAGCTCGGACCACCACTACTAATCGAACTCTAAGTCTGCTTTGCCTAAAGTAAACATATACAAGTAGGAGATTTCTAAGATCGAGGATTTATATCATTTCGAGATAGAATTTCGAGAATATAATCATATGTGCCATTCAATTTCGTAAGAGAAAACAGAATGACATCATAAGCAAATGATTTATAAACCATTCATTTAATGATATACTATGTAAGCAAATTCGAAATGAATAAGCTAAGGGGAATAATTAAAGGATAATTTCTATTTAAAATAAGAATCTAACGATGTCCCGGTAGGCGAGAGTCAAAGTTATTCTTATTTTACACGAAATTTACAACTACAATTAATAACAAAAAACAACATGGTTCAATATAAATTCACACACAATTCATAAATTATTAAGCATTTAGCAAATAACAAAGACATTTGAAAATACAAAACTATCATATCTTAAATAATTTTCAAGGTTTCCAACAAACTGATACAGTGTCCCGGTAGGCGAGAGTCAAAGTAATCATTCATTGTATAGAGCTGTCAGCTCATCTAAAATAGACACCATTCTAGCAACCTTTTATTCGATCAAAATAAAAATCCAACGTTGTCCTGGTAGGCGAGAGTCAAGGTTATTCTTATTTTATAAGCTTCCACCATTGTTTCATACTTCGTAAATTTATCTTTAAGTAGTCACCGTAGGGAAGAGTCTAATAGAGACGAAAACTTATAAAATACTTATCATAAGAGATCGTTACGGTGTTAAATGCTTCAATGAATAACCATCCATAAGGGGGACGAAGTCTAGCGTCTCAAGATTATATTGAAAACATTTAACCATGTAGGACCAACAATGGAGATCGAATATCCTTATAACTAAAGCTCATTATTTTAAAGAGTTGTATTTTCTTTTGATACTTATTTTAATCTAATTATTTTAATATATATTTATTTAATTAAAATTACTAATTTAGATAACTCTAAATATAAATTTTAATTTAATATTTATAAAATTATACTTTAGGAAGATCTGAAAAATAAAAATAAATTATTTTCCATCCTTAGTATTAATTTTTCAATAATTATTATGAAAATTACTTAATTTAAGTTGGTCCAAAATTAATTAAAAATTAATTTTCAACTCAAATTTAATTTTCTATAAATATATATGAGAGAATTCGAAATCTAATGTATTAAAAAAATAATACATTTTGAAATTCTTCATTAAAATAAAATAAAATAAAACTCAAAAAATTATTCTAATTTATGTTGGTCTAAAATTAAATAAATTAATTTTTAACATAAATATTATTTTCTTATTTAATTAAATCTCTTAAGAAAAATATCAAATATTTAAGTGTCTTGAATAAATCAACTTAAATATTAATTTTCTTATTTAATTAAATATATCTAGAAAAATACCAAAAGTCTACCTAGAAAATATCTATCTAGATAATTTATAAACTAATTACTTATTTTCTAATTAAAATATATTTTAGTCTATTTATTTTAATAAATCATTAATAAAAATTACTTGATTTAAGTTAATCTAAAATTATTTAAAAAATTAATTTTTAACTTTAATCTAATTTTCAAAATTGGAAAATTTCGAAATATCTGCATTTGAAATAAATAAATAAATAAATAAAATTCGAAACTATGTGGCAAAATGATTATTAAAATAAAATAAAATATATTCTGAAAATTATTCTAATTTAAGTTGATGTGAAATTGAAAAAATTTCCAACTTAAATATAATTTTCTATTTAATTAAATTCTTTAAAATAGAAATAATTAAGTATCTTGAATAAAATCAACTCAATTATTAATTCTAATTTAATATCTAAGAAAATATTCTAATTTAAGTTGATCTAAAATTAATTCAAAAAAAATTAATTTTCAACTTAATTATTGTTATCCCAAATTTTGCACTCTGACGTGGCATCACATGAATGGTGACACGTGGAATCCACTTGGAACATCTGCTCGGGAAGCATAGTCCGAGCAGGATATCTCCCTGGCATGCCCAGAGCAAAGTATCGAGCAATCCGCGCAGAGCGACCAACACTTAGCGAATTCAGCTTTCGCATCGTGAGTCATCAGCACAATCCCTATAACTCAGGGATCAATTTACGTGGATATGGCATACACATGATCCCACTATCAGTGTATTCAACCTCAATCTCACGATCCTTGTATTCAGCATTGATCCCACGATCTTTCTGTTTATACGCATTGTAACGAGAGGGGAAACTCTTCCTCTCCAAGCTTACTAGCCCTATAAATAGTGAAGCATGTTCACTGGGCAAGGGGTGGGAAAAGAAGTTAAGCCAAGACTATACCCTAAATATATTATCTAATAATTATACATTCAGAGATACTGTTGTAAGAACTATAAGAAAAGGAATCTTTCTCCTTGATCTTAAGTTAATACAAATAACTAGGATTAGGTTATTACCGAACTGCTCGGGGCTGAATCTCTATAAAATTCCTGTGTCTTTACATTGCTTTATCATATATTTATTGCTATAAATCACTTATTGCTTATAAAAATAGACTCGTTGTCGTTAGCTAAAAGCGAGGTCAACAATTATATTTTCTAATTTAATGAAATTTCATGAAATAGAAACAAATAATCAAGTATCTTAAATAAAATTAACTTAATTATTAATTCTATTTAAGTTCTAAGTTCTAAGAAAAATATTCTAATTTAAGTTGGTCTAAAATTAATTAATAAATTAATTTTCAACTTAAATATATTTTTCTACTTAATTAAATATTAAAAAATATAAATTAGTTACTAGAAATCACTATCTAGAATATTTCATTAAACTAAATGTATTTATCTAAATTAATTTTAAAATAATCCAATGAAAAATTAATTTTATTTATTTTAAAATTAATTATGTTGCTGATTCAATTTTAATTAGGTTAAACTTAATTAGCCTAATACAATTATTTAAATAAGGAAAATGGGCCTTTACAATTGGGGTTGTTCATGTGAGGGAGGGCTAGGTTCAGTATGTCGTACCCACTACTAATGACCCCCTAACTCTCACACAAGGCCTAAAGGAGAGGAATTTAACCTTTCATTAAATAATTGTTATTCATTGAATAAGCCCAATACTAATTGGGCCCAAATAAAACTATCATATGTGACATTTTAATTTTAGTAACCTAGTCCATTTATATATCTAGAAATAAATGGGCTTCCTATATGCATCTAAGCCCAAAAGCAAACATATAGGCTCACACAAGTCAAGTTGATTTGGATGTGCCCTATCATATTACTAGGTTTACACAGATGAAAGAAATTACAAAATTTACCTGTTACAAATTATTTATAGGATCTATTGACAATTGGACTATGATTAAAATCAGATCATTTTATCTGTCAACAAGTTAATCATAGCAATTTAGATCAAATAAATAATAGGTTTGTTGAAAAAAAGTTTTGAATAAATAATTAAATACAACAAACACAATATCCATGTAACAATATGTGAAATAAGATATTAATATAATTAAATTATGATTTTAAACTAACCAACTAAATTTTGAAAATTTAGAGTTGTTAAAACCAAGCTTAAATATCTCATCAAAATTTAAAATTAAAAAAAAAAAGAAACTAATTTAAAATATTTAGGTTTATTTGAATTATTTTTATCAAATTAAATTAAATATCTTATAAGATAAATGATTTGAAAATAGCTAATTACATATTTTTTTATATCATTTTCTAATCTTATATTGTAATAAAATTTAAAATAACAAAATAAACAAATTTTAAAATAGATATGGTTAGACAATTATTATTTTAAGAATAAAATAATAAAGAAATAATAATGATTCTAATTATATGTCAAAATATCTCAAATTAAGCATTATTCAAATTTCTACAAAAATATCTACGTTATTTAAATATTTAAATTACTATTTATTAACAATTAAATATTTAAAAAATAACTAATTTTGAATTTTAAAAAAATTATGGTTAGAATATCTATAAAAATATCTAGGTTAATTTCAAATTTATTAATTATTTAATTTATCTAATAAGATCATTTTAATATAATATTTCAAATTAAAAAGATAAGGCTATCATTTAATTTAAAATATGTCTAATATTAAAATATTTGATGTTATAATTAAATAATATATAAATATTAAAGAAATTAACAATTTTTTTCTTAAATTTGACCATAATTTAAAAAAAAATAATCAATTTTTAAATTTAAACCTGATAATATCAAAAATTAATAATAATCTATTAAA
Organism: Cannabis sativa; assembly: GCF_029168945.1. NCBI lineage: Eukaryota > Viridiplantae > Streptophyta > Magnoliopsida > Rosales > Cannabaceae > Cannabis > Cannabis sativa. Next base: position 30,609,623 of record NC_083605.1, read on the forward strand.
AATTAAATATTATTAATTTAAAATTGATATTTAAGTTTAAATATATTAAAAATAATATTTTATTTTTAATTTTATGGTTTGAAAATTGCAAAAAAATTGAAATTTGAGGAAAAATCCCACAAAAATAAAAAATTTAGGGTTGTTGGCAGCAAGGCTACACGTGCAGCCATTATAGGCTGCAAATGGCCCTCATGCGCGCGCGGGAGGAGGAGATGCAGCCTCCTTGACCGAGAAATCTCGATCAGGTGCAGCATCTGTGTGCTGGCGGATCGTGTCTAAAGCGAGGGACGAGACACGACTTAAGACAAGAATTTTGTCTAAGATGCGCGCGCGTAGGCGTGCCTTGTCCGAGGGCCTGGTGCACTCGATGCACCTACTCGACACCATATGCATTCGATTTTTAAAACCTTCATAACTTCTTCGTTTCTCTAAAACAATGAAATAAACACATAAGGGTTTAAGAAAACCTTACTGTTGACCTCACTTTTAGCCAACGACAACGAGTCTATTTTATAAGTGATAAATGATTTATAATAACAAATATATGATAAAGCAATAAAGAGACACAGGAATTTTATAGAGGTTCAGCCTCGAGCAGTTCGGTAATAGCCTAATCCTAGTTATTTGTATTGACTTAAGATCAAGGAGAAAGATTCATTTTCTTACAGCTCTTACAACAGTATCTCTGAATATATAATTCTTAGATAATATATTTAGGGTATAGTCTTAGCTCAACTGCTTTTCGACCGATCTTTTGCCCAATGAATATGCTGTTGGGTTTTATGCCCTAAATAAAACTCCAATTCAATGTAATCTAATTTATTCAATATCAATAAAGAAACAGAAGAATTTTTCATTCATTTGTGTATGTTTTGGTTCATCTTATCAATTGCTTGTCTATTTGATTTATAAATTCATCTGAAACCCTTTTCACATACTTGATCCTGTTTATTGTGTTGTTAACACATTGGAAAGTAAACATGACTATGTGAATAAAGATTCTTAGATTTATCAGACGCAAGATTTACTGATATGATAATCTACAACAGAGTTTACTTGCATTTGGTATAATGCTATGTTCTTTCCAGAGCATTGGTTAAAGTAAAGCTCAAGTTGGGTGCATGGAGTATGCATCGGAAGGGACTGATATTGAACTTTGACATAGATTTATCAAACTTACCGTAATATCTTTTCAAGTCAATATCGCCTAGTTGATCCTAGATCAAATGATCTAAATCCTGATATGATTAGGCTCATTCTCAAGAGTGTTATTCGTGTTCTTTGATTTGTTAGTTAAGCCTACTTTTGGGTCAGGGTGGGGAACACGGTAGTGCAATTGACTGGGAGCTCTAACATAAATATGGAATCTATAGCTTCTATCTGGCGAATAGAAAGTAAAGGATGATTTCCTTCGAGCTTGACCAAACGAAAATAAATGGTGGAGTACTCATTTCACATAGCTGAAATATCATTTATACGGGGTTAAGTGTTCTAAGGATAAAATACATTGTAGGGTGGCACGGTAATCTAATCCCTTTACAGTGTAGATCATTCATATAGAGGATCATTGATCAAATTAGGATTATAACAATGGATAACTAATGACGTGTCTATATGGTGGAACATATAGAGCGTTCTATATACTGAGAGTGCAATTCTAAGTTCTATGCGTGGATTCAACGAAGAATTAATAAGTCAGTGAATTTAGGTTATAAATTCTTGATCTGCTTATTGGAAGCTCGGTTATATAGACCCATGGTCCCCCCACTAGTTGAGATAATATTACTTGTAAGACTCATTTAATTGGTTTTGATTAATCAATTATAATTCTCAAATTAGACTATGTCTATTTGTGAATTTTTCACTAAGTACGGGCGAAATCGTAAAGAAAGAATTTTTAGGGCATATTTGTTAATTAAGATACTTTGTATGGTTCAATTAATAAATATGATAAATGACAATATTATTTAATAATTATTTATAGTTATTAAATAGTTAGAATTGGCATTTAAATGGTTGAATTTGAAAATTGGCGTTTTTGGGAAAATGAGATGCAGAAATGATAAAACTGCAAAATTGCAAAAAGTGAGGCCCAAATCCATATAGCCATGGTCGGCCACTTTATAGGCATTATCATCTAATTCAAACCTAACCCTATGTGGTATGCTATAAATAGATAGTGAAGGCTTTAGGAAATTTACACTTTCACTTCTGGTTTCCTTCACAGAACAACCTGAGCCTTCTCTTTCTAAACCCTAGTCGCCACCTTCACTCTCTTCTTCTTCCTTGAATAATTTCGAACCTCTTAGTGATAGAGTAGTGCCCACACACAGCAAGTGATACCTCAATCATAGTGAGGAAGATCGTGAAGAAAGACATTCAACAAGAAGGAGATTCAACACTAAAGAAAGGAGAGAAAGAGATCCAGGTTCAGATCTTGATAATACTCTGCGACAGAAAGGATACAAGGGTTAGAGATCTGAACAGAATGAGACATTTTATTCCGCTGCACCCAATGTAAGGTTTCTCATACTTAATATGTGTTTAATTTATAATTGTTTTAGAAGTTCATATTTAGGGTGTTAATCAACATAGTTGTGAGTAGATCTAAGATCCTGGTAAAATAATTTCCAACAACTGGCCTCAGAGCCATGGTAATTGATTTGCTTGCAAGAAATTTGGACTTAAAATGATTTGTTTGTGGTTTGGATGGTATCATGTTGTTTTGTGTGTTGTATGATGATTGATTGATGTTTGTGAATTTTCGTGAAAAATAATTGAATATCTGTTTCTGGAATTATTTTTATTGGATAGTTTGAAAAAAATTAAGCAATTTACATTTTTACAGAACTCAACCATTTAAATGCCAATTCTGATATTTAATAACTATAAATAATTATTAAATAATATTGTCATTTATCATATTTATTAATTGAACCATACAAAGTATCTTAATTAACAAATATGCCCTAAAAACTCTTTCTTTACGATTTCGCCCTTACTTAGTGATAAATTCACAAATAGACATAGTCTAATTTGAGAATTATAATTGATTAATTAAAACCAATTTAATGAGTCTTACAAGTAATATTGTCTCAACTAATGTGGGGACCATGGGTCTATATATCCAAGCTTCCAATAAGCAGATCAAGAATTTACATCTTAAATTCACTGACTTATTAATTCTTCGTTGAATCCACGCATAGAACTTAGAATTACACTCTCAGCTATATAGAACGCTCTATATGTTCCTGTTGGGTTTTGTGCCCTAAATAAAACCCTTTACAATCTGATTAGTTATCAATATAAGAAATTTGAAGTGATTTATGTTTGCATGAATTTTACATGCTAATGGTTTAATATGTTTATTACATTTACACACAAAATCAGTTAAGTCCAAATCATATGTTTATTCACAATTACAGTATCGTCAACACAGTGGAATGTGATTGTGATTATATGAATCAAAAGACTAAGTCCCTGTTTCATCAAGTGTTTTGGACTTACACTAATGTGATAATCAGCGATGATGTGAACTTACACTTGGAGTAAGTGTTATGTTCTTTCCAGGACATTGGTAAAGTATACTAGTTTCGAATGTATGGAGTATACATTGGACTGGACCGATATTGCAACTTAGTTAAGATATTATGAACTTACCGTTATATCTTTCCAAGTCAATATCAGTAGTTGATCTTAAGATTAAAAGAATCTAAATCCTGATATGCTTAGGCTCAACTCAGGAGTACTATTCATGTTCTTTGATTTATTAGTTAAGCCTACTTTTGGGTCAGGGTGATACGTATATTTTGGAAACATGATAGTATGATTGAGCGGGAGTGCTGAACATAAATATGGAATCTATAGCTTCTACTGGTGTATAGAAGTCAAGTGATGATTCCCTTCGAGCTTAGCTAAATAGAAGTAAATGGATGAGCTCTTGTTTAAGTGACTAATTCTTAGATCACTAAACATCATTTACAGGTAGCTAAGTCTGAGAGGTGAGAACGGTAAAATTATCCCATCTCGATGTAAATCATCTATATAGAGGATCTTTGATCACAATAAGATTATAACAATGGTTAAATGAGATAGCATATCTATATCGTGGAACATATAATATGCTCTATATAAGTTTGAGAGTGCAATTCTAAGTTCTAAGAGTGGATTCAACGAAGAATTAATAAGTAGGGATTTACTTAGTAAATTCAGTTCAATTATTGGAAGCTCAGCATATATGGTCCCCATTCTAGTTGAGACTATACTGCTTGTAAGACTCAATAATTGATTTGTGATTAATCAATTATAATTCTAAAGTTAGACTATGTCTGATTTGTGAATTTTCACTAAGCAGGGGTGAAATTGTAAAGAAAAGAGATTCTAGGTTTATTTATGAATTAATAGAATTTATATGTCTAATTAATAATTAAATTAAATGACAATATTATTTAATAATCTATTTTAGTTATTAAATAATTAGTTTTGGCATTTAAAAGGTTAGAATTGGAAAATTGGCGTTTTTGAGAAAATAGAAATAAAAATTGTGAAAACTGCAAAATCCAAGTAAGGTCCATTAACACCTATGGCCGGCCACTTGGATAGCTTTTTCCAATTGATATTTTCATTATTTTAATGCCAAATAATTACGAACCTAAACCTAGTAGTTGCCTATAAATAGAAAGTGATGGCTCAGTCAAAATCATAAGTTTTTAATAAGTTTTTCAATGCTTTTTGTCAGAAAACTATTTTTCAGAAAAACTGAGCCTTCCCTATCTCTTCTATAGCAGAACCTACCCTCTCTCTTTTCTTCTTCATAAATTTCGAAACCCTCAGTGATAAAGTAGTGCCCACACACAGCAAGTGGTACCTCAATCATAGATTGGAAGACTGTGAAGGATCACACACAAAGAGAAGGACATTCGGGCTCAGATCTTGATAATACTCTGCGACAGAAAGAATACAAGGGTTAGAGATCTGAGTGGAAGGAGACATTATTCCGCTGCAACCAATGTAAGTTTTTCTTAACTTTATATGTGTTTATTTATCGTTTTAGAAAGTTCATATTTAGGGTGTTAAACAACATACTTGTGAGTAGATCTAAGATCCTGGTAAAATAAATTCCAACAACTGGCCTCAGAGCCATGGTAATTGATTTGCTTGCAAGAAATTTGGACTTTAAAACGATTTTTTGTGATTTGGATGGTTTCATATTGTGTTGTGTGTTATATGATGATTGATTGATGTTTGTGAATTTTCGTGAAAAATAATTGAAATTTTGTTTCTGGAATTATTTTTATTGGATAGTATGGAAAAAATTAAGCAATTTAGTTTTTTACAGAACTCAATTTTGATTTAATTTGAATTAGTTATGATTTTTTGAAGTTTCGAAAAAATATCGGGATGAAGCACTTACCCACGCGCGCGCGGAACCGAGTGATCCTCGGTCATACGCGTGTTCGGACAAGATTTTGTCTGAGCAACATGCACAGGGGTGTCTGAAACCCCTTCTCCGCGTGCGTAAATGCTGCAGCTCCTCCCCTACGCCGAGTTTTCTCGGCAGTGCACTCCCTCCTGCGCGCGCGGACAGTATGCTCAGCATACTGTCCGTACAGCTCGCATTTTTTTCGTTTTTCTTCGATTTTTCATGCTATTTCATAGATTTAACTTCCGTTTTTTTGTGTAGTTTTGTATTTAGAAATTTACTATTCCTATTTCAATTCTAAATATCATAATTAAATTAATTATTTTTTTTAATTTAATTCATAATATTAGTGTAATTTGAATTTGAAAATAGTAAATATCTTTCTTTTTTGCTTAATTATCTATCTTATTTTTAAATTTGATTATATCTTATCTTATTTTTAAATTTAAGGTCAGATATTAAATTTTTAAATTAATTTTTTTTAAATAATTTTTGCTTAATAACTATAATCATGTTATTTTAAATAGAAGTAAGATATTTTGCTAACTTTTAAATTTTGTTATTTTATTCATTTAAATTAAATCATAAAATCTGAAAAAGATATTTATTTATCTTTTTTATTTTTATTTAATATTTAATTTATAAAATAACATTAAATTTTTAAAAGTATTTAGCAAATTTTAAAATGATATTTAGGTTAGTTGAAACCTAATTTTTCAAAATTGTAGGTTTAATTTTAAATATTATTTTATTAATTTCGAATATATATATATTTTATTTTTTTTATTCGAAAATAAATAATTTTTCTTATTTAACTTTTTTTTTCGAAATTTAATTATTTAAAATTAAATAAATCCTACATCCAACTATACAGCTAACCTTATTGCAGGAGTATGTGTTTTAGCTTGTTTGTAAGTTTTATAAAACCTATTATTGCTTGATTGCAAATAGCCATGGTTAACTTCTTAACAGATCCAATGATCTGATTTTAACCCATGGCTCAATTGGTCAAGTAAATAATTTGTAACAGGTAAATTTTACAATCTTCTTTCTGTTGGAAATTATTTTACCAGGATCTTAGATCTACTCACAAGTATGTTTATTAACATCCTAAATAAGAACTTTCTAAAACGATGAAATAAACACATATAAAGTTTAGGAAACCTTACATTGGGTGCAGTGGAATATAATGACTCCTTCCGTTCAGATATCTAGCCCTTGATTCCTTTCTGTAGCAGAGCATTATCAATATCTGAACCTGGATCTCTTTCTCTAAATCCTTGATGCTGAATCTCCTTTGCTGATGATCTTTCTCACTATGATTGAGGTATTGCTTGATGTGTGTGGGCACTACTCTAATCACTAAAGATTTCGAAATTCAAAGGAAGAAGAAAGAAGAAGTGGTAGCTAAAGATAGGGAGAGAGAGAGGCTCAGATTTTCTGAATCAGAAGAAGTGTTTTTCCTGAAGCCTTCACTATCTATTTATAGCATTCCACTAGGGTTAGATTTGAATTATATGGCATTAAAATAATGAAAAAATCAATTTAAAACACTACAATAGGTGGCCGGCAAAGCATTAGTGGATTGGGCCATGGGCTTTGCAATTTTGCAATTTTAACACCTTTTGTATCTGATTTTCTCAAAAATGCCAATTTCCTAATTCAACCATTTAAATGCCAATTCTAACTATTTAATAACTATAAATAATTATTAAATAATATTGTCACTTATCATATTTACTAATTGAACCATACAAAGTATCATAATTAACAAATATGCCCCTATAAACTCTTTCTTTACAATTTCGCCCTTACTTAGTGAAAAATTCACAAATAGACATAGTCTAATTTGAGAATTATAATTGATTAACCAAAACCAATTACATGAGTCTTACAAGCAATATTATCTCAACTAGTGGGGGGACCATGGGTCTATATAACCGAGCTTCCAATAAGTAGATCAAGAATTTAGCACTAAAATTCACTAACTTAATAATTCTTCGTTGAATCCACGCATAGAACTTAGAATCGCACTCTCAGTATATAGAATTCTCTATATGTTCCACCATATAGACACACCATTAGTTATCCATTGTTATAATCCTAATGTGATCAATGATCCTCTATATGAATGATCTACACTGTAAAGGGATTAAATTACCGTTACACCCTACAATGTATTTATTCCTTAAAACACTTGACCCCGTATAAATGATATTTCAGCTTATGTGAAATGAGTACTCCACCATTTATGTTCGTTTGGTCAAGCTCGAAGGAGATCATCCTTTGCTTATTATTCGCCAGATAGAAGCTATAGATTCCATGTTAATGCTAGCGCTCCCACTCAATTGCACTACCGTGATCCCAAAATGTACGTATCACCCTGACCTAAAAGTAGGCTTAACTAACAAATCAAGGAACACGAATAGCCTTTCAAGATTGAGCCTAATCATAACAGGATTAAGAACATTTGATCTAGGATCAACTAGGCAATATTGACTTGAATAGATATTACGGTAAGTTTAATAAATCTAAGTCAAAGTTCAATATCGGTCCCTTCCGATGCATACTCCATGCATCCAACCTGAGCTTTACTTTAACCAATGCTCTGGAAAGAACATAGCACTTCTCCAAATGCAAGTAAACTCTGTTGTAGATTATCATATCAGTAAAACCCTATGTCTGATAAATCTAGGAAACTTTATTCACATAGTCATGTTTACTTTTCAATGGGTTGACGGCACAATAAACAGGATCAAGTATGTGAAAAGGGTTTCAGATGAATTTATACATTATGTACATATAATCATGAAATAAATCATGTGAACCATGCAACATTAAATGTTATTTCTGATCTATATTAATAAGTAAATCTAATTATATTAAAATGAGTTTTATTTAGGGCATAAAACCCAACACCTATATGTTTATTTTATTATATAGATGCATAAAGGTTGTTGCTAAATAAAATGTCATATCATGATAGATTTTATTTAGGTCGATTTAGGTTTTGGACCTATTCAATTAATAACAGTTATTTATTTTAAGGTTAAATTCCTCTCTTTTGGGCCTTGTGTGAGAGTTGGGGGCCATTAGAAGTGGGTACGACATACTGAACCCAACTCCCCCTCACATGAACTACCCCAATTGTAAAGGCCCATTTGCCTGATTTGAATAACTGTGCTAGGTTAATTAAATTAGTTTAACCTAATAAAATTGATTAACAACATAATTAACTTTTAAAATATATGAAATTTATTTTCATTTTAATATTTTAAAGTTAATTTTAAGAAAAACACTCTTAGTTTTTAGATATTATTTCTAGACAAACTATTTGTATTTTTCTTGTATTTAATTAAATAAAGAATTTTAACTAACTAGATTCTTTCTGGAGCTTATTTAATTAAATATTCCTATTTAAGTTATAAATTAGTTATATTAACTAATTTTTCTTATCTAACTTAAATTTGAATATTTTATTTAAATTTAAAATAAAGTTGAAGAATTCTAGGCATTAGTTATTAAAGATTCTCAAGATATTTTTTAAGTTAGTTTTAAACTTAAAATGGAATATTTTTCAAATTAAGTGGTTACAACTTAATTTTTTGATATTTAATTAAATTTAAATTTGAAAATATTTAAGTTCTAGATTTTTTCTATAGCAACTTAAATTAGATATTTTTTCAAATTTTGTGGAAAAGATACTTAATCAAATAAGATATTTTCTAGATAGTTATTTCTAGACTACTTATTATTTCTAATATTAAATAGGAAAATATTATACATTGTGAAATTAATTATTTAACTAATTAATTTTGGTACAATTTATTTATGTATATTTTTTCCTAGTATTAAACTAGAGATTAATAATTAAGCCTTCTCTACACTTAATTATTTATTTCTTGAATTTAATACATTTAATTAAATTGAAAATTAAATATCTAAGTTAATTTTCATCATGATACTTAAATATTTCTTTTTCATGACACATAATTAAATAGAAAATTATTTTTAAGTTGAAATTTATTTTTTCAACTTAAATTTAAATAATTTTCAAAATATATTTCTTTATTTTATTAATCAATTTCGAATTGCATATAATTATGCTAGATATTTTTGAATTTATCTTGAAAAATAGATTAAGTTGTAAATTAATTATTTATTTTAATTAATTCTTGGACCAACTTAAATCAATGATTTTTTCATTTATTGATTAATTTAAAATAAATGAATTAAAGTATATTATTCGAAATTGAATTAATTAGTCAAAGGAAAATGTAATGACCGCTCTAGTAATGTGGATTAGAAAAGGCAATTAGCACTAATTTTTATTATTTTATTATTATTTGTGAATTAATTTATTTGTGGACCCCAATATTTAGAAGTAAATGTTAGAGTTATAATTTCTCAATTCCGGAGATTTTATTAAACTCTAGGGGTATTATTTAGCTTATATGTGAAATATGTTAATTTTGTAATTTTTGCTCGGCGACAACGGAAAATGCGATGGATGGCTAGATTAATCACATGGGTAATTTTAGAACCCTATTTTTTAGTGGGGAATATTTTAGAGAAAATTAATTATCGGGTTTGAGCGGGGTTATGGAAATTGACCATTTTACCCCTAGTTTCAAAGAAATGCCTTAGTTTAAGTCTAAGGGCATTTTTGTCTTTTAAATTAATAAGTGATAGGTGGCTGCCCTAGGTTTGTGACACCTAATCTAATTAATTTCAGCCAAGGTTTAGTTAAGTTCTTTTTCCCAATTTAGAAAATCAAAAGAAAAGAAATTAAAGAGAAAAACCAACCTAGGTATCTCTTTCTCTCTTCCTCTCTTTCGGCTGAGACAAATCAAGGGCAAGGGCAACCTTTTTCTTCCTAATTCTCTGTGATTGAGCTGGAAATTTAAGGAGAAGCAACCAAAGGTAACCCTAGAACATTGGTTTCATGTTTTTCTTTAAGTTTTACCTTAGTTTGAGCTTGTGGTTTGGTGTTTTAATGGCTGTTATGGTTTGGGTTGATTAGGAGGTGAATTCTGGGTTTAGTTGGAATTGATTAAAGGTCATAGTAGCTAGTTTGGTTGGTTGATTTAGGTTTTGTGTTAATTTGAGCATAAAACCTTTAACTTTAAGCTTTAATGGCAAGTTGTTATTTACTGAGTTTTTCTGTGAAATACTGGCTGGGTTTTATTGTGTATGCCTTGTTTAGGAGCTCTGGAGAGTTTGGTAAAGATTGGGCTTGATTTGAATCAAGGGGGAGAATTTTTTTGGTTTGCAGATGAACCGAATTCCGGTTACGGGTGGTCTGTACCAACCGGTCGACCGGTTGGTGACCCGTGAACCGGGATGCCGGTTGGATCCTGGCCTCGCACTGTTGGGGATTTTTCCGAACCCTAGTTTTGGCCAATTTTGGGTAATATAGGGTATTGCCATGAGGTTTAGTGATAGGGGAACATTTAGTTTCGGGTTTTAAGTCCGGAAAGTGATTTGGCGAGTCAACTCATCCGTGTTATCATTCTTGTGATTAGGGCATCCATCTAGCACGTAAATTCCGTTCGTGCCTGGCCAAAGACACTTGAATTCGGAAAACAGGTAAGAACTGTGTATAATGTATGATGTGATTATCTGAATGTGTGTATATGTGTTTATATATGCATGCTTAAAATATGTTAAACACTACCAGCACTTGTGTGAGTGTATTGGTACAGTAATTTTTGTTAATTTGAGTACGATACAGTGATACCAACACAAGCATAGAAAATGCTAAGGTGTGTGGTACATCACTCAGTGATACTCAGTGATCGGGATAAACCCTACCAACACTCGTACAGCGAGGTACGTTGTGTATGTGGTATAGTGGTTGTACCCTGGTATTGAACGTTCATGCTCATCTGTTAAGCTCTGTAAATAGGTGTATGGGCGCCTATTTACAGGTCGGAAATTATATGGTATGTTATATGCATTTCTTACTGAGTCTGTCGACTCACAGTTTCTGCTTCCATGTGTAGGTAAAGGAAAGGCGAAAGCTGAACAGGAGTGAACCTGAGCTCGGGTGAGATTGTACATGTCAAGCAGCGTGACCTGGAGTGTTCGGTCTCGGGACATCTGGGAGTTGTATTTTGAATGTCGCTGTGCGACCTGTAAATCCGTATATTTTGGAGTATATGTTTAAAAGTAAAGTTTGTAAAGTTTTAAAAATCGGGATCCCGGCACTTGTAAATATTTTATTAAATTACAAAGTTTAATGTTTAATGCAAAAGTTTTAATTTGACACGTTTTTCGAGAAATTTCTTTGATTAGCAAAGATCGCACAATTATTGAAAAAGCACTGTAGCGTGCCTTAGCATTAGGGCGTTACAATTTTGGTATCAGAGCCGCCAGGTTTGTCTACCGAAGCTTGCTATGACATGTACAATCCTCATCAGAGAAAGCTCGGTTCACGGTTCAGTAAGCCCGTACTTGTTTAGTATGTTAAATAAGTGTGATGTAAAAGCATGTTAGGAAGCATATTAGATTTAAATTAAATATATTTCTATAAAAAGAAAAGAAAGTGCGTTGCCTTATGCTATTAAGAGCGGTGTAAATTTTGATCGCCGTCTAACCTGCCTACCTTATGGATTCGCAGGCTAAGTCCTATTAAATGGACGCCCCGCGAAATACAAGAAGCCAGGGTGGCATGGTTGAGGCCGGAGGCGGTCAGGGGAATCCTCAAAATCCCCGTGGTCGCGGCCGTGGCCGTGGTAGAGCTCAGGGTGGTCGCCCTGTAAATCCACCTCAAGCTCCTCCTGATTGGGAGCAAAGATTTGCTGAAATGCAAGAAAGAATTCGTCAGCAAGATGAAGAGATTCAGAGGCTGAGGCAGCCAGGTCCTCTGCCGTGCCTCCTCAACAAGTTCGAAGCCGTTGCGGTTCCGGCGGTGCCAGCGAACAACCCGTTGTTGGCAACCGTATGGAACCGTTGTACGAAAGATTTCGAAAACAGGCACCTCCAGTGTTTCTGGGAGGCCCTGATGTGATGAAGGCCGAGCAATGGCTTTCGATGATTGAGCGTATTCTCAACTTTATGGGAGTGGTTGGAAATGATCGGGTGGCCTGCGCCACTTTCCAGCTTCAGGAAGATGCCCTTGTGTGGTGGGAATTGATAACCCTCACACGGGACGTCACACTGATGACCTGGGAAGAATTCAGGGAGTTGTTCAACTCCAAGTATTACAATGAAGCAGTCCGCAGTGCAAAGCGGAAAGAGTTTACTGATCTAGTTCAGACTGAGGGTATGTCAGTCACTGAGTATACAACGAAGTTTGATCGGTTGGCTAAATTGGCAGCAGGAATTGTGCCCACGGACTTCAGTAAGAAAGAAAAATATTTAGCGGGTTTGAGTGCAAAGATCGGCACGATCCGGTTATTACTACTACCGAAGCAACCACGTATGCGGATATGGTTGAGAAGGCTTTGAGAGCCGAGGGTGCAAAAGTTTCTTCAGGAGCCCCGGGTGACTCCGAGTGTTGGTGGAACCCCCACTGTTCCTACTCCTGTTTATGGTAGGGATGGTGGTGACTCCACCATTGAGCAGAAAAGAAAGGTTGTTCCAGCTTCTGGCGGCTCGGGGCAAAGCAAGCGGTTCCGTGGGAACCAAGGCAGAGGAGGACGCCAGGGTTATTCTTATCCTGAGTGTCCAAGGTGCAAGAAACATCATCCGGGAGAGTGTAACCGGAAGACATGCTTCTTATGTGGCATGGTGGGGCATTTCAAGAAAGATTGCCCCCAGGCAAAGAAAGAGGAGCCGAAAGCCGAGATGAAACCGGCTCCTGCTCGTGTGTTTGCCATTACCCAAGCTGATGCTGCAGCCAGTCCTTCTGTTGTGACAGGTCAGCTTCCCGTCAACAACTTGTTATTTACAGTATTATTTGACTCGGGAGCTACACGTTCTTATGTGGCTACAAGGGTGATTGATCTTTTGGGTAGGCCTTGTGACATTTTAGAAAGAGGGTTTGGAACCCTAATGCCTAGCGGGGAATTGGTTATCTCTAATAGGCGCATTAGGTCTATGCCGATTAGGATCGAAGATAGGGAATTGAGTACTGATCTCATAGAATTGAAACTAACTGAGTTTGATATTATACTGGGAATGGATTTCCTATCCAAGTATTCGGCCAGTATAGATTGTAGGCGTAAAATGGTGACTTTTCAGCCGGAAGGTGAAGATCCATTTGTTTATGTTGGATCGGTTCAGGGGTCTCGGATCCCGGTTATTTCTGTGTTGAGAGCTAGGGATTTACTATACAATGGTTGTGTAGGATTTCTAGCGGTAGTTTTTGACTCCGAGCAGACATTCGAAACATTTGGGCCCGAGGTAGTCGGGTGGTGAAAGATTTTCTTGATGTGTTTCCCGAGGAATTGCGGGATTGCCGCCACATGGCGAGAGATTGATTTTGTAATTGATTTGGCACCTGGAGTCGAACCCGTTTCTAAAGCTCCATATAGGATGGCTCCAAAGTGAGAACTCAAGGAGCTTAAGTTGCAACTTCAGGGGATGCTGGATATTGGGTTTATTCGACCCAGTGTATCGCCCTGGGGAGCTCCGGTTCTTTTTGTAAAGAAGAAAGATGGTTCCCTCAGAATGTGTATTGATTATCGGGAACTGAATAAGCTGACGATTAAGAACAAGTACCCGTTGCCTAGGATCGATGATCTGTTCGATCAGCTTCAGGGAAAGACAGTGTTCTCGAAGATTGATTTACGGTCTGGTTATCATCAACTCAGAATTCGGGAGGAGGACATACCGAAGACTGCTTTTAGAACCAGATATGGGCACTATGAATTTCTAGTAATGTCATTCGGATTGACTAATGCTCCTGCGGCCTTTATGGATCTCATGAATAGGGTGTTCAAGGATTTCCTCGATAACTGCGTTATAGTGTTTATCGATGACATTCTTGTGTACTCTCAGTCAGAAGAGGAGCACGAGCATCATCTCCGAATGGTGTTACAGCGACTTAGAGATCACAAGCTGTATGCCAAGTTCAAAAAGTGCGAATTCTGGTTGTCCGAGGTATCCTTTTTGGGTCACATAGTTGGGAAAAATGGAATTATGGTTGACCCAAACAAGATAGAATCAGTGAAGAATTGGCCGAGGCCCAAGTCTGTGACAGAAATTCGAAGTTTTCTCGGGTTAGCAGGGTATTATCGACGTTTCGTCGAAGGATTTTCTAAGCTTTCTATGCCCCTAACCGAATTGACTAAGAAAAATCAGAGATTCGTGTGGTCAGATAAGTGTGAATCAAGCTTTCAGGAGTTGAAGCAGCGTTTGATAACAGCTCCGGTGTTAGCTTTGCCATCAGATCAAGAGAAATTTGTTGTGTATTGTGATGCTTCCAGACAGGGTCTGGGATGCGTTCTGATGCAAGCTGACAGAGTCATAGCTTATGCCTCTCGTCAACTGAAGGATTATGAGCAGCGTTATCCAACTCATGATTTAGAGCTCGCTGCTGTGGTTTTTGCTTTAAAGATTTGGCGACATTATCTTTACGGTGAGAAGTGTGAAATTTATACGGATCATAAAAGTCTCAAATACTTTTTCACCCAAAAAGATCTGAATATGAGGCAGAGAAGGTGGTTGGAGTTGGTTAAGGACTACGATTGTGAAATACTGTATCACCCCGGAAAAGCCAATGTTGTGGCCGACGCTCTGAGCAGAAAAGGTCCCGGTCAAGTGTGTACTACGGTTATGATAGCTCCTCAGCTAGCCTCGGAAATGGTTAGTGCAGGAATTGAATTCGTGGTCGGGAAACTACATAATTTAACACTCCAATCTGATCTGTTGGAAAGAATCAGAAAGGCGCAACTGGAAGATCCCGAGCTAGTTAAAGTTCGAGATGAAGTGGTGGCCGGTCGGCCTAGAGGATTTTCAGTCTCGAACAGTGGAATGTTGTTGTATAAGGCTCGAGTCTGTGTTCCTTGTGTGAATGAGCTTAAGAAAGAAATACTGGATGAAGCTCACACCACTCCATATTCATTGCATCCGGGAACCACCAAGATGTATCAGGATTTGAAACCCTACTTCTGGTGGTATGGGATGAAAAGAGATGTGGTGGACTACGTGTCCAAGTGTTTAACCTGCCAGCAGATTAAGGCTGAACATCAGAGGCCGGCAGGATTATTGCAACCTTTAATCCTTCCAGAATGGAAGTGGGAGGACATCACAATGGACTTCGTAACTGGTTTGCCTAGAACCACAGGGATGTGTGATTCTGTTTGGGTTATCGTGGACAGATTCACAAAGTCAGCTCACTTCTTACCAGTGAAAGTTACATATTCAGTGGATCAATATGCTGAATTGTATGTGAAGGAGATAGTTCGGCTCCATGGAGCCCCTAAATCTATTGTATCAGACAGGGATCCAAAGTTCACATCGAAGTTTTGGGTGAGTCTCCAGAAGGCTATGGGTACCAAGTTAAAGTTTAGTACAGCCTTTCACCCTCAGACTGATGGTCAGTCAGAAAGAACTATCCAGATTTTAGAAGACCTATTACGAGCCTGTGTCATGGACTTTGAGGGTTCATGGGTTAAGTACTTGCCACTAATTGAGTTCTCCTACAACAACAGCTACCAAAGTACAATAGGGATGGCTCCCTATGAGATGCTATACGGTAGAAAATGTCGTTCTCCTATTCATTGGGACGAGACAGGAGAAAGGAAGTATCTGGGTCCTGAGTTAGTGCAGAAGACCAACGAAGCTATTGATAAGATCAAGGCTCGGATGCTTGCTTCTCAAAGCAGGCAGAAAAGTTATGCTGATCCGAAGCGCAGAGATGTCACATTTCAGGCAGGGGAACATGTTTTCCTGCGAGTTTCACCCATGAAGGGTATTCGGCGCTTCGGGAAGAAGGGTAAGTTAAGCCCTAGGTTCATTGGGCCATTTCAGATACTTGAGAAGGTCGGGCAGGTAGCGTATCGGCTAGCCTTACCACCAGCATTGTCAGCTGTTCATGACGTATTTCACATTTCTATGTTAAGGAAATACGTGTCAGACCCGACTCATGTCTTGAGTTATGAAGCCCTTGAACTTCAACCAGACTTATCCTATGAAGAGCAACCTGTTCAGATTTTGGATAGAAAAGAAAAAGTTCTTCGGAACAAGACTATTGCACTGGTTAAGGTGCTCTGGAAGAATAGTAAGGTGGAAGAAGCCACCTGGGAGTTGGAGTCTGATATGAGAACTCAACATCCAGAGCTATTCAGGTTAGATTTCGGGGACGAAATCCTATTAACGGGGGGATAATTGTAATGACCGCTCTAGTAATGTGGATTAGAAAAGGCAATTAGCACTAATTTTTATTATTTTATTATTATTTGTCAATTAATTTATTTGTGGACCCCAATATTTAGAAGTAAATGTTAGAGTTATAATTTCTCAATTCCGGAGATTTTATTAAACTCTAGGGGTATTATTTAGCTTATATGTGAAATATGTTAATTTTGTAATTTTTGCTCGGCGACAACGGAAAATGCGATGGATGGCTAGATTAATCACATGGGTAATTTTAGAACCCTATTTTTTAGTGGGGAATATTTTAGAGAAAATTAATTATCGGGTTTGAGCGGGGTTATGGAAATTGACCATTTTACCCCTAGTTTCAAAGAAATGCCTTAGTTTAAGTCTAAGGGCATTTTTGTCTTTTAAATTAATAAGTGATAGGTGGCTGCCCTAGGTTTGTGACACCTAATCTAATTAATTTCAGCCAAGGTTTAGTTAAGTTCTTTTTCCCAATTTAGAAAATCAAAAGAAAAGAAATTAAAGAGAAAAACCAACCTAGGTATCTCTTTCTCTCTTCCTCTCTTTCGGCTGAGACAAATAAAGGGCAAGGGCAACCTTTTTCTTCCTAATTCTCTGTGATTGAGCTGGAAATTTAAGGAGAAGCAACCAAAGGTAACCCTAGAACATTGGTTTCATGTTTTTCTTTAAGTTTTACCTTAGTTTGAGCTTGTGGTTTGGTGTTTTAATGGGCATTTGTTATGGTTTGGGTTGATTAGGAGGTGAATTCTGGGTTTAGTTGGAATTGATTAAAGGTCATAGTAGCTAGTTTGGTTGGTTGATTTAGGTTTTGTGTTAATTTGAGCATAAAACCTTTAACTTTAAGCTTTAATGGCAAGTTGTTATTTACTGAGTTTTTCTGTGAAATACTGGCTGGGTTTTATTGTGTATGCCTTGTTTAGGAGCTCTGGAGAGTTTGGTAAAGATTGGGCTTGATTTGAATCAAGGGGGAGAATTTTTTGGGTTTCTGCAGATGAACCGGAATTCCGGTTCTGGGTGGTCTGTACCAACCGGTCGACCGGTTGGTGACCCAGAACCGGGATGCCGGTTGGATCCGGTCTGCCTGTTGGGGATTTTTCCAGAACCCTAGTTTTGGCCAATTTTGGGTAATATAGGGTATTGCCATGAGGTTTAGTGATAGGGGAACATTTAGTTTCGGGTTTTAAGTCCCGGAAAGTGATTTGGCGAGTCACTCATCTGTGTTATCATTCTTGTGATTAGGGCATCCATCTAGCACGTAAATTCCGTTCAGGTCGGCCAGCACACTTGAATTCGGAAAACAGGTAAGAACTGTGTATAATGTATGATGTGATTATCTGAATGTGTGTATATGTGTTTATATATGCATGCTTAAAATATGTTAAACACTACCAGCACTTGTGTGAGTGTATTGGTACAGTAATTTTTGTTAATTTGAGTACGATACAGTGATACCAACACAAGCATAGAAAATGCTAAGGTGTGTGGTACATCACTCAGTGATACTCAGTGATCGGGATAAACCCTACCAACACTCGTACAGCGAGGTACGTTGTGTATGTGGTATAGTGGTTGTACCCTGGTATTGAACGTTCATGCTCATCTGTTAAGCTCTGTAAATAGGTGTATGGGCGCCTATTTACAGGTCGGAAATTATATGGTATGTTATATGCATTTCTTACTGAGTCTGTCGACTCACAGTTTCTGCTTCCATGTGTAGGTAAAGGAAAGGCGAAAGCTGAACAGGAGTGAACCTGAGCTCGGGTGAGATTGTACATGTCAAGCAGCGTGACCTGGAGTGTTCGGTCTCGGGACATCTGGGAGTTGTATTTTGAATGTCGCTGTGCGACCTGTAAATCCGTATATTTTGGAGTATATGTTTAAAAGTAAAGTTTGTAAAGTTTTAAAAATCGGGATCCCGGCACTTGTAAATATTTTATTAAATTACAAAGTTTAATGTTTAATGCAAAAGTTTTAATTTGACACGTTTTTCGAGAAATTTCTTTGATTAGCAAAGATCGCACAATTATTGAAAAAGCACTGTAGCGTGCCTTAGCATTAGGGCGTTACAGAAAATCTAGATAGGTGATATTTTTGCTTGAAGTATTTTTTTCTAAGTATTTATTATTAAGTATTTCGAAAATAGTGAAGTTTCTTATACTTTCTTTTTTAAAATACAATAAATATATTCTCATGAAATTTTTTTTTAAGTTGCAAATTAATTTAAATTAATACAACTTAAATAATTTTCATAATATTTATATATCAAAATTACTACTAAGATGGAAATAATTCAATTTATTTCAATCACCATCTAAGTATAATTTTATCAATATTAAATTAAATTCTAATTTAGAATTTTAATTCTAAATTCGATATTTAATGAATATATTTTATTATAAATAATAAAGAAAATACATTTTAAAGAATGAGCTTTATTATTATTAAGATATTCGATCTCCATTGTTGGTTTTACATAGCGTTTGTTTTAGTGAGTAATCCTCCCTAATGGAGGAACGTTCATTAGCAAGTTCGCACCGTTTAATCTCGAAAGATAAGTAGCTTTGTAAGTGTTTTATATAGTATGGATCACCCTAATGGTGGCGACTATATTTGACTTACAAAATATGAAACAATGGTAGAAGCTCATAAGATAGAATAGCCTTGACTCTCGCCTAAACGGGACAACGCTGGATTCCAATCTTGATCGAATAAAAGGTTGCTAGAATGTTTAACATTTTAGATGAGCTGACAACTCTATTCAATAGATGGTAGCTTTGACTCTCGCCTAAACGGGACACTGATATCAGTTTGTTGAAAACCTTGAAAATTATTTAGGATTGTATTTTTTAGTATTTTCTCTTATCATTCCTACATGCTATGTGCTTATAATTTCTGAATTGGATTTTGTGTTAAACCATTATTGATTTCTATTTATTATTTTGTAGTATCCTGTATAACCATGATGAATTCCATGTTATTACTCTTGACCGAAAATAAGCTAAATGGATCTAACTTTCCAAAATGGAATGAGAACATTAATATTGCTCTCATAGGAGAAAGTGCCTTGTTTGTGTTAACTGAGCCGTCTCCAGAAGTGCCGGGAGATAATGCATCCCAAGCTGTGAAAGAAAAGTATGAGCGTTGGCAGAAAGCTAACGACAAAGCTCTATACTTTATGCTTTCCAGCATGGTTGACACCCTTAAAACTCGGTTTTCTAAAACCGAAGAGGCTGCTGAAGTAATGACGAAGTTAACTGAGCTATTCGGTAGGGCATCTCTTCAGTCTAGCTTTGACGCGACTAAGAAATACATCAATGCACGGATGGAACCCCATCAAAACGTGCGTGATCAGGTTCTCCTCATGGTAAGTTATTTCCAAGAAGCCCAGGATCATGGTGCTAAAATGGATCACACTACTCAAGTAAGCCTTATCTTGAATAGTCTGACTCCAGCATTTCTGCACTATACATCAAATTATGTCATGAATAAAAAGGACATAGACTTTTATGAGTTAGTCAATGACCTTTAGACATATGAAAATTTGATTGGAGGACCCAAGAAGAAAGGGAGTAAGCCTCAAAATTCTGGCAATGGTAATGGGACGGTCAAACCTGAGGCAAATGTTGCCTCTGCTTCTAAACCCAAATCTAAGAAGAAGTGGAGAAACACCAAGAAGCGTGCCAAAGCCATGAAAAACAAAAAGGTTGCTGCTTCTGGTGATACACTCAAAGGAAAGTGTTTCTACTGCAATAAAAAAGGTCATTGGAAACCCCAATGTCCTAAACTTCTTGCAAAGAAATAAGGTATTTCTTTCTATAAACTTTAAGAGTTTTAGTGAATTATTATCCAATTGGATTATTGATTCTGGACTAACTTTGTTTATTTGTTTCTTCTTCTTGTAGGCCAAGCTACTTGAACTCAGATGCTATCTTAGTGAGTTGGATCGGAAAGCTGGACAAAGGGTGAAGATCGTCCAAGATGAAGATAAAGCTCAATTATCTAATTTTGAATTAATTGTTTTAGTTTAAAGACAATTTGGATTTCGAATTTTAGTTTGGGATTTTTATCCCTCTTTTTTCTCATATTGTTGCAATACATTTTTTATTATTAATAAAGTTTATTTTATTTTTTCTATTCAAACAAATTGCAATTTATGAGATTGAGCTTCATTTACTTTATCTTTCAACACAATTACCACATTATATTTATATGTTTGTATGTGTAAGTGTTTTTATTATTGATACAAATTCTATAATATTTACAACTCTTCATAGAGTTATATTAAATAAACAATAGAAATTATTTCTATGTTTATTAATAATTGTTAATTCTAATACAATTATTAAGAATTTGTTTAATAAAAGGATCTTTTGATCTGATAGGGGTGGAGAAAAGTTAAGAAAACTATGCAGTTCAACGATCTTTTATATCTAATGAACTCTGGATAGTATTCAACTCCACATAAACTCTCTATCACACTGAGAGAATAATGATCTTTACAACCTTTAGGGGTGGATCATAATCTCTATATACTTAGGGGTGGAGGTTATCCACAAGTACCCTATATGTATATACTTAGGGGTGGAGCATATTCCACAATTCCCTATGTAACACATATCTTCTTTAAACATAGAAGTAATATAATGAGTCAGCTATTGTCAATATAAATTCTTGATCTTGATTGTATGTTCCATTTCGATTTTACTGTTGTAAGTAAAAGTTTGATACTTATAAAAGTTCTTTGTTAAAGTTTCACACTACCTTAATTGAGTGGGAGAATTTTAAAATTCTTTACCCATTCTCATTAGGTTGATACTTGTGATAGGTACTTAAGAACACTACTGAAAAGCAAACCTAACCATTCAACTCCACATAATCTCTATAACACTTAGAGAATCATGATCTTTACAACCCTTAGGGGTGGATCATAATCTCAATATACTTAGGGGTGGAATTTATCCACAATACCCTATGTAACACATATTTTCTTTAAACATGGAAGTAATATAATGAATTAGCTATTATCAGTATAAATCCTTGATCTTGATTGTATGTTCCAATTTAGTTTTACTGTTGTAGTAAATAATGATACCTATAAAAGTTCTTTGATAATGTATCACACTACCTTAATTGAGTGGGAGAATTTTAAAATTCTTTACCCATCTTCATTAGGTTGACACTTGTGATAGGAACTTAAGAACACTACTGAAAAGCAAATCTAACCATTCATGTGGATAGATATAACTTATCAGAATTATGAGAATAAGATAAAAGAATTCTAGTTCAGTCTATTCGAATGACTTGAGCCAAGATTTCTTAATCCTCATAATATTTTATGGTATTTTAATTTTGATTACTTAATCTCTAGCAAGTATTTTTCACTTCAAATACTAGTCTGCTATGTTGATGATTTAGTCTTAAAAGAAACTTAAAGTTTCAGACTAATACAATAAGTCACAACTAGATAACTCTCCAAACAATAAGAGGTTAAAAGTATTATTTAACCAGACATCTGCTATTGAGTGGGAGCTATCTGAGATGTAATCAAATAAGGAACATTAGAAGATATTCAAGAAAGATTTATGAAAGTGATCTATATGTTAGATATTAAGGAACTGTATATCAGTTATCCTTGTATCTACCCCAACTCATTCGAATTATGAGATGGTGGTTACTCTGGGGGTGGAGGAGTTATTCTATAATAATTCAAGCTCTGCCAGAGAAGATTTATAACTTTGTAAATTCGAAATTACCAGAAAGTTATTTTACTGAAGAAAAGTCTACGCTGTATTATCTCAATTCCATATTTTAAAATATGAGAGATATGTCTTCTGTTTATTCAGATGTACTTTAAAACAGTAAGGATTTCAGTATCCCTTAATGAGTAATGCATATAGTAAAGGATGTTTCATAAATTTTTTTTATGAACTAGTTTCCAGAAGTTTGGGTGGATTCAAATATACTACACTTGATCTGAAGATCAAGACAACAGATTGATTTATTTGCACATTTTGTTTTATGTTAGTGCAAGTGGGAGTTTGTTGGGTTTTGTGCCCTAAATAAAACCCTTTTCAATCTGATTAGTTATCAATATAAGAAATTTGAAGTGATTTATGTTTGCATGAATTTTACATGCTAATGGTTTAATATGTTTATTACATTTACACACAAAATCAGTTAAGTCCAGATCATATGTTTATTCACAATTACAGTATCGTCAACACAGTGGAATGTGATTGTGATTATATGAATCAAAAGACTAAGTCCCTGTTTCATCAGTGTTTTGGATTTACACTAATGTGATAATCAGCGATGATGTGTACTTACACTTGGAGTAAGTGTTATGTTCTTTCCAGGACATTTGTAAAGTATACTAGTTTCGAATGTATGGAGTATACATTGGACTGGACCGTTATTGCAACTTAGTTAAGATATTATAAACTTACCGTTATATCTTTCCAAGTCAAAATCAGTAGTTGATCTTAAGATTAAAAGAATCTAAATCCTGATATACTTAGGCTCAACTTAGGAGTACTATTCATGTTCTTTGATTTATTAGTTAAGCCTACTTTTGGGTCAGGGTGATACATATACTTTGGGAACATGATAGTATGATTGAGAGGGAGTGCTGAACATAAATATGGAATCTATAGCTTCTACTGGTGTATAGAAGTCAAGTGATGATTCCCTTCGAGCTTAGCTAAATAGAAGTAAATGGATGAGCTCTTGTTTAAGTGACTAATTCTTAGATCACTAAACATCATTTACAGGTAGCTAAGTGTTTTAAGGGGCAAAATACATTGAGGGGTGAGAACGGTAAAATTATCCCATCTCGATGTAAATCATCTATATAAAGGATCTTTGATCACAATAAGATTATAAAAATGGTTAAATGAGATATCATATCTATATCGTGGAACATATAATATGCTCTATATAAGTCTGAGAGTGCAATTCTAAGTTCTAAGAGTGGATTCAGCGAAGAATTAATAAGTAGGGATTTACTTAGTAAATTCGGTTCACTTATTGGAAGCTCAGCATATATGGTCCCCATTCTAGTTGAGACTATACTGCTTGTAAGACTCAATAATTTATTTGTGATTAATCAATTATAATTCTAAAGTTAGACTATGTCTGATTTGTGAATTTTCACTAAGCAGGGGTGAAATTGTAAAGAAAAGAGATTCTAGGTTTATTTATTAATTAATAGACTTTATATGTCTAATTAATAATTAAATTAAATGACAATATTATTTAATAATCTATTTTAGTTATTAAATAATTAGTTTTGGCATTTAAAAGGTTAGAATTGGAAAATTGGCGTTTTTGAAAAAATAGAAATAAAAATTGTAAAAACTGCAAAATCCAAGTAAGGTCCATTAACACCTATGGCTGGCCACTTGGATAGCTTTTTCCAATTGATATTTTCATTATTTTAATGCCAAATAATTACTAACCTAAACCTAGTAGTTGCCTATAAATAGAAAGTGATGGCTCAGTCAAAATCATAAGTTTTCAATAAGTTTTTCAATGCTTTTTGTCAGAAAACTATTTTTCAGAAAAACTGAGCCTTCCCTCTCTCTTCTATAGCCGAACCTACCCTCTCTCTTTTCTTCTTCATTAATTTCGAAACCCTCAGTGATAGAGTAGTGCCCACACACAGCAAGTGGTACCTCAATCATAGATTGGAAGACTGTGAAGGATCACACACAAAGAGAAGGACATTCAGGCTCAGATCTTGATAATACTCTGCGACAGAAAGGATATAAGGGTTAGAGATCTGAGTGGAAGGAGACATTATTCCGCTGCAACCAATGTAAGGTTTTCTTAACTTTATATGTGTTTATTTATCGTTTTAGAAAGTTCATATTTAGGGTGTTAAACAACATACTTGTGAGTAGATCTAAGATCTTGGTAAAATAAATTCCAACAGTTCCACCATATAGATACGTCATTAATTATCCATTGTTATAATCCTAATTTGATCAATGATCCTCTATATAGATGATCTACACTATAAAGGGATTAAATTACCGTAACACCCTACAATGTATTTTATCCTTAAAACACTTAACCCTGTATAAATGATATTTCAGCTAAGTGAAATGAGTACTCCACCATTTATTTTCGTTTGGTTAAGCTCGAAGGAAATCATCCTTTACTTTCTATTCGCCAGATAGAAGCTATAGATTCCATATTTATGTTAGCGCTCCCACTCAATTGCACTACCTTGTTCCCAAAATGTACGTATCACCCTGACCCAAAAGTAGGCTTAACTAACAAATCAAAGAACACGAATAAAACTTTTGAGATTGAACCTAATCATATCAGGATTAAGATCATTTGATCTAGGATCAACTAAGTGATATTGAATTGAATAGATATTACGGTAAGTAATAAATCTTTATCAAAGTTCAATATCGGTCCATTCCGATGCATACTCCATGCATCCAACACAAGCTTTACTTTAACCAATGCTCTGGAAAAAATATAGCATTTCTCCAAATGCAAGTAAACTCTGTTGTAGATTGTCATATCAGTAAAACTCCAGTGTTCTGATAAATCTAGGAATCTTTAATCACATAGTCATGTTTACTTTCTACTGTGTTGACAACACAATAAACATGATTAAGTATGTGAAAAGGGTTTGGATAAATTTATAAATCAAATAAACAAATAATTGATAAGGTGAACCAAAACATACACAAATGAATGAAAAATACTTTTGTTTCTTTATTGATATGGAATAATCTGGATTACATTGAAATGGAGTTTTATTTAGGGCATAAAACCCAACATGTTGTACTCCCCGTTGTTTGGGAGTGCAACCTCTGCCTCTTCCTCCTCCTCGGAGGAACTGCCAGGACGTACATCATCCTGGCCCTTGATCTCCTGGACCTCAGCGTCCCCTTCATGATCCTCCTCCATCTGGACGGCTGGATCCTGTTCGGCACTGGGCAAAGCGGCATGACGAGCCACTTGAGGGTCAGACGCGTCAGCCAGATGCGTAGTGTACGAGGCATCATTCTATGGCTGGCTAAACAGACCGCGATTTCAGATTCTACCATGGACGCAGATTACATAGCTGCAGCAGAAGCTGCCAAACAGGTTGTTTGGCTGAGAAAGTTCTTCACCAGTCTTGGTGTCGTACCTGGAATGGAAAAGCCTCTAGTCTTACGCTATGATAACAATGGAGCAATAGCCAACAGTAAGGAACCTCGAAGCCACAAGAGAAGCAAACATATAGAAAGGAAATATCATATCATCATAGAATATGTGGCAAGAGGGGATGTACTGGTGGAAAAAGTGGACACAGAAGACAACTTAGCTGATCCATTCACCAAAGTCTTGGCAGTGACTGCATTTGAAAAGCACCGTCAGAATTTAGGATTAATTGAGATGTACTGATTAGTTTTATATTAGTGCAAGTGGGAGTTTGTTGGGTTTTATGGCCTAACCAAAACTCCATTTCAATGTAATCCAGATTATTCCATATCAATAAAGAAACATAAGTATTTTTCATTCATTTGTGTATGTTTTGGTTCACCTTATCAATTATTTGTTTATTTGATTAATAAATTCATCCAAACCCTTTTCACATACTTAATCATGTTTATTGTGTTGTCAACACAGTGGAAAGTAAACATGACTATGTGATTAAAGATTCCTAGATTTATCATAACATTGGGGTTTTACTGATATGACAATCTACAACAGAGTTGACTTGTATTTGGAGAAATGCTATGTTCTTTCCAGAGCATTGGTTAAAGTAAAGCTTGGGTTGGGTTGGATGCATGGAGTATGCATCGGAATGGACCGATATTGAACTTTGATATAGATTTATTAAATTTACCGTAATATCTATTCAATTCAATATCACTTAGTTGATCCTAGATCAAATGATCTTAATCCTGATATGATTAGGGTCAATCTCAAGAGTGTTATTCGTGTTCTTTGATTTGTTAGTTAAGCCTACTTTTGGGTCAGAGTGATACGTACATTTTGGGAACACAGTAGTGCAATTGAGTGGGAGCGCTAACATAAATATGGAATCTATAGCTTCTATCTGGCGAATAGAAAGTAAAGTATGATTTCCTTCGAGCTTAACCAAACAAAAATAAATTGTGGAGTACTCCTTTCACTTAGCTAAAATATCATTTATACAGGGTTAAGTGTTTTAAGGATAAAATACATTGTAGGGTGTTGCGATAATTTAATCCCTTTATAGTGTAGATCATCTATATAGAGGATCATTGATCAAATTAGGATTATAACAATGGATAATTAATGACGTATCTATATGGTGGAACATATAGAGCGTTCTATATAGCTGAGAGTGCAATTCTAAGTTCTATGCGTGGATTCAATGAAGAATTAATAAGTCAGTGAATTTAAGATGTAAATTCTTGATCTGCTTATTGGAAGCTCGGATATATGGACCCATGGTCCCCACACTAGTTGAGACAATATTACTTGTAAGACTCATTTAATTGGTTTTAATTAATAAATTATAATTCTCAAATTAGACTATGTCTATTTGTGAATTTATCACTTATTAAGGGCGAAACTGTAAATAGAGAGTTTATAGGGTACATTTATTAATTAAGAAACTTTGATTAGTTTAATTAATAAATATAATAAATGATAATATTATTTAATAATTAATTATAGTTATTAAATAGTTAGAATTGACATTTATATGGTTGAATGTGAAAATTGGCAGTTTTTGAGAAAATGGGAAACATAAATGATAAAATAGGAAAGTTGCAAAAGTGAAATGCTTGTTTCCATAATGCCATGGTCGGCCACTTAACTTGCCCTTTATCATTTAATTTTTCATTTTTTAATGCCAAGTAATTAAACCCTAACCCTATGTGGTATTCTATAAATAGAAGGTAAAGGCTCAAGGAAACACATACAACACAATTGCATTATTTTCCTTTCACTGAAATTCTTCCTGAGCCGCCACCTTCACTCTATCTTTCTTCTTCTCTGTTTCAAAACCTCTAAGTGATAGAGTAGTGCCCACACACATCAAGTAATACCTCAATCATAGTGAGGAAGACTGTGAAGAATTCAGAGTCAACAAAGAAGGACATTCGGGCTCAGATCTTGATTATACTCTGCAACAGAAAGGAATCAAGGGTTAGAGATCTGAGTGGAAGGAGACATATTATTCCGCTGCATTCAATGTAAGATTTCTCATACTTTATATGTGTTTATTTATATTCGTTTTAGAAGTTCATATTTAGGTTGTTAATCAACATACTTGTGAGTAGATCTAAGATCCTAGTAAAATAATTCCAATACAACGAGGCTGAGGAGCCAGTCAATGCCGACGGAGACGTCCTTGTTGAGGGCGTGGACTACATCAGTGAGAAGCTTGCTGTGGCGGTTCCTCATAGAGGGCAGGGTGCCTTGGGCGCCAGGTGGGTAAGCCCTTCGTCCAAGATTACGGAGGCGCGCCTTCGAACTCTTGACCAGGGCAGATACCTGGGCGAGCTGGACTGCTACATTCTTGCCCACAACAATCGCGCCACAAACCCTGAAAAGGGGATGTGCGCCTGGTCGGGTGTCCATGGTTAGCAAGGAGCGTTGATGCCTTTGCATCAATACTTCAAGGATGTGGCGGACTTCTTCGGCCTTCGCCCGGCCCAGCTCACTCTTAAGGGCATTAAGTATTTATCTGCCCTCTTCGTCCTCTATGCTTCCCAGAAATGGGGTATGCCCTCTCCCCACGAGGTTGCTTGGTACTTTGATTTGAAGTCCACCCCTCAGAAAGGCAGGTCGGGGTACTTCTACTTCTCTCAACCAGGCTTCAATTGGTTGACGGGCACGGACGATATGGCCATCAGAAAGATTGGGTGCTTTGCTGATGAGTACTTTATGGTGGATGGCACGGGCATAACTCGCACTCAGTTCTAGCAGAGTTCGACATATCACCGCCCTCCCCTCACTCTTGCTCTTAGGGATAGAGCTCAAAAACTTGCCCGGCTTCCGGGGGAAGACTGGAATATTATCCAGTTAACCTCTGAAGATAACTTTGTGAGGTACGGGCTCTATCCCAAGGACTTTACTCCTAAGTCCGTGACGAGGAAGAAGAAGAAATCTGGTGCTGGCCAGACCGAGCGAGCTCATCAAGAGAATGAGCTCATTCAACTTAAGCGCGAAACTAAGTTGAAGGGAGGTGCAAGGGCCAAGCAGTATGCTCAAGAGCCCTTGAATCCTGAAGATGCGACTGGGGAAGAGCAGGTGACTCCACTGAGAAGGAAGAAGAAACTCCCGACCCCGCCCAGGCCTGTTGAACATGCGATTCGCATAAGGGAGCCCATTTCACCTGTTCGGCCATCCCCTCCCGTGTTTGGAAAAGGGAAAGTTGTCATGTCTGAAAAAAGATCGATTTCAGGTGATGATGGACTTCTAAGTCTTTTTCGGGCAGTCACCTTGCATATTACTTCATCTTGTTTCTGAGCTTCTTGACTTTCATGCCTTATGTTTCTGATGTCTGTTTTTTAACCATGTTGTTTTCGTTCTGTACAGACATGTCTCGGCAGATGCTCGACGCTCTGAGGAAGAGAATAGGCGGAAGCTCTAGCGCCTCTCCTCTGGCCAAGAAGTCTAAGGGTGGTGAGGGGTCCTCTACTAAGGAAAAGAGGCCTACTTGGGAGGTCATCGATCTTTCTGAGGAGCTGACTGCTGCAAACCCCTCTACCCCAAAAGCTGCTAAGTCCAAGGAGTTTGGACCACTGAAGGTTGGGTCTGAACTGGTCAGGAGTGATCCCAAATGGGTGTGGGCGCCTACCCCACCTTTGCCGGTGCTTCCAGAGGCCAAAAAGGGCAAGGAGATCCTGGCCCATTACATGAACTGGCTGGTTCCTGAGGTCAGTGAACAACGGGTTGGTGCTGACAATGATTCTTCTTTGGAATTGCTGGTGGGTGGAGTTTTGAAGGAGTTCACCAGGGTAAGTCTTTCATAATACTTTCATTTAATCTTCCATACTTAGCTCAAATGCTAAAGTTTTTTCCTTGTGCAGGCCGGTTTGAAGTTCGTCCACACTTACTCCTGAGCTAAGTCTGCTGCTTCCAAGAACACGGCTCTGTTCGACACCCTGAGGGCGGAGGCAGACTTGGCCAGGAAGGATGCTGAAGAAGCCAGGGCAAAAGTCGGAGTTGTTTGGTTGGAATAGGGTGAAGCCAATAAGAAGTTGTTTGCCGCTTAGAAGAAAATCACTGTGCTGACTAAGGATCTCGAGGTTGCTGACCGTTTTGAGGAGACCATCGAGACCTTATATGCTGAGGTAAATAGTGTTCAGGACGAGAGGACTTCCCTTCGAGCAGTTCTTCATCGGATGAAGGAGGAAAAGGAAGCCAAGGAGGAGGAGCTTTCGGCTGAGGTTGACAGGTTGAAGGAGAAGGTCAATGCCTTGGAGATAGCTGGTCTCGAGCTCTTCTTTGATTTTTGGAAGGCTAATCCTCAGGCCAATTTCAACTACTTGGGCGATGCTAAGGACATTTATTTGAGTTCTGTGCGTCCCAAGTGGCCTATGGTGAAACTGGGGGGGCTGCTTCAACCTTCGGTCAGACTACTGATGCACCTCCTGTTCAAACAACAGATCCTCTTGCTCCAGTTGGCTCAGAAAAACCAAACCAAGAGCCTGGACTCCATCTGCTAAACACTTCTCCTTTTATCTCTTTATTTTATATATCTTATTCGGCCTCAGGGCCTTTTCTAAGACATCATCACCGGCCAAGCGGTCTTTAAACTTGGAATTATTTTTCATTTTTCAGACAACAGCTGACCAGGCAACTTTTAATCCCAGTATTACGTGCTTTTGTTATCCTTAATGAATTTCATTCTCTGTTTATAATTGTCGTGCAATCGTGATTGTTTTATTTTTACCAAATGCTTTGTACAGGTATAGGTGCCCCCAAGTGACCGAGCAGACGTATGACTCTTGGTCACTTATCTTTTACAAATATATTGTTTATCTGTTTGGTGTTTTGGGTTTGACAAAACCTTTTGTACGCATTGTATGGTAAATTAGAAACATGCTGATGATTTCGACTCAATTGAATTTTGAAATAACTATCTTTATTCATTTATTGATCGAAAAGTGTATTTGTTACCGTAGTAACTTACATCAGAGCTATTTGATCTAATATGATCTTTTAGCTTTAACATGAAATAAAACAAATTGCAGACATAAGAAACTGTACTTTAAAGTGGTCACCCGACCTGAGTACATTGCTTCTTTTATCGAAACCTTTGAGCATAGTCCGCTCAAAAGGCCATTCACTTAAAAGAAAATTTTCATTTAGTACTTAAAGTGGTCATCCGACCTGGTACTTTATTGGTATATTTTCTTAAATGTTCTCCATTCCAGTACCGGGGTACTAGAATGAGTTGCATTTTTCCGTCATACTTACCTAATTTGTATGCTCCGGGGTCGAGAACTTCGACCACTTGATATGGTCCTTCCCAGTTAGGTCCAAGTACACCTGTCGTACTGTCTTTGGTGTTTAGGAATACCCTTCTCATGACCATATCTCCCACGAAGAATTTCTGAGCCTTCACTTGTTTGTTGAAATACCGAGCTACTTTTTGTTAATGGGCCATCAACTTTAAGTTTACAGTCGCTTATTTTTCTTCGATTTTGTCAAGTGATTCTGCAAGGAGTATGTGATTGGTACCTTGATTGTACGTCAATCTTCTATGGGAAGGTGGCTTGAGTTCGACGGGCAGCATAGCTTCATAACCGTACGCCATTGCGAATGGTGTTTTTCCGGTTGCCGTCTTTTTAGTTGTACGGTATGACCATAGGACTTCAGGAAGCTCTTCTGGCCAGTTTCCTTTGGCATCTTCAAGTTTTTTCTTTAGTGTATCCTTCAAGGTTTTTTTGACTGCCTCAACTTGACCGTTTGCCTGAGGATGCGCCACTGCGGAGAAACTTTTAATGATACCATGGTTCGCACAGAAATCAGTAAAGGATTGGCTGTCGAACTGCTTGCCATTATCAGAGACTATTTTGTACGGTAATCCAAACCGGAATATTATGTTCTTCACAATAAAGTCTTGAACTTAATTTGATGTGATGGTTGCGAGTGGTTCGGCTTCAGTCCACTTAGTAAAGTAATCAACCGCCACCACTGCATACTGTACTCCACCTTTACCTTTAGGTAATTGTCCGATCAGGTCAATCCCCCAAATGGCAAAGGTCCCCGGACTTTGCATCTGTGTTAACTCGTTGGGTGGAGCTCTTGGTATCTTTGAAAATCTCTGGCATTTGTCACACTTCTTAACATAGGCTTTTGAATCTTCAATCATTGTCGGCCAGAAGTAACCTTGCCTTACAATTTTCTTGGATAAGCTTTGTCCGGCGGCATGATTTCCACAGAATCCATTGTGTACTTCGGATAGGAGTCGTGCAGCTTCTTCTTGAGTGACACATCTGAGCAATGGCATCGAGAATCCTCTTTGTACATGACTCCTTCTACTATGATGTACCGTGCAACTTTCCTTCCCATTTTTTGAGCTTCATTTAAGTTATTTGGGAGTTTCCCAAACTCGAGGTAGGCCGCTATTGGTGTCATCCAATTTGGGGATGTATCAATCATTTCGATTTCTTCCGTGCCAGTGATGCTAGGCTCTTCGAGGAATTGGATAGGAACCAGGTTTGCCTTGTCACTCACATTGCTGCTTGCCAATCGAGCTAACGCATCTGCAGTTGTATTTTCTTCTCTTGGAATTTGTCTGAGACCGTAGCTTTTAAATTGTACGAGCAGATCATGTATTTTGCTCAGATATGCTATCATCTTTTCTCCTTGAGCTTCATATTCTCCGGATACACGATTTGCCACCAGCTGTGAATCACTGCAGATTTCGATGTGTTCGACCTTCATCTCCTAGGCTAGTTTTAGCCCAGCGATTAGAGCTTCATACTCGGCTTCGTTGTTAGATGCTCTGAATCCGAACTTGACTGGAGCGTGCAGGTGTTGCCCCCCTAGGCATGACAAGGGCAATTCCTGCACCAGATAGTTGATCTGTAGCCGACCCATCCACATGTAGTTTCTAGGTCAGTTTGTCCTCATTGTGACTTGGCTGAGGTATTTGTACCGGCTCGAGGTTGCTTTCTGGTATGCTTTCTTTTTTGCCTGTGCATTATACTACAAAGTCCTCCAAAGCCTGGCCTTTGATTGCTGTTCGGGATTGGAAAGTGACTTCGTACTTGCCCAACTCTACCGCCCACTTGAGTAGCCGTCCAGAAGCATCTGGTTTTTGCAGTATTTGGTGTAGCAGATGGTCGGTATACATCCGAACAGGATGAGCTTGGAAATAAGGCATCAACTTCCTTGTTGCTAGAATGAGGCAGTAGTCGAGTTTTTCTATTAATGGATATCAGCTCTCGGCCTCAATGAGTCTTTTACTGATGTAATAGACTGGGTGTTGTATATCATTCTCTTCTCTGATTAGCACGGCACTCACGGCATGTTCCGTAACAGCTAAGTATATTCTCAGTTCCTCGCCGTCCAGAGGTTTTGATAGTACGGGAGGTTTTGCAAGTTGTGCCTTTAGCCCTTGGAAAGATTTTTCACATTCCTATGTCCACTCGAACTGCTTGTTTCCTCGCAGGATGTTGAAGAATGGGACACGCTTGTCTGTTGATTTTGAAACGAATCTGTTGAGCATGGCGATCCGACCAGTTAAGCTTTGCACTTCTTTGGTTTTGTTGGCGAGTTCATATCCAGGAGGGCTTGAATCTTTTCTAGATTAGCTTCAATTCCTCGGGCATTGACGATGAAGCCTAGAAACTTTCCCGAGCTGACTCCGAAAGAACACTTTAAGGGATTTAGTTTCATGTTGTATTTTCTGAGGACTTTGAAGCATTCGTCCAGGTCGTCTATGTGCCCCCAGCATTTCTTGATTTTACGAGCATATCATCCACGTATACTTTCACATTTTGCCAGATCTGATCTTTAAACATTTTGTTTACCAATCTTTGGTACGTAGCCCCAGCATTTCTTAGACCAAACGGCATGACTTTGTAGCAATAGAGACCCATATCTGTTCGAAAACTTGTATGTTCTTGGTCTTGTGGATGCATTTTTATTTGATCGTAGCCTGAGTAAGCGTCCATGAAGCTTAATATTTCGTGCCTTGCTGTTGCATCTACAAGATGATCGATTCTTGGAAGTGGAAAACAGTCTTTAGGGCACGCCTTGTTGAGGTTTGTGAAATCAATACAGACTCGCCATTTCTTGTTCGGCTTTGGCACTAGTACGGGATTCGCGACCCAAGCCTGGTAAAAAGCTTCAATTATGAAGTTGTTGTTGCGCAGCTTTTCAACTTCATCCGCATGTGACCAGGCAAAAACGTCTAGGTTTGCTCTCAAAAATTTTATCAATTCTGATTTTACTTCGAGCAACAAACCTTTTATGATCTTTAGCTTTCTGGTTGGGATATCTGGATCGATTTCGATCTCTTCTAATTCTTCTACAGGTCCAACATTGTTGCTTGGGTCCCCAAGTCGAGGATCAACATCTTCATCCCCGCCTTGGGAAGTTCCCTACTTGGGAATATTTTTTCCCTTGTCTGTGCTCTGGCTGGAGGATACTTCCTTCTTAGCCTTGGCCACTGCAAGGTTATAACATTCCCGTGCAGACTGCTGGTTTCCTCTCAGACACCCTACCCCATTCAATGTTGGGAACTTCAGGCACGAGTGAAATATTGATGTGACAGCCTTTAAGTCATACAAGGCTGGCCGGCCAAGCATTACGTTGAAAGCTGAAGGAACGTCAAATATTAGGAACTGTGCCATGATAGTCATGCTCATCGGAGCTTGTCCAGCGGTGAGGGGTAGACGAATTTGTCCTAGAGGTGCAACTCCTTGACCGGAGAAACCATAGACAGGCTAGAGGCATGGGGTTAGATCCTTGAGTTGGAGTCCCATCTTTTTGTAAGCAGCCTTGAACAAAATGTTGGAAGAGGCTCCATTATCGATCATGGTTCTGGCCACCATTTTATTGGCTATCTGAACTTCCACGACCAGCGGGTCGTTGTGTGGAAACCTAATTTTGACAGTGTCTTCATCTTGAAGGTTATGGTCTGCTCTCCTGCTCGTGGAACTTTGGGCTTCCTTTCTTCCACGGCCAGGATGACTTTTTCTTGCTCGTGGTGCACTGTTCGGGCATACCTCTCCAGAGCTTTGCTCGAATCTCCAGCAATGTTAGGGCCTCCAACAATGACTTGCAGATGTCCATCTACTGGTGGAGGTAGCAAATCTTGGTTGTTGTCGTTCCTCTGACCTTGGTTGGTCTTAACATACTTTTGCAAGTGCGGATTGTTTTTCCTTATAAGGAATTCAATTTCCCGCTTCAAGTTGTAGCATTCATTAGTGTCGTGACCGTAGTCTCCGTGGAACCGACAAAACTTTGTCATGTCCCTTTTGTTGGCATCTTTCTTCATGGGCTCGAGCTTCTTATACGGGGCCAGCGACTGAGTTGCCATGTACACACTTTCTATATCTTCAGTCAGAATAGTGAATGCAGTGTATTTGGCATGATTCTCCCGGGGAGCTTGTTCGGATTTTCTAGTAAACTTTTCTTTCTTCCCATTCCCTTGCTTGTGGTTGTTACTGGAGCGGTTACCACCTGAGCTTGAACTGTTTGGGTATTGGGAAAGTTGGGCAGATGTTCCAGTGGAAGGAGCCTTTGACTTGCTAGGCTTTTTGTTCACCTTCCGCTCGTTGAATAGCTTCTTTGAGCTTGATGAAGCCTTCGGCTCGGTCAAAGAAATCACTCATTGAGTCTACTGGCCTCTTCTTCCTTATATCCTTCCAGAATTCACCGAGGACTTCGATGCCCCCCAGTATTACAGATAACTTTCCATCCTCAGTTACTCGTGAAACTTTGGTTGCTTCCGTCATGAATCTGCTGATGTATGCCCGGAGTGGCTCGCTTGGTCGTTGCTTAACTTCGACCAAGTCTCCAAAATGCAATGGGAGTTGGCGTGAGGAGGAGCATTGTGCATGGAATTCCGAAGAGAAGGTTTTCCATGAATTAAACTTTCTAGGAGCCAACTTGAAATACCATTGCTGAACGGTTTCTGACAGAGTGGTAGGGAAAATTCTGCGGCATACATCTCCTCGTACCCCTTGCAAATCCATTTGCATTTCAAAGTACTTGAGATGGGAAAGGGGATCTTCTCTCCCCGTGTAAATCTTCCATGTCGGCATTTTAAACTTGTGGGGCAGTGGCAGGAGATTGATCTCCGGCAAGAAAGGAGTTTCGCGTGCTCGGTCTAGCTCAAGATTATTATTTCTTTGTCCAGTCATGTCGTGAAACATATTTTTCAGTTCGTCTAGTTGGGCCTGTACGGCTGGGATGACCTGCTCGGCATTCTGGTCAATTTGAATTACGTCTGCGTCTTTCTGAGCGGGGATTTGAGTACGGGCTCCGGGCTGCACGATTGTCGTAACATTCTGATCGTCTGCTCCCCTCCTTCTATTTAGATCATTCCTTAGGTCACGGGTTGTCCCTAACCTTTCGAACACAGAAGCGCCTGGCTGCCTTAGCGGTTGATTCGCTTAGTTGATGGGTGGAATGGCACCATTCATCTGGTTGGAACCATCAGGTATGACTCCTCCTGATGAATTACCAGACAAGGTCTGCTCGCCTACCGCTGGGCCTATGAGTGGAACTCGTGACCAGGGATTGGGCGGCTGACCATTTGTAGTCTGGGAAGTATTCATTGTTGGATCCTCGTCCGTCTCTCCTAGGGGAATGACATTCGGCGATTGCCGACCTATAGTTTGGTAGGCTCTTCTTATCAGCACGGTAGCTTGCCGACTACGATCTTCGATCTCTGCATGGTGAGCCCTTAATGCCTCCATCTCTCTAGCTCTCCATTCAGGGAACATGTGCCTTTGTTCGTCGAATGCGAGATTTACTGCAGCACGTAGTTCGCCTTGATCATGATGTAGGGTATTATTATGACCCTGCATGAGTCCAAGCGCATCACGGAGATTTTGTAATTCAGTGGCATCTCCAATATCGTCTAGGCGTTGGTTCCAGACGGAACAGTTGTGTTATGAATGCCCTGGTTGGGTGCGGAACTGTTATTCCAAGTCTCTTGCACACCAGGTGCAATTTCACCTATAGGAACGGTTTCACCATTCCCCACGTTCGCCGGCTGTCCAGGATTAACAGCAGGCTGAACCCTCGTGTTTCCTGGGTTCTGCGATGCAGGATCCAGCGTCTGTGAATTTGCTGGATCAGTCTGGCCTCTACGAGTTTGCACCATTGTATTGGCAATTGGATGTTGAATAAAGAGCGATTCGTGATCCTTCTCTCAATGAAAGCACCAAAATGTTGACATCGCTTTTAGCCAACGACAACGAGTCTATTTGATAAGCGATAAATGATTTATAATAACAAATATATGATAAAGCAATAAAGAGACACATGAATTTTACAGAGGTTCAGCCCCGAGCAGTTCGGTAATAGCCTAATCCTCGTTATTTGTATTGACTTAAGATCAAGGAGAAAGATTCCTTTTCTTACAGCTCTTACAACAGTATCTCTGAATATATAATTCTTAGATAATATATTTAGGGTATAGTCTTAGCTCAACTGCTTTTCGACCGACTTTTGCCCAGTGAATATGCATCACTATTTATAGGGCTAGTAAGCTTGGGGAGGAAGAGTTTCCCCTCTCGTTACAATGCGTATAAACAGATTGATCGTGGTATCAATGATGAATACAAGGATCATGGGATTGAGGCTGAATACACTGATAGTGGGATCATGTGTATGCCATATCCATGTAAATTGCTCCCTGAGTTATAGGGATTGTGCTGATGACTCACGATGCGAAAGCTGAATTCGCTAAGTGTTTGTTGCTTTGCACGGATTGCTGAATACTTTGCTCTGGGCATGCCAACGAGGTGTCCTTCTCGGACTGTGCTTCCCGAGCAGATGTTCCAAGTAGACTCCACGTGTCACCATTCATGTGATGCCACGTCAGGGTGCAAAAATTGGGATAACACTTACATTGATTGCAGCGGAATAATATGACTCCTTCCGTTCAAGATCTCTAGCCCTTGATTCCTTTCTGTAGCAGAGCATTATCAAGATTTGAACTTGGATCTCTTTCTCTCCTTCGGGTTTTGTTACCACCGTCTTACTCACTATGATTGAGTACTTGACTTGCTATGTGTGGGCACGTCACTCATCACTAAGGCTTTCGAATATGATGAAGATTAATGAAGGAGGTGAAATCTCTATAGAAGGAACTCTCTCATCTAGGTTTGGTTGAATAGTCAAGATGATAAAAGTTGGATGAGTGAGAGTATCATGTTCCTTTTATAGTGTTTCAACTAGGGCTTAGGGTTGAATTATATGGATTAAAAAAGAATAAAATATTGGGAAAAAAATCCACACTTGGCCGTACACTTAATGGGACCTATCTCTAGTTAGATTTTTACCACTTTATTTCAACCACTTATTCTTCTTTTTAATAATACCATATTTTCCAATTCAAACCTATAAATGCCAAAACTATTTATTTAATAATTATAATAATTACTAAATAAAATTACCATTTATGTAATTTATTAATTAGACCATACAAAGTCTCTTAATTAACAAATTGATCCCAAAATCTCTTTTCTTCACAATTAAGCCCTTACGTAGTGAAAATTCTTAAATAAGACATAGTCTAATTTTAGAATTATAATTGATTAATTAAAATTAATTAACTGAGTCTGCAAGCAGTATTATCTCAACTAGTGAGGAGACCATGGGCCTATATAACCGAGCTTCTAATAAGCAAATCTAGAATGTACCAAGTAAATTTCCTAACTTATTAATTCCTCATTGAACCACTATAGAACTTGGAATTGAATACACTCATAGTTATATAGACTGCTCTATATGTACCATGATATAGATATGTTATGATTATCCATTGTTACAATCCTAATAGTCAAAGATCCTCTATAGATGATCTACACTGAATAGGGACAAATTTACCGTTCTACCCTTCAATGTATTTTATCCTTTAAACACTTACCTACCTATAAATGATATTTCAGTAAACTAATATAATTATTGAAATGAGATCTCAATCATTTATCTCTATTCAGCCAAGCTTGAAGGAAATCATCGTTTCACTTCTAAAAACTTATAAAAGCTATAGATTCTATATCTATGTTTAGCGCTCCCACTCAATTGTACTATCATGTTCCCAAAATGTACGTATCACCCAGACCAAAAGGTAGGCTTAACTAACAAATCAAAGAACACAAATAACACTCTTGAGATCGAACCTAACGATGTCAGAATTAAGATCCATAGACCTAAGATCAACCATTGATATTGACTTAGAAAGATATAACGGTAAGTTTATGATATCTTTGTTTGGTTTTGTGCCCTAAATAAAACTCATTTCAATATAATCAGATTTACTAATTAATAAAGATCAGAAATCATTTTATGTTGCATGGTTCAGATGATTTATTTCATGATTATATTTAATGTATAAATTCTATTAAGTCTAGAACATATGTATTTGTTCATGATTATAGTGTTGTCAGCACAGTGGAATATAATCATGATTATATGTTCAAAAGTTTAATTCCCTGATTTGTCAGTTCATTGGATTTAGACTGGCATGATAATCAGCGATAGGTATACTTACACCTTGGATAAGTGTTATGTCTTTTCCAGGTCATTGGCAAAATTTACCAGTATCGGATGTATGGAGTATACATTGGAAGGGACCGATATTGAACTTGTATTAGATATGATAAATTTACCGTAATATCTATTCAATTCAATATCACCTAGTTGATCCTAGATCAAATGATCTTAATCCTGACATGATTAGGTTCGATCTCAAGAGTGTTATTCGTGTTCTTTGATTTGTTAGTTAAGCCTACTTTTTGGTCAGGGTGATACGTACATTTTGGGAACATGATAGTACAATTGAATGGGAGCGCTAAACATAGATATGGAATCTATAGCTTCTATAGATATTTAGAAGTGAAACGATGATTTCCTTCGAGCTTGGCTGAATAGAGATAAATGATTGAGATCTCATTTTAGTGATTATATTAGTTCACTAAAATATCATTTATAGGTGGCCAAGTGTTTTAAGGATAAAATACATTGAAAGGGTGTAGCAGTAATCTTGTCCCTATGCAATGTAGATCATCTATAGAGGATCATTGATTATTGAGATTATAACAATGGATAATTAATAACGTACCTATATCTTGGAACATATAGAGCGTTCTATGTAACTAAGAATGCAATTCCAAGTTCTATGGTGGAAGCAATGAGGAATTAATAAGTTATTGAATTTACTTGGTAAATTCTAGATCTGCTTATTGGAAGCTCGGTTATATAGGCCCATGGTCCCCATACTAGTTGAGACAAACTGCTTGTAAGACTCAGTTAATTGATTTTAGTTAATCAATTACAATTTTAAAATTGGACTATGTCTAGTTTATAAATTTTCACTAAGATATGGTTTGATTGTGAAGAAATAGTGTTTTGGGATTTATTTGTTAATTAAGAGACTTTTTGGAGTCTAATTAATAAATATTATAAATAACAATTTTATTTGATAGTTATTTTAATTATTAAATAAATAGTTTTGGCATTTATAGGGTTGAAATTGTAAAAAGTGGTATTTATGAAAAATAGGTAAAATAGTTGGGAAAAATGACAAAACCCAAACTTGAGTGGGACCCATTAAGTGGCCGGCCATCAAGTGGTTTTTCACCCTATTTTTATCATTTTTTTATTCCTAATAATTCAACCCTAACCCTATTGAAGATGGTATAAAAGGAAGGCTATGGTCTCTTCATCCAACTAATGCCTCCAAAGCTAAAATCCTAGCTTTCTGATGAGACCTCTTCCTTCTTCTTCTTCCTCTTGAATTTTCGAAACAGTAAGCCTTACTTCACAAAATAAATTCAGCCATTAGTGATTGAGTAAGTGCCCACACACATCAAGTTGGTCCTCAATCATAGTGTGTAAGACTGTGAAGAATACAAACACAAGGAAGGAGTTTCGGGCTCAGATCTTGGTGATACTCTACTACAGAAAGGATACAAGGGTTAGAGATCTGAGTGGAAGGAGTCATTTAATTCAGCTGCACCCACTGTACGGTTTCTCAAACTTTATATGTGTTTATTTACATTGTTTTAGAAAGTCATATTTAGGATTTAAACAACATACATGGTAGTAATCTAGATCCTAGTGAAATAATTCTAACAATCTTACCTAAGATCAATATCGGTCCCTTCCAATGTACACTCCATACATCCGATACTGGTAAACTTTGCCAATGCCCTGGAAAGGACATAACACTTATCCAAGGTGTAAGTATACCTATCGCAGATTATCATGATAGTCTAAATCCAGTGAACTAACAAATCATGAGAATTAAACTTTTGAACATATAATCATGATTATATTCCACTGTGCTGACGACACTATAATCATGAACAAATACATATGTTCTGGACTTAATAGAATTTACACATTAAACATAATCATGAAATAAATCATGTGAACCATGCAACATAAAATGCAATTTTTGATCTTTATTAATTAGTAAATCTGATTATATTGAAATGGGTTTTATTTAGGGCACAAAACCCAACAGGTAGCATTTTTGTTATCCTTGTAACTATAAAATGGTCCACACCTAGTCTCTTTAGAATTTCTGACAAACAAGCGAACTTCAGTTCGCGATTCTAGTTTGCCTTCTTTCTTTCTTAAGACATGAGCAGTTTACCCCCAAATCTGTAATGGTGTAAACTTGGTATACGTCCATTCCATTGTTCGACAGGTGTCTTAGGGACTGCTTTAAATAGAACAACATTTAAAATATCATTAGTCGTCTGTATTGCATATCCCCAGAAGGACGTTGACTGAGTTGAATAGCTCAACATAGACCTAACCATTTCTAAAAGTGTGCAATTTCTTCTTTCTGCAACTCCATTTTGTTGTGGAGTGCTAGGGGCAGTATACTGTGATTCAATTCCAAGTTCAATTAAATGATCTTTGAATTGCATATCCATATACTCTCCACCCCTATCAGTTCACAAGATCTTTAATGTTTTACCTAGTTGGTTTTGAGCCAAAGCATGACATTCCTGAAACTTTTCAAACGTTTCAGATTTCTTTTGCATTAGATAAATAAAACTATATCTAGAGAAATCGTCAATGAAAGTGACAAAATACTCATAACCTCCTCTGGCCTTGACATTTCGAGGTCCACAAACATCTGAATGCACTAACCCTAGAGGTTCTTTGCTAGGCTCTCCCTTTGCAGAGAAAGAACGCTTAGTCATTTTCCCTTCTAGGCAAGATTCACAAACTTGTAATTCACCCAAGACGATATTTTTCAATGGACCATCTTTGGTTAACCTATGAAGTCTGTCATAGCCTATATGACCTAATCGTAAATGCCATAGATATGTTTCATCATTATTATCGATCTCTTTCCTTTTATGGTTTCTAGGTTTAGCACCATTGAAAAGTTTGTTATTCAGCGCAATTTGTATTTCCGGTCTCAAAACATAAAGCCCTTGTTCCATGTAAGCAACACATAATTGAAATCCATTACAAGAAATAGTGCAAATAGAACTCGAAAAATTCAATTAATAAAATTGTGTCTGTAAACATGAAACACTAATTAAGTTTCTACTAAAATTTGGAAAAACTAAAAATTTCTTCTGAAACTTAAGGTGGCCTTTTCCTTTAGCTTGGACCGATACTAATTTGCCATTTCCAACTTTGAGCTATAACTCCCCTGGATTTAAATAATCCCAAGTTTCAAGCCGCTGCAATGAAGAACAAACATGGTTGGTAGATCCGGAATCAACAATCCAAAAGGATTTGTCATTTTCTGAAACACGTGATTCAAAAACAAAAGCGTTACCTTCGTTCGAATTGTCTAGAAGTCTGGGACATCGTTCTTCTTGATGCCCCTTCTTTTCACAATATGAACATTGAAGAGTACGACTATCCATTGTTTCAATATTTGCAGCAATGTCAGAAGCATCATACTCAATTACTATCTTCCTTTTCTTGTCAACAAATCTAGAGGGAGGCCTCCTTGCAGGCAAAGTTCGCTCGTAAGCATGCAATTTTGCATCTGGCCTAGCTATGTCGGATGAGTTAAAATTGTTGATCATAAGATACAACAAATGCATTATACTCAGGTGGAAGACTATTGAGTAAGAATTGAACATGCTGTTGTTTTGACAAAGAAATTCCCAGCATTTTTGCTTTTAGGATTTTCATGTTAAACACCATTATATGTGACTTGATGCTTTTTCTAGGAGACATCTTCACATGATGTAGTTCATTTGCAAAGGCATGTAAAAAGTGAGAGGAAGGAGGTTCGGGGTGTGGGTAATCCATTTTGACACTACAAATACCAATAAATAGAAATAAATCATTTGGTTCTATAAATTCATACACAAGTTCAGAAAATAACAAGTAAAGCAAATATGTTTGTAAAAATACCAAAATAAAACATATTTAATTATTTTCCAAGGTTTCTAACAAAATTATACAGTGTCCCGTTTAGGCGAGAGTCAAAGATATCATCTATTAAATAGAGTAGTCAACTCATCTAAAATGACAAATATTCTAGCAACCTTTTATTCGATCGAAAAGAGAATAAGACGTTGTCCCGTTAAGGCGAGAGTCAAGGTCATTCCTATTTCATGAACTTCTACCATTGTTTCATACTTTTGTAAGTCTTACTCTTAGCAGCCACCATTAGGGTGATCGTTACTAAGAATAAAACACTTACAAAAAATACTTATATTTTGAGATTCTACGACGTTAAATTGCTAATGAACGTTCATCCATTAGGGATGATTACTCACTAAAACAAGAACTATGTAGAACCAACAATGGAGATCGAATGTTTCTAGATTAAAGCTCATTATTTAACATAAATTTTTATTTAATCATTTATTGTAGTCTATATATTTTAATAATAAAAATTACTTAATTTAAGTTGATCCAGAATTAATTAAAAATTAATTTTCAACTTTAAATTAATTTTTGAAAATCCTTTATATAAAAAATATATATTAAT
Organism: Cannabis sativa; assembly: GCF_029168945.1. NCBI lineage: Eukaryota > Viridiplantae > Streptophyta > Magnoliopsida > Rosales > Cannabaceae > Cannabis > Cannabis sativa. The sequence continues at coordinate 30,653,464 of NC_083605.1, forward strand.
TTCGAAAAAATATTAAAATATAATAAAATAAATACTTAAAAAATATCTAATTTAAGTTGTTCTAAAATAACAAAATTTTCAAGTTAAATTATTTTCCAAAATTTAATTAAATAAAAAATTAAGTATCTTGAACTAATCACCTTAATTTGAAAAATATTCAATTTTATGTTGATCCAAAATTAACAAATTTTCAACTTAAAAAAATATTTAAAGAATATCTGAATAACTAATTTTCTAAAAAATTCTACTTAATTATTAATTTAAAAAATATTCAAATTTAAGTTGGTCCAAAATTAGTTATAATAACTGATTTTCGATTAAATATATTTTTATGAAATATTAAATAAGTAAGTATCTAGAAGAATCCAATTAATTATAACTGCTTAATTTAATTAAATACAGAAAAATACATATAGTTTATCTTGAAAAAATTTCATTAAACTAAGTGTGTTTTTCTTAAATTAATTTCAAAATAATCTGATGAAAAATTAATTTTATATATTTTGAAATTAATTATGTTGCTAATCAGTTTTATTAGGTTAAACTAGTTTAATTAACCTATTACAGTTATTTAAATAAGGCAAATGGGCATTCATAATTGGGGTTGTTCATGTGAGGGAGGGCTGGGTTCAGTATGTCGTACCCACTACTAATGGCCCCCTAACTCTCACACAAGGCACAAATGAGAGGAATTTAACCTTAAATGAATAACTCTTATTAATTGAATAGGCCCAAATACTAATTGGGCCTAAATAAAATCTATCAATAATGATCATTTTCTTTAGCAACCTAGTCCATTTTAATTACAAAAATTAAATGGGCTCCTATATGTATCTAAGCCCAAAGCAAACATATAGGCTCACACAGGTACACTGATTTGGATGGATCCTATCATGCTACTAGGTTTACACAGAGATGAAAGAAGATTGTAAAATTTACCTGTTACAAATTATTTATTGGACCTATTGACAATTGAACCATTAGTTAAAATCAGATCATTGGATCTGTAAACAAGTACACCATAGCAATTTAGATTAAACAATATTAGGTTTTATAAAAACAAGTTTAATAATTAAACAATATATAAAACACACATACATGTAACAAGTTGGATAGATAGATATAGGATTTATTTAATTTAAATTAATTAAATAATTAAATTATTTTTGAAAAATCAAAATAATTAATTATTATCTTCGAAAAAAAATAAATTTAAATTATATAATTAATTTTAAAATTAAACCTATAAAATTGAAAAATTAAGTTTTCAACAACCCTAAATATCTATTTCAAAAAGATGCTAATAACTTTTCAAATTTTATGTTATTAAAATAAAATTAAATATTCAATAAAATAAAATGATAAATAAATATCATTTATCTAATTTTATAATTTAATTTAAATAAAATAACAAAATTTTGAAAGTTAGCAAAAATATATGGTTACAATTTATATTTCTAAATTAAAATAATCTTATTTTAAATTTCAATTAAGGTCATTTTATAAAATTAATTAAATAATGCAAAATAGAAAATATCTGACCTTAAATTTAAAAATAAGATAAGATAATCAAAATTTAAAAATAAGATAACTAACTAAGCAAAAAATTAGAATTTTATCTATTTTTAAGGTTCAAAAACTACTATTATCTTAAATTAATTAAAAAAATAATTAATTTAGTTCTGATAATTAGATTTGAAATATGAAAAATAAAAATCTAAATAAAAAATTACACAAAAAATTCGAAGTTAATTCCATGAAAAACCATGAAAAAATGAAAAAAGGCAAAAAAAATTGGATTTAGTACGGATGGTATGCATTGCATACCATCCGCGCGCGTGATGGGGAAGGGCTGGCCGAGAAAACACGCACAAGGAGGCTGCATGCAGCCTCTCCGTGCGCGCATGGCCCCTTGTTCAGACACGAAATTGTCCCCCTAACTGAGAATACTCGGACATCCCCTTGTCCGAACCCGCGTGCACCCCGTGTGATACGGGTGTCCGCACGCGTGTGTGGGGTGTCACCACCCCTAAGATTTTTCTAATTTTCAAAAATTCATAAATAATGGAAATAAAATCGAAATTAAGTTATTTAAAAAAGTGAATTGGTTAATTTTTCCCATACTATCCAACAAAAATAATTCCAGAATAAAATTCTAATTATTTTACATAAAAAATTTGCAAACATCAAACAATCATCGATAAACACAAAGATCAACATGAATCACATTCAAATCATACATACATCGTTTTAAGTCCAAATTTCTTGAAATTAAATCAATTACCATGGCTCTAAGGCCAATTGTTGGAATATATTTTACCATGATCTAGATTTACTAAGAAGTATGTTTTTAACATCCTAAACATGAACTTCTAAAACGATATAAAATAAATACATAAAAGGTATGAGAAACCTTACATTAGTTGCAGCGGAATTAAATTACTCTAGATTTACTAAGAAGTATGTTTTTAACATCCTAAAATGAACTTCTAAAACGATATAAAATAAATATATAAAAGGTATGAGAAACCTTACATTGGTTGCAGCGGAATTAAATGACTCCTTCCGCTCAGATCTCTAACCCTTGTATCCTTTCTGTAGCAGAGTATCACCAAAATCTGAGCCCGAAACTCCTTCTGTTGTTTGGATTCTTCACAGTCTTACACACTATGATTGAGGACTCACATGCTTGTGTGGGCATGCACTCAATCACTAAAGTCTTGAATTTGGTTTGTGAAGAAGTCTATAGGAATTTAAAATTAGAAGAAGAAAGGAAGAAGATGAAGTCTCTTAAACCTAGTTGTGAAAGAGAAAGAAACTAGGTTTTAGCTTTTGAAGCATTAGTGGGATAATGAGACCATAGCTTTCTTTTTATACTAATTTCACCTAGGGTTAGGGTTGATTTATTTGGAATTAAAAAATGATAAAAATAGAGCAAAAATAGCACCTAGTGGCTGGCCATGAAGTGGGCTTTACACTAGTTAGATTTTTGCCATTTTTCTCAACCATTTATCTATTTTTCACAAATACCACATTTTGCACTTTCAACCCTATAAATGCCAAAACTATTTATTTAATAATTAAAATAATGATCAAATAAGATTGTCATTTATAATATTTATGAATTAGACTCCATAAAGTCTCTCAATTGATAAATTAACCCTAAAATCCTATTGTTGGGATTTTATGCCCTAAATAAAACTCATTTCAATCTAATCTGATTTGTTATCAATGAAAGATTAGAAGTCATTTCTGTTTATATGTAGTTTTCATGTTTATGGTTTAATATATACAAAATCTGGTAAGTCCAGAGCATATAATCATTCACAATTACAGTGATGTTAACAAAGTGGAATGTGATTGTGATTATATGCTTCAAAAGACAAAGTCCTTGATTCATCAGTGCACTGGATTTACACTAATGTGACAATCAGCGATGAAGTATACCTACACCTTGGATAAGTGTTATGTTCTTTCCAGAACATTGGCAAAGTATGCTAGTTTCGGATGTATGGAGTATACACTGGACTGGGACTGATATTGATCTTAGTAAAGATATTATAATCTTACCGTTGTATCTTTGTAAGTCAATATCACTAGTTGATTTTAGATCAAAAGATCTTAATCGTAACATGCTTAGGTTCAATCTCAGGAGTGTTATTCATGTTCTTTCATTTGTTAGTTAAGCCTACTTTTTGGTCAGGGTGATACGTACATTTTGGGAACATGATAGTGCAATTGAGTGGGAGCGCTAAACATAGATATGGAATCTATAGCTTTTATCAGGACATAGAAGTGAAACGATGATTTCCTTCGAGCTTGGCTTAATAGAGATAAATCGAAGAGCTCTTGTTTCAGTGATTATATTAGCTCACTGAAATATCATTTATAGGAAGCTAAGTGTTTTAAGGATAAAATACATTGAGGGGTGAAACGGTACATTTATCCCTACTCAGTGTAAATCATCTATAAAGGATCTTTGATTATTGAGATTAGAACGATAGTTAAATGTTTATAGCGTATCTATATCGTGGAACATATAGAGCGTTCTATATGAATGAGAGTGCAATTCCAAGTTCTATGGTAGATGCAGTAAGGAATTAATAAGTTAGGGAATTTACTTGGTAAATTTTAGTTTCGCTTATTGGAAGCTCAGTAGTATAGGCCCATGGTCCCCATACTAGTTGAGACCATAGTGCTTGTAAGACTCAAATAATTAATTTTAATTAATCAATTATAATTCTAAAATTAAACTATGTCTAGTTTATGAATTTTCACTAAGCAAGGGCATAATTGTGAAGAAAAGAGATTCTAGGGCTTATTTATTAATTAAGAGACTTTATTAAGTCTAATTAATAAATATATTAAATGGTAATTTTATTTGATAATTAATTTTAATGATTAAATAAATAGTTTTGGCATTTAAGTGGTTAGAATCGAAAAAATGATATTTTTGAGAAAATAAGGAAAGATTGTTGTAAAATGGAAAAATTCCAAGTGGGGCCCAAACATCCTATGGCCGGCCACTAGTGAAAGGAATTTCCATTTAATTTCTTTATTATTTTAATTCCTAATAAATCCTAACCTAAACCTAGGTTGTTGCCTCTAAATAGATAGTGATGGCTCACAATAAAAGATGATGAAATTTATTGCCTTCAGGACAAGTTGAGCCATCTATTCTATACCCTATATTCGAACCACATTGCCTTCTTCTTCTCTTCATATTTTCATACCTTGAGTGATAGACTGAGTGTCCACACACATCAAGTGGTATCTCAATCATAGTGTGTAAGGCTGTGAAGAATCCATTATCAAGAGAAGGACATTCGGGCTCAGATCTTGGTGATACTCTGCTACAGGCAGGATACTGTTGGGTTTTATGCCCTAAATAAAACTCATTTCAATATAATCAGATTTACTTATTAATATAGATCAGAAATAACATTTAATGTTGCATGGTTCACATGATTTATTTCATGATTATATGTACATAATGTATAAATTCATCTGAAACCCTTTTCACATACTTGATCTTGTTTATTGTGCCGTCAACACATTGGAAAATAAACATGACTATGTGAATAAAGTTTCCTAGATTTATCAGACACAGGGTTTTACTGATATGATAATCTACAACAGAGTTTACTTGCATTTGGACAAGTGCTATGTTCTTTCCAGAACATTGGTTAAAGTAAAGCTCAGGTTGGATGCATGAAGTATGCATCGGAAGGGACCGATATTGAACTTTGACTTAGATTTAATTAAACTTACCGTAAAATCTATTCAAGTCAATATCGCCTAGTTGATCCTAGATCAAATGATCTTAATCGTGTTATGATTAGGCTCAATCTTGAAAGGCTATTCGTGTTCTTTGATTTGTTAGTTAAGCCTACTTTTAGGTCAGGGTGATACGTACATTTTGGGAACACGGTAGTGCAATTGAGTGGGACCGGTATCATAAACATGGAATCTATAGCTTCTATCTGGCGAATAGTAAGCAAAGGATGATCTCCTTCGAGCTTGACCAAACGAACATAAATGGTGGAGTACTCATTTCACATAAGCTGAAATATCATTTATACGGGGTCAAGTGTTTTAAGGAATAAATACATTGTAGGGTGTAACGGTAATCTAATCCCTTTACAGTGTAGATCATTCATATAGAGGATCATTGATCACATTAGGATTATAAACAATGGATAACTAATGATGTGTCTATATGGTGGAACATATAGAGCATTCTATATACTGAGAGTGCAATTCTAAGTTCTATGCGTGGATTCTATGAAGAATTAATAAGTTAGTGAATTTTAGTGCTAAATTCTTGATCTACTTATTGGAAGCTCGGTTATATAGACCCATGGTCCCCGCACTAGTTGAGATAATATTGCTTGTAAGACTCATACAATTGGTTTTGATTAATCAATTATAATTCTCAAATTAGACTATGTCTATTTGTGAATTTTTCACTAAGTAAGGGCGAAATTGTAAAGAAAGAGTTTATAGGGGCATATTTGTTAATTATGATACTTTGTATGGTTCAATTAATAAATATGATAAATGACAATATTATTTAATAATTATTTATAGTTATTAAATAGTTAGAATTGACATTTAAATGGTTGAATTAGAAAATTGGCGTTTTTGAGAAAATCAGATGCAGAAAAGGTAAAACTGCAAAATTGCAAAAAGTGAGGCGCAAATCCACTAGTATAGGGCCAGCCACTTTTGTAGGAAATTTAAACTGATATTTTCATTATTTTAATGCCAAATAATTCAAATCTAACCCTAGTGGAATGCTATAAATAGATAGTGAAGGCTTCAGGAAAATTACACTAAATTTTCTACACTTCTGATTCAAAAAAAAAAAACTGAGCCTTCTCTCTCCCTATCTTTGGCCAACCCTTCTCTTTCTCCTTCCCTCTTCAATTTCGAAAATCTTAGTGTGAGAATAGTGCCCACACACAGCAAGTGATACCTCAATCATAGTGAGGAAGATCGTGAAGAAAGACTTTCAGCAAGAAGGAGTTTCAGCATCAAAGAATCAGAGAAAGAGATCCAGGTTCAGATATTGATAATGCTCTGCTACAGAAAGGAATCAAGGGCTAGATATCTGAACGGAAGGAGTCATTATATTCCGCTGCACCCAATGTAAGATTTCCTAAACTTTATATGTGTTTATTTCATCTTTTTAGAAAGTTCATATTTAGAGTGTAAATCAACATACTTGTGAGTAGATCTAAGATCCTGGTAAAATAATTTCCAACAACTGGCCTCAGAGCCATGGTAATTGATTTACTTGCAAGAAATTTGGACTTTAAAACGATTGTTTGTATGTTCTTTGGATGGTATCATGTTGTATTGAGTGTTATTTGATGATTGATTGATGTTTGTGAATTTTTCGTGAAACATAATTGCGATTTCATCTCTGGAATTATTTTTATTGGATAGTATGGAAACAATTAAGCAAGTTAGCCTTTTACAGAACTTAATTTGGATTTTATTTGAATTAGTTATGATTTTTTGAAGATTTGAAAAAATCGGGGCTGTGCTGATATTTTCCTGCGATCGCAAATCTGTCCGTACAGTTTCGAATTTTTTCGTTTTTCTTCGATTTCATGCTTTTTCATGGAATTAACTTCCAATTTTTTGTATAGTTTTGTATTTATACTATCACTATTCCTAATTCAATTCTAATTATCATTTTGAATTAATTTAATATTTTTTAAATTTAATTCAAGATATTAGTGTAATTTGAATTTGAATAGAATTAGTATCTATCTTCTTGCTTAAAAATCTATCTTATTTTTAAATTTGATTATATCTTCTTTTTTTAAATTTAAGGTCAGATTTTTATAACATATTTATAAAATCTTTTAAGATATTTTTTAAAATATCTTATCTTTTAAGATATTTTTAATTATATCTTATCTTTTAAGATTTTTTTTAAATCTTTTTAGATATTTTGACCTTATTTAAATTTAAAATAAGATATTTATAATCATGTAATTTTAAATAGATGTAAGATATTTTGCTAACTTTTAAATTTTGTTATTTTATTTATTTAAATTAAATTTAAAATCTGAAAAGATATTTCATTTATCTTTTCTAATTTTTATTTAATTTTTATTTTTAAAATAACATTTAATTTTTAAAACTAGTTAGCAAAATTTTGAAATGATATTTAGGTTGGTTGAAACCTAATTTTTCAAAATTGTAGGTTTAATTTTAAATTTAATTTTTTTTTATTTTCGAATTTTTTCAAATTTTTTTTTTTTAAATTTTCGATTTTTTTTTTTATTATTTAATTAATTATTTTCGAAATTAAATAAATCCTACATCCAACTATCCAACTAACATTGCTGCAGGAGTATGTGTTTTAGCTTATGTGTAAGTTTTCAAAACCTATTATTACTTGATTGCAAATAGCCATGGTTACTTTTTGCCAGATCTAATGATCTGATGGCTCCCTTGGTCAAGATAATAATTTGTAACAGGTATAATTTACAATCTTCTTTCATCTGTGTATGACCTAGGAACATGATAGGACCCATCCAAAGTGTGCCTGTGTGAGCCTATGTGTTTAATTTGATTATAGATACATATAGGTTGTTGTTGCTAAAATAAATTATCATAGTTCTTGATAGAATTTATTTAGGCCCATTTAGTTATTGGGCTTATTCAATTAATAACAATTGTTCTTATTAAGGTTAAATTCCTCTCTTTTGGGCCTTGTGTGAGAGTTGGGAGCCATAGAAGTGGGTACGACATACTGAACCCAGCACCCCCTCACACAAACCACCCCAATTGTGAAGGCCCATTTGCCTGATTTGAACAATTGTACTAGGTTAATTACACTAGTTTAACCTAATAAAAATTGATTAGCAACATAATTAATTTCATTTATTTTGAAATTAATTTAAGAAAATTATAGTTTAAAGAATTTTATATTCTAAGCTAAACTATATGTATTTTTCTTGTATTTAATTAAATATAGAATTATAACCATCTAGATTCTTTCTGGAACTTAATTTAAATTTTTCATTAAATATTCCTATTTAAGTTGATATTTAGTTATCTTCAACTAACCAACTTAAATCTGAATATCTTTTGAATTCAAAATTTCAAAATTAAGTTGAGGAATTTTAGGCATTGGTTATTAAGATTCTTTAGATATTTTTTAAGTTAATATCTTTTCGAATATTAACTTAAAATGGAATATTTTCAAATTAAGTGGTTACAACTTAATTTTTGATATTTAATTAAATTTAAATTTGAAAAATATTTAAGTTCTCGATTTTTTTTCTAATACAACTTAAATTAGATATTTTTTCAAATTTTGTGGAAAAGATACTTAGTCAAATAAGATATTTTCTAGATAGTTATTTCTAGACTACTTATTATTTCTAATATTAAATAGGAAAATATTATAAATTGTGAAATTAATTATTTAATTAATTTTGGTACAATTTATTTTAAGTATATTTTTCCTAGTATTAAACTAGAAATTAATAATTAAGCCTTCTCTACACTTAATTATTTATTTCTTGAATTTAATACATTTAATTAATTTGAAAATTAAATATCTAAGTTGATTTTTATCATCATACTTAAATATTTCTTTTTCATGACATTTAATTAAATAGAAAATTATTTTTAGTTGAAATTTATTTTTTCAACTAAATTTAAATAATTTTCAAAATATATTTTTTTTCTTTATTTTATTAATCAATTTTCGAAATTGCATTTCTTAAATGCTAGAATTTCGAATTTTATCTTAAAAATTAGATTAAGTTGTAAATTAATTATTTATTTTAATTAATTCTTGGATCAACTTAAATCAATAATTTTTTCATTTATTGATTAATTTAAAATAAATTAAATTAAAGTATATTATTAGAAATTGAATTAATTAGTCAAAGGAAAATCTAGATAGATGATATTTTTGCTTGAAGTATTTTTCTAGTGTATTTAATTAAATAGAAAATTAATATTTAAGTTGATTTTCATCATCATACTTAAATATTTGAAATTTTTCTTATATATTTAATTAAATAGGAAAATTATAATTTTTGTTGTAAATTAATTTTATTAATTAATTTTGGGCCAACATTAAATTAGAATAATTTTTCCAGGATTAATTTTTTATTTTAACATGTATTTTCGAAAATTGTATTCTTAAATACTTTAATTTTTCGAAATGCAATATATATTTATAGAAAATTAAATTTGAGTTGTAAATTAATTTATATTAATTTTGTAACAACTTAAATTGAATATTTTTCTAAATATTTATTGGAAATTATTACTAAGATGAAAATAATTCATGTTATTTTCATATCCATCTAAGTAAAATTTATAAATATTAAATTAAAATTTATATTTAGAATTTTTCATTCTAAATTGGAAATTTTAAATAAATATATATTTAAAATAATAAATTAAATAAAGAGAATCAAAGAAAATACAACTCACTTTAAATAATGAGCTTGATTATTATTAAGATATTCGATCTCCATTGTTGGTCTTACAAAAGTTAAATGTTTTCAATATAACCTCGAGACGCTAGACTTCGTCCCCCTATGGATGGTTATTCGTTGAACGCATTTAACACCGTAAGATTTCATTTAATAAGTGTTTTGTAAGTTTTCATCTCTATTAGACTCTCCCCTACGGTGACTACTTAGAGATAAACTTATGAAACATGAAACAATGGTAGAGGCTCATGAAATGAGAATAACCTTTACTCTCGCCTACCGGGACAACGTTGGATTCTTATTTTGATCGAATAAAAGGTTGCTAGAATGGTTTCTATTTTAGATGAGCTGACAACTCTATTCAATAAATGATGCTTTGACTCTCGCCTACCGGGACACTGTATCAGTTTGTTGAAAATCTTGGAAATTATTTAGGATTGTAAGTTTTAGTATTTTCACTTGTCATTCCTACTTGCTATATGTTTATAATTTCTGATTGTGTATGAATTTATATTGAACCATGTTATTTTCTGTTATTAACTTGTAGTTTAATTTCGAATCTTCATTGTTAGTCTAACATGTTTGTTTTTCTAATGAGATAAATCCCTAATGGATTTTCACCATTAGACATACATAATAGTGTAAGATCTCGAAAGATAAGTATTGTATATGCGACATCTAACTGTTCATCAATTGATGACACCTTAGACTAGTATTTTTACAATATGAAACAAGAAGATTACATAAATAAGATTACTTTGTCTTTCGCTAATCGAAGCATCGTTGGATTCTTATTTTAAACGAAATTATCCTAATTCTTCTTAGCTTATTCATTTCGAATTAGCTTCAAAACATATCATTGGATGAATGGTCTATAAATCGTTTCATGTCATTCTATATTTTCTCTTAAGAAATTAAATGACGCATATGATTATAATCCCGAAATTCTATTCCCAATTGATATAAATCCTCAATCTTAGAAATCTCCTACTTGTATGGGCAAATCTGACTTAGAGTTTGTATTAGTAGTGGTGGTCCAAGAAAGAATTACTTATTATATTTGGTTGAATTTAAGTCTTTGACTTTAATTTTAGAATCCAAACAGAAATTTTCTTATATTTCTAATTCCAGATACAATACAGTTACACTTTCTCAAGTGTTTAATATCCATCTTTTATTAATGGATTCAAACTGTATGGAATATGAGTTAGGTATTCTGTGACCAGGATCCACTTGCACTATTCTAAGAACTCTTTGATGTAACTAAACCTATGTCATTAAAAGACACTACCACATTTTTTTTAATCTATGGCATTTGTATCTTGTTCATAGTGGATTTGACAAGATCAATCTCTGCAAAGAGTTAATATGCCTATATCCACTGAAAGTAGTTCATCTCATTCGCAGATGGATGTACATTCAGGGGTGGATATGAGTTTTTCGTTGTATTCTTCAAACGATAACTCTAGATTATACCTTTTAGCAAGAAATTTGAAATGTTTGAAAAATTTCATTAATTTCTAGCAATGGTTAAAACCATTAAGGTAAGTGGTTAAAGATCTTGCGAACTGATAGGGGTGGAGAAATAGTTAGTAGATATGCAGTTCAAAGATCATTAATTTGATTTTTGAATTATATCCAAACTTACCTCCCCAGAAATTTCGAGTTGCATATTGATGATTAGTTACTAGTCGTTGCCTAATTCCTTCTATGGTAATATAATTTCAGAATGATGTAATGGTTGTATACTTAATGTAAATCATTACTAGATTCATGGATGACCTAATCAAAATCTTAAGAAAAGCTAGAACTGTTAACCATGGTTTGTTAGTTATTCTAAGTGATTAGGGGTGGACCATCCCATTGTCAATAGATAAGAAAGTGTTTGTTCAAACAAATACTACTTTTCTAAGAAAATGACTAAGTCTGAAAAACAAGTAGCAAATAAAGGAGATATTTAATTCTTGATTCCAAAAGTGTTCTATCATCTTATATAACATATGATGATCCCACTACCTCTGTTGTCTTGTCACAACCGAAGAGATCAATACCATTTAGTTTTTCTTCGACATAATTCACGGTACCTTGTCGTAGTGGGAGAGTTTCTAGGAACTCACCTTCTTATGACTTGGGAGACACTAGTGATTAAAATCCATTGTGAGTTTAAACAAGTAATGGATTGTCAAGATAAGAAACTAAGAAGAAAGCCAATAGAACTATGGTTTAATCCATTCACATGGAATAACCTAAAGTTTTCTATTACAAGGACATAAAAGGAAATTTTCGTTAATAAGTCTATTCTATGGACTTAACAAAACTTCCTGTTCCTAGTATTATAGGTTTGAGTTTATCTAAACCTATGGCTTGTGGTATACGTGGTAATTACTTACTCTAATGCAAGCAACTTACTTTAGTAAGATGCTGAAGCATTTTCTTTCTAATGGCAATCTATAGAACCTTCACAACTTCTTAGGTATAGATTTTATTTATCTAAGGAAAAGTCTTAACTATTCCAGAAAAGATAAAGCCATGAAAGAATTTCTTATATCAACAGTGAGAGGTCTTAGATATGCTTTTGTATGCCTTAGACCAGACACCTGTTGTTGAGTGGGAGTAATGAGTAGGTATCAGATTGATCCAGGAGAAGAACATTGGAAGACAATCAAGTAAATCTTAAGATTAAGAAGAGGAACTATATGTTAGTCTATAAGAGTGTGTTTAAAACTCTTAGACTACACCATATCAGATTTCGAAATTTGCCTTTGTGCTAGTAAATCTTTCTGATAAGATGGTGATTACTCTGGGGGTGGAATAATGATTTTGGAGAATTGTAAAAACCTATCTGAAGTCTCTAGGTCTACCAGAGAGGGACTGAATGTTAAGGTTGCAGGAAAGGTACTTATTCAGTCTAAGGAAAGTTCTATACATTTTTGGCATCATTCCAAATTGCCTTAAACTACTAGTGTTAATTTCCTGATTAACCAAAAGTAGTTGCCAAAGATATAGAATCCAGTATCCCAAGAGAGTAAACATATAGAGAGGAATTTCACATTATCAATGATTTTGTGATTAAGGAAGAGTAATGGTGGAGAAAAGGTTGTGGTTAATTCAACCTTTCAGATCCTATTACGAGGAGTTTATAACTACTACACTTGATTTGTATATCAAGGTGTTGAGATTATTTGAAACGCACTTTTTGTTTTATATTAGTGCAAGTGGGAGTTTTTTGGGTTTTATGCCCTAAATAAAAATCATTTCAATATAATCAGATTTACTTATTAATATAGATCAGAAATAACATTTAATGTTGCATGGTTCACATGATTTATTTCATGATTATATGTACATAATGTATAAATTCATCTGAAACCCTTTTCACATACCTGATCCTGTTTATTGTGTCGTCAACACATTGGAAAGTAAACATGACTATGTGAATAAAGTTTCCTAGATTTATCAGACACAGGGTTTTACTGATATGATAATCTACAACAAGAGTTTACTTGTATTTGAGAAATACTATGTTCTTTCAAGAACATTGGTTAAAGTAAAGCTCAGGTTGGATGCATGGAGTATGCATCGGAAGGGACCGATATTGAACTTTGACTTAGATTTAATTAAACTTACCGTAAAATCTATTCAAGTCAATATCGCCTAGTTGATCCTCGATCAAAAGATCTTAATCCTGTTATGATTAGGCTCAATCTTGAAAGGCTATTCGTGTTCCTTGAATTGTTAGTTAAGCCTACCTTTTGGTCAGGGTGATACGTACTTTTTGGGAACACGGTAGTGCAATTGAGTGGGAGCGCTATCATAAACATGGAATCTATAGCTTCTATCTGGAAAATAGTAAGCAAAGGATGATCTCCTTCGAGCTTGACCAAACGAACATAAATGGTGGAGTACTCATTTCACATAAGCTGAAATATCATTTATACGGGGTCAAGTGTTTTAAAAAATAAATACATTGTAGGGTGTAACGGTAATTTAATCCCTTTACAGTGTAGATCATTCATATAGAGGATCATTGATCACATTAGGATTATAACAATGGATAACTAATGATGTGTCTATATGGTGGAACATATAGAGCATTCTATATACTGAGAGTGCAATTCTAAGTTCTATGCGTGGATTCAATGAAGAATTAATAAGTTAGTGAATTTTAGTGCTAAATTCTTGATCTACTTATTGGAAGCTCGATTATATAGACCCATGGTCTCCGCACTAGTTGAGATAATATTGCTTGTAAGACTCATATAATTGGTTTTGATTAATCAATTATAATTCTCAAATTAGACTATGTCTATTTGTGAATTTTTCACTAAGTAAGGGCGAAATTGTAAAGAAAGAGTTTATAGGGGCATATTTGTTAATTATGATACTTTGTATGGTTCAATTAATAAATATGATAAATGACAATATTATTTAATAATTATTTATAGTTATTAAATAGTTAGAATTGACATTTAAATGGTTGAATTAGAAAATTGGCGTTTTTGAGAAAATCAGATGCAGAAAAGGTAAAACTGCAAAATTGCAAAAAGTGAGGCCCAAATCCACTAGTATAGGGCCAGCCACTTTTGTAGGAAATTTAAACTGATATTTTCATTATTTTAATGCCAAATAATTCAAACCTAACCCTAGTGGAATGCTATAAATAGATAGTGAAGGCTTCAGGAAAATTACACTAAATTTTCTACACTTCTGATTCAAAAAAAAAACTGAGCCTTCTCTCTCCCTATCTTTGGCCAACCCTTCTCTTTCTCCTTCCCTCTTCAATTTCGAAAATCTTAGTGTGAGAATAGTGCCCACACACAGCAAGTGATACCTCAATCATAGTGAGGAAGATCGTGAAGAAAGACTTTCAGCAAGAAGGAGCTTCAGCATCAAAGAATCAGAGAAAGAGATCCAGGTTCAGATATTGATAATGCTCTGCTACAGAAAGGAATCAAGGGCTAGATATCTGAACGGAAGGAGTCATTATATTCCGCTGCACCCAATGTAAGGTTTCCTAAACTTTATATGTGTTTATTTCATCGTTTTAGAAAGTTCATATTTAGGGTGTTAATCAACATACTTGTGAGTAGATCTAAGATCCTAGTAAAATAATTTCCAACAATAAGAATATCAATGTTATAAGGATTTGGATGAATTTATTAATCAAATAAACATATAAATGATCATATGAACCAAAAGTCATACCAAATAAGTAATGAAAATAAATCTGTTTCTTTATTGATAATTGAATAGAAAAGATTACATTGAAATAGAGTTTTATTTAGGGCACAAAGCCCAACAAGTACTTGGTCGTTGGTCGACCTTGCATCCTTTGTTTTACCTGGAAGATATCCTTGGGTGTCGTTGGCTTGAATATATTTGTAGCTTAGTCAGGTTGCTCACCTCCCTTATTTCTTCCATGCAGACAGTGCCGACTGTTGGTTTGGGGAGGTGATGTTGGAAATATTTTACCAGGGTCTAGATTTACTACCAAGTATGTTTCATTAACATCCTAATATGAATTCTAAAACAATGAAATAAACACATAAGGGTTCAAGAAAACCTTACATTGGGTGCAGCGGAAAATAATGACTCCTTCCATTCAGATCTCTAGCCCTTGATTCCTTTCTGTAGCAGAGCATTATCAAGATCTAAATCTGGATCTCTTTCTCTCCTTCCTTTGATGTTGATTCTCCTTCTTGTTGTTTGGATTCTCCTACAGTCTTACACACTATGATTGAGATACCACTTGATGTGTGTGGGCACTACTCTATCACTCAAGGAATTTTCGAAATTTGAAGAGAAGAAAAGAGAGAGGAAAGTGGCTATGGCTTTCTCTGAAAGAAACAATGTGCAAGTCATGAGTTTCCCTAAAGCCAACACTTTCTATTTATAGAATGCCATCTAGGTTTAGGTTAGAATTGTATGGTATTAAAATAATAGAAAAATAAAATGGTAAAAGCTTGTGCATAGTGGGCGGCCATATAAGGAAATTGGGCCTCACTTTGCAACTTTCCCATTTTGTTATTTTTCATTCCCATTTTCTCAAAAATGCCAATTTTTCAATTTAACCATTTAAATGCCAATTCTAATTATTTAATAACTAAAAATTAATTATTAAATAATATTGCCATTTAATATATTTATTAATTTAGACATGTAAAGTCTCTTAATTAATAAATAAACCTAGAATCTCTTTTCTTTACAATTTTTCCCTTGCCTAGTGAAAATTCATAAAGTAGACATAGTCTAACTTTAGAATTATAATTTATTAATTAAAATCAATTAACTGAGTCTTACAAGCAGTATGGTCTCAACTAGTATGGGGACCATGGGCCTATATAAACCGAGCTTCCAATAAGCCGAGCCGAATTTATCAAGTAAATTCCCTAACTTATTAATTCCTTATTAAATCAACACTTAGAACTTGGAATTGCACTCTCAGTCATATAGAACGCTCTATATGTTCCACGATATAGATACATCATTAGTTATCCATTGTTATAATCCTAATTTGATCAATGACCCTCTAATAGATGATCTACATTGAATAGGCACTAAGTTACCGTTACACCTTCAGTGTATTTTATCTTTAAAAACACTTAGCTCTGTATAAATGATATTTCAACGAAATGAAATGAGATCTCCACCATTTATCTCTGTTTAGCCAAGCTCGAAGGATATCATCGTTTCACTTCTAAATTCCTATAGAAGTTATAGACTCCATATTTATGTTAGCGCTCCCACTCAATCATACTATCATGTTCCCAAAATGTACGTATCACCCTGACCCAAAAGTAGGCTTAACTAACAAATCAAAGAACATGTATAGTACTCTTGAGATTGAACCTAATCATAACAGGATTAAGATCATTTGATCTAGGATCAACGGGTGATATTGAATTGAATAGATATTACGGTAAATTTTAATATATCTAATCAAAGTTCAATATCGGTCCCTTCCGGTGTATACTCCATACATCCGATACTGGTAAACTTTGCCAATGCCCTGGAAAGGACACAACACTTTTCCAAGGTGTAAGAATACCTATCGTTGATTATACCATGTCAGTCTAAATCCAGTGTTCTGACAAATCAGGGAATAAACTTTCGAACATATAATTAAGATTATTTTCCACTGTGCTGACAACACTATAATCATTAACAAATTCATATGTTCTAGACTTAAATAGAATTCATACATTATATATATAATCATGAAATAAATCACGTGAACCATGCAACATAAAATGTTATTTCTGATCTTTATTAATAAGTAAATCTGATTATATTAAAATGAGTTTTATTTAGGGCACAAAACCCAACAGGTGACAGCTGTGTAGGTCTCTTAAATTTCCTTATAGTTATGGTTGATACGAAATAGAGAAATGGCAGGTTGACTCCACACGACCCGCAAACAACCAGAATGGTTGTGCGGGATCACATCAAGGTTGTATAAGGGGTTGCCTTACCTCATGCCAACACAAGCTTCAGAATTGACCATGAGAATGAGAGTCCCGGGGTTGAGTGCAATTGTGAAGAAGTTGTTCCGGTCAGGAGGGAGAGACACAAGCCTTGTGTCATCCTGTCAAGCCTTGTGTCATCCTATCCAATTGTCCCTTAGGTTACTATGATAACAATGGCCATTCGTTGAACAAGCTCAATGAGCCTTCAGTACTATACCTGGACCATGTCTTGGACCAATCCCTTGAGCCCGAAATTCTTGATGAAAGTTCACAAAGGGTCAGGTGGATTTTCCCTGCTTCGTCCCTCTCAAAGGACAACTTTGAGAGGATGCAGGCCGCTGGGCTAGTAGGGGATATCTACTGTAAGATACCTCCCCCAAATCAACTAGCTCATAGGTTAGCTCTCAACTGAATGGCATGGTCAGAAGACCACATTGATCAAGGAGTCTTACTTCCTTTTCATTCATACTTTTGTGATATTGCTCCTTATTTCAAGATGTGCCCAACACAAATCACCTCGGAAGGTATATTGTGATATTTTGCACACGCAAGTTCACGTATCGTGACAAGTAGTAAACTCACCAAGAGTGAGGTCGATCCCACAAGGATTATAGTTAAGTATGTTAAAATTAAACTTTTACTTCAATTTGGTTGAATAAAAAATTAAGAAAGAATTAAAACTAGAAAATAAAAATAGTGCAAGAATAAGCAATTAAACTAATAAGGAAATTAACAGCTAATAAAAACTAGGGCTTCGACTTCAATTTTTTTATTGATTATGGCCTAATATGATTATCTCCCTATTATCAATTTCTATGCAATAGCAGGTTTCCTAAGGTAATTTATAGTCTTCTCAGATATATAAATCTCAATCACATGCAAACTTTCTACTCTTGTGATAAATTCAACATGCAACAGGCATTAAACACAGAAACCTTATAAGCTATCTAAACCATATAGCTACTCTCGTTCTGTATCAAAATTCAGTTCTATCTCACTATAGCATAATTGACACTCAATTCTCAGATCTTGCATTAAAATCATAGACATTTAATTGGTGATCAGGCAATTAAAAATAGTTAAGCACGAATGAAATAGAATACATAGAAATTGGGGGGAAAATAAATCACATTAATACCATAAAGCAATATCAAACAATATCCATCTAATCCTAATTAAGTGTTTAGCTACTCATGTTTATGAAAGTAAAATCACACATATTAACTTTAAGAAAAGAGAAGAAAAGAATGCTGAAAAATCCTATGAAAAATGCCTCCAGTATTGCAGTTGATCTCTGAAATTTGTGCTCTATATTCTGCTGTTTATTTCCCTCCAAATTTCCTCCCCAAAAATATTGAAGTCCACTTCTTTTATAGCCAAAAAATAATAAAATAAGATAAAAATGGCTGATGAAAAAAAAAACTATTCTCCTTAGGATTAGAAAACCTATTCTGCTTAGGATTAGAAGAGGAGGTGAGTTTTCTACTGCGTCGACTGACAGTATTTTGGTCATAACTCTCTCGATATTGCTTAGAATTAGAAGATTCAAGATGTTCCGGAAAGATAAAAGATAGATCTAGAACTTTCATGTTTTGAATTTTTCTAAAATCTAATCAGAATATAGCCGAATTCAAGCTTGAAGTTTCAGCTTTATTTTCTTGCACAATTTTCTCTATATTAAATATCATCTTTTTGTGAGATATTTTTATCTTTTTTCCCATATTTTTCTTTTGATATTTTCTAATCTTCTTCTATTCTAAATCTGCAAGAATAAAAGATAAAAAGCGTAAAAATACTCCAAACACGATTAAACTCAATTAAAAATATACTAAACTTGATCTAAAATTAATACTAAAAATAACCTAACAAGGTATCAGGTACCTTTTAGCGATGTTCGTTCTTTATAAGGAGATAAGCTGGCCTCAACCCACTCCTTATGAAGTCAAATACTATTTTGATTTGGAGTCTACTTCGCAGCAACATCGGTCTGAATACTTCTATTTTAACCAAGTTGGTCACCAGTGGCTAGATGATTCTAACGAGCATGCCAATGAGTATTTCGTTGCTTGAGATGTTAAAGGGATCCGTCACTGACGCTTCTAAAGAGTACCATTCATCAAGCGTTCTATCCCCACATAACAAATAAGGGATAGAGCGAATCACATCCTTTCTCTGTCAGTTGAGAAGAGGAACATTATCTGGTTGACCAGTGTAGATAATTTCCAGTTGTATGGCTTGCATCCTCCTACTCCTCGAGCTACAAAGATAATAGCTACAGATGAGGCTGTCCATGAAGATGGGCAAGGCCTTGACTTGGATGATGATGATGTACCATTGTCTCGTATTGTTCAAAATTTGGAGAGGAGAGAGAGGGCTCTCTGTAGGCGCCTGGCCTGTGGGGGTCAAGTTGGTGACGCCTCTCTTCGTATCGGGCCTAAAGGCTCGACTTCTGATAGACCTACATGCCCTGTGCCTACATCTAGGGGCAAGGGCAAAGCTATGGTTGTGAGCTCTGATAGCTCTTCTTCTGATGATAATGGTATTTGATAGTTTATAATATCATGCTTTTATTCTTGTGTTGAATATTATTGAATGCATTTTGACTCCAAAATTTCGACCTCCTTTAGAAGAACTTCCTCCCTTGTTTGCCTGGATTTGACGTCCTCTTCCAAGTTCATCTTATCCTTGGTTAAGGTGGCAAGAAGAGTTTGGAGACTTTCCCTCTCATCCTTCAGACCATTGACCTCCCTGGACAGAGCCTCGACATCCGCCTCAAGCTGGGAGGTAGATGGCATATCCTGAATCTCCTTCTTCAGCTCCTCAACTCGATTGTTGGCGGCTAGAAGTTGTTTGTTCACCTTGCCTAGCTTTGCCCTTACGACCTCAGCCTCCTTCTTGAGCTATTCGGTAAGGCATCACTTCAGTCTCGCTTTGACGCGACTAAGAAGTACATTAATGCACGGATGGAACCTCATCAAAGCGTGCGTGACCATGTTCTCCTCATGGCAAGTTATTTCCAAGAAGCCCAGGATCATGTTGCTGAAATGGACAGCGCTACTCAAGTAAGCCTCATCTTGAATAGCCTGACTCCAGGATTTCTACCATACACATCAAATTATGTCATGAATAAGAAGGAAATAGACTTTCATGAGTTAGTCAATGACCTTCAAACTTATGAAAATTTGATTGGAGGACCCAAGAAGAAAGGGAGTAAACCTCACAATCCTGGGAATGGTAATGCGACGATGAAACCTGAAGCAAATGTTGCCTCTGCTTCGAAACCCAAATCAAAGAAGAAATGGAAGAACACCAAGAAGCGTGCAAAAGCCATGAAACACAAAAAGGCTGTTGCTTCTGGTGATGCTACACTTAAAGGAAAGTGTTTCTACTGCAATGAAAAAGGTCATTGGAAACCCCAGTGTCCTAAACTTCCTGCAAAGAAACAAGGTATTTCTATTTATAAACTTTAAGAGTTTTAGTGAATTATCATCCATTTGGATTTATGATTCTGGACTAACTTTGTTTATTTGTTTTCTTCTTCTTATAGGCCAAGCTACTTGAACTCAGATGAGTTGGATCGAAAAGCTAGACCAAGGGTGAAATCGTCCAGATGAAGATGAAGCTCTTCTATCTATTTTTGAATTAATTGTTTTAGTTTAAAGACAATTTGGATTTCGAATTTTAGTTAGGGATATTTATCCCTGTTTTTTCTCATATTGTTGCAATATTTTTTATTATTAATAAAGTTTATCTATTTTTCGAATTCAAAACCAATTGCAATTTATGAGATTGAGCTTCATTTATTTAATCTTCATCAACTATTACCACATTATATTTATATGTTTGTATGTGTAAGTGTTTTTATTATTGATGCAAATTCTATAATATTTACAACTCTTCATAGAGTTATATTAAATAAACAATAGAAATTAATTCTATGTTTATTAAGAATTGTTAATTCTATACAATTATTAAGAATTTGTTTAATAAAAGGATCTTTTGATCTGATAGGGGTGGAGAAAAGTTAAGAAAACTATGCAGTTGAACGATCTTTTATATCTAACGAACTCTGGATAGTATTCAACTCCACATAAACTCTATCACACTTAGAGAATCATGATCTTTACAACCTTTAAGGGGTCGATCATAATCTCTATATACTTAGGCGTGGAGTTTATCCACAATACCCTATATGTATATACTTAGGGGTGGAGTATATTCCACAATTCCCTATGTAACACATATTTTCTTTAAACATGGAAGTAATTTAATGACTTAGCTATTATCAATATAAATCCTTGATCTTGATTGTATGTTCCATTTTTTTTTTACTATTATAAGTAAAAGTTTGATACCTATAAAAGTTCTTTGATAAAGTTTCACACTACCTTAATTGAGTGGGAGAATTTTAAAATTCTTTACCCATCTTCATTAGGTTGATACTTGTGATAGGTACTTAAGAACTCTACTGAAAAGCAAATCTAACCATACACATGGATAGGTATAACTTATCAGAAAGAACTCCAGTTCAGTCTATTCGAATGACTTGAACCAAGAATTCTTAATCCTCATAAAATTTTATGGTATCTTAATTTTGATTACTTAATCTCTGGCATGTATTTTTCACTTCAAATACTAGTCTGCTATGTTGTTGACTTAGTCATAACTTAAAGTTTCAGACTAATACAAAAGTCACAACTAGGTAACTCTCCAAACAATAAGAGGTTAAAAGTATTATTTAACCAGACATCTGCTATTGAGTGGGAGCTATCTGAGATGTAATCAAATAGGGAACATTAGAAGATATTCAAGAAAGATTTATGAAAGTGATCTATATGTTAAATATTAAGGAACTGTGTATCAGTTGTCCTTGTATCTCACCATCTAATTTCGAAATTCTTGAGATGGTGCTTACTTTGGGGGTGGAGGAGTTATTCTATAATAATTCAAGCTCTACCAGAGAAGAATTATAACTTTGTAAATTCGAAAATACCAAGAAAGTTATATTACTGAAGAAAAGTCTACACTGTATTATCTCAAATACATATTTTAAAATATGAGAGATATGTCTTCTGTTTATTCAGATGTACTTTAAAACAGTAAAGACTTCAGTATCCCTTGATGAGTAAAGCATATAGTAAAGGATGTTTCATAAGTGTATTTATGAACTAGTTTCCAGAAGTTTGGGTGGATTCAAATATACTACACTTGATCTGAAGATCAAGACATCAGATTGACCTATTTGCATACTTTGTTTTATATTAGTGTAAGTGGGAGTTTGTCGGGTTTTATGCCCTAAATAAAACTCTTTACAATCTGATTAGTAATCAATATAAGAAATTTGAAGTGATTTATGTTTGCATGAATTTTACATGCTAATGGTTTAATATGTTTATTACATTTACACACAAAATAAGTTAAATCCAAATCATATGTTTATTCACAATTACAGTATTGTCAACACAGTGGAATGTGATTGTGATCATATGAATCAAAAGACTAAGTCCCTATTTCATCAATGTTTTGGATTTACACTAATGTGATAATCAGCGATGATGTGTACTTACACTTGGAGTAAGTGTTATGTTCTTTCCAGGACATTAGTAAAGTATACTAGTTTCGAATGTATGGAGTATACATTGGACTGGACCGATATTGCAACTTAGTTAAGATATTACAAACTTACCGTTATATATCTTTACAAGTCAATATCAGTAGTTGATCTTAAGATTAAAAGAATCTAAATCCTGATATGCTTAGGCTCAACTCAGGAGTGCTATTCATGTTCTTTGATTTATTAGTTAAGCCTACTTTTGGGTCAGGGTGATACGTATATTTTGGGAACATGATAGTATGATTGAGTGGGAGTGCTGAACATAAATATGGAATCTATAGCTTCTACTGGTGTATATAAGTTAAGTGATAATTCCCTTCGAGCTTAGCAAATAGAAGTAAATGGATGAGCTCTTGTTTAACTGACTAATTATTAGATCACTAAACACCATTTACAGGTAGCTAAGTGTTTTAAGGGGCAAAATACATTGAGGGGTGAGAACGGTAAAATTATCCCATCTCGATGTAAATCATCTATATAGAGGATCTTTAAATCACAATAAGATTATAACAATGGTTAAATGAGATAGCATATCTATATCGTGGAACATATAATATGCTCTATATAAGTCTGAGAGTGCAATTCTAAGTTCTAAGAGTGGATTCAACGAAGAATTAATAAGTAGGAATTTACTTGGTAAATTTGGTTCACTTATTGGAAGCTCAGCATATAGATCCATAGTCCCGATTCTAGTTAAGAACATTCTGCTTGTAAGACTCATTAATTGATTCGTGATTGATCAATTATAATTCTAAAGTTAGACTATGTCTAATTTGTGAATTTTCACTAAGCATGGGTGAAATTGTAAAGAAAAGAGATTCTATGTTTATTTATTTATTAATGGACTTTATATGTCTAGTTAATAATTAAATTAAATTACAATATTATTTAATAATCTATTTTAGTTATTAAATAATTAGTTTTGACATTTAAATGGTTAGAATTGGAAAATTGGCGTTTTTGAGAAAATAGAAATAAAATTTGTTAAAACTGCAAAATCAAGTGGGCCCATTATCTACACCTTGGCCGGCCACTTGTTTGACTTTTTCAAATTAATATTTTCATTATTTTAATGCCAAATAATTCCTAACCTAGACCTAGTAGTTGCCTATAAATAGAAAGTGATGGCTCAGTCAAAACAACACATTCATTAGTTATCTGATAGAAATTTCTCTCTTCAGAAAAACTGAGTCTTCCCTATTCTCTTCTATTGGCCGAAATCCCCCTCTCTCTTTTCTCTTCATATATTTCGAACCCTAGTGAAAGAGTAAGTGCCCACACACAGCAAGCAGTAACTCAATCATAGATTGGAAGACTGTGAAGGATCAAACTCAAAGAGAAGGACATTCGGGCTCAGATCTTGATAATACTCTGCGACAGAAAGGATACAAGGGTTAGAGATCTGAGTGGAAGGAGACATTAATTTCGCTGCATCAATGTAAGGTTTTCTTAACTTTATATGTGTTTAATTTATCGTTTTAGAAAGTTCATATTTAGGGTGTTAAACAACATACTTGTGAGTAGATCTAAGATCCTGGTAAAATAAGTTCCAACAGGAACACCTTTTGAGACATGGTTGTACATGAACAAAATAAGAGGGTTAAAGACAAGTACGATATAAGCCAATACAGATAAAAACTAAATATGAGTTAAAATACCATGCACGTAGGCATGAGCATTCTCCCAAATAAGAAGAGATGGAGGCTCATCATCTGAGGAGTCTTCTTGCTCCTACTCCATCATGACAGCTTTTCCCTTTCCTGCCACTAGGGCGGTTGGCCGAGCAACTCTCTCAGGTTCTTCCTTGATCCTGATAGATTGCTCAACAAGTACTTGGCTGCTTGGATGAGCCTTCTATTTCCTCTTCTTGCTCAGAGTTTCATGTCCGAGCACGACATCTTTTGTTGTTTTCACAGCCTTTGGTACAAAATCAGCCGAAAAAAGTTTATACTTGACAAAATTGGCCTCGGTGGTCAAGAGGAGATGTTTCGTGCAGCAAGAGGGAGTTGAAGAATCTTCAGTGCCCTCTTCATGAGCTCCAGTGTGAACGAAGGGCGGCAGTAGGACGGCACCTGCTGGAAGCTAGTGTGGACAGTTCCCATTCCTTTGACAAAGTAGTATTCGTCCACAAAGCCCTCTATCTTAGTCACCTCGATGGTTGTGGTGCCCGTCAACCATTTCTTCTCGATCTGGAAAAGTAGAAGTATCCTGACATGTTCTGCTTCAGACTTGACTTCAGATCAAAGAGCCAATTGGTGTCATGCGGGGACGGCTCATCCCATCCTTGCGTGGCATAGAGGATGAACAGAGCAGATAAATACTTGAGGCCCTTGGGGCGAATTGGGTCGAACTTATATGACAATAGTCCATAATCCTTTTGAAGTATGGGAGCAAGGGTAACATCACACCCTGATTGGTATGAATGCCCGACCAAGCGTTGTAACCTTCGCCTGGGTTAGTAGCTAGCTGGTAAGGGGAGGAAATGAAGCATTTGACATTTCTTAAGTAACCACAATTGAGCAAATTCTTCATCTTTGCCATGGTCATCACGGATGGTGGAGAGACCCATCGATCTCTTAGTGCACCTTGCCTCCTCTGGGGGATGTCATCAGTGTATTCTTCTACAACATAGTCTTCACCAGCCTCTAGAACCTCGCCAGCCTCAAACACAGGTTTTTCTTATTTATTGTAGCCACCAAATGGCAGCACCTGAGCTACTCCCTCTTCTTCATCTCCTTCAGCCTCAGGAGGGGTAGCAGGACAGATCTCGCCTTGGTCCTCAATCTCTTGGACTTCAACGTCCCTAGATGTGTCCTCCTCTTCAGTAGCAAGTCGGGCCTATTCTGCCCTAGATAAGGTGGCAAGACGGGCAATGTGTGGGTCGGACAGTGAAGATTCTCGTACAATTTTCTTGGTTTGCGCCATCATTTTATGTTTGGATGAAATTTTATTTGTGTGCCTACCAATAGTCACAACAAAAGTGGCAATAGGTTTACCTGTAGCGACAGGGTTTGGGCGGCCCTCGGGCAGAGTGTCAACTATGTTTGGACGGACTATGTATGTCTAGTTGGACTGAAGGTAGCGTCTCCACCCCTTCTTGAGTTCCCAAATGAAGCGACCGTACCCCTGACCTTAGATTTAGTCGGGATTCAAGTTGTGATGCACCGTGGGTTCTGGGGAAGGCGTGTGCTCACTACTTATTTCCCAGTCTTCAAATCTAGAGTTAGAGAGGTTATCACTGGACGAAGATGGGTTGGCACAGAGACGAGGATGATCCTCGTACAATAGTTGAAGCAGATCCTGGTCGATATGGTGTTTTCCTCCCCAAAACTCACCAGGATACATCTACAAAAGGTAGGAGACAAGAAGATGAGAATTGGTCGGGGCAACGAATAATAAACAGGTTGAATGTACCGACCAGGTTCGATTAAGGAATCAAAAACATAAATTTTACTCAGAACTAGAATTTTCCACCAGAAGTTTAAAATTTTGAATTAGAATCTGATTCTCACTAAACCCCTAATGGATAAGTGAAAATGGATATCATGGGGTTAAAATCAAAGCGTAGTTAGAATCACATGTCGTGGTTAAGCATAATCGAGATTTCTAAATCCTAAACCTAGGATTTCTATGGTTGTCCTAGAACAAGTTCAAGAGCAGTCAAGATTCGCAGAAAGAAACCTAGAAAATTAAGCATGCAAGTGTATAAAAGAAAGAAATAAAGAACTTACTCACTAGTATGAAGATTTTTGTTCTGCTCGGATGGAGTTGACAAGGGTTTCCTACGAATTCTTCAAAGAATTTGAGAGAGAAATCGCTTGAAAATTTATTTGCACTGGTTTTTTGAGAATAAAGATGACTAAAAGGATTAATTAAGGTTTTCTATCCTGTTTCTAAGCAACCTAAGAAGAGAAGTAATCATTTCAAAATATAAATGTCTCGAATTCCCCCCCAAAAGTGTATGTTATGTACTCATTGCTAGCAGAGTAACTGTCTTCACGCGCGGACATCAAGTCGCAATTCGAGGCAAAACTGTCGATCAGCATTAATGATCCGAAATTGAAGAGACTCTTGGTCAGGGTCACGTTGGTTCGTCATTCGACGCCTAAGACATGCGTCACCCGTCTGAAGAAGAATCCAGATCGAGTGAAGTCCACGTGCAACCAGGAAGGTCCCGCATAGACTTAGGGGCAAATGTTATCCAATTTTTTGCACATTGACGTGGCAAAAGGATCGAGCGACATGTGTCCTATATTTATGATACCTGGGCGGAGGTAAATGTCCGTAGCAGCCTACGCATAATTTGTCAGCATCTATAATTGTCGATTACTCGAGTAGAGCTGCAGAGAAGACATCCGACCTGGTAGAAGTCTGTTATGCCGAGCTACTTACAAGAGATAATTACTTCAGAATGATCTTGTTATGTCCATACACGAAGAGAATTCCTATAATCGTTTGAGTCAAAGAAATATGGCAACTTGTTCTAGTTTCCTATTTCATATATTGTAATTATGTAATCATTGTAATTTTCTATATAATGCATTGTAAGCAAAAGGGAAACCATCCCTCATGCATTAAGCCCCTATAAATAGTGACCTAGCCTCACTATGAAAGGGATCGAAAGAATTGCTTCAGAGAGAGATTTTAGAGAGAAAATAGTGATCTAAGAGAATTACTCAGAGAGCAGTTGTAAGAGCTTTCAAGGGGGAAGAACACTTTGTTCCTTCTCCTAAGTCAATACAACACAAAGGGAGTAGGCTATTACCACACTCACGGGGTCGAACCTCTTTAAAATCTGGTATTTATTTTACTTTATCGTTTTTGTTCTCTTTTAATTATATTATTCAATAGCTTATTATTTGACTCATTGTCGTTGATTAAAAGCGAGGTCAACACCAGTATTTTTGAAAGATTTGGGTATTTTTCTAATATATGTGTAAGTTCCTAAAAATTAAGGGGTTGATTGGTTTGTGATTGAAAATTTGTGTTTTTTTAAAAATGTGTTTTGGAAACAAAAATTTAAATTTTATAAGTGAAAAATTGTTTCTAAAATGTAATTGGTTGTAGTGTGATTTAATATTTTTGAGTTTTAAAAAATTGAATATATAATTGGTTGAGAATTTCAAAATAAAAAAATAAGAAAATATTTAAAGAGTTTTTGAATTCCATAATTTGAAAACATAGAAAACATACAAATGTGTTTTTATATTTTAGCCTAAAACTCAAAATAATATTCAAATTTTATTTTTGAAAACACTCAACTAATTAAGAATTCTTATATGGATCCCACCATTTTAATTTTCAAAATCATAAAACTGTTTTCAATTCTATATTAGCAAACTGTTGTGTATTATTATTAAGGGGATGGATGCAATTGCTCCGCCCTTTCATGCAATGTTTTACTAATAAAGGAATGACACGAAAGAAAAATATCAATAAAAGGAAAATGAAAGCTCATGTATTAATCAGAGTTCTAAGAAAACAAAAGGGTCAGTTGGCTAAATATTTCACGCTCTAGTTTTGGTGAGTGCTGTATGGCTATCAAAACATATGGCTGACATAATATGTGTAAACTTATAAGATTGGCTCGCTTTGGCCGACCCTCATTTAAACTAATTTCTATCTATGCACGTTTTTTAGTTTCAAAAAAAAAAAAAAAAAAAAGAGTTCTAAGAAAACTTTCCCTCCCTCATAAATTGAAAAAATGAACAACACAAATAATTAAACAAATAAATTTGAGTGGAATTATATCAAAAGAATAATAGATTTAATAAATTGTATACCTTTTAAAAAATAAAGCCTTTAAATAAAGAGCAATTTGCGGCGAAACCTCCTTATGTTTTAATTTTTATACACTTAACCCTTTTATCTTTTTTTTTTGTGGCAAAATCCCCTTATGTTTTAATTTTTATACACTTAACCCATTTTTTTTTTTTGGTGACAAAACCCCTTTATGTTTTAATTTTTATACACTTAACCCCTCTATCTTTTGTTTTGGTGGCAAAACCCTTCAGTTTACTTTTTTTTGCAAATTTAAAGTTTTAGTTAAATATTACCGTTAAATACTAACCGGATTACTACTGTATCGACTTCGAAGTTTTACCGTTACATATACAAAGGTGTATACAGTGGTCTTCCAATTGATATTTAACGGTAATATTTAACTGGCGTGTCAAATTTGCAAAGAAAAATAAACATAAGGGAGTTTTGCCACCAAAAAAAAAATAAGGGATTAAGTATATAAAAATTAAAACATAAGGGAATTTTGCCACAAAAAAAAAGATAAGGGAATTAAGTGTATAAAAATTAAAATATAAGGGAGTTTTGCCACCAAAAATAAAGATAAGATGGTTAAGTGTATAAAAATCAAAACATAAGGAGGTTTCGCCGCAAATTGCTCTTAAATAAATTTCTCTACACAATACACTGGCACTATAGCAAATAAAAGTGTAAAATACAAAAATACTGGGAAGCCAAATTCATTCAATTGTTTTAATTCTCCATTTCAATTTCTAAGAGTATTTCTAATCTTCGATCCCACAACAAATAAACTAAACAAAGATAAACCAATATATACAATGCCATCCAGTAGCATGACCAAAATTTTATTGTCATCCACATAAGATAACATAATAATACATAACCCTAGAAACAATCATATTTATTATTTTATATATTATATATTATATAATATAAATAAAAAGGTCAAATACAATAAAAAATCGCTCCAAAATTTCCAGACCGGGAGGGTCATTTCAGCACAAATAAATTGCCTTCTCATTTCTTTTTCTACTATGCATCAATTAGTTACCGTAATTGGTTTGAAATTTGAATAAATCAAAAGGGCTATTCTCATTTCATCCAGATGCTCCAGCAGCACTTCTCTTCTCAAATTCTCCCTGCTCTTCTTTAGCAAATTCTTCAATTAATTCACGCTGTCTTTGAGTAAGATTCCTGCGTAGAAAGCAAAAAATATAACATTATTTTTTCACAATCTATAAAATTCAACGACGAAGATGGAACTCTTCTACAATTAACACGGAACAGAAGACAGGAAACTTACGTTGGAATGCTGACATTGAAGTGCACGTATTGGTCACCAAATGAATATGAATTCCTTGTCTTGATTCCTGCCACACAATAGCATAACAATGACAAAAAAGCCAAAGAAAACAACCCATGAAAAAACACAGAATACCACAAAATAGAATAAATCAATATAAACAGAAAGAATAGATGAAGAGGTCCCTCATCATGCAAGACAATCAATCATTTCCATAGTTTAAAGAGGTAGCAATGATCATGTCTTGAGTAACTACAAATGGGACTCAGTTTGAGGTAGCTGCCAATAATAGAACAAATCACAGTGCAAGGAGCATGCGAAAATAAAAATTACAAAGGCAGGAAGTCTGCAGTGCACTAATAGTTATTCAAACAGAAAATATAGCTAAGTCTCACGATGTGCTAGTTAATAATGCCTCTATATATGACACTAGATTCATGCAAGAATAAAAAGCTGGTTGATACAAACTATCTTAAAAATACCCACCCTTTGATAGATTAAATAAATTCACTCCCAAATAGAAAAGCTACCAAGCAAACAAAATAAAAAAGGGTTCCCTACCTTTCTTCTTAAGAACTACTTTCTGACCAGGTTGAGTGCCAGGTCGAACCTGCAAATTAAAAAGAAAATAATGTAAAATGACGGCAGAACTGAAAAAGCAATTGGCGATAAAAGGTGCACTGCATTACTGTTCAGACCTTTAAAACAACATCTCCTGTAAGAGTTGGAACTTGGATAGTTCCCCCCAAAATTGCCTGCAGATAAGAACAAGTCACATGAGCCCCAAAACCAAAAATACAAAGACTTGAGCAAAAAGAAACATGCCATATTTTAGAGACGAAGACAACAAAGTGGAGAAGAAATTAAAAGATTACGGTTACAGATAACTGATTACTGGTTAATATATAAGATGTTAATATCACATGAATAGCATGTTTACAATATGGGAATAGGAATATGATTCTCAATCATGATTCAAGGGGCTGCTAAATGATGATTCTCAATCATGATTCAAGGGGCTGCTAAATGATAATGGCTATATGGCACCTTAAGACACCCAACACCACATGAGGCGGCACATGGGTGATTGGTGCATCTTGTCGTGTAGGGGTGGGCCGTAGCAATATTCTAACTAAATCTTGAAAATATGTTGGGCCCACATAAAATCAGAACAGGAATGCTAATTCCCCACAACCATAGGAAATGATGTTACAATTAATCATTCCTTTCACGTTTTCTACTACAAAAATCGTGAGATATTTTTACCTTTACCTCGAAGAATTTTTTAACATATGCAAGCTATCTATAAATGGGCAATTCAGTAAATTCAATGATCTAGATTCATTTTGTTATGTAATCATAACATAAACAATGATTTCCATTTACATCAATCTATTTATTATATTTCCCCCTTTATCTACTCCACTTACAATCAAGGGTGGAAAAACACAAATATTACATCTAACCACCTATAGCACTTTATTTACAAGAGATATCAAACTCTACCAAGAAACAAACAACATAATACATCACCTGTGTAATACTCAGAGCAGTATCAACATGAATGTCAGCGCCTTCCCTCCGGAAAACAGGATCTTCTCTAACCTACAGTGGAGGAAGAGAGAAGAAAAAAAAAATGGACAACATAATGCAAGCTTCAGGATGATAACGATTAAGAAGATAAAAAATAGAATAAATAATAAATAATAAAAAAAAAATAGAAAAAGGCTTAAGGCTGTTGAACAAGAAGCAAACTGATCTCAGTAAAGCACAGAAAATAGTCTGAAAGATAGAGTTAATGTACCCTAATGGTAACATAGAGATCACCAGGTTGATTTCCATCAGGATCTGCCCCACCACTACCAAAGACCTTAATAGTTTCATTGTCATCTACTCCTGCAAATGATAAACATAAGGGAGTCAAGCATTTTCTTTGCAACAAAAACATAATGAAAAGATTTCTTAAGCTCTAAATATTTGACAGTACAATGAGTCAACATATGTTGGAGCCAAAAACCACTGATTACGGTAAGGTTGAATACAATTGTAGCAAAATTCTCATTGTAGGTGTACCTGGCACAATATCTAACTTGACTGATTTGACTCCACTCATCACTCGTTGACCACTACAAGATTTGCACAGTTTCTGGTAGAATACACAAATAATTAAGTATGGACATGTCAAAGTTTGGCATTATGCTATCAAATAAAACATGGGATGAAAAACAGATACTTAAATATTAACAGCACTGTATACAAATATACAGATATATAATATGTGTGTGTGTGTGTACAAACAGCAATCCCAGCATACTCAAGATATCTCCTCCCTCGCACAAACATTGGAACATACACATGACAAAATTGAAAGACATAATCAGTGCCAAGAAGATGAACTCCAACCATCACTTCATATCCCCTTCCATTTATTTATTTATTTATTTTGAAGCAATGAAATCATTTAAAATAATCATATTGTCACACACACAAAGCTAAAAAATCTAAATATTATAAATGAAATCAGGATATTTTATAAAAAACAATGGGAAATAAGTTTAGCATTATAAACAGCACTATTTAGACTATAATTTTGATTATGCAACTACAAAACATGGGAAACAAATAGTTTTGCATTATAAGCGAAAAAACTTTGAATACAATTTTGATTATACAACTAAGAAACAATGGCGTATATGTATAAAAATTTTCTAGTAACAAATGAAAACAAAGATGCTTCTACAATGCGACTTCATCCCACTGAAATTTATAATGTTGAGAATACATTGCTCATATGTCGTTTCAGTCATTAACAAGAAACAGAATTTTCTAGGCTACCAGGCCCCTCGCCCGGTACCCAACTTCATTCCATTAGAAACTGATCATGTAAGAAATAGAAACATGTTTGCAACATGAAAATTTGAACACTCATCCTATCAGAGTTTAGTAAGTATTAGCATGTGGTAAAGCTCAAGGGCAATAAACCCCTAGTGATTCGATTTTCTTTTGTAATACTAATAGCATATTCAATGAGTGAGTTGTTCTCTACTTCCAAAAACACAGTCAAAACAGCAATTCAAGAAATACCAATGAAAGGAGATTATTTTCAGGTGACAACTAGAAGAAAAACAGATCAATTATTTCCAGAACCTACAAGGCTATGGTGCCAAAAAAAAAAAAATGCAAGATAATACAAGAACCATACCGCAAACGTTTTTCCAGTTCCACCACACTGAGTACAAGTTGTTTGCATCCTAAATGGGCCGGTTTGCATGAATGTCTGAATAAGGAAAATTATGAGTTAGTTAACAAGTACTTGACATCTTTATTTTACATGAAAACCTTAATATTTATTTTCAAGAACCAACCATGCCAGAGCCTCTACAGCGCTTACAAGATTCCGGTCTGGTTCCAGGTGGCACACCACTCCCACCTACATAGAGCAGGATAAACTTAAACAAATGAACACTTGACCAACAATAAATCAAAAGCAACTAGACCTCTAGTACGTAAAATTAATCATCATACCACAAGATTCACAAGGCATAGCAGCTTGAAACGTCACAGTTTTACTGCATCCTTGCACAGCTTCCATGAAAGATAGTTCAATGGAAACCTACAAATTATTTAAAACAAATGAATAAGATGAACATCAAACATGACAGCTGTGTAGCAAGAGTGATACATTTAAATAAAAAAGAGTATAAACCACCTTAACATCTTGACCCCCAAAATTCTGTCTGAAAATGTTGAAGATCTGCCAGAGCACAGTTATATCATTGATGCATGGTGCATCAAATTAAACAAATTTATCGTTAAAAAGTTGCATGATTAAAATTATAGTAAGAGTAGTACACTTTAAGTACAATCAAAAACTCAGAAAGTAGTCCTTACATTATCATCAAAAATATCTTTGAATGGATTCCTAAAATCATTGGGGAAACCAGAGCCTTCTTGCTGCTCAAACGCTGCATGGCCAATCTGCAACATAAAGCAGAGTAATGAAATAGATATTCGTGTAAATCAAATTAACAACAAGAAGTGCAATACAGAGAAAATGCTTGCATAATAATGATGGAAACAGTAAAACAAATTAAGTGAAGAACGAGTTTTACATTTTAAGATATTCCAACAATTAAGTATTAACTCAACAGAGCTCTTTCCATATAGCATTCTACCCTTTCTCAACTAGACATTGGTACGCAGCAGAACCTCCCTTTAATTAGTTTGTTATCACATATATACAATGTGAACTCATGGTAGCTCAAGGGTACAGTGAAATTAACCAAGCATCATTTTCTGCACTCTAGCAATTCAAATGAAATTTTCCTAACACGTGACAATGAGAACACCAAAGATACCGCAGAAAAACGGTTTATTTTGACTCATGCATTGGAGAGGATAAATGTTATTCAGGGCTCTCGTTGGGCATTGCAATAGGGAGGAAGTAGTGAACCATTCTCATTATTGGCTTGGCTGTAACCTGTAGGAGGTGTTTCCAATGTTTATTTTAACTCTAAGCTTGGTATCTGTATACTCTAGCCCCATCAACTAAATTTTAGTAAAATTGAGGGCGGCCTATAAAAGCCTAGTCCCATCAACTGGATTTAGAAAGATAAGAAGGGTCTTTAGAGAAAACTCAATCCTCAGTGAGATTCAACGGTAACTAATGCAGGAGAAAGAAAAAATGAACACAAAACTAATAACAGACATTAAGGATGGTAAAAAAGCAAGAGAAGCTTTTCATCTCAAAAGGAGAAATGTCAACAGGTACAGAATGTATAAGAACTATTCCATTTCAGTAGTTAAATTTCCCATTGAACACACACACACACAGATTTCCTACTTGAAAACCTGCCACTGAAATAAGGTCAAAACAATCTACCATATCACCGGATTCAACTCAATCAAATGTATTTCAGAAAATAAGTAAATGAAAAAAACACATCGGCAGGTAACATAAATATATGTATTAAGATGAGTCACACCACACCTCATCATATTGTCGACGCTTATCCTCATCTTTCAAAACCTGCACAAAAAAGCTTGGTTTTAGCATAAACTGATTAGAATAAATTTAGCAAGTTCTTCGTGCAGGGGACAGACCACATATAGCACTTCCTACTCTGTGTGCAAAAGAAATTGTGAGACTATCATTTATTTTTGCCAATGAGAATTTTTGGTTTTGGTTATGGAGTGACATAAAATACATGAAACTGTGTAGTTATGGCTATCTTATTGCATAGAATTCTTCTGTCCCCAAATTATACACCTCCTTGACACACCACAACAAATAAATGTTGTATAAATGTGTAATTATTGATAAATATGAGTACAAATTTTAGTAAGTAGTTGATTTATCAAATTTTAAATGGTGGGACAGAGAGACATATATTTGGAGAATATATTTTTATTCTATCTTGTTGCCTTTTTGAACGTACAAAAATTCTCACATAGGTTTGCCACATTTTTTTTCCTTAGTGAGGAAATCAAGTTCGTTGCCAATCTTTGGGCTTTGGCAGATACAGATTCAAGAATTTCGATTGGATAATTCCAGGCTGGAAAAATACTAAGATCAGCATATTATTTTATTTTTCTATGTTTTGAGGATACAATAACTTTAACATGTAATTCATTTTTTGTAATGGTCTTATACCTAATTTCATCAATATATATAATAAGAAAAATAATTGAAGATAAAACGTAAGTTTACAACAGAAGTAATGACTTGGTTTGGAATGAGAAGGTAGTCTATCTTGAGAGTATTGTTGCTTTTGCTAAAGGGTATCTTGATCAATGGAGAGTTGCTCAAAACTCAACCTTTGAGTCGTCATGGTCTGGTTTACAGGCGAGTGATGGGGCCGAGCAGTGGACTTCGCCACCAGAGATTAGTATCAAGATCAAGATCGATGCAACTTTATTTAAAAGTGGGCAAAGCTATGGCTTTGGTTTGATTCCTAGGGAGTCGAATGGTCTACTCATTGAAGGTTACACTTGCTTTTCCTTGGGCCGTGTAGAAACCCGAACTTGCTGAGGCTGTGTGGGAGTAAGAGAAGCTTTGAGTTGGATCAAAGAACATCGTTGCCAGCATGTCATAGTGGAGACAGATTGTTTGGTTGTTGTGCAAGCACTTCGGAGTTCTATTCCTATGATTTCTTTATTTGAGTTTGTTATCCGTGATTGTAAAACTCTACTTGTTGAATTGGAAAATGTTTCAGTTTATTTTGTTAAACAATCAGCTAATATAGTGGCTCATAGTTTTGCTAGGGCCTCTATTTTGTATCCTAATCATCGTTTCAGTTTGAAGTTTGTTCCAAATGATTTGTTACCTAGTTTGGTAACAGAGGTTAGAGTTTAAATAAGAATGATTTTACCATTCAAAATAAATACTACCTCATAAGCCTTTTGAACTTCTTGAAACTTCTTTTCAGCCTCAGGATCCTCTTTATTTGTATCTGGATGAAGCTTCTTTGCAAGCTGGAGAACAACATTAAAATAACTGATGAAAGGAGATGTAGAAAGGAGTAACTCAAGCTCTGTGACTAACAATAAATTTTGTTCTTACATAGATTACAACAGCAGAACTTTAATAGAAAAACAAGAAACAAGTATGAGAAATAACACCATGCAAGATTACATATTTAATATTTAAGACAAGAAAATTACTTCCTCCACCGAAACGATAATATTATTTAAATCACTTTTTCAATTGTAAGAAGAACAGTATACTAGAGAAGCAACACTACATGTTCCCTTTGATCATTACATATATACATATTGAAAAATATACATATTTATATAATAAAAAAAATATAGAAGCAATACTACATGTTCCCTTTAATCATTACATAAATAAATATTGAAAAAAATATATATAATAAAAATATACCATTTGATCACTACAACAAATTAGGTGATTAGAGCAAGATGGAACAGGCTACAAACCCATTCCATATAATTTCTATTAATAATAAGAAAAACATACCCCATAATATGCTTTCTTTATTTCAGATGCATTTGCATTCCTATTCACTCCAAGAATATCATAAAAGTCTCTTGACGCCATGGAAGCTACAAAGAAAAATAAAAACGATTAAAAGGGACAAATCGTGTAAATAGTATTGACAAGAGAACAAAGAGCCACAAAATGCATTCTAAAAACCAAAAAATAGATACAAGCTCCACATTCTCCTTTCTTTTTTGAAGCACTCTATAGATACATTTATGGATATTACAATAAAAAATGGACATCCACCTCAAGTGACAAATTTTCCCTATTGCAGATCACAATTGTAAGTTGAGAAAACTAATTTGTAGAGAAAATGTGAATAAATTATTGCAAGAGAAGAAAATTGAATGAAACAAATAAATTCGTGCATAATATGCATTTCCCATTGATACAAAAGAATAAATAACAATAGTAAAAGCTTACACCGTACCAGTGCCGTGAAATGTCCTTGTTGAGCCAAACTTGCCATTTAAACCTCCCAATACGAACCAGTTCTTATAATAAACTACAAAAACCGTGAGATAACAATGACAAGTAAGCAACTCACCAAAACTGAGCGAGCTCAGGCATTTTACACTTCCAATGCCAAAAGACAATCAAAAAAGAAACGCCAAGCTTAAAACTCAAACCCACGTAAGAACATTCTACGTACCATTAGAAGTGTAATTTCTAAAAATTCTAGATGGGTTTGCTCCCGTTGTCTTAGAACCACATCGGAATACAGTCTCGTACACCTATAAATTTCACCAATTTTTTTTTAAAAAAAAAAGAAAAAAAAATAGAAATTAAATCCATGGCTAAAAGGAAAGGAATCTTAAATTCAGAGAGATTGAAAACGTACGGAGTTTCGAGGATTGGAACGACGAGTGAGGCAGTGGAGGAGCCTAACGCCGTTCAATCGAACCATCGGAGAATGCTTATCTCTCTCGAAGCTTCTTCCAAGAACTTCTGCAAAAGTATGGAGGAGTTCTTCCGAGGAAGTTTGGAATAAGTTAAACCCTAAAAAAACCCTAATTGGAGAAAGAGAGGCTCTCGAAGATTCCAGTTATCGCAGAACCA
The DNA here is from genome assembly GCF_029168945.1 of Cannabis sativa. NCBI lineage: Eukaryota > Viridiplantae > Streptophyta > Magnoliopsida > Rosales > Cannabaceae > Cannabis > Cannabis sativa. The sequence goes on from NC_083605.1 coordinate 30,691,649, forward strand.
CGCAACACCCAAGGGGCTTGAAGGTTTTTTTTTTTTTTTTTTTTTTTTTTTTTTTTGACGTAAGGGGCTTGAACTTGAAGTTTTGGTACGTTGTGTTTTGTTAAAATATTGTATTGTTTTTTAAAGGCGGTATTTTTTTTTTTTACAAATTATCTCATATACTTTTTTTTTAATTTTTTTTAAATTTACGGTTTGTAATACTAAAGTGGTTGCTGCGCTACTTGCAATAGGGGTTTCTGTACGATTTTTTTATTATATTTTAGGTTGCATCGCTAGTTGCAATAGGAATTTCTATGTAGAATTCCGTAAAAATGCAAAAAAAAAAACTGTTTTGAAGTGTAAAAATAAAAAAAACTCTTTTTTCTTTTTAAACGTGATCATCGAAACCACACGTAAAACAATTAACAACTAGTAAACAGACCGCGCTTCGCGTGCGGCAATCAAATTATTATATAAATATTAATTAAATAAAAAACTCAATATTAAATAATTTTAAACTATATATATTTATTAAAAAAATTAATAATTTATATAGAAAACTTTATAAAATTCTTAAAAAAAATCATACAATTTCTTATATAAATAAAAAAGCACACAATTTTTTTTGAATGTACATTATAGTGAAGAAAAATTAGAAACTGAACAATAAATCTATAGAAAACTCATCATATAATTTTAAAACAATTATCATCACCGTATCTCATTTTTAGTTATCATTGCATTTAAAGTTGATGTCATCACCGTATCACACCTTATATTCTTCAAAATAGGTAAATACTTACTTTTATTATGTAAAGAGAAAGGGGGTGATAAAAAATAATCAAGTTTAGGATTTTGATATTTTTAGTATATTAACTAATAATTTCTTTTGATAAATTATATTAGTTAATATTAACGGTATATCTTTCTCTCTGAAAAAATTGTATATATGTAGATAATTTTTTTAATACATATATATTTATTTATTAGTTATTATATATAGTTGTATATTTTTATTTTTTATTTTTTTTAATTAATTAGTAATCTTTAATTAAATAAAATATAATTAAAAAAAATAAAAAAATGAGAGAATTTAAATAGAACAAAAAAATTACAAAAAAAAGAGAGAATTAAAAAGAATAGATATTTACAAATTTAATTTTTTAATTTTTTTAATTACTAATTAATTATAGTAAATATTTTTGTGTAATGGAGATATATGAAGTTAAATTAGATATAATAATACTAATAATCATAATAAGAAGAAAAACGTGTATGTATTATATTTATTGTGTTTTTTTTTTATAAAAAAATAAGTTTATATTAGATATTTTTATGGAAATTTATTAAAATAATGGTATTATATTAATTTGTAAATTTATGCTTTAATAAAATATTAACAAATTGAGAAAATTAAGGAGAAAAAAAAAATAGCTTTGAAGAGATTTTAGACCGCCATATCACTGCCTCATACTTTTCCTCTATATATATATATATATATATATATATATATATATAGATTGGTGGTGGCACTTTCTCAAATTAAAATAATTTATGGTTTAATTAAATGGGCATGTTTTACTAAACTATAAGCTGTGGAATTCTTATCGCGAGTCGGGACAAAATAATCTCTAAAAATTTAAATAATAAAGCTATAGCATCCTTAAATAACACCCCCAACTTATTAAAAAACACATTTCTTTTAATGATAGTTGTTACCAAAAAAAGTAAATAAATGTAAATAAACCTCTCTAAATGGATTAAAAAATAATATTAAAAAAATTAAAAAAAAAATAACATTTGGTTTGAAAAAAATAAAAATTTTCTTTGAAACTTCTTAATTTTTATTTATAAAATAAATTTTATTTAATTTATTTTTTTATTTTTAAATTTCTTTCAAGATAAATTATGTATATTATATTTATTTATTATTTGAGAATCATTTCTAAAGATTGTCAATAATTAAATATTAAAAAATCTATGGGTTTTTTTTATTTTTACACTTTAAAATAATGTTTTTTTTTTTTTGCATTTTTACGGAATTATACATAAAAACCTCTATTGCAACTTGCGCTGCAATTTAAATTGCAACAAAAAATCGTATAGAAACCTCTATTACAAATAGCACTTCAACCACTTTGAAAACCCAAACCGTAAATTTGAATAAAAAAAAAGTTAAAAAAATAGTATATAGGGTAATTCTCCAAAAATCTATGTGTCTAAAATAATATTGAAAAACCCATAATTCCTTTTTCTAAAAAGAATCATAATAAACAAAAGATTAAAAATTAAAAAATTTCACACAAAATAAAAATCTAATTAAAAAAATCAATAATATAAATCTATAAAAAATCTGTATGATTTCAAAACATCACCGTATGTGGGAGAGGATGCTTTTGCACTAAAAAATTTAAATTTTTGGAATTTTTCACCTAAATTTATTAATTTTTTATTTTTAAAATTCTAAAAATTAAATATGAAATATTATTTTTTATATTTGAACTTAAATATCTTTTTGAAATTAATAATACTTAAATCTTTTCATAGTTTATTATTGATTTTTAATATTTTAAAATTTAAATTAAAAAATAAATTATTTTATATTTTTAAATTATGGTTAAATTTAAAAGTTGTTCCGTTTGTTAAATTTAAATATTATTTAATTTATAAGGTTAGATATGTTTGATAATAGATATATTTTAATCAAAATATAACATTATCTTTTAAATTTAAATTATTATATTATTAATTATTGAGCTTTATATTTTTTAATAGGAGGCCGGTTATAATGAAATAATGGGATCCAAATGTGAACTTCAAGAAAGAGGATGTGACGAGTGTGCCTATTTGGATTCAATTAGAAGATTTGGAGTTGAAGTATTGGGGCCAAAGATCATTGTTCAAGATAGTTGGGCAGATTGGGAAGCCAATTATGTTAGATAATGTTACAAAGGAAAGAGAAAGGTTGAGCTATGCTAGAGTGCTCATTGAGGTTTTGATGGATCAGCCCTTGCCCGATATGGTAGAATTTGAGAATGAATTTGGTTGGATTACTTCAGTTGGGATTAGATATGAATGGAAACCGGTATTGTGCTCACATTGTCAAGGTGTTGGGCATCTTGCTGTTGACTGCAAGAAAAAAACTGCTGGTGTACAACAGTGGGTAATAAAGAAAGACAATAGGAGACAAGAGAAGCAGGTAGATAGTGAAGGCTTTACAAAAGTTGTTAGCAACAGGAAAAAGAATGATAACAACACTTCAGTACCAGCAGAATCAACAGTGACATCCGTGCAAAATGTTTTTCAGGTTCTTGATGAACAAGATGAGGCTGCTAAAATAGGGGAGATTTATGCAGATTTGGTTGAAACAGGAGGGGGGAGGTCCTCTCTCTCTAATGGATAGACTTCTATGTTGGAATGTGAGAGGAGCCAACAATCAACACAAACAACAATTAATAAAGCAATTTATTAATTCCCAAAAGGTTGATTTTGTTGGGCTTCTTGAGACTAGAGTCAAGGCTCCAAAACTTGGTACCTTGTACTCGAATGTATTTCAAAATTGGTGTTTTCCTTCTAATATTGCTTGGCATGAAGGTGGTAAGATTGCTATTGCTTGGAACCCTTGGAGGTTCACTGTGGACATCCTCAAATGCACTAGCCAACTTATGCATTTAAAGTTGTCAACAGTTGAAGGTTTTTGCAGTTTTTTAACCCTTGTTTATGCTTAAAATAACAGGGGTGAGAGAAGGATGTTATGGAAAGATTTGATGGGCTTGAACACTACTGATAACTGGTTTCTAATGGGGGATTTCAATGACATCCTCTCAAAGGAAGAAAGAGTGGGGCACAGAGTCAAATTTTACCCCGATAATGAGTTCTTGCATTGTGTAAACTCATGTCAGTTGGAGGACATTAAGACTAGTGGAAACTTCTTCACTTGGTCTAATAAACAACATGGTGATGAGAGGATTTTTTCCAAGATTGATCGAGTACTTGCCAACCAAACTTGGATTGACAAATATAATCGAGCAGAGGCAGTTTTTCTAAGCGAAGGGCTCTTTGATCATACTCCTGTGATCTTATCTCTTCATCTAGAAGTAGTAAGTGGAAGGAAGCCATTCAAATACTTTGAGATGCGGAAATCACATCCAAAGTATGAGAGTGGTTTGAAAGAGGTTTGGGATAGACCTATTGCTGGCACAAAAATGTTTCAAGTTGTCTCTAAGATGAAACAACTCAAACACAAGCTGAAAGAGATTAACAAGGAGGGCTTTCATGATTTGCAGGCTGCTGTAACTAGAAACAAGCTGGATTTAGATACTTTGCAGCACCAGATTCATCAAAATCCTTCTGATTTTCAGCTGCATTCCCGAGAGAAAGAAGCCAGAGAGAAGTTAAGTAAGTCTTAAAGGGATTATGCATCCTTCCTCCAACAGAAAGCTAAAGCTGCTTGGTTACAGAGTGGAGATTGTAATACAGCCCTATTTCATGCATGTATAAAACAAAGACAGCGGCAAAATAGAATTTTATCCATTGAAAAGCTTGATGGGAGCAAGATTCATGAACCTTCTAAGAGAGCAGATGCTTTCCTGGAATTTTATAATAGCTTACTTGGCACCATAATGGAAAATAGAAGGAAAATTGAGAAAAGCATATTGGCTAGAGGCCCCATACTCACTGCTGATCATGGCAGAATGCTTACTCAACAATTCACAAGTGATGATGTGAAGAAAGCTATTTTCAGTATACCTGGGAACAAGTCACGTGGACCTGACGGATACTCAAGCAACTTCTTTCAAGATAATTAGGAGTATATTGGTGAGGATATCAGTGCGGCTGTGCTTTCATTTTTGGAATCAGGTAATATTCTTAAAGAAATCAACTCAACTATAATTACCTTGGTTCCTAAATGTAAATGTCCTAACTCTGTTAAGGATTTTAGACCAATTGTTTGCTGCAATGTTATCTATAAGATTGCAACAAAGCTCTTGAGTTCTAGAATCAGTAACATTCTTCCTATTATAATATGTCACTTCCAAGGAGGTTTTATAAAAGGAAGATGTATAGGGCATAACATTATGATTTGCCAAGATCTGGTAAGACATTATGGAAGGAAAGCGAACAAACCCAGTTGCATGATCAAGTTTGATCTTCAAAAAGCATATGACACTATTGAATGGGAATTTATTGAGGAAGTGTTAACAGGCTTGAATTTCCCTCAAAGCTTCATCAGATTAGTTATGAGCTGCATATCTACCCCTAAGTTCTCTCTTATGTTCAATGGAGCATTGCATGGTTTCTTTGAATTTAAGAGAGGGCTTAGACAAGGGGACCCCATGTCCCCTTTGTTGTTTGTCCTAGGTATGGAATATCTGTCTCGATTAATGGGGAAGATTGGAGACAAAGAGGATTTTTATTTTCATGACAGATGTGCTAGTCTCAAATTGAACCATCTGGCCTTTGCGGATGATGTTCTTTTGTTTTGCCATGGTGATCTCAAAAGTGTGATGTATATGTTACAGGCTTTGAAGCTTTTCTCTATCACATCTGGCCTTCATCCTAATCCAAGTAAAACTGCAATTTATTGCAGCAACATGGATCAAAGATGTGTAAACAAGATCTTGCAGCTTTCAGGATACATGAGGCAGAATCTTCCTTTCACTTATCTGGGTATTCCCATTTGTGCAAAGAAGATATCAGGGAAGGAATGTGAAATTCTAGCAGAGAAAATGACGGCTAGAATCAGGAGCTGGAGTTCTAGGAATCTCTCCTTTGTAGGGCGAATCACATTGATCAACTCAGTTCTTATAGCCATCCAAGCCTATTGGAGTCAAATAGTGATTTTGCAAAAGAAAGTTCTGAAGGCAATTGAATCCATTTGTAGAGCATTCGTATAGAAAGGGCAAGCCATGTTTCACGGTGCAGGAGCTGTAGCTTGGGACAGAGTGTGCCAACCAAAAGCTGAAGGGGGATTAGGTATCAAAAAGTTGGAAGAATGGAACAAGGCAGCCATGAGTAAGTATGTGTGGGCTATCTCGAGCCACCAAGAGAGTCTTTGGCTTAGATGGGTTCATAGTGTCTACATCAAAGATCAAAATTGGCGGAGTTACAATGCTTCTATCCATGCGAGTTGGTATTGGAAGAAGCTTGTAACCATCAAGAATCAACTTACCAACTTAACCGACTGTGACTCATTTTAGCAAGGAAGATATACAATAGTATTCGGCTATAATCTGTTTACTACCCCACAGCCAAGAGTGAAATGGTGTAAGGAGGTTTGGGCACGGTTGAACACACCAAAACATAGTGTGATTCTTTGGTTAGCAATGCTTAACCGGCTGAAAACAAAATAGAGGTTGAAAAAGTATGGCATCTTATCACAAGACCACTGCAGTTTATGTGTCTCTAACATGGAAAATAAGCAGCATTTATTTTTTGATTGTTGTTTATCTTCTTACTGCTTGGATGAAATCAAGCATTGGCTTGATTGAAAGGCAAAAACCAGGTCTCTTCCTCAACTGGTTCGGTGGATTGTGTTAGCCCAAGATATGTTTCCAAGAGGGGGGGTGAATTGGAAATTTAAACTAATTTCGGAAAATTAAAACTTTTAACACAAAATTATGCAATTAGTCAATTAATCAAGTAAAAACAAGTAGTATGGCAAGCAATATATTAAGGCAAATAATTAAACTTGTAAAGTAAAGAGTTTAAGGATTAGAAAATGCAAACTCTCGATTTTTACAAGGTTCGGTAGAACTATGCCACCTACGTCCTTGGTCTTCAAAGCTATGGACCTAGCTTTGAGTTCCAATATCGAGCCAAGTTAACGGGCTTGACTAACCCTTACAACCGGGAAATTTTCACCAAGGTATTTCCAAACCTCTTACAATAGTTTCGCACCCCCGAGGACTATTAACCTCTTTCTCGGATTGTTAAAGTGCCAATCTCACTATTTCCGGGTTGTTTACAAAACCGGTGCCAACCTCACCTCAATCACAATATGGAAATGTGTTTGATATACAAGCTAAAATCACTCTAGAAATATGATGATACAATGGAAACCTAGAGTGAAAAGCAAGCACACTTAAGATGAATAAAATCAAATTTTGGCTCAAAGTGTGTGAAATGTGTTGGTTTGGATTTCAAACTTAGAAGCTCCTTTATCTCACTTAGATAGGTTAGATATATGTAATAAATGCTCAACCAACTTATTTTTTGAAAGAAAAATCGAGTTTATATAGTGTTTGATGAAAAACTAGCCGTTTATAGCCGTTAGCACGTTTCCCGAGGTGGGGTCAGCCATGAACCGGAAGTCCGGATGGGAACCGGAATTCCGGATTGATTACAACCGGAATTCCGGTTGCCAACCGGAATTCCGGATGGCTGACCAGTGGCAAAAGTGCCATTTTTCGGGACTTAAATGCGCATAACTTCTTACTCGATTATCCGATTTCAGAAATTCCAACTTTGTTCTCTTAGTTAAACAAAATGTGATTTAGAAATTCAATCAAAAAAATTTTTGAACTATCGTGTGAGAAAACTTGTTGCACAAGTTAGTGAATGGGCCAAAATTCAAGTTTATAAAAACTTAGTGTGCTATGCAAATCACTTTAACAAGACTAAAGTAGATTTATACCATTTAATTTTGAGTAGTCTTGATGTAGAAGAGCCTCCTAGCTTGATTTGCATGTTTTTGATCCCAAGTTGATTTTTCCCGAGAGTTGACCTTGACTTTGACTTTGACTTTGACTTTCGGGTTGACTTTTTGACTTTGGGATTTTGAAGACCTCTTTTGAATAGGGTCTTGAGTTGTTGATCCCTTGATGAATCTTTTGCTCTTGATATGCTTTTTGAGTCCATTTAGTGTTGCTTTTAAAAGTTTGGTAAAAATACCAAAATATTTATTTTCTCTTTTAAATTTGCTACAAAATCAATAAATCATTAGTAACAAATAATAATCAAAGATTTGCTAATCATCAAAACAAGGAGATCGAAAAGTTTGAGTTAACAATCTCCCCCTTTTTGATGATATCAAATATTTGATTATTTTTAAAGGGAAAGAAAAAAAAATTTAAGCAAAGTAAGTTTGATTAGCTCCCCCTTAATGTGTGCAAGAAAAAAAAATTTACCTTTTAATTTTACCTTGCATGAAATTGTAAACTCCCCCTCAATTTTTACTTATGATAAAAAGATTAGATACCAAAAAAAATTTGAGGTGATGCCAAAAAAAATTAATCAATAGTTGTTCTCCCCCTTTTGATTCATCAAAAAGGGTGGCAAGGAATTCACAAAATATAAAAGAAAAGAGAAAAATAAGAAAAATAAAAAAAAAAACAAAGCAACAAGCCAATGCATTAAAAAAAAAAAAAATATAACATCCAAAATAACATTCAACACACCAAACAAACAACAAATAAAAAAAAATACCAACTAACACAAAGTCAAAAGGCATGAAGCCTTTGCACACAACAAAAAAAAATAAAAGGAAACTAAATAAGCCAAAAAAAAAAAAAAATAATGCAAGAACTAGTTTGGTGGGGGGCCAAAGCGATCCATGTATGCCCTCCATTGTGCCATCTCCTCTTGCACATTAGCAAACCCATGCACCATGTCACTCCTCATGGTGTTGATGTCATTGTTGAGGTTGGAGAGTTGTGAGTTGAGATCATTTCGCAAGGTTTGAAATTGGTTGTCAACCGAAGTGTGAAGACGAGTGAAAGCTTCTTCAAGGTTGAATTGGGGAAAAGTAGGCATGGGAGGAGCTTGAGGAGGCATGTCTTCTTCTTCTTCTTCTTCTTCTTCTTCACTTTCACTTGCGGGCAAATTAATTTCTTCATCATCACTCTCCAAATCAATTTGCATTCTTTGCCCTCTTTTGGGTGTGAACACCCATTCATTGTTAAGGAATTTGTAACCCATAGCCTTGAAAGTTTTGGATCCTAGAATGTCACTAGAGGTAGGATCATTTTTCTTTTCATGTAGGGTAGGAATTCCTAAGAGAGGAAAAAGGTAGCTAAGAAGAAAACCAAAGGGAAGTGCCTTAATCATATTAGGCTTGTCCACATCAAGTATGAATTTTAAAATAAGATAGCCTAGGTTGATGGGTGTGGTTTTGGCTATAATGAGATGCATGAGTAATTGATCAATGGAATTGATCTCATCTTGGTGGCCACTTCTAGGAGCAAGATTTGCAACAATGAATTTGTGGAGGATTTTAGCCTCTAAAGTGAGTTGGTGTCTTTTTGGTCTCATAATAAAAGGGCCATCACCACAAATATTCCTAGAACACTCATCAAAGTTAAAAATGGCATCATTTTTGAGAGAAAGTTTGGGTTCAAGTAATATGCCACCATTTGGTGCTCCTAACATGTCATTAAGAGATGCTACATTGAGTTCAAAAGCTACTCCTCTAAGGGTTCCTCTAACACCTAAAGGTTCTAATGTAGGTTTAATACAAGCATAAAAACCTTGAACTAGCCTAGGATACAATGGAGTATTAATTTGAATAAAAGATGTCCATCCTAGGGTATCAAAATGATGACTAAAATCAACACAATCAAGGCTAGGGAGATCACAAATTTTACCTTTGAGAATTTTCCTAGAGGAGAAATCATTGACAAACTTGTTGTGATCTTCATCATTGAAGAAGAGAGTGGGCTCTTGCCTTGCTTTTGCCCTTATTTCCCTTTGTTGAATTGCACTAGCCATTCTCTTGGGAGCTCTTGATGAGGAAGCCATTGAAGAACACACTTCTCTCTTTTTTTTTTTTAATTATTGGAAGATGAGAGTGAGGCTTTGAAAGAGAGAATTTTAGAGAGAAGGAGATGGTGGCTGCTGTTTTAGGGTTGAAAAAACTGAATGGGGGAGAAAAAATTCGGTGGTAGGGTTTAAAAAGGGAAAAAATCGCAATAAAATGACAAAAGCGCACTTTGCGATCTGTGCCATCCGGAATCGGATGGTACAACCGGAATTCCGGTTGGTACAGGACCAGCAAAAAAAATTTCTAAAAGTGGGCTAAAAAATCCAATTTTGACCCAAATGACCCCAAACCAATTCTAATACCTTTAATATGATAAAACAAAATTGCTCAAACAAGAAAATCTGAAAAATAATGAAAAATGACGATTTACGGTAAGTTTTTCGAAAATTGCCAAGAAAACTAGAACCGTACCAAAAATGAGTTTTATGCAATGAAATTGAAAAATTCTTTTTCCAGCAGTTTTATAAAATAAAATGTGAGGTGTACAAACTTACGGAATCGAAAAATGTTGAAAAATGAGAGAGTTTGGCGAAAAACACTCTTTTAGGCCTAAAAATCTAAAAATTCAACAAGTGAGGTACCAAAAATTTGTTTCATGCATATTTCAATCAAGGCAAACCTATAGGCATACTAAATACACTCTATTTCACATATTCAAGCATATAGACACACAAGAAAATCAAATATGCAAAAATTCACATGTTCACTTGTTTAAAAACAAGTCCAAAGTTCACCAAAAATCCACATTTTGACCTATAATTTTAAGTTTTTCAACAAGGATAGTTCATGTAGGTCAAGTATCAATAAATTTTCTCATCTATGCATATAAATCTCATTAATATCATATTTGGAACAATTATGCATAAATAAGTAAGTAAAGAGATATGAAATTTTTCATAGCTAGCAAACCTTATATTTCATTTAAGTTGGTCATGCCTAGCTCTCTTCTAATGAAACTAAATCTCTCATCACTAAGAGGCTTGGTGAATATATCCGCTAATTGGAATTCGGTGCTTACAAAGTCTAGCATAATATCACCTCTTTGGATATGATCTCTAAGGAAGTGGTGCCTTATGTCAATATGCTTGGCTCTAGAATGCAATATTGGATTCTTAGAGAGGTTAATGGCATTAGTGTTATCACACTTTATGGGTGTACATTCAAAATCAATATCAAAATCCTTAAGAGTTTGTTTCATCCAAAGTATTTGTGCACAACAACTACCCGCGGCTATATATTCGGCTTCGGTTGTGGATAGAGCTACCGAGTTTTGTTTCTTGCTAAACCATGACACTAAGGAATTTCCTAAAAAGTGACAAGTTCCACTAGTACTTTTTCTATCCGTCTTACAACCGGCAAAGTCGGCATCCGAGTAGCTAACTATTTCAAAGTTTGAGTTCTTGGGGTACCAAAGTCCTAGATTCATTGTGCCTATCAAGTATCTAAATATTCTTTTAACGGCACTCAAGTGGGATTCTTTAGGACAAGATTGGTACCTAGCACAAAGACCAACACTAAACAAAATATCCGGTCTACTAGCGGTTAAATATAATAAAGAGCCAATCATACCTCGATACTTGGTGATGTCCACATTTTTACCGCTTTCATCTTTGTCCATCTTTATGGATGTGCTCATGGGTGTATTCATGGACTTTGCATTTGCCAAGTCAAACTTTTGAAGGAGATCCTTGATGTACTTAGTTTGACCTATGAATATGCCATCCTTTTGTTGCTTGATTTGAAGTCCAAGAAAAAAGTTGAGTTCTCCCATCATGCTCATCTCAAACTCACTATGCATACACTTAGAAAATTCTTCACAAAGAGCATCATTAGTAGCACCAAAGATAATATCATCAACATAAATTTGTACTATAATAATGTCTTTGGATTTTCTTTTTATAAAAAGTGTATTATCCGCTTTACCCATTGAAAAACCATTTGAAATAAGAAAGGTGCTTAACCTTTCATACCAAGCTCTAGGAGCTTGCTTTAAACCATATAAAGCCTTTTTCAATTTGTAAACATGGTTAGGGTATTTATGATTTTGAAAACCGGGTGGTTGAGAGACATAAACCTCTTCCATAATGTACCCATTTAAGAATGCACTTTTTACATCCATTTGATACAAGATAAAATTCTTGTGGCATGCAAAAGCTAACAACATTCTAATGGACTCAAGTCTTGCTACCGGGGCAAAGGTTTCCTCATAATCAATTCCTTCTTCTTGATTGTAACCTTGGGCCACTAATCTAGCCTTGTTACGCACAATGACCCCATGCTCATCTACCTTATTTCTATAGACCCATTTTGTTCCAATCACCGATTGATGTGACGGTCTTGGAACTAACTCCCAAACATTATTTCTTATAAATTGATTTATTTCTTCTTGCATAGCTAGAAGCCAAAATTCATCAACTTCGGCCTCTTTAAAATTCTTTGGTTCAATTTGAGAAATAAAAGCAATGAAGTTACACAAGTTTCTAAGGGAGTTTCTAGTAGTGACACCTTGAGAAGGATCACCTAGAATTTGGTCTATAGGATGAGCACTTTTGAATTTCCACTCATGTGGAAGGTTAGAGTTCATACCTTGGCTTTCATTTTCCTTTTCCACGGGTGGTTCCTCTTTGGGAGTTTGTGAAGGAGCATTGGAAGTCTCTCCTATTTCGAGATTTTGAACTTCATCTCCCAAACCTACAACATCATCATCTAAACTTTTGCTCGTAGGCGGGTTAGTCTCATCAAAAGCAACATGAATAGATTCTTCAACAACATTAGTTCTTTTGTTATAAATTCTATAAGCTTTACTATGTGTTGAATACCCTATAAAAATTCCAACATCGGATTTAGCATCAAATTTTCCAAGGTTGTCCTTGGTGTTTAAAATGTAACATTTGCATCCAAAAACTTTAAAATAGCCAATGTTGGGTTTTCTTCCTTTCCAAAGCTCATAAGGGGTTTTATTCATGTTGGGCCTAATGAAAACACGATTCAAAATATAACAAGAAGTATTGACGGCCTCGGCCCAAAAATATTTTGGTAATGAAATTTCATTTAGCATTGACCTAGCCATTTCTTGAATTGTTCTATTCTTCCTTTCGACAACTCCATTTTGTTGTGGAGTTCTTGGTGCCGAAAAGTTATGGTTAAAACCATGATCATCACAAAACAATTCTAAGGCATCATTGTCAAACTCACCACCATGGTCACTCCTAACGGAGGTAATAGAATATCCTTTTTCATTTTGCACATTTTTACAAAATTTGACAAAGTTTTCCAAAACATCACTTTTAAGAGTCAAGAAAATAACCCAAGTAAATCTTGAAAAATCATCAACAATTACAAATGCATAGTATTTACCACCAAGACTAGCAATTCTAGAAGGACCAAATAAATCAATATGAAGCAATTGCAAAGGTCTAGTAGTTGAAATTTCTTTCTTGGAATGAAAAGATGTTTTAATTTGTTTTCCAAATTGGCATGCATCACAAAGTTTATCTTTACAAACGGAATAGATGGCAAACCAATAACAAGATCTTTTCTAACCAATTTTGAAATAGAATCCATACTAGCATGTCCTAATCTTCTATGCCACAACCAAGAATTATCATTCATAACGGTTAAACATTTATTTTTACTATCAAAAGAATCAACATCAATAACATACACATTATCCTTCCTTACTCCAAGGAAAATAACTTCATTGGTTGAAACATTTTCAATGGAGCATTTTGAGGATTCAAACACAACACGAAAACCTATATCACATAATTGACTAATACTAAGCAAGTTATGTTTAAGATTATCAACAAGAAGCACATTTTTAATACATGGAGAGTATATGTTACCGATATCACCAATGCCCAAGATTTTTCCTTTTGAATTGTCTCCAAAAGTGACAAAGCCACTTTCCTTGCTTTTAAAGCTTGAAAATCTTGATGGATCACCGGTCATATGCTTTGAACATCCACTATCCAAGAACCATAAGCTTTGGCTCTTTCTTGTTGATTCCTACAAAAACAAATTCATTTGTTGGCTTTTGGTACCCATATAACTTTGGGTCCATTCATGTTAGTTCTAGAACCCTTTGGTACCCATTTAGTCTTGCCTAGATATGCAAATTTCTTTACATGACAATAGGAAATAGTATGACCATCTCGGTTACAATATGTGCATGTAAAGTGAGGTAGACTAGATGATTTCACAAAAAAGTTTCTCAAAAATTTTTGTTTCTTACTAGGATCATAACCAATACCATTTTTTGAAAAACCACATGATTGGTTTCCCACCATGAGATCATAACCTTCCTTACCTCTAGTGAAGGTATATATGTCATTTTTTAGGCTTCTCACATGGGCTTTCAAATCAATAATTTCTTTCTTATGTGAAGCACATGTAGTACATTGAGATTTAGCTATAAGTTCTTTTTCATTTATTTTCAAAATCTCAATTTCTTTTAAAAGCATGTTGGTCTTCTCTCTAAGGGTTTGGTTTTTAACAAGCAATTTACCAAAATCATCAAATAGTTCCTTAAATGAATTAGACAACTCATCATATGACATATCTAAGTTATCTTCATCATTTTCGCTATCACAATCATTTTGGTTAGAAATGCTTACCCCATCATCAAGTGCCATCATGCACATGTTTGCCACTTCATTCTTTCCTTCTTCTTCGGAGTCCTCTTCGTCACTATTGAGCCAATCCGCCAACATTGCCCTTCCTTTGTATTTGTTCTTCTTTCTCATTGGACAATCCATCTTCATATGTCCGGGCTTCTTGCACTCAAAGCAAATTGGTGGATCATCTTTGCTTTTTCTTTCTTTTGAGTCACTCCCTCTTTGTGGCTTCTTCCCAAAGTTCTTTTTGAATTTCATGAACTTTTTGTATTTCTTAGAGAAGAGTGCCAAGTCCTCCATGTCACTACATAAGCTTTCCTCATCTTCTTCACTAATGACATGGGAGGATGAAGACTTGAATGCAATAGTCTTCTTTTTCTTCTCAACTTCCTCTTCTTCTTGAGCACTCATGAAAATTTCATGGTTCATGAGTGAGCCAATTAGTTCTTCCAAGGGAAGTGTTGAGAGATCCTTGGCTTCTTGAATGGCAACCACCTTTCCTTGATAAGCCTTGGTGAGACTTCTCAAAATCTTGGTCACCATATCCTTTTGAGTAAGTACCTTGCCAAGAGAGTTCAAACCATTAGTAATTGTAGTGAAGCGAGTATACATATTAGCAATGGTTTCATCCGATTTCATCTTAAAGTTCTCATATTGAGTGGAATAAATTTGAATTTTAGTTTCCTTCATAGCACTAGTTCCTTGATGAGTAACTTCAAGCATTTTCCACATATCATAAGCGGTAGAGGCTTGTTCAATATTTTTAAAAATATCTCTATCCAAACCACATATAAGAGCATATTTAGCTTTAGCATTTTTAGAAAGCATTTTCTTATCATTTTCATCATATGCTTCATAAGTCTTAATTACTTCAACACCATTTATGACATGTTTAGCAACATAAGGACCACTAGACACAATATGCCACAAATCATAGTCAATAGATTGAAGGTAAGTTTCCATTCTAATTTTCCAATAAGGAAAATCTACTCCATTGAAGTATGGTGCTCTATTTGTGCTAAAACCTTCTAACATGTTATTTTGTGAATTACTTGGAAACGCCATGCTCTAGATTGTGAAATCTAATCAAATAATTTGAGCCCTAGCTCTGATACCAATTGTTAGCCCAAGATATGTTTCCAAGAGGGGGGGTGAATTGGAAATTTAAACTAATTTCGGAAAATTAAAACTTTTAACACAAAATTATGCAATTAGTCAATTAATCAAGTAAAAACAAGTAGTATGGCAAGCAATATATTAAGGCAAATAATTAAACTTGTAAAGTAAAGAGTTTAAGGATTAGAAAATGCAAACTCTCGATTTTTACAAGGTTCGGTAGAACTATGCCACCTACGTCCTTGGTCTTCAAAGCTATGGACCTAGCTTTGAGTTCCAATATTGAGCCAAGTTAACGGGCTTGACTAACCCTTACAACCGGGAAATTTTCACCAAGGTATTTCCAAACCTCTTACAATAGTTTCGCACCCCCGAGGACTATTAACCTCTTTCTCGGATTGTTAAAGTGCCAATCTCACTATTTCCGGGTTGTTTACAAAACCGGTGCCAACCTCACCTCAATCACAATATGGAAATGTGTTTGATATACAAGCTAAAATCACTCTAGAAATATGATGATACAATGGAAACCTAGAGTGAAAAGCAAGCACACTTAAGATGAATAAAATCAAATTTTGGCTCAAAGTGTGTGAAATGTGTTGGTTTGGATTTCAAACTTAGAAGCTCCTTTATCTCACTTAGATAGGTTAGATATATGTAATAAATGCTCAACCAACTTATTTTTTGAAAGAAAAATCGAGTTTATATAGTGTTTGATGAAAAACTAGCCGTTTATAGCCGTTAGCACGTTTCCCGAGGTGGGGTCAGCCATGAACCGGAAGTCCAGATGGGAACCGGAATTCCGGATTGATTACAACCGGAATTCCGGTTGCCAACCGGAATTCCGGATGGCTGACCAGTGGCAAAAGTGCCATTTTTCGGGACTTAAATGCGCATAACTTCTTACTCGATTATCCGATTTCAGAAATTCCAACTTTGTTCTCTTAGTTAAACAAAATGTGATTTAGAAATTCAATCAAAAAATTTTTTGAACTATCGTGTGAGAAAACTTGTTGCACAAGTTAGTGAATGGGCCAAAATTCAAGTTTATAAAAACTTAGTGTGCTATGCAAATCACTTTAACAAGACTAAAGTAGATTTATACCATTTAATTTTGAGTAGTCTTGATGTAGAAGAGCCTCCTAGCTTGATTTGCATGTTTTTGATCCCAAGTTGATTTTTCCCGAGAGTTGACCTTGACTTTGACTTTGACTTTGACTTTCGGGTTGACTTTTTGACTTTGGGATTTTGAAGACCTCTTTTGAATAGGGTCTTGAGTTGTTGATCCCTTGATGAATCTTTTGCTCTTGATATGCTTGTTGAGTCCATTTAGTGTTGCTTTTAAAAGTTTGGTAAAAATACCAAAATATTTATTTTCTCTTTTAAATTTGCTACAAAATCAATAAATCATTAGTAACAAATAATAATCAAATATTTGCTAATCATCAAAACAAGGAGATCGAAAAGTTTGAGTTAACAGATTGGCAGGGCAAGAGTCTCAAAATTTAAAGTTGGTGCTGGCTGCTGCTATAGCAGCAGGGGTTTACCATGTTTGGCAAGCTAGAAACAGGGTCATTTCGCATGGAAACAAGGTGAATAAATGTCAATTGGTTGAAGACATCAAGTGGAGCTTGAGGACCCGAATTAACATGGTGTTTCCAAAGAAAATTCAAAGTATAGATAGAGATTGGTTTTATGCTTTATAGTTGATTTGTAAAGTGTTGAAATGAAGTGAGAAAAAAGAAATTGTAGAAATTGTATAGATTTTTAGGCCCTTGTATGGGTGCTATTAGACTGTAAATATGTTTTGAGCAATACAATTCACTGATTTATCAAAAAAAAAATTATTTTATATATTAAATAATAATAAATTTTTGAAACTAACTTAGATATTTTATAAATATCTTAATCATGATATTTTAATTTTAAAATTGATTATTTTATTATATAATTTATTATTTTAAAATTATAAATTAGAAAAATAATATTTTAAATAAAATACAATATCATTTTACTTATCAAAAATTTTGAATAATAAATATAAATTTAAATAATCTACATATTTTGTTGAGATTTAAAAGTAAAATTTGTCAAAATAGACTTTTGACAAATTGAAATTAGCAAAATTAACTTTTCTTTTTTCTTTTTTTTTTATTACTTTTATTTTACACTTAACATTTAAAACAATAATTTAATATTAAACAAAATTAATTAAAACCTCATAAAACAAAATACTAACCCTAACTTTTTTTTTACAGCCTCCTCTTTCTTTTTGTTCTTCTTCTCCTCTTCTCCTCACCCTAGTCACTCCTTCTTCTTGCTAATAAGACTAAAAAGACCATGAATGCTCACAAGTGAACCATTCTTTTTCTTCTCTTCCTCTTCTCATCATTTTTCTTCTTCTTACTGGTAAGACCAAAAAGACCACCCATTATTCATTAATGGTGGCAAGTGGTGGCAGCCATAGACAAAAGAATTTGAGATTCATTCTAACAAAGGTAAACCCTAATAATTTCCTTGTCTCTTCTCATTTTGTTTCTTTTCTTTAATTTTTTTTTTCAGTTGTAGCCATTAATATTTCTCTTCTCTCAATCTCTTATTGTAATAACTAATCATTCAAAACTATAATAGAATCAACAAGTGATGCATCAACTACAATACCCATACCACCCAATGAACATGAACAGGTAACATATATATATATTTTATTATAGTCTTTTGGGTTATAATTTTGATTTTTGTAATTTATGGATAAAAGACCTTGAATTTGCTCTGAATAACTATAAACGACCTTAAATTTACACTATGCGACCATCATGGTCTTTTATGTTCTTTAACTAACTTTAAAGAACTTGAATTTTCTCTAAACGACCATAAACAACCTTAAATTTACATTATGCGACCATCATGGTCTTTTATGTTTTTCAACCATTTAAAGACCTTGAATTTGCATAGAACGACCATAAACGACGACAACATAGATACATTCAGGAAGGCATATGCAGTTCAATTATATGTGGGTAGTGCAGATCCTTAATTAACCATGTCCTTGTTCATAATTATGAATTTTGTAATTTTGTGGATAAACTTGAATTTACTCTGAATGACCGCAAACGACCTTGAATTTATACTATGCAACCATCATGGTCTTTTATGTTCTTCAACAAACTTTAAAGAACTTGAATTTACTCTGAACGACCATAAACGACCTTGAATTTATACTATGCAACCATCATGGTCTTTTATGTTCTTCAACAAACTTTAAAGAACTTGAATTTACTCTGAACGACCATAAACGACCTTGAATTTATACTATGCGACCATCATGGTCTTCTATGTTCTTCAACAAACTTTAAGGAACTTAAATTTGCTCTGAACGACCATAAACGACCTTGAATTTACACTATGCGACCATTATGGTCTTTTATGTTCTTCAACAAACTTTAAAGAACTTAAATTTACTATGAACGTGTTGGAAATATTTTACTAGGATCTAGATTTACTACCAAGTATATTTTATTAACATCCTAATATGAATTCTAAAACAATGAAATAAACACATAAGAGTTTAAGAAAACCTTACATTGTGTCTAGCTAAATATAATGACTCCTTCCATTCAGATATCTAGCCCTTGATTCCTTTCTGTAGCAGAGCGTTATCAAGATCTGAATCTGGATCTCTTTCTCTCCTTCTTTGATGCTGATTTTCCACAGTCTTACATACTATGATTGAGGTACCACTTGATGTGTATGGGCACTACTCATTCACTCAAGGGATTTCGAGATTTAGAGAAGAAAAGAGAGAGGAAAGTGGCGCTCAAGAATTCTCTCTGAAAAGAATGAGATGCAATTGTGTGCTGTTTTCTGAAACCATTACTTTCTATTTATAGAATGCCCTCTAGGTTTAGGTTAGAATTGTCTGGCATTAAAATAATGTAAAAATAAAATGGTAAACCTCTTGCATAGTGGGCGGCCCATATAAGGAAATTGGGCCTCACTTTGCAACTTTCGCATTTTGTTATTTTTCATTCCCATTTTCTCAAAAATGCCAATTTTCCAATTTAACCATTCAAATCCCAATTCTAATTATTTAATAACTTAAAAATAATTATTAAATAATATTGTCATTTAATGTATTTATTAATTTAGACATATAAAGTATCTTAATTAATAAATAAACCTAGAATCTCTTTTCTTAACAATTTCGCCCTTGTTTAGTGAAAATTCATAAAGTAGAGATAGTCTAACTTTTAGAATTATAATTGATTAATTAAAATCAATTAACTGAGTCTTACAAGCAGTATGGTCTCAACTAGTATGGGGACCATGGGTCTATATAACCGAGCTTCCAATAAGTCGAACCGAATTTACCAAGTAAATTCTCTAACTTATTAATTCACTCTTAGAACTTGGAATTGCACTCTCAGTCATATAGAACGCTCTATATGTTCTACGATATAGATATGTCATTAGTTATCCATTGTTATAATCCTAATTTGATCAATGATCCTCTATATAGATGATTTACACTGTAAAGGGATTAAATTACCGTAACACCCTACAATGTATTTTATCCTTAAAACACTTAACCCTATATAAATGATATTTCAGCTAAGTGAAATGAGTACTCCACCATTTATTTTTGTTTGGTGAAGCTCGAAGGAAATCATCATTTACTTTCTATTCGCCAGATAGAAGCTATAGATTCCATATTTATGTTAGCGCTCCCACTCAATTGCACTACCGTGTTCCCAAAATGTACGTATCACCCTGACCCAAAAGTAGGCTTAACTAACAAATCAAAGAACACGAATAACACTCTTGAGATTGAACCTAATCATATCAGGATTAAGATCATTTGATCTAGGATCAACAGGTGATATTGAATTGAATAGATATTACGGTAAATTTTAATATATCTAATCAAAGTTTAATATCGGTCCCTTCCGATGTATACTCCATACATCCGATACTGGTAAACTTTGCCAATGTCCTGGAATGGACATAACACTTTTCCAAGGTGTAAGAATACCTATCGCTGATTATACCATGTCTGTCTAAATCCAGTGTTCTGACAAATCAGGGAATAAACTTTCGAACATATAATTAAGATTATATTCCACTGTGCTGACAACACTATAATCATTAACAAATTCATATGTTCTGGACTTAAATAGAATTCATTCATTATATATATAATCATGAAATAAATCATGTGAACCATGCAACATAAAATGTTATTTCTGATCTTTATCAATAAGTAAATCTGATTATATTGAAATGGATTTTATTTAGGGCACAAAACCCAACAGAATGACCATAAACGATCTTGAATTTACACTATGCGACCATTATGGTCTTCTATGTTCTTCAACAAACTTTAAAGAACTTAAATTTACTATGAACGACCATAAACGACCTTGAATTTACACTGTGCAACCATTATAGTCTTTTATGTTCTTCAACAAACTTTAAAGAACTTAAATTTGCTCTAAAGGACCATAAACAATCTTGAATTTACACTATGCGACCATCATGGTCTTTTATGTTCTTCGATAAAAACATAACTTTGCTCTTAACGACCATGAACAACCTTGAATTTATACTTGTATATTGTGTACTCTAATTCTTTAAGTAGTTAAAAATTAACTCTTATACCATGTAATTCAATGATTGAGTTATTTAAAATATGTAACTATATAATCACCAAGACTTATACAATTATATAATATACTTTAATTATAATTTATAAATTATACTAAATGATTATACACATACATACTTAATGAAATAACTTAGAAAATATAGTTAAATAATTTGTTATCATATATATAATGTATTAAATGATTATATTGAAATATACTATGGTCGCACATAGTCGCATAGACCAATATTACGATATATTTTGAAATATACTATGGTCGTACATAATCGCACATGGTCGCACAAGGTGGCATAAACCAATTTTAGGATATATTTTGAAATATACTATGGTCTCACATGGTCGCACAAGGTCGCATAGACCAATATTAGGATATATTTTGAAATATACTATGGTCGCATGTAGTCGCACATGGTCGCATAGACCAATATCAGAATAAAGTTTTAAATATACTATGGTCGCACAGGGTCGCACAGACCAATATTAGAATACAGTTTTAAATATACTATGGTCACACATAGTCACACAGGGTCGCAAAACACATATTAGGATATACTTTGAAATATACTTGGTCGCACTTGGTCGCACATGGTCGCACAGAGTCGCACAAGATCCATAATAAGTACTTTATTTAGCATAAATTTTATAAATAGATATAAATAAAAGTTTGCATATATCAAACACAAGAAACATTAAATATATAATTTAGAGAACTAAATAATAATAAATCACACATGAGTTGTGCTTCTACCATCTGATGGCACTTGTGGACATGTTTGCGAATTATGTCTTGACTATCCACATGCTCCACAATTATATTGTTTCTTAAGAAATTCACCTTTGGAAGCTATCTGATTGGTTCTTGGTCTTCCTATAGTCTTGTCTTCAGGAGGTGCTATCACTTGTACTGCAAGAATATCTTTAGGAATGCCAGTCCATTGTGAGTTTGGAGGTACAAGATAAATAGTTTCAACATATGCTAACAACCAATATTCTGATGTGTAGTACTGTGAACACATAGAATATATGAGTTCTCCCGTATTTTGGGGTTGTGCCTTTCCTGCTGCTGCTATTGCATGGATACATGGAAGTTTCTCAATATCAAAAACTTTGCACGTGCAACTCTTTGACCTTAAATTTACAATTGCATCGAGTTCTCCACACATCACATTGTACTCATTCTCATTTAACTGGAGAGTTATCAATGAACCGGCTTCATCCCATCTCTTGCGTAATATTTTTTCCCTCTTTGGTGTTAATGGAGTTGTAACTACACATGCTTCCCGCCGACGTTCAAAAAACCATTGTCCCATCGTGCTAATGATAAAATCAATCATAGCAATAATTGGATACTCTCTGGCCTTTCGCATCATATTGTTCACTGACTCAACTATGTTAGTGGTCATGACTTCATACCGGTTACCAACAAAATGTGCTCTAGACCACTTTCTGAACTTGGCATCATTCTCAAGATACTTAGCGACACGTGGATATATTTTGCAAAGTTGGTCGAAGTGTTTATTAAACTCTTTGATACGGTACGCTATTGCAACTTTCTTATACAATTTAGTCGCAGCAGCACTTTTGAAACGATGTTTTATATTTTGCTTTACATGCCAATAACATGCCCCATGAGAAGCCATAACACAAACACGACGAACTGCATGTTCAATACTTTGATGTCTGTCTAAAACAAAACATAAGTCTTAGCTATCAGGTATCAAGTCCTTCAACTTCTCTAAGAACCATGTCCATGAAGTGTTATTTTCATTATCAACCAAACCCCATGCAATGGGGGTAACTATGGTATTCACTATCTTGTGTAGTTGCTACTAATAACACACCTTTATGCTTAGTCTTGATCCAAGCTGCATCTATACCAATTACTTTTCTCATGTAAGTGAACCCTCTTATGGCCACACCTAAAGCCATAAAAAAAATACTTGAATTTATTTTCTAACTCAAGTTCAATGTGGGTAACTGTACGTGGATTTTCCTGCTTCAACATGTGACAATACGAAGGGAGCAATGCAAAATTTTCTTTAGCTGTTCCTCTAATCAAATTTTGAGCCCATTGTTTTCCTTTCCATGCTTTCCAATAACTGACTTGAACTTTCATTTCCTTATGCATGAATCCTGCAAGGCTTCTTGGGTTAAGTGGGTCCTTACTGTTCTTAAAGTGTCCCTGTACACGAGAACCAATAACGCGACTAGATGCTTGTCTATGATTGGCATTTCGGTTCATTAATGAGCAACTGTGAAGACTATGGTATTGTCGAATAATGAAGAAATGTGAATCTTTCATCTTTGTAGCATGCACTCTCTATGAGCAATTTTCACTGACATAACAAACCTCCTTTATAGACTTGTTTGATTTGGTTGTTCGCATTTCGAATCTCCCATTAATGGCAATGATGCTAAGATAATAACTCAATTCATCCTTACTCACAAAGTGTTGACCCACTTTCAAATTCAATCCATCATGTCTGCCACTATCCTGACTTGTTTCTCTATTACATTGTGCAATATTTTCCATAAACATATCATAATGTTGATAAGGGATAATTTGACCTCCTCCGACTACAATGTCATTCTCAATTACATCATTATTTTCTTCAACTACTTTATCACATTCCTGAAGTTCATTGTTACCGCTCTCATGTACAATATCATCTGGTGTGGGATTGGAACCAATGGTGCCTTCAACACTTTGAGGTATATCTTCATTCGAGACATAACTTGGATCATTCAGAACTTGATCTATTATATGACACCCAAAATAATTATCGTAAAAGCTTCCATTATCAAAAACATCATCATCACAATCAAATTTAACATCATTACCAGTGAGTTCATTACCATCACCATCATCATCATTGACAAACTTTGTCTTTCCTTTATCATTATTCTTTTTTACGCACACATATAAAGGAATCACTTCTTTAACTTTGTACAACTCCTTCAATAGATCCTCCACATCAGAATCACCACAAATCTTACTTGGTGCCATCTTGTTGAATGTTTCACCTGCCACCTTATGAGTTATTTCAATTTCATACAAATTTCGATCAACACTTATTTTTTCATAGACTTTATTCACTAGTTGATGAAACTTGATACTATAATCAACCACAAATCCCTTGTTGCAACCAGTACCAAACCATTCCCAAATACGATTATCGGTAATTTTCCACTCGCCATTATAGTCCATGCATATAAAGATATGATCCATACCTGTCATAAAGTTAAAGTTTCAAATTAACAAGTGTAAAGTAAGAGTATCAAATCACTTAGCTTATAGTTATTTTGAAGCCATTTAGATGCATTTAGAAATACATGTTGGAATCCAAAAATTAGCAGAAAGCGACCATGTTAGACCATGTGTGACCATGTGCGACAATGTACGACCTACATGGTTGCATAGTATAATTTTCTAGTTACATCGAGCGACCATGTACGACCTACATGGTCACATAGTCTAGTTTTCTAGTTACACTGAGCGACCATGTGCGACCTACATGGTCGCATAGTATTTTTTTTTTGTTTTCACTAAATGACCATATGCAACCAAAGGCGACCAAAATTGGTCGCACATGGTCGCATATCACAGATCATCTTCAACCTCGAACTGGAGTTATTTTCACACCAGTTTTTTTTTTTAGAATAACCTAAATTTATGCTTTATATTGCTATATAACTGTAAAATAACAAATACCCAATCATTCAACTTGAGAGTAAAGTTAGTTACTAACCTTTACAATTGTTGGATGGAATTTTCACTTCTTCTTTAAGGGTTTCTTGAATTTTTTAGGTCAAATGTGCATGAATACCGTTGAAGAAGAAATACTTGAGTAGTGCTATGAAGACGAAGATAAAAACTCATATGGTAATGAAGAACTCAATTAAAGATGAAGATGAAGATGAAGAGAGGTCATGGGAGTCCAATCAAATCTATTTTTTTTAATGATAAAGAAAAATTAATATTAATTGTATTTATTATATTAATTTTAAAAGAAGGCTATTTTGCTAATTAAAATATTTGAAAAGTCATTTTCCTAATAAAAGTTTTCATAAAGCCTATTTTGCCAACTCACTCGATTTAAAAAATGCTTATAATTCGAGATATTTCTAATTAAGTTACATAATTTTCGAAATTTATTGTTTGTTTGTCATTTTATTTATTAATAAAATGATAATTTAACTATATCTAATTTAAAATTATGAATTTCATTATTTCAATTTATTAAATTATAAGTGTTGACTCAAAAATTTGGACAAAGATTTCCAAGCCACACTTGCTCACTGGATTGACAAGAATGAAATATATGTTAAGTATAAATAGAGAGACATGACAATTTATAGTAGCTCACTCCGTGTATCGTGATGGTAATGGAGCTACGTCTATTTCAAGTCTTTATTCTCACGAGATGGAATTATAGGAAAATGGCTATTTTTAAAGAGAGAGAGATGCTCTAACCTTACAGGTACTTTTCTGAATATGAAAAATAAACTAGAGGAGCTCTCCTTTTATAGGTGAAGGAGGTCCTTGAAAATAGGAATTAGGGCATCACATTTATACCTAAAAACTCAAAAAACCCACCCAGCCCGAAACTTGGAAAACCCTAAAAAAAAATGGGTTTAAAAAATAAGGGGTCAGATTCGGGTGTAACTCGGTTCGGCACCGGGCTGGGTTTGGGTTTAAGAATTTTTAAAACTCAAAACCCGAAACCCACTTAAAACTCGATTACTAATTTTTATATATATATTTTTTTTATTTTTTTGCCCTAACCTATTATGGACTATGGTATGAATTGTGTTTTGTTTGGACTTTGAACTATGTTATATGTATGGACTTTATTTTTTAGACTTTGAGTTTTGACTATGAACTTTTCTTAGAAAATGTAATAAGTTTATAAGTAGTTAATAAGGAATAGGAATAGGAGTATTTCTTTGTTAAAATTTTATGTACTTTTATGCAAAAATGTTAAAAAAGTGATGTTTTTCAACAAAAAAAAAAAAAAAAGCCAAGCCTAACCTGAAAATTGACCCCAACCCACCCGGAACCCGACCAACCTGAACCTAAAACTCAAAAAATCTGGTCTTCATACAGGTGGGTTCAGTTCCAAGATTTGAAAACCCAAACTCGAAAAACTCGAACCCAAAAACCCAGAACACCCATCAGATGTGGACCCCTAATAGGAATAAAATAATCCAAAAATATGAAGAAAAAAACATACAAATTGGCTATTTTTGATCATAGATTATAATCAAATGGTAAAAATTAACTTCTGAGATTGATCGTCAATTTTTAGAGACTGAGTCGCGACGGCGGGACATGCTTTAGGTAAGTTGTGCCTTATATTTATAACTCCCTTATGTGTGAAATTTAGAGTCGATAACTTCAGAAATACAATTAAAGTGTTAGACATGACTTGATATATCATTAAATAACTTTGACACACGAGTTGAATCACATCAATCAGATTAATATTTAGTGAGTTATGGCCATTTTACTGAAGGTTATTCTGGGCCCACTGCCCAAGTTGACACAAAACGTCGATGTATTTTTTGATGCCAAAGTGACATTTTGACATCACTTAGTCCATTTTTATGTTATGGCAAAGTTGGTTACCAAATCTTGGAGATGTTGTTGTTCTACGAATATGGGAGACTCAAAACTGCCCATTTCTAAGTAGTTTACCATGTTGGAAATAAGAAATGCAAAGTTATGAATTTTCCTTTTTTGACTTCATGACTCAATTATTGTGACAAAATAGATGGACGGACAAGACAGAATCAGAATAGGATAAGCAGAACCCAGCACTAGGCCATTTGTCAACCTGGGTGTTGGGTTCTTATTTCAAAGCTTTCATGATGTCATTTTGATACTTCTAAGGTTGTAGAACTTGAGGGTGAGGTCTTCTACCCCGTTCATGACCATTCCAGAGAGAATGCCTAGAGCAGAATTGACATTTGAGTGATCAAAACCAATGCACCAGGTTGATTGTCAATTTGGGTGTTGGGCTCAGTTTCCAAGCCCTTGGATTTTTGGTTTTCCTCCTGAGTTTTCTAGTATCTTCGTTATTTTTTATGACGGAAAAAATGCCTAGAACATTTTTCGAGAAAATGATTGTGTTGATTGGATTTTTAGCCAATTGACGCGAGTTGTAATAAATGAGATTTAAACCAAAATTACAATAATAAATGCTGTTAATAACACCAGAAATTGCAATAAATGTAAATAAAAGACACAAGAATTTAAAGAGGTTCGACCCCTGATGTCGGTAATAGCCTACTTTTCTTGTGTTTTATTGATCTGAGTTGTAAAAGTCAAGAACAGGCTCTTGATTGCAAAGAATGATAAAAGTGTTTATTTTTCTAAGTGTTCAAGAATGCGGACCCCCTCCTAGGTCATGGATGACCCCTTATATAAGGGAGGGGGTTGGTGCTTCTCGCTTCAAGAGACGCAACCAACGCAGAGCCACTTCAACCGTCCCCTTAAATTTTTGAGGTAGTTAAAGTCTAATTTTTATGATAATATCCCATGGGTTGACAACTATCTTTGAGCCTTTTTTGAGCCTTTTTCGTGGGATTTGAACATTTGAAGGAGCTACTGACGACGAGGGTCCCTTATGGGTGTGACATGGTCGTCAACCACCTTTGGGGATGAAGCCCATACTTGGGGGAAATACCCCTGGGACCCTCGTTGAGGGGGGTGACAACCATCATCGTTGGGTGACCCCCTTGGTAGCCAACTTGAGGGGGGTGACAACCCTCCTCGTTGGGTGACCTCCCGGGACCCAACTTGAGGGGGGTGACAACTATCCTCGTTGGGTGACCTCCCGGGACCCAACTTGAGGGGGTGACAATCGTCCTCGTTGGGTGACCTCCCGGGATCCAACTTAGGTGACCCCCCGGGATCCAACTTGAGGGGGGTAACAACTATCCTCGTTAGGTGACCCCCTGGATCCAACTTGAGGGGGGTGACGACCGTCCTCGTTGGGTGACCTCCTCGGGACCCAACTTGAGGAAGTGACGACCGCCCGCGTTGGGTGACCTCCCCAGGACCCAACTTGAGGGGGTGACGACCGCCCTCGTTGGGTGACCTCCCCGGGACCCAACTTGAGGGGGTGACGACCGCCCTCGTTGGGTGACCTCCCCGGGACCCAACTTGAGGGGGTGACGACCGCCCTCGTTGGGTGACCTCCCCGTGACCCAACTTGAGGGGGTGACGACCGCCCTCGTTGGGTGACCTCCCCGTGACCCAACTTGAGGGGGTGACGACCGCCCTCGTTGGGTGACCTCCCCGGGACCCAACTTGAGGGGGTGACGACCGCCCTCGTTGGGTGACCTCCCCGGGACCCAACTTGAGGGGGTGACGACCGCCCTAGTTGGGTGACCCCCCAGGACCCATCTTGAGGGGGGTGACAATCGTCATCTTGGGATGACCCCCCAAGACCCCTTGCCTGTTGTCAGTAGGTATGGTGTAATGTGGATGTCCCCAAATACCTTGGAGAATGTTATTATAAAATGTATGACTTGTGCTATGAGGGTGTAGGGGGTAGGGTATACCCCTAGACTAACTCTTCATGGTTGGCGGTCATCCCAACGGTCATGACTTTACATATTCTTCATTAACTTAGTCCCTGTATTTTTTTCCACGTGTTGCTACTCTTGACACGTCATCATCATAAAAATTTGGATATACATTTGCCCCCAAGTTCCTAGCGGTATGACCATACGGTAGGAACTTTCTTGTGTAGTTCAGGTCTTGCTTCTATTGTTGACGGCTTGACACAGCGGCACCAAAAATACTATGACTATACTAAAATTACATTTCAAAAATCCTAAAAAAATTTCCCCAACCATTACTTTTTTCACATTTTACAGTATATCCCAATCATAATATCTCAAGAAAAATAAATTACAAGGAAACAATAAATTATAAGGAAATAAAATCATTTATAAAGAAAATAACAAACACAAAAAATATAAAAAATTGCTTTTTAGCCCTCAATGGTAGTGGAGGGCTATAATAGCAATTTTGGGGTAAAAGGCCCCTTTTTTGTAAAAATAAAAAATTGTATATGGATGATGGCCAAACCCTCACAAATCATAACATTCAAAAATCACCATATTTTTTCTTCTTAGTGTCATTTCGGGTTGGAGCTTCCCATCACCATTAGAGGGGATCTTGAAGTTTTTGATTGATTCTTGAAAGTTTGGTGGAACATTTCTTCATTATGGGTAAGTTTTCAACACCTCTATAGTCATTTTTTTTGCATAGAAAGCATGTTTTTAGTGGTATTTTTGAAACTTTTTCTTGGCTTTCTTGCTATGGTCGAAATTGATATGGTTGATTGGGATTCTTGGATTTCTTGATGTAATGTGAGTATTTGATGCTTGGGTTTTGTAGTATAGATGGTGGGTAATGTGTTTTTGGTTTTGATTTGGTGCAATTTGATGAAAAAATAAGGAAATTTGAAACTTTAAGGTTGGTGGTGTTCTTGAATGTTGAAGAATACTATGAACATATAAAAAATTTTATTTTCCCTCTATTTTCCAGATTTTGATTTTTATGAAATTGGTAAAAATGTGTTTGTAGAATGTGATACACTTGAAAAAAAAATTGGCTTGAAAACACTTTGTGTTTGGAGGAGGGTATGGAGCTCGCCCCCCCCCCCTGTTGACCACTACCTGTGGCACCCTATAAAGGGTTGGGGGTGCACCCCGCGAATGGGTATCACCCCGAGCTTGAATCCCCAATTGGCCTTGATGCCCCAAGACACCCCCTTAGGGGGTCGGGTGTGTATACCTCGTGGCTTCAATAGCCGAGACTCCCACCCCGGGTTGTACCCCTTTTGGGGGTCGGGGTATGTACCCTGAGATACCTCCATTGGGGGTCAAGGTATTTCCCCTGAGACACCCCTTTTAGGGGTCGGGGTGTTTACCCCCGAGTAAACTTCTTTTTTTTTTTATTATTGTGATTAGATTAGGGTTGGGGTGGTCACCTAACCATACCCCGAGATACCCTATTCGACATATATATAGGAATTAGAAAAGCTTTTTAATAGTAGTAGTAGTAAAAATTACCCTTGTGTGTCAACATATTCCTTTGCATGTGGCGTTGTTTTATGTGACAGACAATCTAGGATGTACATATATATGTATACAGTAATAGTATGTATGTATGGTATATTAATTAATTTGATAGCCATGCATTGACGAATATATTTATTTGTTGATGTACCAAGAGGCAAATGGAATCTACCCGAGCTTCAAATTGGTCACACAAGTGTTGGAAATATTTTACCAGGATCTAGATTTACTAACAAGTATGTTTCATTAACATCCTAATATGAATTCTAAAACAATGAAATAAACACATATAAAGTTTAGGAAACCTTACATTGGGTGCAGCGGAATATAATGACTCCTTCCGTTTAGATCTCTAGCCCTTGATTCCTTTCTGTAGTAGAGCATCACCAAGATCTGAACCTGGATCTCTTTCTCTCCTTCTTTGATGCTGATTCTCCTTCTTGTTGATTGGATTCTTCACAATCTTCCACACTATGATTGAGATACCACTTGATGTGTGTGGGAACTCACTCATTCACTCAAGGCTGAATAATTGAAGAAGAAAAGAGAGGTAGAGAATGGCGGCTAGGGTATAGGTAGAAGGCTTAGAATTTTTCTCTGAAGGAATGAGATGCATCATCTTTTTCCTGAACCCATCACTATCTATTTATAGGTAACCACCAGGTTTAAGTTAGGTTTATTTGGCATTAAAATAATAGAAAAATAAATGGCAAATTGCATTAGTGTGGCCGACCATGGATTGTGGATTGGACCCACTTTGCAATTTTGCCATTTTGTCATTTTTCCATCCCATTTTCTCAAAAATCCTAATTTTCCAATTTAACCACTTAAATGCCAATTCTAATTATTTAATAAGTAAAAATTAATTATTAAATAATATTTTCATTTAATATATTTATTAATTAGACATATAAAGTCTCTTAATTAACAAATAAAACCTAGAATCTCCTTTCTTCACAATTTTGCCCTTGCTTAGTGAAAATTCATAAACTAGACATAGTCTAACCTTAGAATTATAATTGATTAATTAAAATCAATTAATTTAGTCTTACAAGCAGTATGGTCTCAACTAGTATGGGGACCATGGGCCTATATAACCGAGCTTCCAATAAGCAGACCAAGAATTTACCAAGTAAATTCACTGACTTATTAATTCCTTGTTGCATCCACGCATAGAACTTAGAATTGCACTCTTAGTCATATAGAACGCTCTATATGTTCCACGATATAGATACACTATTAATTATCCATTGTTATAATCCTAATTTGATCAATGATCCTCTAATAGATGATCTACATTGTATAGGGATTAAATTACCGTTACACCCTTCAATGTATTTTATCCTTAAAACACTTAGCTCAGTATAAATGATATTTCAGCAAAGTGAAATGAGTACTCAATCATTTATCTCTGTTTAGCCAAGCTCGAAGGAAATCATCGTTTCACTTCTAAATACCTATAGAAGTTATAGATTCCATATCTATGTTTAGCGCTTCCACTCAATTATACTATCATGTTCCCAAAATTTACGTATCACCCTGACCCAAAAGTAGGCTTAACTAACAAATCAAAGAACATGAATAATACTCTTGAGATCGAACCTAATCATACCAGGATTAAGATCATTTGATCTAGGATCAACTAGGTGATATTGAATTGAATAGATATTACGGTAAATTTATCATATCTAGTCAAAGTTCAATATCGGTCCCTTCCAATGTATACTCCATACATTCGATACTGGTAAACTTTGCCAATGCCCTGGAAAGGACATACCACTTATCCAAGGTGTAAGAATACCTATCGCTGATTATCATGCCAGTCTAAATCCAGTGAACTGACAAATTAGGGAATGAAACTTTCGAACATATAATCAAGATTATATTCCATTGTACTGACAACACTATAATCATTAACAAATACATATGTTCTGGACTTAATAGAATTTATACATTAAATATAATCATGAAATAAATCATGTGAACCATGCAACATAAAATGTTATTTTTGATCTTTATAAATAAGTAAATCTGATTATATTGAAATGGGTTTTATTTAGGGTACAAAACCCAACAACAAGTTCATTTAAAGTTGTTTATGAAATAGATCAAAGCATAAGCTAGCTGCTCTCGTTTGACTTTTTTTTTTGTTTATTGTCAAAGACAAGTTGCATTCCTTTTTTACATAAATATATAGCCTTTCTTGCTCTCTATTCCTGTTGTTGGTTTTGGTTTAACCATTTCTTTTGGAAGGGTTTTCAATCTACAGAGGGAGAAGATTGTAGTACCCCATGTTGCAACCAGACCCTGCAAGAGCCCCATTGGGGGTCGGGGTATGCACCCCTAAGTAACATTTGTTTTAGTTGGGTCGAGAGTTGGGGTAGTACCACCCCTGTGACCACCATGAGGGGGTCGGGGTGTGTCACCCCGAGATCACCCCACGAGGGGTCGGGGTGTACTACCCGAGACTCCTTCATGGGTGATCGGGGTGTAAGCTCCGTGACAACCATAGCGAGAATTTGTGAATTGGAGACGATTGTCGTTTGTCTACCTCTCAGGGTCTTAAATATATGCTTCTATGTGTTGTTTTTGCTTATTACACTTAGTAAAAATTTTAAGTGTGTAATTATCATTATTGCTCCCTCCATTTAGCTACATGAATTGTTGTCTTGTTGTAAATTTTTGTTGTGCATGTTTCCCTTCCCATTTTATTTTGTACTTGTAGGTGAGTCCATCATGGATAACCTACTAGCATTACTCGGTGTACTCACCTCCTCACTTTTTTCATTTTGTAGATGCGTTATAGCGATTATTGGGGAGGTGAGAATCGAGTAGACGATGATCTCCTTCAACTTTTGTTCGAAGATTGTCCAGCCTCACCCTCGCACAACTCGTCTGGGGACAAGGGGTCTAGTAGTGAGTTGGAAACGCCCAACCACCTCTATCGAGAGACGATAGGTGGTGAAGCGTAAAACAGGCACATCTGGGAGCTTGGAAAGGGGATACAATCTTATTTGCCTCGAGAGCGGACACACCCTCTTCCTTCCGGTGAGACCAACATTCCAGTAGGGGTGCCCATTGACCCATATAGGGAGCTCCCCTTGGCGGAGACTTCTATAACCACCGCAAAACTGCCCGACATGTTACCCGCTATGGCTCGCACTGAAAAAAGAGTTGGGATAGCTCTTCTAGCAATCCTCATATGACAGAGGTCATTACCAAGAGGAGGGTGTCAGACGATCTCGAGACTTGTTGTACCCAAAAATGAGTGTTTTAATATTTATACTCGCAAGTGCACGAATCGTTTTGGAATATAGTGTTCATGTAAGTGCAAGGTCGAACCCATGGGAGTCGACTAACATCAAAAGAACTATTTCAAACAAAATAAGAATATTCTAACTAGCTCCAAAGATTTGATGAGATTTTGATTTAGAAAAATAAAATAAAAGACAAGTAACTAAAAGACTTAAGATTAAATGAGTGAGTATGAAAATGATTTTCAAATAAGATGTGTAAAATAGATTATTAAGATATTAGAATCCACAAAATGCAAGTTCAATAGTATTTATAAGTATATTGATTTCCAAGTTCATATATAGTTGAAATAAATCACACTATATTTTCCAAAATATATTTCTTTTTAAGCACAAGTTATTTTCAAAAATGTAGGATTTTTCTTCACTTATAAAATGTATAATTTCTAAGCATTAAATGTGTTACAATTTAATGAAACTACACAAAATCAAAGAAACTATGTTTAGGAAAAATATAACACTTATATTCTAAGAGTTAGATGTAAATAATTTAATGAAAGACATTTAATCAAAGAGTATTATATTTTTTGCATGATGAAGATCTAAGTGGAAATATGCCTTAACAATCAAAAATACATGATATTGAAAATGAAAAATACATATTATTGATAAGAAAAATCCATGAACTTCAAAGCACAAATGGGAAATCAACACACAAAAATAAACACTATCTAGTTACATTTTGCTTCATCATTATCTTAATAATTTTGAAAAAAAGATTAGAAGCTTATAACTAGATTGAAATAAAATTTACAAAATGACATGCTTGACATGCTCTTCAAAATATAAAAATGGTAGAAATGTGAGTGAAATGGTGTATGAGATAAATGGTGAAAGAGAAGAGTGAAGGGTGTTTGAGATGATGAGATGTAGAAATGTTTAGGGGTGAAGGGATGTATTAAAAATGGTCTTCCAATACCATATGGGGACTTTTTCATTTTTACACTTTAAAATATATATATATATTTTTTTTGCATTTTTATGAAATTCTACATATAAACCCTTATTGCAACTAGCGCTGCAACCTAAATTACAACAAAAAATCGTATAGAAACCCCTATTGCAACTAGCGCTGCAACTACTTTAGAAACCCAAACCGTAAATTTAAAAAAAAAGTTAAAAAAATAGTATATGGGATAATTCCCCTACAATATTTATAGGCAAAATTGAGAGATTAAAGTAATCAAAATAAAATTAATTAATTAATTAATTTAATTAGTGTTGTGAAGAGAATACATAAATAGAGTATGTGTAAGAGCATTAGAAAAAATAAATATTTGTTTGGATGGAAAAATGGTGGAAAAGATAGGGTAAAAATAAAATAGGAATGTTTATTTAGGTGAAAAAGAAGTTGGGGAAAGAAATTGATTTTTATGTGTAAAGTATTGGAGAAAAATAAGGATTTTGGCATTTTGTTGGTGTGATTTTCGGATGTGTGCAATACAATTAACAACCCTTTGTTTTTCTCTTTTTTTCTCACCAGGGGCACATGGTGTGCGTAGGTTGGAGGAGACACTGATGCTGTTGGGACGTGGCATCGTCTGGCTGGTGCGGGGCTGATGAGCTAGGAACGAAGCTGCTCGCGTGGTAACTAGAGGGAGGGGACAGCTGATGCGCAAGTCCCACGCAGTGCTAGCATGCGGCAGAAAAGGCAGGAGCTCACTCTCGGCTGTCCGGGGTGAAGCACACTTGCGCCCTTGGGCCTTTGGATTAGAGCATGGATGGCTTGGATAGGGTCAAATATTTGACTGAGAGTTGGCTTGACTTTGAACTGATCTGAATATTTGTTATAAATTATACTTTTGTCCCCATTCTTCAATATTTTCTTCAATTTAATCCCAATCTTCTACCTAAAAATAATAAAATTAATTAGAAATTTACAATAAAATTACAAATAAATAACGCATAACATATTATAATAAAATAATTATAAAAACACATGAAAACTTATAAAATTAATGTAAGGCTAATAAATTCAAAAATAATTAAAAACTCACTAAATTAATTAAAAACTTAAGAACTAAACCAATTTTAATGTAAAAAAATGTGAAAAAAAAACTCTAATTACTAGAGTTATTAAGACTGGATTAGACGATGAAGCCATGGAGGAAATAGTGAGAGAGTTTGAGAAGTGGGAGGAAGAGGAAGCCAGGAATACCTTCCACAAAGACGCCACCAAGAAAGAACCAGCTGAGGGTTCCAAACAAGTCACCCTTAAATTCAAAGAGTTTGCCTTGAGAGTGCTTAAGGAGGTTCGCACTGCCTGTTCCAAAACCATCCAGATTCCCTTGGTGGCCCCTCCTAGTAGTCTTAGTAAGGCCCAACTCCAAAGTGTGAAGGAACTGACTGTGAACGGTAAGGACTGCCAGTTGATACTCCCTTCCCAGATTAGTTGGCACATGATCCTAGTTGCCATATTACTTATGGGGAGCAATCCCCCTTCATAACTTTTTTCAAAGATGTGGCTGATTATTTTGGCATTAGTCCAGGGCAGTTTTTCGCCATGGCCATGTGAATCCTTACCGACATCTTTGTTTTATACAAGTTGATGAGATGGAAGTGGTCGAAGTGCCACGAGCTACACTATCTCTTTGATCTGAGACCGAACAACATTGAGCAGTGATCGGGCTATTTCGGGTTTCAGCATGCGCATAGGAATATTAAATTCCTTCATGGCATAGATAGGGTGTCGAAAGAGAATGACTTCAGAACTCAATACTTCTTCGTTAAGGACATTGGGTCTAAACACACCAAATTCCAACAGGTGAACCAATTTTTCAGGCCTTTCCCCACCGCTGCCATGTGTGAGAGGGCTCTTGCGTTAGCCCAACTGCCTTACTTCAAGAAGGATATCAACATCCTAACCTCTTCTCGGGCATTAGACGATTTTGGGTTCAACTTTGTTGTTACCTCTTCTATCGGAGTACGAGAAATACCCCGACCCTTGGGACCTCCGAGGCCGGCCCTGACGGCCATAGCAAAAAGCACCATGCTCGGACCTCCGAGGCTGGTTAGGGAGTGTGACTCTCTTGGTGATACTTGCTATTTGTCTTTCTTATTGCATTTCTTCATTAATTCACATGCTGTTATATTTTACTAATCATTTTTGTGTGTTTTTGCAGATTTAGGTAACCTATTGCGACAAGTGACCTACCAGGAACAGGGGGTTCCCCCTCGAACACCTCTCCCATGGCCCCTCCTGGTAAGGTTAGGAGGACTAGCTCTTGCTCGACTATCGACATTCATACTCCTGGTGTTGATTCGCCCGCCTCGTCTCGGTCGCATCCTTCCAACTCTGCATATGGGGCCGCCAATGATACTATCCTCGTTGGCTAGACGTCTATAGGGGCAAAATCACTTGCTGTGCTGCCCCTGGAGGGCCATTATCAAGCCTTGTCCACGGGCCTGACGGTGGCTTGTACCTACACCGAAGGCATCATGGATAGCATGGATAAGACTATGTCTAAGCTTGAGTGTCTCACCCATGCCCAGATCATTGACCTTGGGTGTTGAGAGATGATAAGGGTAAGTTTCTCATTCTTGTAAAAATTCTTTTCTTTAGCCATCATCTAACATATATGTCATGATGTGTGACAGGCCGCGATGATTACCTCCTATGGTCAATCTAGAGTTCTCGCCCTATAGGAGGAGCACGAGAAGCAGGGAGCAGCCTCGCTTCAGCTTGAACTTGATGCCCTCCGTCAAGAACACTCTCAGAAGATTCATGACCTAGAAGCTTCTACTGAGAAGGTTGCTGCTGAGAACGAGCGTCTCAAGGGTTAGCTTACCGGTAAAAAGGAGGCTTACACCAAGCTTGCCAAGGAGCATGAAACTAAAGTCAAGGAGTGTGAGGGCCTAGCTGCAGAGATGAAACAGGCTGAAAACCTCTCCACCGATGTTTTCTTCAAATTTTGGCTAAACAACAAGGAGGCTGACTTTAGTTATCTGGGTAAGAACATGGAAGGCATGCTATCCTATTGTCACAACTGTGAGGAGGCAGAAGCTAAGCAGAAGGCACAGACAGCTTGCATTCAAGCCGATTCATACCT
Organism: Cannabis sativa; assembly: GCF_029168945.1. Taxonomy (NCBI): domain Eukaryota; kingdom Viridiplantae; phylum Streptophyta; class Magnoliopsida; order Rosales; family Cannabaceae; genus Cannabis; species Cannabis sativa. The sequence goes on from NC_083605.1 coordinate 30,729,244, forward strand.
CAACTTTGGGGTTGAAGCAATGGATGACAGTCCTCTTAACAACTTGCTTGATCGCTCCTTTCGATGCACCTTTACTTTTTTACCATTTTTATGCACAACAATACCTTATAGAGATTTAAGACTGTTCGACAGTCTTTAATCCTGTGACTTTATTTTTGAGACATTCATGCGTTTAATCTTTTTGCTTGGTCATACAGCCTTTATCCTTATATATGGCTTTACATGTTGACTTTTGTTTGGTGTGTGCCATACTATGTTTAAGCATAGCGTAGGCATTTATTTACAGCCAACCATTCACCATACAAAAGTTGCTCAAAATGTTGAGTAATGCACCGACACTTTAAAATTTTAATTTTTTTTTGATATCTACTTAAGTGGGGTGAATTTTTTCTTACTAGTCTATGTATTGGTGTGGTTGCCCCCCAAGTGACTAAGTAGGTTCACCTCTTAGTCACTTATCCTATGACCGGGGTGTTACTTATAAGTTTTGGCTGCCCACTCTTACCCATACATCATTGACCATTATGAGGCTTGTAATTTAATTCAATAACAATCATACAAGTTGCGTCATTATGTGAAAATAACTTGCAATTTTATTGATAATCAGCCACAATGCCATATTACATCACTATTAGCAGTATGTGCATAAAACTAAAACAAATCTAAAAGAAAAGACTAAAAACTGATAAAGATTCTAATTTGCTTACGGGCATACCCTTAGCATGAATTGTTGCTGAAGAGCAACCGTTATTGATAATATTTGCAAAGGTGCTGGCCGTCCAATATCGGGGTACTGGTATAAGGTTGATGTTAAAGTCATAACAACCAAGCTTGTACGTGCCAGGAGGTACAATTTCTGTAATCTCATATGGACCTTCCTAATTGGGCCCCAATACTCCTGCTATTGGGTCTTTAGTATTGGCCAAGACTCTTCGTAGTACTAAGTCTCCTACCTTGAAGCTTATTTCCTTGACTTTAGAATTGAAGTATCTAGCTACTTTTTGTTGGTATGCTGCTAACCGTATTTGTGAAGCCTCCCTACGACTCTCTAATAGGTCCAGAGACTCACCCATCAGTTGGTGATTACTGACTTGGTCATATGTCATTCATTGGTGGGAGGGTAGGTCTAGCTCAACTGGCATCATCGCATCATACCCATAAGTAAGGGCGAAGGGGATATCACGAGCTTCTGTTCTTTTCATCATCCTATATGAGCACAAGACTTTGGGTAATTGTTCTGGCCAGTTTCTTTTTGCCTCTTCGAGTCTTTTCTTCAAGGTATCCTTCAATGTCTTATTTACCGCCTTTACTTGCCCGTTTGACTGGGGGTGTGAGACTGCCGAGAAGCTCTTCACTATGCCATGTTTAATGTAGAAATTTGTGAACATGACACTATGAAATTGGGTACCGTTTTTCAGATACCAATTTTTGGGGTAAGCCAAACCTACATATTGTTGGGTTTTGTGCCCTAAATAAAACCCATTTCAATATAATCAGATTTACTTATTAATAAAGATCAGAAATAACATTTTATGTTGCATGGTTCACATGATTTATTTCATGATTACATATATAATGTATGAATTCTATTTAAGTCCAGAACATATGAATTTATTAATGATTATAGTGTTGTCAGCACAGTGGAATATAATCTTAATTATATGTTCAAAAGTTTATTCCCTGATTTGCCAGTTCACTGGATTTAGACTGACATGATAATCAGCGATAGGTATTCTTACACCTTGGATAAGTGTTGTCATTTCCAGGGCATTGGCAAAGTTTAACAGTATCGGATGTATGGAGTATACATCGGAAGGGACCGATATTGAACTTTGATTAGATATATTAAAATTTACCGTAATATCTATTCAATTCAATATCACCTGTTGATCCTAGATCAAATGATCTTAATCCTGATATGATTAGGTTCGATCTCAAGAGTACTATACATGTTCTTTGATTTGTTAGTTAAGCCTACTTTTGGGTCAGGGTGATACGTACATTTTGGGAACATGATAGTATAATTGAGTGGGAGCGCTAACATAAATATGGAGTCTATAACTTCTATAGGAATTTAGAAGTGAAACGATGATATCCTTCGAGCTTGGCTAAACAGAGATAAATTGTGGAGATCTCATTTCACTTCGCTGAAATATCATTTATACGAAGCTAAGTATTTTAAGGATAAAATACATTAAAGGTGTAACGGTAATTTAGTGCCTATTCAATGTAGATCATCTATTAGAGGGTCATTGATCAAATTAGGATTATAACAATGGATAACTAATAACGTATCTATATCGTGGAACATATAGAGCGTTCTATATGACTGAGAGTGCAATTCCAAGTTGTAAGTGTGGATTCAATAAGGAATTAATAAGTTAGGGAATTTACTTGGTAAATTCGGTTCGACTTATTGGAAGCTCAGTTTATATAGGCCCATGGTCCCCATACTAGTTGAGATCATACTGCTTGTAAGACTCAGTTAACTGATTTTAATTAATCAATTATAATTCTAAAGTCAGACTATGTCTAGTTTATGAATTTCACTAAGCAAGGGCGAAATTGTAAAGAAAAGAGATTCTAGGTTTATTTATTAATTAAGAGACTTTATATGTCTAATTAATAAATATATTAAATGACAATATTATTTAATAATTATTTTTTAAGTTATTAAATAATTAGAATTGGCATTTAAATGGTTAAATTGGAAAATTGGCATTTTTGTGAAAATGGGAATGAAAAATAACAAAATGGGAAAGTTGCAAAGTGAGGCTCAATTTCCTTATATGGCCGGCCACTATGCAAGCTTTTACCATTTTATTATTCCATTATTTTAATGTCATACAATTCTAACCTAAACCTAGATGGCATTCTATAAATAGAAAGTGTTGGCTTCAGGAAACTTATGACTTGCACATTGTTTCTTTCAGATAAAGCCTTTGCCGCCCCTCTCTCTCTTTTCTTCTCTTCAAATTTCAAAATCCTTGAGTGATAGAGTAGTGCCCACACACATCAAGTGGTATCTCAATCATAGTGTGTAAGACTGTAGGAGAATCCAAACAACAAGAAGGAGAACCAGCATCAAAGGAAGGAAAGAAAGAGATCTAGATTCAGATCTTGATTATGCTCTGCTACAGAAAAGAATCAAGGGCTAGAGATCTGAATGCAAGGAGTCATATTATTCCGCTGCACCCAATGTAAGGTTTACTAAACTTTATATGTGTTTATTTCATTATTTTAGAATTCATATTAGGATGTTAATGAAACATACTTGGTAGTAAATCTAGGTCCTGGTAAAATATTTCCAACACATATAATGTTCTTGACTACAAAGTCAAGCACCTTCTTGGATGTTATGGTTGCTAGTGGTTCGACTTCTGTCCACTTAGTGAAATAGTCGACCTCTACTATCGCATATTGCACTTCTCCTTTGCCCTTAGGTAACTGATCGATCAAGTCTATTCCCCATATAGCGAAAGGCCATGGACTCTATATTTGTGTTAGTTTGTTAGGTGGAGCCCTTGGTATTTTTGCAAACTTTTGACATTTTTCACACCTTCGAACATACTCCATGGAGTCTTCTATCATGGTTGGCCAAAAGAATCCTTGTCGTAGTATTTTCTTGGATAAACTTTTCCCCCAACATGATTACAATAAAAACCTTCACGGACCTTCTCCATTAGTCTTTGGTCTTGGTCTTGATGTACACATCGTAATAAGGGCATTGAGAACCCTCTCCTATACATGACACCATCAATGATTAGGTACCGAGCGGCCTTTCTTCTCATCTTCTTTTCTTCGTTTTTGTCAATAGGAAGTGTACCTTGTTCTAAGTAAGCTGCTATGGGGTCATCCATGATTGAGTCGTATCAAGTACGAGTACTTCTTCTTTGGTGTTGATGCTTGGTTCGGATAGGTGTTCTATTGGCACGAGGTTAGCCTTTGTTGCCAATCTTGTCAAGGCATCAACGGTAGCATTCTCTTTTCTTAGTATTTGTTTAATGGTGTACCCTTCCAGTTGTTGGGTTTTATGCCCTAAATAAAACTCCATTTCAATGTAATCCATTTTATTCAACATCAATAAAGAAACAGAAGTATTTTTCATTCATTCGTGTATGTTTTGGTTCATCTTATCAATTGCTTGTCTATTTGATTTTTAAATTCATTTGAAACCCTTTTCACATACTTGATCCTGTTTATTGCGTTGTCAACACTTTGGAAAGTAAACATGACTATGTGAATAAAGTTTCCTAGATTTATCAGACATAGGGTTTTACTGATATGATAATCTACAACAGAGTTTACTTGCATTTGGAGAAATGCTATGTTCTTTCCAGAGCATTGGTTAAAGTAAAGCTCAGGTTGGGTGCATGGAGTATGCATCGGAGGGGACCAATATTGAACTTTGACTTAGATTTATTAAACTTACCGTAATATCTATTCAAGTCAATATCGCCTAGTTGATCCTAGATCAAATGATCTTAATCCTGTTATGATTAGGCTCAGTCTCAAGAGGTTATTCGTGTTCTTTGATTTGTTAGTTAAGCCTACTTTTGGGTCAGGGTGATACGTACATTTTGGGAACACGGTAGTGCAATTGAGTGGGAGCGCTAACATAAACATGGAATCTATAGCTTCTATATGGCGAATAGTAAGTAAAGGATGATCTCCTTCGAGCTTGACCAAACGAAAATAAATAGTGGAGTACTCATTTCACATAAGCTGAAATATCATTTATATGGGGTTAAGTGTTTTAAGGATAAAATACATTGTAGGGTGTAACGGTAATCTAATCCCTTTATAGTGTAGATCATTCATATAGAGGATCATTGATCAAATTAGGATTATAACAAAGGATAACTAATGATGTGTCTATATGGTGGAACATATAGAGCATTCTATTTACTGAGAGTGCAATTCTAAGTTCTATGCGTGGATTCAACGAAGAATTAATAAGTCAATGAATTTAGGTTATAAATTCTTGATCTGCTTATTGGAAGCTCGGTTATATAGACCCATGGTCTTCCCACTAGTTGAGATAATATTGCTTGTAAGACTCATATAATTGGTTTTGATTAATCAATTATAATTCTCAATTTAGACTATGTCTATTTGTGAATTTTTCAATAAGTAAGGGCGAAATTGTAAAGAAAGAGTTTTAGGGGCATATTTGTTAATTATGATACTTTGTATGGTTCAATTAATAAATATGATAAATGACAGTATTATTTAATAGTTATTTATAGTTATTAAATAGTTAGAATTGGCATTTAAATGGTTGAATTTGAAAATTGACGTTTTTGAGAAAATGAGATGCAGAAATGATAAAACTGCAAAATTGCAAAAAGTGAGGCCCAAATCCATATTTGCTAGGCCAGCCACTTTTATAGGATTTTTCATCTGATATTTTCATTATTTTAATGCCAAATAATTCAAACCTAACCCTAGTGGAATGTTATAAATAGATAGTGAAGGCTTCAGGAAATTTACACTTAACTTTAACACTTTTCCTTCAGAGAAAAACCTGAGCCTTCTCTCTCTATACCTAGCTGCCACCTTCTTCTCTTTCTTCTTCCTTGAAATTTCGAACCTCTTAGTGATTAGAGTAGTGCCCACACACAGCAAGTGATACCTCAATCATAGTGAGGAAGATCGTGAAGAAAGACATTCAACAAGAAGGAGTTTCAGCACTAAAGAAGGAGAGAAAGAGATCCAGGTTCAGATCTTGATAATACTCTGCGACAGAAAGGATACAAGAGTTAGAGATCTGAATGGAAGGAGTCATATTATTCCGCTGCACCCAATGTAAGGTTTCTAATACTTTATATGTGTTTAATTTCATAATCGTTTTAGAAGTTCATATTTAGGATGTTAATCAACATACTTGTGAGTAGATCTAAGATCCTGGTAAAATAATTTCCAACAACTGGCCTCAGAGTCATGGTAATTGATTTGATTGCAAGAAATTTGGACTTAAAACGATTTGTTTGTGTTTTGGATGGTATCATGTTGTTTTGAGTGTTGTTTGATGATTGATTGATGTTTGGGAATGTTCGTGAAAAATAATTGAATATATGTTTCTGGAATTATTTTTATTGGATAGTATGGAAAAAAATTAAGCAATTTACTTTTTTACAGAACTCAATTTCGATTTAATTTGAATTAGTTATGATTTTTTGAAGTTTCGAAAAATATCAGGGTGGTGCAACTAGCCACGCGCGCGCATGAGGGGCATCCCTCGGACAGCACGCGCGCAGACAAGATTTTGTCTGAAACTGAGGTTCGAGCGCACAGAATAGGCTGCATGCAGCCTCCTGCGCCGGCGTCTCTCGGTCAAGCACCCTGATGCGCGCGCGCGGACAGTATGCAATGCATACTGTCCGTACAGCTCGCAATTTTTTCGTTTTTCTTCGTTTTTTCATGCTATTTCATGGAATTAACTGCCGATTTTTTGTGTAGTTTTGTATTTAGACATTTACTATTCCTAATTCAATTCTAAATATCATAATTAAATTAATTAATTTTTTTTAATTAATTCATGATATTAGTGTAATTTGAATTTGAAAATAGTAAATATCTATCTTTTTTGCTTAATTATCTATCTTATTTTTAAATTTGATTATATCTTATCTTATTTTTAAATTCAAGGTCAGATTTTAAATTTTAAATTAAATATTATTTTTTTAAATAATTTGACCTTATTTAAATTTAAAATAAGATAACTATAATCATGTAATTTTAAATAGAAATAAGATATTTTGCTAACTTTTAAATTTTGTTATTTTAATTATTTTAATTAAATCATAAAATCTGAAAAAGATATTTATTTATCTTTTTTATTTTTATTGAATATTTAATTTATAAAAGAACATTAAATTTTTAAAAGTAGTTAGCAAATTTTGAAATGATATTTAGGTTAGTTGAAACCTATTTTTTCAAAATTGTAGGTTTAATTTTAAATATTATATTATTAATTTCGAAAATATATATATGTTATTATATTAATTTTTTTTGAAAATAAATATTTTTTTTATTTAATTATTTTTCGAAATTTAATTATTTAAAATTAAATAAATCCTACATCCAACTATCCAGCTAACCTTGTTGCAGGAGTATGTGTTTTAGCTTGTTTGTAACTTTTATAAAACCTATTATTGCTTGATTGCAAATAGCCATGGTTAACTTGTTGACAGATCCAATGATCTAATTTTAACTCATGGTTCCATTGGTCAAGTATATAATTTGTAACAGGTAAATTTTACAATCTTCTTTCATCTGTGTATGACCTAGCAACAGGATAGGATCCATCCAAATTGTGTGCCTGTGTGAGCCTATATGTTTAATTTTGTTATAGATGCATATAGGTTGTTGTTGCTAAATAAAATATCATAGTTTTTGATAGATTTTATTTAGGCCCATTTAGTTTTTTGGGCCTATTCAAATAATAACAGTTGTTCATTTTAAGGTTAAATTCCTCTCTTTTGGGCCTTGTGTGAGAGTTGGGAGCCATAGTAGTGGGTACGACATACTGAACCCAGCCCCCCTCACATGAACTACCCCAATTGTGAAGGCCCATTTGCCTGATTTGAATAACTGTACTAGGTTAATTAAATTAGTTTAACCTAATAAAATTGATTAGCAACATAATTAATTTCTTTTATTTTGAAATTAATTTAAGAAAACCATAGTTTAAAGAATTTTATTCTAAGCTAAACTATATGTATTTTCTTGTATTTAATTAAATATAGAATTATAACCATCTAGATTCTTTCTGAAGCTTAATTTTAATTTTTCATTAAATATTCCTACTTAAGTTGATATTTAGTTATCTCTAACTAATCAACTTAAATCTAAATATCTTTTGAATTTCAAATTTCAAAATTAAGTTGAGGAATTTTAGGAATTGGTTATAAAGATTCTTTAGATATTTTTTAAGTTGATATTTTTTTTAAATATTAACTTAAAATAAAATATTTTCAAATTAAGTGGTTACAACTTAATTTTGGATATTTAGTTAAATTTAAATTTGAAAATATTTAAGTTCTAGATTTTTTCTAATACAACTTAAATTAGACATTTTTTCAAATTTTGTGGAAAAGATACTTAGTCAAATAAGATATTTTCTAGATAGTTATTTCTAGACTACTTATTATTTCTAATATTAAATAGGAAAATATTATACATTGTGAAATTAATTATTTAAATAATTAATTTTGGTACAATTTATTTTAACTATATTTTTCCTAGTATTAAACTAGAGATTAATAATTAAGCCTTCTCTACACTTAATTATTTATTTCTTGAATTTAATACATTTAATTAAATTGAAAAATTAAATATCTAAGTTGATTTTCATCATGATACTTAAATATTTCTTTTTCATGACACTTAATTAAATAGAAAATTATTTTTAGTTGAAATTTATTTTTTCAACTTAAATTTAAATAATTTTCAAATTATATTTTTTCTTTATTTTATTAATCAATTTTCGAAATTGCATTTCATAATGCAAGATGATTTTGAATTTATCTTGAAAAATAGATTAAGTTGTAAATTAATTATTTATTTTAATTAATTCTTGGACCAACTTAAATTAATGATTTTTTCATTGATTGATTAATTTAAAATAAATGAATTAAAGTATATTATTAGAAATTGAATTAATTAGTCAAAGGAAAATCTAGATAGGTGATATTTTGCTTGAAGTGTTTTTCTAAGTAATTATTATTTAAGTATTTCGAAAATATAAAGTTTTTATACTTTCTTTTTCAAAATACAATAAACATATTCTCATGAAAATTTATTTTGAGTTGCAAATTAATTTAAATTAATACAACTTAAATAATTTTCTTAATATTAATATATCAAAATTACTACTGAGATGGGAATAATTCAATTTATTTAAATCACCATCTAAGTATAATTTTATAAATATTAAATTAAAATTCTAATTTAGAATTTTAATTCTAAATTCGATATTTAATGAAATATTATTATAAATAATAATGAAAATACATTTTAAAGAATGAGCTTTATTATTAAAATATTCGATCTCCATTGTTGGTTTTACATAGCGTTTGTTTTAGTGAGTAATCCTCCCTAATGGAGGAACGTTCATTAGCAAGTTTGCACCGTTTAATCTCGAAAGATAAGTAGCTTTGTAAGTGTTTTATGTGGTATGGATCACCCTAATGGTGGCGACTGTATTTGACTTGCAAAATATGAAACAATGGTAGAAGCTCATAAGAAGGAATTGCCTTGACTCTCGCCTAAACGGGACAATGCTGGATTCCAATCTTGATCGAATAAAAGGTTACTAGAATGTTTAACATTTTAGATGAGCTGACAACTCTATTCAATGGATGGTAGCTTTGACTCTCGCCTAAACGGGACACTGATATCAGTTTGTTGAAAACCTTGAAAATTGTTTAGGATTGTATGTTTTAGTATTTTCACTTGTCATTCCTACTTGCTATATGTTTAATAATTTCTGAATTGTGTATGAATTTATATTGAACCATGTTATTTTCTGTTATTAAATTGTAGTTTAATTTCGAATCTTCATTGTTGGTCTAACTTGGTTTGTTTATCTAATGAGATAAATCCCTAATGGATTTTCACCATTAGACATACATAATAGTGTTGGATCTCGAAAGATAAATATTGTATATGCAACATCTAGCTGTTCATCAATTGATGACACCTAAGACTAGTATTTTTACAATATGAAACAAGAAGATTGTATAAATAAGATTACTTTGACTCTCGCTAATCGAAGCATCGTTGGATTCTTATTTATAAACGAAATTATCCTAATTCCTCTTAGCTTATTCATTTTGAATTAGCTCAATAACATATCATTGGATGAATGGTCTATATATCATTTCATGTCATTCTATTTTTACTCTTCAGAAAATAAATGACGCATATGATTATAAACCCGAAATTCTATTCCACAATGATATAAGTCCTCAATCTTATAAATCTCCTACTTGTATGGGCAAATCAGACTTAGAGTTAAATTAGTAGTGGTGGTCCAAGATAGAATTACTCATTATATTTGGTATAAATTTAAGTCTTTGACTTTAATTTTAGATTCCAAACAGAAATTTTCTTATATTTCTATTTCTAGAATACAATACAGTTACACTTTCACAAGTGTTTAATATCCATCTTCTATTAATGGATTCAAAAACTGTATATTAAAGTATGGAATATGAGTTTAATATTCTGTGACCAGGATCCACTTGCACTATTCTATGAACTCATTGAAGTAACTAAACCTAAGTCATCAAAAAGACACAACCACATATTTTTTAATCTATGGCTTTTGTATCTTGTTCATAGTGGTTTTGACAAGATCAATCTCTGCAAAGAGTTAATATGCCTATATCCACTGAAAGTTGTTCATCTCATTCGTAGATGGATGTACATTCAGGGGTGGATATGAGTTTTTCGTTGTATTCTTAAAACGATCACTCTAGATTATACCTTATGCAAAGAAATTTGAAATGTTTGAAAAATTTCATGAATTTCTAGCAATGGTGATAAACCATTAAGGTAAGTGGTTAAAGATCTTGCGAACTGATAGGGGTGGAGAAATAGTTAGTAGATATGCAGTTCAAAGATCATTAAATTGATTTTTGAATTATATCCAAACTTACCTCCCCAGAAATTTCGATTTGCATATTGATGATTAGTTACTCGTCGTTGCCTAAATCCTTCTATGTTAATATATTTTCAGAATGATGTAATGGTTGTATACTTAATGTAAATCATTACTAGATTCATGGATGACCTAATCAAAATCTTAAGAAAAGCTAGAACTGCTAACCATGGTTTGTTAGCTATTCTAAGTGATTAGGGTGGACCATCCCATAGTCAATAGATAAGAAAGTGTTTGTTTAAACAAATACTACTTTTTTAAGAAAATGACTAAGTCTGAAAAGTAGCAAATAAAGGAGATATTTTTTCTTGATTTCCAAAAGTGTTCTATCATCTTATTTGACATATGATGATCCCACTGCATCTGTTGTCTTGTCACAACCGAAGAGATCAATACCATTTAGTTTTCTTAGACATAATTCACGGTACCTTGTCGTAGTGGGAGAGTTTCTAGGAACTCACCTTCTTATGACTTGGAAGACACTAGTGATTAAAATCCATTGTGAGTTTAAACAAGTAATGGATTGTCAAGATAAGAAACTAAGAAGAAAAGCCAATAGAACTATGGTTTAATCCATTCACATGGAGTAACCTAAACTTTCTATTACAAGAACATAAAAGGAAGTTTCGTGTATAAATCTATTCAATGGACTTAACAAAACTTCCTGTTCCTAGTATTATAGGTTTGAGTTTATCTAAACCTATGGCTTGTGGTATACCTGGTAATTACTTACTCTAATGCAAGCAACTTACTTTAGTAAGATGCTGAAGCATTTTCTTTCTAATGGCAATCTATAGAAGCTTCACAACTTCCTAGGCATAGATTTTATTTATCTAAGGAAAAGTCTCAACTATTCCAGAAAAGATAAAGCCATGAAAGAATTTCTTATATCAACAGTGAGAGATCTCAGATATGCTTTAGTATGCCTTAGACCAGACATCTGCTGTTGAGTGGGAGTAATGAGTAGGTATCAGATTAATCCAGGAGAAGAACATTGGAAGACAATCAAGTAAATCTTAAGATTAAGAAGAGGAACTATATGTTAGTCAATAAGGGTGTATTTAAAACTCTTAGACTACACCACATCAGATTTCGAAATTTTCCTTTGTGCTAGAAAATCTTTCTGATAAGATGGTGATTACTCTGGGGGTGGAATAGTGATTTTGGAGAAGTGTAAAAACCTATCTGAAGTCTCTAGGTCTACTAGAAAAGGACTGAATGTTAAAGTTGTAGGAAAGGTACTTATTCAGTCTAAGGAAAGTTCTATACAACTGTGGCACAGTTCCAACCAACCTTAACTACTAGTGTTAATTTCCTGATTAACCAAAAGTAGTTGCCAAAGGTATAGAATCCAGTATCCCAAGAGAGTAGACATATAGAGAGGAATTTCACATTATCAATGATTTTGTGATTAAAGGAAGAGTAATGGTGGAGAATAGGTTGTGTTTAATTCAACCTTTCAGATCCTATTACGAGGAGTTTACTACTACTACACTTGATTTGTATATAAAGCTGTTGAGATTATTTGAAATGCACTTTTTGTTTTATATTAGTGCAAGTGGGAGTTTGTTGGGTTTTATGCCCTAAATAAAACTTCATTTCAATGTAATCCATTTTATTCAACATCAATAAAGAAACAGAAGTATTTTTCATTCATTCGTGTATGTTTTGGTTCATCTTATCAATTGCTTGTCTATTTGATTTTTAAATTCATTTGAAACCCTTTTCACATACTTGATCCTGTTTATTGTGTTGTCAACACTTTGGAAAGTAAACATGACTATGTGAATAAAGTTTCCTAGATTTATCAGACATAGGGTTTTACTGATATGATAATCTACAACAGAGTTTACTTGCTTTTGGAGAAATGCTATGTTCTTTCCAGAGCACTGGTTAAAGTAAAGCTCAGGTTGGGTGCATGGAGTATGCATCGGAAGGGACCGATATTGAACTTTGACTTAGATTTATTAAACTTACCGTAATATCTATTCAAGTCAATATCGCCTAGTTGATCCTAGATCAAATGATCTTAATCCTGTTATGATTAGGCTCAATCTCTAGAGGTTATTCGTGTTCTTTGATTTGTTAGTTAAGCCTACTTTTGGGTTAGGGTGATACGTACATTTTGGGAGCACGGTAATGTTGGAAGTTATTTTACCAGGATCTTAGATCTACTCACAAGTATGTTGATTTAACAACCTAAATATGAACTTCTAAAACGATAGGAAATTAAACACATAAGAGTATCAGAAATCTTACAGTGATTGCAGCGGAATATATGTCTCCTCCCACTCAGATCTCTAACCCTTGATTCCTTTCTGTGGCAGAGTATAATCAAGATCTGAGCCCGATAGTCCTTCTTTGTTGTTTCTGAATTCTACACAGCCTTCCTCACTATGATTGAGGTATTACTTGATGTGTGTGGGCACTACTCTAGCACTTATACATTTCGAAACAGTGAAGGAAGAGAGAGAGAGAGGGTGGCGGCTCAGAGAGAATTTTCTGAGAGAAAATTCTTTCAGAATAATATTATGAAAAGGTTGTACAGTTGTGTATAACTCTGAAGCCTTTGCCTTCTATTTATAGAAGACCACCAAGGGCTATGATTGACATTTGGAATTGAAAAAATCAAAGAGAAAAGGAAGCTAAGTGGCCGGCCTAGGCATTGTGGAAACAAGGCTTGCCACTTTTCCAACTTTCCTTTTCTTACACTGATAGTTTCCTGTTTTGTCAAAAACTACCAATTCCATTGTTCAACCACATAAATTATAAATCTAATTATTTAATAATTAAAATTAATTATCAAATAATATATTATCATTTATTTTATTAATAATGAAACTAATTAAAGTTTCCTAATTAATAAATATGCCCTTCAAAATCTCTATTTACTGTTTTGCCCTTAATAAGTGATAAATTCTCAAATAGACAAGTCTATCTTGAGAATTTTTAATTGATTAATTAAAATCAATTAAATGAGTCTTACAAGTAATATCATCTCAACTAGTGAGGGGACCATGGGTCTATATATCCGAGCTTCCAATAAGCAGATCTAGAATTTACCACTTAAATTCACTGACTTATTAATTCTTCGTTGAATCCATACATAGAACTCAGAATTGCACTCTCAGTATATAGAATGCTCTATATGTTCCACCATATAGACACATTATTAGTTATCCATTGTTATAATCCTAATGTGATCAATGATCCTCTATATGGATGATTTACACTGTAAAGGGACTAAATTACCGTAACACCCTACAATGTATTTTATCCTTAAAACACTTAACCCTGTATAAATGATATTTCAACTAAGTGAAATGAGTACTCAATCATTTATCTCGTTTGGTTAAGCTCGAAGGAAATCACCCTTTGCTTACTATTCGCCAGATAGAAGCTATAGATTCCATATTTATGTTAGCGCTCCCACTCAATCGCACTACCGTGTTCCCAAAATGTATGTATTGCCCAGACTAAAGATTAGGCTTAACTAACAAATCAAAGAACACGAATAATACTCTTGAAATTGAGCCTAACCATATCAGGATTTCGATCATGTGATCTAGGATCAACTTATGATATTGAATTGAATAGATGTTTACGGTAAGTTTCAAAATCTAATTCAAAGTTCAATATCGGTCCATTCCAATGCATACTCCATGCATCCAACCTGAGCTTTACTTTAACCTATGTTCTGGAAAGAACATAACATTTCTCCAAATGTAAGTAAACTCTGTTGTAGATTGTCATATCAGTGAAACCCAGTGTTCTGATAAATCTAGGAATACTTTATTCACATAGTCATGTTTATTTTCCACTGTGTTGACAACACAATAAACATGATCAAGTATGTGAAAGGGGTTTGGATGAATTTATAAATCAAACAGACAAGCCATTGATTAAGTGAACCAAAACATACACAAGTGAATGAAAAATTACTTCTGTTACTTTATTGATATTGAATAATCTGGATTACATTGAAGCAGAGTTTTATTTAGGGCATAAACCCAACAAACTCCCACTTGCACTAATATAAAACAAATCAGCACATTTCAGTTAATCCTAAATTCTGACGGTGCTTTTCGAATGAAGTTACTGCCAAGACTTTGGTGAATGGATCAGCCAAGTTATCCTGCGTATCCACTTTCTCCACCAGTACATCCCCTCTTGCCACATATTCTCTGATAATATGATACTTTCTTTCTATATGCTTACTTCTCTTGTGGCTCTGAGGTTCCTTACGGTTGGCTATAGCTCCAGTGTTATCACAAAGCAGGACTAGAGGCCTTTCCATTCCAGGAACTACACCAAGACTGGTGAAGAACTGTTGGATTTTATGCCCTAAATAAAACTCTTTACAATCTGATTAGTTATCAATATAAGAAATTTGAAGTGATTGATGTTTGCATGAATTTTACATGCTAATGGTTTAATATGTTTAACATGTTTAATATGTTTATTACATTCATACACACAAAATCAGTTAAATCCAGATCATATGTTTATTCACAATTACAGTATCGTCAACACAGTGGAATGTGATTGTGATCATATGAATCAAAAGTTTTGGTCCCTGTTTCATCAGTGTTATTGGATTTACACTAATGTGATAATCAGCGATGATGTGTACTTACACTTGGAGTAAGTGTTATGTTCTTTCCAGGACATTAGTAAAGTATACTAGTTTCGAATGTATGGAGTATACATTGGACTGGACCGATATTGCAACTAAGTTAAGATATTACAAACTTACCGTTATACATATCTTTCCAAGTCAATATCAGTAGTTGATCTTAAGATTAAAAGAATCTAAATCCTGATATGCTTAGGCTCAACTCAGGAGTGCTATTCATGTTCTTAGATTTATTAGTTAAGCCTACTTTCGGGTCAGGGTGATACGTATATTTTGGGAACATGATAGTATGATTGAGTGGGAGTGCTGAACATAAATATGGAATCTATAGCTTCTACTGGTGTATAGAAGTCAAGTGATGATTCCCTTCGAGCTTAGCAAATAGAAGTAAATGGATGAGCTCTTGTTTAACTGACTAATTATTAGATCACTAAACACCATTTACAGGTAGCTAAGTGTTTTAAGGGGCAAAATACATTGAGGGGTGAGAACGGTAAAGAAATTCCATCTCGATGTAGATCATCTATATAGAGGATCTTTAAATCACAATAAGATTATAACAATGGTTAAATGAGATAGTATATTGATATCGTGAAACATACAATATGCTCTATATAAGTCTGAGAGTGCAATTCTAAGTTCTAAGAGTGGATTCAACGAAGAATTAATAAGTAGGAATTTACTTGGTAAATTTGGTTCACTTATTGGAAGCTCAGCATATAGATCCATGGTCCCCATTCTAGTTGAGAACATTCTGCTTGTAAGACTCATTAATTGATTCGTGATTGATCAATTATAATTCTAAAGTTAGACTATATCTAATTTTATGAATTTTCACTAAACAGGGGTGAAATTGTAAGGAAAAGAGTTTTCTAGGTTTATATAGACTTTATATGTCTAATTAATAATTAAATTAAATGACAATATTATTTAATAATGTATTTTTGTTATTAAATAATTAGTTTTGGCATTTAAAAGGTTAGAATTGGAAAATTGGCGTTTTTGAGAAAATAGAGATAAAATTTGATAAAATTGCAAAATTACGTGAGGCCCAATAACACCATATGGCCGACCACTTAAATAGATTTTTCAAATTAATATTTTCATTATTTTAATGCCAAATAAATCCTAACCTAAACCTAGTAGTTGCCTATAAATAGAAAGTGATGGCTCAGTCTCATAACAGGCTTTTCATTAGCTTTCTGACAGAAATTTCTCTCTTCAGAAAAACTGAACCTTCCTCATTTTGTACCTTGGCCGAAATACCTCTCTCTCTTTTCCCTTCATCTTTTTCGTGACCCTAGTGAAAGAGTAAGTGCCCACACACAGCAAGCAGTAACTCAATAATAGATTGGAAGACTGTGAAGGATCAAAACTTGAAGAAGAAGGACATTCGGGCTCAGATCTTGATTATACTCTGCTACAGAAAGGAATCAAGGGTTAGAGATCTGAGTGGAAGGAGACATTTATTCCGCTGCATCAATGTAAGGTTTTCTTAACTTTATATGTGTTTATTTATCGTTTTAGAAAGTTCTTATTTAGGATGTTAATAAACATACTTGTGAGTAGATCTAAGATCCTGGTAAAATAATTCCCGACTACTGGCCTCAGAGCCATGGTAATTGATTTACTTACATGTAATTTGGACTTTAAAACGATTGTTTGTATGTTCTTTGGATGGTATCATGTTGTATTGAGTGTTATTTGATGATTGATTGATGTTTGTGAAATTTTCGTGAAAAATGATTGTGATTTCGTTTCTGGAATTATTTTTATTGGATAGTATGGAAAAAATTAAGCAAGTTAGCCTTTTACAGAACTTAATTTGGATTTTATTTGAATTAGTTATGATTTTTTGAAGATTTGACAAAATCGGGGCTGTGCTGATATTTTCCTGCGATCGCAAATCTGTCCGTACAGTTTCGAATTTTTTCGTTTTTCTTCGATTTTTCATGCTTTTTCATGTAATTAACTTCCAATTTTTTGTATGGTTTTGTATATATACTATTACTATTCCTCATTCAATTCTAATTATCATTTTGAATTAATTTAATATTTTTTAATTTTAATTCAAGATATTAGTGTAATTTGAATTCGAATAGAATTAGTATTTATCTTCTTGCTTAAATATCTATCTTATTTTTAAATTTGATTATATATATATTTTTTTTTTTTTAAATTTAAGGTCAGATTTTATGAGATATTTATAATATCTTTTAAGATATTTTAAAAATATCTTATCTTTTAAGATTTTTTTTTTTTAAATTAAATCTTTTTAGATATTTTGACCTTATTTAAATTTAAATAAGATATTTATAATCATGTAATTTTAAATAGATATAAGATATTTTCCTAACTTTTAAATTTTGTTATTTTATTTATTTAAATTAAATTTAAAATCTGAAAAGATATTTCATTTATCTTTTCTATTTTTTATTTAATTTTATTTTTAAAATAACATTTAATTTTTAAAAGTAGTTAGCAAATTTTTGAAATGATATTTAGGTTGGTTGAAACCTAATTTTTTTTTTCAAAAAGTAGGTTTAATTTTAAATTTTTTTTAATTTCGAAATTTAAATTTTAATTTCCGAAATTAATTTTTTTTTAATTTTATTTTATTTTTTCGAAAATTAAAATATTTTTTTTAATTATTTAATTATTTATTTTTCGAAATTATTTATTTAAAATTAAATAAATCCTACTTCCAACTATCCAGCTAACCTTGTTGCAGGAGTATATGGTTTAAACTTGTGTGTAAGTTTTTTAAAACCTATTATTACTTGATTGCAAATAGCCATGGTTACTTTTTGCCAGATCTAATGATCTGATGGCTTCCTTGGTCAAGTTAATAATTTGTAACAGGTAAATTTTACAATCTTCTTTCATCTGTGTATGACCTAGCAACATGATAGGATCCATCCAAAGTGTGCCTGTGTGAGCCTATATGTTTATTTTTTTTTTAATATAGATACATATAGGTTGTTGCTAAATAAAATGTCACACCATGATAGATTTTATTTAGGTCCATTTAGTTATTGGACCTATTCAATTAATAACAGTTATTCATTTTAAGGTTAAATTCCTCTCTTTTGGGCCTTGTGTGAGAGTTGGGAGCCATAGAAGTGGGTACGACATACTGAACCCAGCACCCCCTCACATGAACTACCCCAATTGTGAAGGCACATTTGCCTGATTTGAATAACTGTACTAGGTTAATTATATTAGTTTGACCTAATAAAATTGAATTAGCAACATAATTAACTTTTAAAATATATGAAAATTTATTTTTCATTTTAATATTTTAAAGTTAATTTTAAGAAAAACACTTTTAGTTTAGATATTATTTCTAGACAAACTATTTGTATTTTTCTTGTATTTAATTAAATATAAAATTTTAACTAACTAGATTCTTTCTGGAGCTTATTTAATTTAATATTCCTATTTAAGTTATAAATTAGTTGTATCAACTGATTTTTCTTAACTAACTTAAATTTGAATATTTGATTTAAATTTTAAATCAAGTTGAGGAATCTTAGGCATTAGTTATTAAAGATTCTTAAGATATTTTTTAAGTTAATATCTTTTCAAATATTAACTTGAAATGAAATATCTTAGATATTGTTTTCGGTTAATATCTTTTCAAATATTAACTTTAAAAAGATATCTACAAATTAAGTGGTTACAACTCAATTTGTGATATTTAATTAAATCTAGATTTGAAATTATTTAAGTTTTAGATTTTTTCTATATAACTTAAATTAGATATTTTTC
This sequence comes from Cannabis sativa, assembly GCF_029168945.1. Classification (NCBI taxonomy): domain Eukaryota; kingdom Viridiplantae; phylum Streptophyta; class Magnoliopsida; order Rosales; family Cannabaceae; genus Cannabis; species Cannabis sativa. Next base: position 30,748,320 of record NC_083605.1, read on the forward strand.
AAATTTTGAAAAGATACTTAGTCAAATAAGATATTTTCTAGATAGTAATTTCTAGACTACTTATTATTTCTAATATTTAAATAGGAAAATATTATACTTTTGTGAAATTAATTATTTAAATAATTAATTTTGGTACAATTTTATTAAGTATATTTTTCCTAGTATTAAATAGAAATTAATAATTAAGCCTTCTCTACACTTAATTATTATTTCTTGAATTTAATACATTTAATTAACTTGAAGAATCTAAATATCTAAGTTGATTTTCATCATGATACTTAAATATTTATTGATTTTTCATGACAATTAATTAAATAGAAAATTATTTTTAGGTTGAAATTTAATTTTTCAACTTAAATTTAAATAATTTTCAAAATATATATTTTTCCTTTATTTTCTTAATCAATTTCGAAATTTGCATTTTATTTATGCAATATTTTCGAATTTTTTATTTTGAAAAATAGATTGAGTTGTAAATTAATTATTTATTTTAATTAATTCTTGGACCAACTTCAATCAATGATTTTTTCATTTAATTGATTAATTTAAATAAATGAATTTAAAATATTTATATTATTAGAAATTGAATTAACTAGTCAAAAGAATATCTAGATAGGTGATATTTTTGCTTGAAGTATTTCTTTTCTATTTTTATTATTTTCGAAAATTGTATATTTTTATATACTTTAAATTTTCGAACCCAATAAATATATTCTCAAAGGAAATTTTTAAGTTGCTAATTATTTATTTAATTCAACTTAAATTAATTTCCTTAATATTTATTGTTGACCGAGGTTTTCGGCAACTATTAAAATATGATTATAAATAAGAGCTGCAAGAAAGTGAGATGAAGATTTTTTACGTGGTTGGGGCGTTAATGAGCCTTAGTCCACGAGCCTCTGTTATTAATGGATGTATTTAATGGAGATTCTACACTTGAGAGAATGTCTTTCTCATAAATACAGAGAATGTTCTTGGTGAGTATTTTCTCTTCTTGCTCTTTTGCAACCCAAGATTCTCGACCCCATTAAATGAGCTTTGAGGGGGTATTTATAGTGTTTTGGTGGGGTAATCCCTAGAATTGTTCTTACACAAGTGTCTGTAAGTATCCATAAAGTTGGGCATTTCCGATGAATATACCATGGGTGATGCATGGTCAAATCCCTAGATGCTGTAGGGCTTTTATGAAGAATGTCCTTTTTGCCTTGTGATTGACGTGACTCTTCGCAGAGTAGCCGTCGCTAGACTTAAATGATCATTCCGTAGCGGCTGTCATTTGGGGGTTGTGCGGAGTCGAGACTTTATTGCGTGTTACGGTCCCAACACGCTTCCTCCCATGCGGCATTAAATGCGACTTGATTGCTCGGGAGAGACACGACATATCCGGAGAGCCTTCACGCTATACTAGCTTCCTGGAGTACCTTGTACTCCGGGTGCCTCCTCCGGGACCCATGCTAACAGCGCTTCCTGGTGGCGCACAAAGACTTAGCAAATCTTTCCAAGTTATCTGATCCACGTGTCCCCTCTCGACTGGTCCACGTATTTTGGGCGGGTACGGAGCAACATTTACCCCCCAAGCCTTGTTTACTTAGTAAAAATAAACCAAGGCTTGTTCAAGTGTCTCCGGTTGACTCCTCGTTCCCCTAGCTCGAGCCTCGAGCGCGTGGGGGCAAATTAAATGATGTCATTTAATGCAGCGATTTGCTTTTTGCAGGGATGTCTCCAGCCGCCTCCTCGGTCTTCTGATACGAACCTGGGGGCGCGTGGAGGTGCGTCTGATAATGGCATTAAATGCAGCGATTCGCTTTTGCAGAGGTCGATTCGTTTCACGCCCCATGATTGATGCGGCGCATTAATGGTGTCAGACGGATACTCAAACGTTTCCACCGCCTTAATGGTAGATTGATCTGATCCGTTGATCTTTGGGAATTCGAATCGTGCGTTTCCCCCACCGTGCGATTGGTAGGTGATGACGCCTGTTCCTCATGCGTTTTTGCCTATAAAAGCCACCACCTTTCCTTCATTTCGGTTACTTTCCATTCCTTGCCATTTCTGCTTGAATTTCCTAGAGAGAAAATTCCTCAAAGTAGCACGAACTGTCTTAATACCCAGACACTTCATTCAGTTTTCCGGTGTTTGACTTTGCCAGTTCTTCTCAACTCTCACTCAACCACATTCAGTACCTCCAGTTCAACGATCGACTGTAAGTTCCTTGCATCCTTAGATAATAACATGCTTATATTTACTTCGTTCATTTTCTGGGTTTGTACTTAGAGGCTTCTGGGTGTGTGAGTGTTTAAGTTCTTCGAGTTCTGCTTTATGTTTACTGCGTTAGTTGTAGAATCGCCATTATCATGCCCCTGTTGTAGTTATACAGTTCTGTTTGAAGAGGGCCATGTGTTCTTCGTTTAACAGTCGCTTAGGGCATAGGATGGCTTTTCTCTTTTTTTTCCTTTTTTTCTTTTTGCAAAACCACTTTCTGCGATTTCACTGCACCCGACACTTGTTCAGGGATTCTCTCCAGAGTTTCCCATGTGACACGTGTCCGGAGGGGGCCTCTTTCCAGCGGTTAGGGGACCCCCACTCCCTTTTTCTTGATTTAGGGTTCGGTATGGGACCTAACTGCTGGACTTTTCTTTTTCCCTTTTTGTTTTTTCTCAGAACACAAAATGTCTGCTTCTAGCTCAAAATCTTCGAAGAAGAAAGGGAAAAGTATGGCCACGCTGGAGGAGGTTTCTCTGGGACCCGTTGCCCAGGAGGGGTACAAGCCCCGTGCAACTGGTTGGGAAGCGTCCGAGCTTCGATCGACCCTGACTTGTCCTCACCAGCTGGAGAACATTATTAATGTGGCTGGGATCAAACCTTCTACCTCAGGGACCTTCCACCGGCCTCCTCGTGACTCGGAGACGCCTAATCACAACTATGACGGCTTCGGGGCTTGGAGTCAGACCCATTTGATGACCGGTGCCATGCTCCCGCTCCAAGATTACTTTGTGAATTTTCTTGTATTTGTCGGCCTTGCGCCATACCAACTTATTCCTCAAGCTTACCGCCTGCTCTTAGGCTTATTTATTTTTTACACCGCCCGTGGCTGGGGGTCTCCCAGCCCGGCGGAAATTTTATATTTTTATGAACTTGTATCCGTCCCCAAGAAAGGGGACAAACTTAAGGATGGTTTTTATGGGTTCCGGATCCACCCTGCTAACGAGGGGGTGGTTCCGTATAATAGGCAGACTCATGTTAAGGAGTACCGCCACCGCTTTTTCTTTTCTTCCGGGTTCAGGGACGTGGACCACCCGGAGCTTCTCACGGAGTGGGTGCGGATCCCACCTTACCAACGGACGCTTCCCACTCAGGCTTTCCTTCGAAGGGCCCAAGCATTTGCCTCCTACGACCACGCCGATCTTGATGTCGGGGGCCTAGTCACCACGGAGAATTGTAGGAAGGCCAAACTTATCCTTTCTCACCAATCCGTGGATGACTCCAACCTCTCACGGGTCATCTGCCCCAATGTGAGGGCGCCGGTTGCGGAGAAGGCCTTCCGGGATGAGCTCATTGCTACGGCAGAGAAGAAGTACCATGATTATCTCTACCGGAAGGCCCAGGAGTAGGCGTACTCTAAGGCCCAGGCTGCCTCTGGGAGAGGGCTTTGCGTGGGGAGTCCGGTGGTGCGAAGGAGCCAAGCCATTGGCGGGAAGTCCGAAGCTAAATTTTTTGACAAGATACTTCAAGAAGAGATTGAGGATCGTCCCGCCGGGGGGGGGCCCCTTCGTCTTGAAGATTCTTCCGAGAAACAGACTTCCCGGCCTCAGCCTTCAGCCCCCGAACCAAACTCGGGTGCTCCCGGTGCTAGCACTTCCGGTGCCGGCGGTAAGTCTCCCTTGATAATACGCTATGTTCCTTCCGTTGATGAATATACCAATCATAGGCCCGTAGGGTTCGACGAGCGTCTTCGTAGATTTAAGATGCCGTTGACCCGGTGGGGGGATCGATTGAAGGAATTTTATTTTACGAACTTAGGAGATTACCTAGGTCGGTCCCGGATGGGCTCCGGCCCTCCGGAACCTATTCCCTTAGGTCCATCAGCTTACATAGCGTCCAGCTGGTTTCGGCCCTCGGACAGTTATCTTGGAGATGATGCTGCCAGCATTAAAGTTCAGGACTTTGCTAGGGCCGAATTAGGAAGTTCGGGTAGGAGTAGCTTATTTGCTGTATCTTTTATAAGCGGTTCCTCACGAACTTCTAACACTTGCTTATTTTTTGGAACAGGTATCTCCATGGATGCCATCCTGGAACAGCTTGCCGGGGTTCATACTCCCGTGGCTCCTCCGGCTTTCACCCCCTCTCCCCCGGCCCCTTCCTTGAAGGTTTCTTTCGGCGCTCCCCCCGAAACCATTGACTTAGTGGATGACGAGGAGGGGCTTCCGGGAGAAGGCCAAGGGAAGAGGTGGGACTTCTCGGAGGAAGCCGTTGAGGGCGCAGGAGAGCCTCAGGCCCTTCCGGAGGTAGCAGAGGAGCACGAGGAGGAGCCTGAAGCGGCTCTGATTCGCAAGCGCAAGGGCAAGATGATTGCCCAGGACGAGCCGAAGAGGCCTCGGAGGGCCGACACTCCTGCCCATGGCCTAGATGGCGGGTCTCCCCGATGGAGGAAAATCCTGCTCCTCCCCACATCGAGCTTACCCCGATTCCGGGGGATGAGGTGAGGCAGGAGCTTCGCATAGCCAAACACAACTATGCTATGGATGAGTACTCCCGGGGGTATGCCGAAGTGGAGGCCCTTAGGAGGATTCTGCGAGCTGAGGTTGAGGCGAGCGTCAACCACCCGGAATACCATGATCCGTGGAACCTTAATCTGGACCCCTTAACGGACTGGTTCCGTCCCCTCCTAGGGCCTACCTTGGCTCCCTTTGCCGCGGAGATGACCGGCGAGTTCGCTTCTCAGCTTACACGTTGCGCGCCCAAGCGGTTTGCCACTTGTTCCTCCCTGAACTCCATCTTCCAGGTCCAGGACCTCAGCCATTCTCTCACGGTGGTAAGTACTTTGCAATTTTTGCGTTTCCTCTTTGTTGTTTATTTTGTTTTCCTCTGAGAAGTTTTTTCTTATACTTTGTTACGGCTCAGCTTGCTGCTGAGGTTGGCCGCCTCTCCAGGAACATCATAAACCATGGCTTCACTCTGTCCGACTTTGGGGACATGAATGACGTCAGGAAGGTCCTCCAAGACCTCACAGCGGAGAGGCAGATCTACCAGGAGGCTGCTGAGCGCCAGGAGGCAGCGGCCAAGGCCAAGGAAGAGGAGGCCAAACGGAGGGAGGCTCAGGCGGAGGCCATAATCCGGGATGAGGCTCAGCGGAGAGACAGGATGGAGGCCCATCACCAGGAGGAACTAAGGGCTCAAACCGAGGCTGCTGAGAAGGTCAGGCGAGACCTCCGGGAGGCCAGGGAGGCTTTGGATGAAATGGTCGCTAAGGTGAGATCTTTAGAAGAGACTCACCAATCGGACATTGAATCCAAGGCCGCTCTAGCTGCGGAGTTGAAGGAGCTTAGGGACTTCAAAGAACAATCCACCAGGAAGGCCAAGAGGGCCGAGCTCCTTTCTCCTGTTTCCTGCGCCCGGTGCCCGAAGCGCTTTGATGATGGTGTCTATATGGCTTGGGCCACCAATGACCAGAGTATCAAGCTTACTTTTTATCCCAAACCCGAGGAGATGATTGCCAGATTTCGGGAAAAGAAGAAGAAGCTTGATGCTGCGCTTGAGGCACGGATTGGACCTCGCCTTCCTCCGCGGGCTGACTGAGCTGCCGTATTATTGACCCAGATTCTACCCGTTTCTTTTATAACTCTTTTTTTTTTTGTACATATTTGCTGCCACCTTAGAACAATTTACATATAGGCGGCAGCTTTTATTTGAAGGGGAGACAATTATATTTTAAGGCCTGTCCCCGGGCCATTTATATGTATATGACCTGCCCTTTGGGCTAGGATATATTTTTTTTTATATATGCGATCTTTATTTGTCACACTTAGATATTTTAACCTGTCCTTTGGCTCAGGGTTTTTATACTTATGCTTTTTATTTTTGCGCATATTTTTTGACCTGCCCTTTGGGTCAGGATATTTTACTTAGTTTGTTTTTGTTTGTCCGTGCGGTATACCCTAGTACCCCCCTGAGTGGCATAGAAACTTTGTTTTTAAGGCACTCAGTTTTATTTAATATAGAGGAGGCATACATTTGGACGGTACAAACCCTTTGAACAAAATCTAAGTTTAATTCGCTACTGGTAATATTTTCTGAGGTGATCGACATTCCAGGCTCTTGGGACAGTAGTTTCGTCCATTCTTTTCAGTTTGTACGTGCCAGAACCGATTTCGTCCTCGATTTCATATGGTCCTTCCCAATTTGGTCCAAGTACCCCCACTCCGGGTTCTTGGGTGGCTGGAAAAACCCTTCTTAGGACCATATCCCCAATAGCAAATTTTCAGTTTTTAACCTTGGAGTTAAAATACTTGGTCACCTTCTTTTGATAAGCAGCCATCCGTATTTGGGACTCATCCCGGAGTTCTTCGACTTGATCCAAAGCCTCTTGGAGCAGTGCCTGATTAGTGGCCGGATCATAAGTCGTCCTCCTGTGGGATGGGAATAATGTTTCCACCGGGACCATTGCTTCACAACCGTACGCCATTGAGAACGGCGAGTGACCGGTTGTGGTTCTGGGGGTCGTCCGGTAGGCCCACAATACCCTTGGCAATTCTTCAGGCCAGTTATTTTTACAGGCTAGTAGCTTCTTTTTCAAGGTGACCTTTAGGATTTTATTGATCGCTTCCGCCCGGCCGTTTGTTTGAGGCCGGCTACCGCGGAGAAACTTTTACCACTCCGTGTTGGTTGCGAAGTCGATAAATTCCTCGCAATCAAATTGCTTTCCATTGTCTGAGACTATTTTATGAGGCAAGCCGTATCGACACACTATGTTTTTAATAACAAAGTCCAATGCCTTCTTAGCAGTTATTGTCTTCATAGGCTCAGCCTCTGTCCACTTGGTGAAGTAGTCCACTGCTACTATTGCATACTTTACCCCTCCTTTTCCCGTAGGTAGAGACCCGATGAGATCTATTCCTCAGACCGCGAAGGGCCAGGGGCTGGTCATCAAAGTGATCTCATTTGGAGGAGCTCTCGGTATGTTCGCGTACCTTTGGCACGAGTCACACTTTTGGACATAGTACGTACAATCTTTTTTCATCGTTGGCCAGAAGTACCCTTGCCTCAATATTTTCTTTGAGAGGCTGGGTCCTCCCGTATGATCTCCACAGAACCCTTCATGGACCTCCAGCATGATTTGTCTAGCTTCAGGGTCCGATACACACCTTAAATAAGGCATGCTGAGTCCTCTCCGGTAGAGAATTTTATCCATCATTACATAACGATGAGCCTGATACTGAATCTTTCGAGACAGTGCCCTCTCTTGGGGCAACTCACCTGTGGTTATGTACTTTATGATGGGGACCATCCAGCTGGGTTCTTGCCCAACCGTTTGTGTGGTCTCTTTTATTTTGATGCTTGGCTCCGCTAAGCGTTCCACTGGTACTACCCCCAGCTCTTCGATTTCGCTATCCGAGGCTAACTTAGCCAGACAGTCCGCATGAGCATTCTTCTCTCGGGGGATTCTTTCTATTTTGTAGTCCGTGAACTCGTGGAGCAATTCTCGGACTATGGCTACGTACGCGGCCATCCGCTCGCCGCGAGTTTGGTATTCTCCGGAAACTTGGTTTACGACCAGCTGAGAATCACTGTAGACTTCCACTCTCTTGGCTCCTACAGCTTTAGCCAATTTTAGCCCTGCTATCAGGGCCTCATATTCGGCTTCGTTATTCGAAGCTGTGAAGTTGAATCGGAGTGCTGCCTGGAGCCGCAATCCAGTAGGTGATATCATAGCCACTCCGGCTCCTGAACCGTTCTCATTAGAAGCTCCGTCCACAAATACTCTCCAAGTGGGGATTGGTGGCTCCGGTGTATTGGCTGTCGCCTCGGCTTCATTGCATTCGGTGATGAAGTCTGCCAAGGCTTGGCCTTTTATGGAGATCCGGGGCACGTAATGTAAGTCGAACTGACTCAGCTCCATCGCCCACTTGAGGAGTCTTCCGGATGCTTCAGGCTTCTGGAGAACTTGCCGGAGTGGATGATTGGTCAAGATTCTGATCGGATGGGCTTGGAAGTATGGTCTCAACTTCCTTGATGCCATCAGGAGGCAGAATACTAATTTTTCAATAACCGGGTACCTTGTCTCGGCCCCTACCATGCGCTTACTAACATAGTACACGGGGTGCTGAATTTTTTCTTCCTCCCGGACCAGTGCAGCACTGACCGCATGCTCGGAGACGGCCAAGTAAAGGAACAAGTCTTCTCCAAGGACGGGTTTTGATAGGATAGGAGGTTTGGCCATGTGGTCTTTTAACCTTTTGAATGCCTCCTCGCATTCATCTGACCATTCGAATTTTTGGCATTTCTTCAGTATGTTGAAGAATGGTATGCACTTGTCCGTGGATCGTGAGATAAAGCGGCTCAGTGCGGCTACCTTTCCGGTCAAGCTTTGCACGTCCTTATGTTTCTTGGGGGATGGCATGTCCAGGAGAGCTTGGATTTTCTCCGGGTTCGCCTCGATCCCCCTTTGGCTGACTATGAAGCCCAGGAATTTTCTCGACTTGACCCCGAAGGTGCATTTTTTCGGATTGAGCTTCATGCCATATCTCCGGACGACTTCGAAACATTCTTCTAAGTCGCTTGCATGGCTGTTGCATGCTTTGGATTTGACGAGCATGTCGTCTACATATACCTCCATGTTTCGTCCCAGGAGGCTTTTAAACATCCGGTTGACCATTCTTTGATAGGTTGCTCCAGCGTTTTTCAGTCCGAAAGGCATGACTAGGTAACAATATACCCCCTTATCGGTCCTGAAGCTAGTGCAATCCTGGTCTGCCGTATGCATTTTTATTTGGTTGTACCCAGCATAGGCATCCATGAAAGACAGCAGCTTAAATCCGGACGTGGCGTCTACCATCTGGTCGATCCCGGGCAGCGGAAAGCAGTCCTTTGGGCAGGCTTTGTTTAGATCTGTGAAATCTATACAAACCCGCCAAGTCCCGTTCGGCTTGGGCACCAGGACCGGATTGGCCAGCCATTCCGGATAATACACGTCGCGGATCATGCCATTGGACAAAAGTTTATCCACCTCTTTCTCTAAGGCCTCGGCTTTCACCGAGTCGAGCGGGCGTCTCTTTTGCTGTACAGGGGGCATGTCCGGGTTGACGTTGAGTACATGGGTGATGACATGAGGGCTGATGCCGGTCATGTCTTCTTGGCGCCACGCAAAGATGTCGATGGCGCCCTTCAGTGTTTTTATTATTTTATCTTTTTCCTCCGGATCTAGGCTCTTCCCTATCCGGAGTACTTTGGTGGAGTCGTCGTCGCACACTGGTATTTCTTCGACGTCCTCCATTGGTTCCACGACCCTTTCGGACCCTATGCGAGGATCCAACTCGTCCTCTTCAGCCTTCTCTATCTCAGGGGGCCCCCGGACCATGAGTACTGGTAAGTAGGTGGCGACATTGTAACATTGCCTGGCATCTCCCTGATTTCCCCTCACCGTTCCGACTCCGGCTTCCTGGGTAGGGAATTTTAGGCATAGATGTCGGATTGAAGTAATTGCACCAAAGTGGATGAGGGCCGGTCGGCCTAGGATTGCGTTGTAGGCTGTTGGACAGTCTACCACCACGAAGGTGCAATACTTAAATGTGCTCTGGGGGGTATCCGGGCATAGGGTAACTGGGAGCCTGACTTTTCCCATCGGGATTAGCGTCGTCCCGTTAAACCCTGTGAGCTGTGATCCACTAGGCGAGAGGTCCCGGTCGGTCAACCCTATCGCAGTGAAGGCTTCTTTGAAGAGCAAGTTCACGGAACTCCCATTGTCAATCAGGACCCTAGCCACCACCTTATTTGCGATGGGGGTCTCTATGACCAGCGGGTCGTGGTGAGGAAAACGCACCGTCTTGGCGTCTTCTTCCGTGAACGTTATGGGCTGGTCCATTAGCCGAGGCCTTTGAGCCGGGAGTTGAGTAACCTCCCACACCTCACTGTGTCTTGCGGCCTCGGCATATCTTTTTCGCTCCTTGCGAGTGTTTCCTCCGATATGGGGACCTCCGGAGATCATGGCTACCCGTCCATTAGGCCGGGGCGGTAGCCCGGGGATATGCTGGGTGTCACCTGCGGGAGCAGCTGGAGGCAATACTCCTGCTGTACCCCCTGGCGTTCCCGGAGGCATACCCCCGGCCACCTGCCCTGGATTAAGGTGGGGCAACCTATTTTTGATCCACTCATAGAGGTGGCCCAAACGGATCAAATTTTCAATCTCGTCTTTGAGATTTTTACACTCATTGGTGCTATGACCAATGTCGTTGTGGTACTCGCACCTTTTACTCGGATCTCTCCGGGAGCTGTCTTTGTACAATGGCTGGGGTCTCCGGTAGTGTGTATTCTGCCTTGTGGCAAAATATACACGTTCCTGAGAGTCCGTGAGCTCTGTGTACTGGGTGTATTGGGGTGTGTACCCCTTCTTTTGGCGCTTCTCTCCCGTTCGGGTGCTGCCCTTGGAGGACCTTTTGCTCCTCGACCCCTGGGTAGGGCCTGTTAAGCTAGCAGTCGGGGCAGCCTGTGAAGGAATCCGTCCATTCACCCCGGACGGGTTGCCGTAATGGGAAGATGCCGGGGCCAAAGCTTGACCCTGGCTGTATCCGGGAGTGGCAGAGAACTGTATGCCACTTACCGGGGGAGTCGCGGTCGGGACAGTACCCGAGGGCGACACTCCTGGCATGTATCCCGCTATCCCGGTGGGATAATAGCCTCCGTAAGCCACGATCTGGGCTTCTTCGAGGTTAATATATTTTTGGACTCGCTTCTGGAAGTCCTGAAGGCTAGCAGCGCCTTCTTGCTGTAATTCGTTCCAGAAGGGAGTCCCAGTGCGGATTCCTGCTTGGAGAAGCGCAAGCTGTTGTCCGTCGCCGACCTTCTTGGTCTTCGAGGCTTCCTCTCGGAACCTCTTGATGTAATTCTTCAAGGTCTCGGTGGGCAGTTGCTTGATGTTGGTCAAGGCACTAACCTCCAAGTTGACCTTCCTGGCAGCGACAAATTGTCTCCGGAAGTTGGTTTGGAGTTTGTTCCAACAACCCACCGATCCTGGTTCCAATTTTTTGAACCATTCCTCTGCCGATCCGCTCAGAGTGAGGGGGAAGCACAAGCATTTGGCGTCATTGCTGACCCGCATGACTGTCATGACCCGGTTGAACCGTGACAAGTGATCACTGGGGTCGGAGTTCCCAGTATATGCTGCCATTTCGGGCATCTTGAAGTTTTTAGGGAGCTCCGCCTCCAGGATATGTTTGGCACAAGGCTCCCGATCCTCACTGTCCGAGTCGGAGTCGTCTCCCTTCTGCCTCCGGGAGACTCGAGCAATATCTTTTCGAAGTATGGCAAGTTCCGCCATAATCCCTTCGTTTACAGTACCCGAGGAGACCACGGGCCTGTATCTTTTTTGGTCAAGGTGATCCCGGAGGTCACCTTGATTCCCATTGATTTGATTTCTCAGATCAATGGGTGGACATCTCTGTCCTCTTCTTCCTCTACCCCCTGGTTCCTGGTGCACGGAAACGCTTTTCCGGTCCCCTCGATCCTGAGGGCCAAGACTCCCTCTTTGGGGCTTGCCCCTCTGCGGACCTTTCCCTTTAGGGAAATCTGAGCGGACCCTTCGCGGATCCTGCACCTTTTTCTTCCGACCAGGGGTAGAAGTAGGGTTTTTTGTTTGGTTTTCCTCAGCAGGGTGCCTTATAGGGCTAGGTTCCCTAGGCCTTTGCTGCTGGGAATTAGGCGAAGACGTCGCTGGCTCCCCGTCGAGCCCAGCGGCCATCGCCTTGGGATGCACGTGAATACCAGCTGCCTCCATGGCTTTCTGCATGACTAGCATCACTTCCTGCATTTTTTGATTTTGCGCTTTCTGAGCTTCGATCTCAGCTTCATGATCGATAGCTTTTTGTCTAAGGAGCACCAACTCTGAGTAGCTTCCTCCGTCATAGGCATACTCGTCGAGGTGTTCCTTGTAGTTTTCATCGGGAACTATTTCTTCTTCTTCTTCCTCGGACTCCTCTGCTGCCCTTGAGGCTACATCTTCCTCATTGGGGTCTTGAGCGTCTTCTAGAGGGCGAGGATGACGTGTAGCTCTTGTCTCCACCATTGTCGTGAAGTTAAATGCTTGTTGTGAAGCAGCTTTCCTCAGCTCTCAATGAAAGCACCAAAATGTTGACCGAGGTTTTCGGCAACTATTAAAATATGATTATAAATAAGAGCTGTAAGAAAGTGAGATGAAGATTTTTTACGTGGTTGGGGCGTTAATGAGCCTTAGTCCACGAGCCTCTGTTATTAATGGATGTATTTAATGGAGATTCTACACTTGAGAGAATGTCTTTCTCATAAATACAGAGAATGTTCTTGGTGAGTATTTTCTCTTCTTGCTCTTTTGCAACCCAAGATTCTCGACCCCATTAAATGAGCTTTGAGGGGGTATTTATAGTGTTTTGGTGGGGTAATCCCTAGAATTGTTCTTACACAAGTGTCTGTAAGTATCCATAAAGTTGGGCATTTCCGATGAATATACCATGGGTGATGCATGGTCAAATCCCTAGGTGCTGTAGGGCTTTTATGAAGAATGTCCTTTTTGCCTTGTGATTGACGTGACTCTTCGTAGAGTAGCCGTCGCTAGACTTAAATGATCATTACTGTAGCGCTGCTGTTTGGGGGTTGTGCCGTCAGACTTTATTGCGTGTTACAGTCCCAACACGCTTCCTCCCATGCAGCATTAAATGCGACTTGATTGCTCGGGAGAGACCTGACATATCCCGGAGAGCCTTCACGCTATACTAGCTTCCTGGAGTACCTTGTACTCCGGGTGCCTCCTCCGGGACCCATGCTAACAGCGCTTCCTGGTGGCGCACAAAGACTTAGCAAATCTTTCCAAGTTATCTGATCCACGTGTCCCCTCTCGACTGGTCCACGTATTTTGCGCGAATTCTGGAGCAACATTTATATTAAAAAATTATTACTAAGATGGAAATAATTAATTTTATTTCAATCACCATCTAAGTATAATTTTATAAATATTATATTAAATTCTTATTTTTGAATTTTAATTCTTAAATAGAATTTAATGAGATTTATTTATTAGAATAATAAAGAAAATACATTTTAAATAATGAGCTTTATTATTATTAAGATATTCGATCTCCATTGTGGGTTTTACACCGCGTTTGTTTTAGTGAGTAATCCTCCCTAATGGAGGAACGTTCATTAGCAATTTCGCACCGTTTAATCTCGCATGATAAGTGGTTTGTAAGTGTTTTATATGGTATAGATCACCCTAATGGTGGCGGCCATATTTGACTTGCAAATTGCGAAACAATGGTAGAAGCTCATGAGATAGAATAGCCTTGACTCTCGCCTAAACGGGACAACGCTGGATTCTGATCTTGATCGAATAAAAGGTTGCTAGAATGTTTAACATTTTAGATGAGCTGACAACTCTATTCAATGGATGGTAGCTTTGACTCTCGCCTAAACGGGACACTGATATCAGTTTGTTGAAAACCTTGGAAATTATTTAGGATTGAATTTTTTAAGTATTTTCTCATATCATTCCTACTTGCTATGTGCTTATAATTTCTGAATAGATTTTGTGCTAAACCATTATTTAATTTCTATTTGTTGATTTCTATTATTTTGTAGTATCCTGTTTACCAAAATGAATCCCATGTTATCACTGTTGACTGAAAATAAGCTGAATGGATCTAACTTTAATAAATGGAATGAGAACATTAATATTGCTCTCATAAGAGAAAGTGCCTTGTTTGTTTTAACTGAGCCGTCACCTGAAGTGCCTGGGGACAATGCATCCAAAGCTGTGAAAGAAAAGTATGAGCGTTGGCAGAAAGCAAATGACAAAGCTCTATACTTTATGCTTTCTAGCATGGTTGACACCCTCAAAACTCGGTTTTCTAAAACTGAGAAGGCTGCTGAAGTTATGACGAAGTTAAATGAGCTATTCGGTAAGGCATCACTTCAGTCACGCTTTGACGCGACTAAGAAGTACATTAATGCACGGATGGAACCTCATCAAAACGTGCGTGACCATGTTCTCCTCATGTCCAGTTATTTCCAAGAAGCCCAGGGTCATGGTGCTGAAATGGACAGTGCTACTCAAGTTAGTCTTATCTTGAATAGCCTGACTCCAGTATTTCTACCATACACATCAAATTATGTCATGAATAAGAAGGAAATTGACTTTCATGAATTAGTCAATGACCTTCAAACTTATGAAAATTTGATTGGAGGACCCAAGAAGAAAGGGAGTAAACCTCATAATCCTGGTAATGGTAATGGGATGATAAAACCTGAAGCAAATGTTGCATCTGCTTCAAAGCCCAAATCGAAGAAGAAGTGGAAGAACACCAAGAAGCGAACAAAAGCCATGAAAAAGGCTACTCCTTCTGGTGATGCTGCACTTAAAGGAAAGTGTTTCTACTGCAATGAGAAAGGTCATTGGAAACCCCAGTGTCCTAAACTTCTTGCAAAGAAACAAGGTATTTCCATTTATAAACTTTAAAAGTTTTAGTGAATTATTATCCAATTGGATTTATGATTCTGGACTAACTTTGTTTATTTGTTTTTCTTCTTCTTATAGGCCAAGCTACTTGAACTCATATGAGTTGGATCAGCAAGCTGGACCAAGGGTGAAATCGTCCAGATGAAGATGAAGCTCTTCAATTTTTGAATTAATTGTTTTAGTTTAAAGACAATTTGGATTTCAAATTTTAGTTAGGGATATTTATCCCTGTTTTTCTCATATTGTTGCAATACATTTTTTTATTGATAAAGTTTTATTTTTTTCGAAATTCACCATTGAAATTTATGAGATTGAGCTTCATTTATTTTATCTTCATCAATTATTACCACATTATATTTGTATGTTTGTATGTGTAAGTGTTTTTATTATTGATGCAAATTCTATAATATTTACAACTCTTCATAGAGTTATATTATATAAACACTAGAAATTATTTCTTTGTTTATCAATAATCGTTAATTCTCAAACAATTATTAAGAATTTGTTTAATAAAAGGATCTTATGATCTGATAGGGGTGGAGAAAAGTTAAGAAAACTATGCAGTTCAACGATCTTTTATATCTAATGAACTCTGGATAGTATTCAACTCCACATAAACTCTATCACACTAAGAGAATCATGATCTTTACAACCTTTAGGGGTGGATCATAATCTCTATATACTTAGGGGTGGAGGTTATCCATAGTACCCTATATGTATATTCTTAGGGGTGGAGTCTATTCCACAATTCCCTATGAAACACATATCTTGTTTAAATATAGAAGTAATATAATGAGTCAGCTATTGTCAATATAAATTCTCGATCTTGATTGTATGTTCCATTTCGATTTTACTGCTGTAAGTAAAAGTATGATACCTTTGAAAGTTCTTTGTTAAAGTTTCACACTACCTTAATTGAGTGGGAGAATTTTAAAGTTCTATACCCATCTTCATTAGGTTGATAATTGTGATAGGTACTTAAGAACACTACTGAAAAGCAAATCTAACCATTCACATGGATAGGTATAGCTTATCAGAATTATGAGAATAAGATAAAGAACTCTAGTTCAGTCCATTCGAATGACTTGAACCAAGAATTCTTAATCCTCATAAAATTTTATGGTATCTTAATTTTGATTACTTTATCTCTGGCATGTATTTTTCACTTCAAATACTAGATGCCTTTATGTTGATGACTTAGTCTTAACTTAAAGTTTCAGACTAACACAAAAGTCACAACTAGGTAACTCTCTAAACAATCAGAGGTTAAAAGTATTATTTAACCAGACATCTGCTATTGAGTGGGAGCTATCTGAGATGTAATCAAATAGGGAACATTAGAAGATATTCAAGAAGGATTTATGAAAAGTGATCTATATGTCAGATATTAAGGAACTGTGTATCAGTTGTCTTTGTATCTCACCATCTAATTTCGAAATTATATAAGATGGTGCTTACTTTGGGGGTGGAGGAATTATTGTATAATAATTCAAGCTCTACCAGAGAAGAACTATAACTTGGTCTATTCGAAAATACCAGAAAGTTATATCACTGAAGAAAAGTCTACACTGTATTATCTCAATTACATATTTTAAAATATGAGAGATATGTCTTCTGTTAATTCAGATGTACTTTTAAAACAGTAAAGATTTCAGTATCCCTTGATAAGTAAAGCATATAGTAAAGGATGTTTCATAAGTGTATTTATGAACTAGTTTCCAGAAGTTTGGGTGGATTCAAATATACTACACTTGATCTGAAGATCAAGATATCAGATTGACCTATTTGCACAGTTTGTTTTATATTAGTGCAAGTGGGAGTTTGTTGGGTTTTATGCCCTAAATAAAACTCTTTACAATCTGATTAGTTATCAATATAAGAAGTTTGAAGTGATTGATGTTTGCATGAATTTTACATGCTAATGGTTTAATATGTTTAACATGTTTAATATGTTTATTACATTTATACACACAAAATCAATTAAATCCAGATCATATGTTTATTCACAATTACAGTATCGTCAATACAGTGGAATGTGATTGTGATCATATGAATCAAAAGTTTTGGTCCCTGTTTCATCAGTGTTATTGGATTTACACTAATGTGATAATCAGCGATGATGTGTACTTACACTTGGAGTAAGTGTTATGTTCTTTCCAAGACATTAGTAAAGTATACTAGTTTCGAATGTATGGAGTATAAATTGGACTGGACCGATATTGCAACTAAGTTAAGATATTACAAACTTACCGTTATACATATCTTTCCAAGTCAATATCAGTAGTTGATCTTAAGATTAAAAGAATCTAAATCCTGATATGCTTAGGCTCAACTCAGGAGTGCTATTCATGTTCTTAGATTTATTAGTTAAGCCTACTTTCGGGTCAGGGTGATACGTATATTTTGGGAACATGATAGTATGATTGAGTGGGAGTGCTGAACATAAATATGGAATCTATAGCTTCTACTGGTGTATAGAAGTCAAGTGATGATTCCCTTCGAGCTTAGCAAATAGAAGTAAATGGATGAGCTCTTGTTTAACTGACTAATTATTAGATCACTAAACACCATTTACAGGTAGCTAAGTGTTTTAAGGGGAAAAATACATTGAGGGGTGAGAACGGTAAAGAAATCCCATCTCGATGTAGATCATCTATATAGAGGATCTTTAAATCACAATAAGATTATAACAATGGTTAAATGAGATAGTATATTGATATCGTGAAACATACAATATGCTCTATATAAGTCTGAGAGTGCAATTCTAAGTTCTAATAGTGGATTCAACGAAGAATTAATAAGTAGGAATTTACTTGGTAAATTTGGTTCACTTATTGGAAGCTCAGCATATAGATCCATGGTCCCCATTCTAGTTGAGAACATTCTGCTTGTAAGACTCATTAATTGATTCGTGATTGATCAATTATAATTCTAAAGTTAGACTATATCTAATTTTATGAATTTTCACTAAACAGGGGTGAAATTGTAAGGAAAAGAGTTTTCTAGGTTTATATAGACTTTATATGTCTAATTAATAATTAAATTAAATGACAATATTATTTAATAATGTATTTTTGTTATTAAATAATTAGTTTTGGCATTTAAAAGGTTAGAATTAGAAAATTGGCGTTTTTGAGAAAATAGAGATAAAATTTGATAAAATTGCAAAATTAAGTGAGGCCCAATAACACCATATGGCCGGCCACTTAAATAGATTTTTCAAATTAATATTTTCATTATTTTAATGCCAAATAAATCCTAACCTAAACCTAGTAGTTGCCTATAAATAGAAAGTGATGGCTCAGTCTCATAACAGGCTTTTCATTAGCTTTCTGACAGAAATTTCTCTCTTCAGAAAAACTGAACCTTCCTCACTTTCTACCTTGGCCGAAATACCTCTCTCTCTTTTCCCTTCATCTTTTTCGTGACCCTAGTGAAAGAGTAAGTGCCCACACACAACAAGCAGTAACTCAATCATAGATTGGAAGACTGTGAAGGATCAAAACTTGAAGAAGAAGGACATTCGGGCTCAGATCTTGATTATACTCTGCTACAGAAAGGAATCAAGGGTTAGAGATCTAAGTGGAAGGAGACATTTATTCCGCTGCATCAATGTAAGGTTTTCTTAACTTTATATGTGTTAATTTATCGTTTTAGAAAGTTCTTATTTAGGATGTTAATAAACATACTTGTGAGTAGATCTAAGATCCTGGTAAAATAATTCCCAACAAGAACTTCCTAAGCCAGACAACCTCTTTAGCTGCTTCAGCCGCAACTATGTATTCTTCCTCCATGGTAGAATCCGAAATCGCAGTTTGTTTAGCACTTCTCCAAACCACTGCTCCACCCCCAAGAGTAAACACCATCCCAGATGTAGATTTCCTGTCTTCAAGACATCCCTGGAAATCTGAGTCTGTATAGCCTAAGGGATTTAAAGCACCACCCTTGTAGACTAATACATAATCTCTTGTACTCTTTAAGTATTTCAAAATATACTTAACAGCATTCCAATGTACCCGTCCTGGATTTGACTGATACCTGCTCACAATTCCAACTGCATAGCAGATGTCAGGTCTAGTGCATAGCATAGCATACATTAGACTTCCAACTGCAGAAGCATAAGGAATTTTTGCCATGTCTTCTATCTCTTGAGGATCAGTAGGACACTGTTCCTTAGATAGACGGATACCATGTCTAGAGGGCATGTTTGCCCCTTTGGTATTGGTCATGGAAAATCTCTCTAGAACTTTGTCAATGTAAGCTGTTTGAGAGAGAGCAAGGGATCTGTTCTTTCGGTTTCTGACAATCTGAATACCAAGAACATAGGCTGCCTCACCCAAGTCTTTCATATCGAATTGAGTGTCAAGCCATTCCTTGATGTGAGTCATTTTCTTGACATTGTTTCCAATGATCAAAATGTCATCCACATAAAGGACCGGGAATACTACTACTTGATTTTCCTTGAGTTGGTAAACACAAGGTTCATCTTCATTCTGATGAAAGCCGTAGGTCTTGATGATCTCATCAAACCTTTTATTCCATGAGCGAGAAGCTTGCTTAAGCCCATATATGGACCTATTTAATTTGCAAACTTTATTCTCCTGCCCAGGAAGAACATAACCTTCTGGTTGCTCCATATAGATGGTTTCTTCAAGAAGCCCATTAAGAAAGGCTGTCTTGACATCCATTTGCCAAATTTCATAATCTAAAGCGGCAGCTATGGAGAGAAGAATTCGGATGGATTTGAGCATGGCAACCGGACTGAAAGTTTCCTCATAGTCCACACCTTCTCTTTGGGTATAACCCTTGGCGACCAGTCTAGCTTTGAAAGTTTCGACTTCGCCTCCAGCACCTCTTTTCTTCTTGTAGACCCATTTACATCCAATTGGACGAAAATCATCAGGTGGTTCTACATATTCCCAGACTTTGTTCTTTTTCATGGAATCCATTTCTGAATCCATACCGGCTGACCATCGCTTCCGTTGCGGACTTGCCATTGCCTGTTTATAGGTCAATGGGTCGTCATCAATACCGTCACCAACGACCATATTGATTTCACCATCCAAGCCATAACGAGATGGTTTCGTAGAAACCCTCCCACTACGACGAGGAGCGGTGACCTTCTGAACAGGAGCTTTAGTAGTAGTTTTCTCAGTTGCTACAACTGAGGGAGTGGGATGTTCCTCTTCTTGAGTAGAAGAAGATGGTACATTTGAAGGAACAGTATCTGTGAGCATTTCCTCTAATACAATTTCACTTTTCGGTTTGTTGTCTTTCATATAGTTATCTTCAAGGAAAGTAGCATTTGTAGAAACAAACACTTTGTTATCCTTGTGACTATAGAATAGTCCACCCCTAGTCTCTTTAGAATTTCCGACAAACATGCAAACTTCAGTTCGCGATTCCAGTTTGCCTTCTTTCTTTCTTAAGACGTGAGCAGGGCACCCCCAAATCCTATAATGGCACAAACTAGGTGTGCGACCATTCCATAGTTCGACGGGTGTCTTAGGGACTGCTTTAGATGGAACAACATTTAAAATGTCGTTTTCCATTTGAATAGCATATCCCCAGAAGGACGTAGACAGAGTTGAATAACTCAGCATAGACCTAACCATTTCTAAGAGAGTGCGATTTCTTCTTTCTACAACTCCATTCTGCTGTGGAGTGCTTGGGGCAGTATATTGGGATTCAATTCCAAGTTCAATTAAATGATCTTTGAACTGCATATCCATATATTCTCCACCCCTATCAGTTCGCAAGATCTTTAATGTTTTACCTAATTGGTTTTGAGCCAAAGCATGAAATTCCTGAAACTTTTCAAACGTTTCAGATTTCTTTTACATTAGGTAAAGAAAACTATATCTAGAGAAATCGTCAATGAAAGTAACGAAATACTCATAACCTCCTCTGGCTTTTACATTCAGCGGTCCGCAAACATCTGAATGTACTAACCCTAGGGGTTCTTTGGCATGCTCTCCCTTTGCAGAGAAAGAATGTTTGGTCATTTTTCCTTCTAGGCAAGACTCGCAGACTGGCAGTTCTCCTAAGACGACATTTTTCAATGGACCGTCTCTGGTTAGCCTATTGAGTCTATCAAAACCTATATGACCTAAACGTAAATGCCATAGATAAGTTTGATCATCATTATCAATCTCTTTTCTCTTAAGGCTTCTAGGTTTAGCTACATTGAAAAGTTCAGTATTTAGTGAGATTTGAGTATCAGGTCTTAAAACATAAAGCCCTCGTTCCATGTTTGCAACACATATATGAAATCCATTACGAGAAATTGAACAATTTGAACTCGAAAAATCAATAAAAATGTGTCTGTAAACATGAAACGCTAATCAAGTTTCTACTAAAATTAGGAATATATAAAACATTCTCTAAAAGTAAAAACTTCTTAGAATTAAACTTGATTCGGGCTGTTCCTCTTGCTTTAACTGATACCAACTCGCCATTTCTAACTTTAAGCTTTAACTCATCAGGGTGAAGTGTAACACCCTAACTAACTTAGGCGTATTACGTGATTTTTAAACGTACTGTGCAGCTCGTTGCTAATCAACGAGGTTTATGGAAAAACGTGATTAATTAAAATTTTGCTTTTTGATTAAACTTATAAAACAGTATTACAAAAGACTCGGGATCCCGATTATAAAAATATTTACAAAAAGTTTAACTGTTCAACTGTTACATAAAATTAAAAGTCGTCTAACGACCAGTTACAAAATTCAGCCCCCGTCGTCCCGAGGATCGTACGCTCCAGGCCTAACCGCCCCGACATGTACAATCTCATAAGCTCGCTCACGGTCCATCAGCTATAGCTTTGCCTTTACCTACACATGAACATAAACTGTGAGTCGACAGACTCAGTAAGAAAAGCATAATAATATCATACATAATTCTAACTGCCGTGTCCAACACGATACTGAGTCCCGCTACTGCCATGTCCAACATGGTACTGAGCCACTACTGCCATGTCCAACATGGTACTGAGTTCTGAACGTTCACAGGGACGGTACTATTGACAAATATCCACCTGATCGGTCGAACCGGTCATACTCCGGCTGCTGGTCATACTCCAGCCTGTACCGACGGGATAGGTCAATAGCACCGAACCACCAACCAAATGTCACTGATCGGCCGAACCGGCCATACTCCGCCGCCGGTCATACTCCAGCCTGTACCGACGTGACAGGGTTGGATGGTTCGAAGCCTATATACATAACTAATGTAATCTAGCAGGCTTCCTACATGCACGCTAAACATGTAATCTACATATGCATACTGTTATACTAATCTTACCTGGATTCCGATTTCGTGTGTGCTTGCCAACTGACCGGAATTGAAGCCGAGCGCTGGACATCGGCTCCTAAACCATAAAAATCACAACGCTATAAGTGACACGCTAAATCACTTCCCGGGGACTAAAACTAGGAACTAAAAGTTTCCCTATCGATAAAAAACATGGCAATACCCCTAAAAACATAAAAACGGGGAAAACTAGGGTCCTTGAATTTTCCCCAACCGGTAGACCGGTTGCCCAACCGGAATTCCGGTTCTGGAAAATTCAGAACCCTCATCCGGAATTCCGGATGCACAACCGGAATTCCGGTTCCTCGCAGGCAGCAAACCAAAAATTTCATAACTCGACCAATTCAACCCCAATTGGTTCCAAACTTTCCAGACCTGTTCTATACCTTCCCTAGAACATTTCTAAGGCCTCAAACTAACCCAGAAACCACAGAATCAAAAATCACCATTAAAGCTCAAGCTTTGAGTTCTAAACTCAAACTTGAGCAATTCCCACAAACATGCATTCAAACCTAGTTAATTCTACTCAAATATGCATGAAATCACCTCTGAAAACTATTAGAAACTACAGCAACAACACAATAACAGAATCACTATATTTTCCTCCAAAAACCACATTTTTGCATAGAAAATTCAAAGCTTTAAACAATCTATCCAATATGCTTTCAAAATCACTTAAACAACCCTAATCTAACATGCTTAAACTCAGAACAACAACCAGATTTCAGCAGCAACAACAACAACTATTCAAGCATGCATTTCATCAATTTTCATAAAAATCTCAAGAAAACTAATTAGAAAAAGCTAGACAAGAATTACCTTGATTAAAGACACACTAACTAGCTGAAATTTACTTGAAATTGAAGAGGAAAAATCACCCTTGAAGCTGCCTCAAATGGCCGAAAAGAGAGAGAGAGAGTTTTCTTTGAGAAAATGTAATTTTTCTAAGTTTGGGAAAAAAAAATGAAATAAAAGCTATAAAATCCCATTTTATTCAGCCAACAATTAAACACTTAAACATTTAAATTTTCAAATAAAAAGTCATTAAAAGACAAAACACTAATGGGGCAAAAAGACCATTTTGCCCCTCCACCATAAAATCATGAAAATCATACTAAAGGGGTATTTTTGGGAAATTCTAAATTCCCGGCCATTCCCGACATTCCCAATGTCTAAAACCCGTCCCAAAACTACTAACATACTAAGTTGTGATTTCTACTGAGCCAAACGCCGAGTTCCAAAATACCGGACACCGGAAATGCAAAATATGCAAGCTACTGAATAACATAAATAACAGTAATAAATTATTTAAATAGCTATAAATAATTTCATAATTAATCATAAACAACTGATAATTTCCAAATTAACTAAGCGGGCTTTACAACTATTCCCCCCTTAAAAGGATTTCGTCCCCGAAATCTAACTTGAATAACTCTGGATATTGAGCTCTCATATCTGACTCTAGCTCCCAGGTGGCTTCTTCCACCTTACTGTTTCTCCAGAGAACCTTGACCAATGCTATGGTCTTATTCCGAAGGACTTTATCCTTTCTATCCAGGATCTGCACTGGTTGTTCCTCATAGGTCATGTCTGGCTGAAGCTGAAGACTCTCATAACTGAGTATATGAGAGGGGTCTGAAACGTATTTTCTCAACATCGAGACATGGAATACGTTATGAACTGCTGATAAGGCTGGAGGCAATGCTAACCGATATGCCACTTGACCTATCTTCTCGAGAATCTCGAAAGGTCCAGTAAATCTAGGGCATAACTTGCCTCTTTTCCCGAAACGTTTAATCCCCTTCATCGGAGATACCCGTAAAAACACATGTTCCCCTACTTGGAACTCAACATCTCTGCGTTTCGGATCTGCGTAACTCTTCTGTCTGCTCTGTGAGGCAAGCATTCTAGCTTTTATCTTTTCTATCGCCTCATTGGTCCGCTGGACTGACTCAGGACCCAGGTATTTCCTCTCCCCTGCCTCATCCCAGTGGATAGGGGATCTACATTTCCTACCGTACAACAGTTCATAGGGAGCCATCCCTATCGTACTCTGGTAACTGTTGTTGTAAGAAAATTCTATCAACGGTAGATACTTACTCCATGAGCCCTCAAAGTCCATAACACAGGCTCTCAACATATCCTCCAATATCTGAATTGTCCTTTCGGACTGACCATCTGTCTGAGGATGGAATGCTGTACTAAATTTTAGCTTTGTACCCATTGCCCGTTGCAAACTTTGCCAAAATTTGGAGGTGAATTTCGGATCGCTGTCCGAAACTATAGACTTCGGTACCCCGTGAAGTCTTACTATCTCTCTGACGTACAGTTCTGCCAACTGATCCACTGTGAACGTTGTTCTGACCGGCAGAAAATGAGCAGATTTCGTAAATCGATCCACCACTACCCAGATGGAATCATACAAACCCGTGGTCCTAGGTAACCCGACCACAAAATCCATCGTAATATCCTCCCATTTCCATTCTGGTAGGGTTAGAGGCTGCAACAATCCTGCTGGTCTCTGATGTTCAGCCTTAATCTGCTGACAAGTGAGGCATCTCGATACGAATTCTACCAAATTCTTCTTCATACCGCTCCACCAGAAGTACGGTTTCAAATCTTGGTACATCTTGGTGGTGCCGGGATGCAGAGAATATGGGGTAGAATGAGCCTCCTCAAAGATCTCATTTCTAAGTTTCGCACTGCTCGGAACACAAACCCTGGCTTTATACAAAAGCATCCCACTATCTGACACTGAAAAGTCCTTGGCTTGACCAGCCAATACCTCATCTCGGATTTTCACTAACTCCGGATCTGTCATCTGAGCGACTTTTATTCTTTCCAACAGATCAGATTGCAGCGTTAAGTTGTGAAGCTGACCTACCACAAACTCGATGCTGGATCTAACCATATCCTCTGCTAGCTGAGGAGAGATCTGAATCATACTAGCTACTTGCCCGGGACCCTTTCTGCTCAGGGCATCTGCCACTACATTGGCTTTTCCGGGATGATAGAGGATCTCGCAATCGTAATCCTTCACCAATTCCAACCAACGCCTTTGTCTCATGTTCAAATCTTTCTGAGTAAAGAAATACTTGAGACTTTTATGGTCGGTATAGATCTCACACTTCTCCCCATAAAGGTAATGCCGCCAAATCTTCAGTGCAAAAACCACTGCGGCCAATTCTAAATCATGAGTCGGGTATCGCTGCTCATAATCCTTTAACTGACGGGAGGCATAGGCGATAACCCGGTCGGCTTGCATCAATACACACCCCAAACCCTGTTTGGATGCGTCACAAAAGACTACGAACTTCTCTTTGTCCGAAGGCAAAGCTAGCACCGGAGCAGTGATCAACCTCTACTTTAGCTCCTGAAAGCTAGCTTCGCACTTATCTGACCAAATAAACCGCTGATTCTTCTTTGTAAGCTCGGTTAGGGGCATTGAAATTTTGGAGAACCCCTCCACGAACCTACGGTAGTACCCAGCTAATCCCAAGAAGCTTCTGATCTCTGTCACTGTCTTCGGTCTCGGCCAATCCCTGACGGATTCAATCTTCCCGGGATCCACCTTGATCCCATCTTTACTCACAATGTGCCCTAGGAAGGACACTGAGACAAACGTAACTCACATTTCTTGAACTTGGCGTAAAGCTTATGTTCTCGAAGTCGTTGCAGTACCATTTGAAGATGTAACTCATGCTCCTCTTCTGATTGAGAGTACACGAGGATGTCGTCGATAAACACAATCACACAGATATCGAGGAAATCCTTGAATACTCTATTCATCAGGTCCATGAATGCCGCAGAGCATTGGTTAGTCCGACCGACATAACCGTAAACTCGTAATGTCCATACCTAGTGCGGAAAGCCGTCTTTGGAATGTCCTCCTCTCGGATTCTCAATCGATGATAACCCGAACGGAGATCAATCTTAGAAAAGACCGTCTTCCCCGAAGCCGATCGAACAAGTCATCGATCCTAGGTAATGGATATTTATTCTTCACCGTCGCCTTGTTCAATTCCCCGTAGTCGATGCACATCCTCATAGATCCATCCTTCTTCTTGACGAACAAAACCGGGCTCCCCGGGGTGACACACCGGGCCGAATGAACCCTATGTCAAGCAACCCTTGGAGCCGAATCTTTAATTCCTTAAGTTCAGCTGGAGCCATCCTATACGGGGCTTTGGAGACCAGTTCCACCCCTGGTGCCAAGTCAATCACGAAATCAATCTCCCGCTGAGGTGGTAACCCTGGAAGTTCTTCGGGAAAAACGTCCAAAAATTCCCGAACCACTCTGACGTCCTCTGGCCGAATGGTGTCTGGCCGAGTGGTGTCCACCACCACGGCCAGAAACCCTAAGCACCCGCCGTGCAACAATTCTCTCGCTGACATAGCCGAGATCACCGGGATCCGAGATCCCTGAACTGAACCCACAAATACAAACAGTTCTTCACTTACCGGTTGGAAGACCACCATCTTCCTTTTACAGTCAATGCTCGCCGAATATTTAGATAGGAAATCCATTCCTAAAATAATATCGAATTCGACTAAGCTCATCTCTATCAGATCAGCGCTTAACTCTCTACCATCTATCCTGATCGGCATAGACCTAATCCACCTATTGGAGATAACCAATTCTCCGCCAGGTAACAGGGTTCCAAACCCTGATTCATATCTATCAAAGGGTCTACCCAACTTACTAAAGACTCTGGCCGCTACATAAGAATGTGTAGCCCCAGAATCAAACAGCACTGAATATAGCGAGTTGTTAATAGAAAGCTGACCTGTGACTACTGATGGGCTGGCATCTGCATCAGCCTGCGTGATAGCGAACACCCCGTCGGAGTGGGTATCGCCGGAGCTCTCGGTGCCTCCGATCGGAGCCGGGGACATTCCCTCTTGAAGTGTCCGGGCATGCCACAATGAAAGCATCCCCGACCTTTGCACTCACCCCGATGGTGCCTCTTTGCCGGCTAGGGCACTCGGGATAGGAGAATCGGGTCTCGCACCACCAGGACGACTCCCTCTGTTCTGGTTCCCCCGGAACCTCTTGTTCTGACTCGAGCCACTGGAAACAGTGGGTGCCCTCTTCCTCTGATCAATGGCCGAACCACTACTCCCCCTGCTATAGCCTGATGCAGGAGGGGTAGACGCTCCGCCACTCACCGGAGTACTGGCTGATTCTGACATGCACCCCACTGCGCCCTCAGCTCGCAGTGCCTTCTCCACCATCTGAGCATAGGTGGTGCTGTCGTCTGTGGTGATCATCAGGTCATGCCTGATCTTGGGATTCAACCCGTCCAGATACTTCTCCTTCTTGCTGAAGTCGGTCGGCACAATTCCCGAGGCTAACCTCGCCAACCGATCAAACTGAGTAGTATACTCAGTGACGCTCATGTTCTCCCGCTGGGTCAGGTGAACGAACTCTTTCCTCTTGGCGCTTCTGACCGCCTCATTGTAGTATTTCACATTAAAGAGTTCCTGGAACCTTTCCCAGGTCATGGTGGTGACGTCATGGATCTGAGACACCATGTCCCACCATACCAGGGCGTCCTCCTGGAACTGAAACGTGGCGCACACCACTCTGTCGTTACCGGTGACACCCATGAAATTCAGTATCTTGGTGATCATCGTCAGCCATTGCTCGGCTTTCATTACATCTGGACCTCCCAGGAATACCGGAGGTGCTTGCTTCCGGAACCGCTCATACAATGGTTCCAATCTATGGGCCGCCACCACTATCTCGGCCTGGGCAGCAGGGGCAGGTGCCACTGGAATTATGGGCACAGGAACTGCAGGAGCACCCTGCTGTCTCAACCTCTGAATCTCGAGGTCTTGTTCTTCAATCCGGGCTTGCATCTCCGCAAACCGTAACTCCCGATTCGGGGCTCCCTGATCGGCTGGGGGAGCCTGGGCAGCCTGTGGCGGGTTCTCATCACCCCGGCCACGAGCCCTGCCTCGGGGACCTCTGCCTCGGCCCCTAGCAGGTGGGGGAAACTGAGCTCCCTGACCTTGATTCGACCCTACGGAGTTGCCCTGACTCCTGGTAGTCCGCCTGGCGTCCATCTAGTTAGAACCGCCTGCGAAACCAAGAGTTGGCATATCAGGTCGTATTCAAGGAGAGCTTACTAATGCCGCTTAATTTGGAAATTAAAAACGAAACATGCGCCTATTCTACTATCAGGCTACTAACATGCTTCCTAACAGGCTTTTCTTTTTCATAACTGAATAAAATAAACTACTAAAGCAATAAAGGCTTACTGAACCGTGAACCGAGCTAACTGCTGATGATGATTGTACATGTCGTGACGATCTTCGGAAGACAGCCTGGCGGCTCTGATACCAAATTGTAACACCCTAACTAACTTAGGCGTATTACGTGATTTTTAAACGTACTGTGCAGCTCGTTGCTAATCAACGAGGTTTATGGAAAAAACGTGATTAATTAAAATTTTGCTTTTTGATTAAACTTATAAAACAGTATTACAAAAGACTCGGGATCCCGATTATAAAAATATTTACAAAAAGTTTAACTGTTCAACTGTTACATAAAATTAAAAGTCGTCTAACGACCAGTTACAAAATTCAGCCGTCGTCCCGAGGATCGTACGCTCCAGGCCTAACCGCCCCGACATGTACAATCTCATAAGCTCGCTCACGGTCCATCAGTTATAGCTTTGCCTTTACCTACACATGAACATAAACTGTGAGTCGACAGACTCAGTAAGAAAAGCATAATAATATCATACATAATTCTAACTGCCGTGTCCAACACGATAATGAGTCCCGCTACTGCCATGTCCAACATGGTACTGAGCCACTACTGCCATGTCCAACATGGTACTGAGTTCTGAACGTTCACAGGGACGGTACTATTGACAAATATCCACCTGATCGGTCGAACCGGTCATACTCCGGCTGCTGGTCATACTCCGCTCGTACCGACGGGATAGGTCAATAGCTGAACCACCAACCAAATGTCACTGATCGGCCGAACCGGCCATACTCCGCCGTCGGTCATACTCCAACCTGTACCGACGTGACAGGGTTGGATGGTTCGAAGCCTATATACATAACTAATGTAATCTAGCAGGCTTCCTACATGCACGCTAAACATGTAATCTACATATGCATACTGTTATACTAATCTTACCTGGATTCCGATTTCAGGTGTGTCGGTCAACCTGACTGGAATTGAAGCTGAGCGGCGGATTACTGGCTCCTAAACCATAAAAATCACAACGCTATAAGTGACACGCTAAATCACTTCCCGGGGACTAAAACTAGGAACTAAAAGTTTCCCTATCGATAAAAAACATGGCAATACCCCTAAAAACATAAAAACGGGGAAAACTAGGGTCCCTGAATTTTCCCCAATAGGTAGGCCAGGTTGCCCAATACGGAATTCGGTTACGGAAAATTCAGAACCCTCATCCGAATTCCGGATGGACAACCTAATCGGTTCCTCGCGAGCAAGAAACCAAAAATTTCATAACTCGACCAATTCAACCCCAATTGGTTCCAAACTTTCCAGACCTGTTCTATACCTTCCCTAGAACATTTCTAAGGCCTCAAACTAACCCAGAAACCACAGAATCAAAAATCACCATTAAAGCTCAAGCTTTGAGTTCTAAACTCAAACTTGAGCAATTCCCACAAACATGCATTCAAACCTAGTTAATTCTACTCAAATATGCATGAAATCACCTCTGAAAACTATTAGAAACTACAGCAACAACACAATAACAGAATCACTATATTTTCCTCCAAAAACCACATTTTTGCATAGAAAATTCAAAGCTTTAAACAATCTATCCAATATGCTTTCAAAATCACTTAAACAACCCTAATCTAACATGCTTAAACTCGAACAACAACCGGATTTCAAAGAAGAACAACAACAACTATTCAAGCATGCATTTCATCAATTTTCATAAAAATCTCAAGAAAACTAATTAGAAAAAGCTAGACAAGAATTACCTTGATTAAAGACACACTAACTAGCTGAAATTTACTTGAAATTGAAGAGGAAAAATCACCCTTGAAGCTGCCTCAAATGGCCGAAAAGAGAGAGAGAGAGAGTTTTCTTTGAGAAAATGTAATTTTTCTAAGTTTGGGAAAAAAAAATGAAATAAAAGCTATAAAATCCCATTTTATTCAGCCAACAATTAAACACTTAAACATTTAAATTTTCAAATAAAAAGTCATTAAAAGACAAAACACTAATGGGGCAAAAAGACCATTTTGCCCCTCCACCATAAAATCATGAAAATCATACTAAAGGGGTATTTTTGGGAAATTCTAAATTCCCGGCCATTCCCGACATTCCCAATGTCTAAAACCCGTCCCCAAACTACTAACATACTAAGTTGTGATTTCTACTGAGCCAAACGCCGAGTTCCAAAATACTGGACACCGAAATGCAAAATATGCAAGCTACTGAATAACATAAATAACAGTAATAAATTATTTAAATAGCTATAAATAATTTCATAATTAATCATAAACAACTGATAATTTCCAAATTAACTAAGCGGGCTTTACAACTATTCCCCCCTTAAAAGGATTTCGTCCCCGAAATCTAACCTGAATAACTCTGGATATTGAGCTCTCATATCTGACTCTAGCTCCCAGGTGGCTTCTTCCACCTTACTGTTTCTCCAGAGAACCTTGACCAATGCTATGGTCTTATTCCGAAGGACTTTATCCTTTCTATCCAGGATCTGCACTGGTTGTTCCTCATAGGTCATGTCCGGCCGAGCCGAAGACTCTCATAACTGAGTATATGAGAGGGGTCTGAAACGTATTTTCTCAACATCGAGACATGGAATACGTTATGAACTGCTGATAAGGCTGGAGGCAATGCTAACCGATATGCCACTTGACCTATCTTCTCGAGAATCTCGAAAGGTCCAGTAAATCTAGGGCATAACTTGCCTCTTTTCCCGAAACGTTTAATCCCCTTCATCGGAGATACCCGTAAAAACACATGTTCCCCTACTTGGAACTCAACATCTCTGCGTTTCGGATCTGCGTAACTCTTCCGTCCGCTCCGTGAGGCAAGCATTCTAGCTTTTATCTTTTCTATCGCCTCATTGGTCCGCCGGACCGACTCAGGACCTGTATTTCCTCTCCCCTGCCTCATCCCAGTGGATAGGGGATCTACATTTCCTACCGTACAACAGTTCATAGGGAGCCATCCCTATCGTACTCTGGTAACTGTTGTTGTAAGAAAATTCTATCAACGGTAGATACTTACTCCATGAGCCCTCAAAGTCCATAACACAGGCTCTCAACATATCCTCCAATATCTGAATTGTCCTTTCGGACTGACCATCTGTCTGAGGATGGAATGCTGTACTAAATTTTAGCTTTGTACCCATTGCCCGTTGCAAACTTTGCCAAAATTTGGAGGTGAATTTCGGATCGCTGTCCGAAACTATAGACTTCGGTACCCCGTGAAGTCTTACTATCTCTCTGACGTACAGTTCTGCCAACTGATCCACTGTGAACGTTGTTCTGACCGGCAGAAAATGAGCAGATTTCGTAAATCGATCCACCACTACCCAGATGGAATCATACAAACCCGTGGTCCTAGGTAACCCGACCACAAAATCCATCGTAATATCCTCCCATTTCCATTCTGGTAGGGTTAGAGGCTGCAACAATCCTGCTGGTCTCTGATGTTCAGCCTTAATCTGCTGACAAGTGAGGCATCTCGATACGAATTCTACCAAATTCTTCTTCATACCGCTCCACCAGAAGTACGGTTTCAAATCTTGGTACATCTTGGTGGTGCCGGGATGCAGAGAATATGGGGTAGAATGAGCCTCCTCAAAGATCTCATTTCTAAGTTCCGCACTGCTCGAAACACAAACCCTGGCTTTATACAAAAGCATCCCACTATCTGACACTGAAAAGTCCTTGGCTTGACCAGCCAATACCTCATCTCGGATTTTCACTAACTCCGGATCTGTCATCTGAGCGACTTTTATTCTTTCCAACGTATCAGATTGCAGCGTTAAGTTGTGAAGCTGACCTACCACAAACTCGATGCTGGATCTAACCATATCCTCTGCTAGCTGAGGAGAGATCTGAATCATACTAGCTACTTGCCCGGGACCCTTTCTGCTCAGGGCATCTGCCACTACATTGGCTTTTCCGGGATGATAGAGGATCTCGCAATCGTAATCCTTCACCAATTCCAACCAACGCCTTTGTCTCATGTTCAAATCTTTCTGAGTAAAGAAATACTTGAGACTTTTATGGTCGGTATAGATCTCACACTTCTCCCCATAAAGGTAATGCCGCCAAATCTTCAGTGCAAAAACCACTGCGGCCAATTCTAAATCATGAGTCGGGTATCGCTGCTCATAATCCTTTAACTGACGGGAGGCATAGGCGATAACCCGGTCGGCTTGCATCAATACACACCCCAAACCCTGTTTGGATGCGTCACAAAAGACTACGAACTTCTCTTTGTCCGAAGGCAAAGCTAGCACCGGAGCAGTGATCAACCTCTGCTTTAGCTCCTGAAAGCTAGCTTCGCACTTATCTGACCAAATAAACCGCTGATTCTTCTTTGTAAGCTCGGTTAGGGGCATTGAAATTTTGGAGAACCCCTCCACGAACCTACGGTAGTACCCAGCTAATCCCAAGAAGCTTCTGATCTCTGTCACTGTCTTCGGTCTCGGCCAATCCCTGACGGATTCAATCTTCCCGGGATCCACCTTGATCCCATCTTTACTCACAATGTGCCCTAGGAAGGACACCTGAGACAACCAGAACTCACATTTCTTGAACTTGGCGTAAAGCTTATGTTCTCGAAGTCGTTGCAGTACCATTTGAAGATGTAACTCATGCTCCTCTTCTGATTGAGAGTACACGAGGATGTCGTCGATAAACACAATCACACAGATATCGAGGAAATCCTTGAATACTCTATTCATCAGGTCCATGAATGCTGCAGGAGCATTGGTTAGTCCGACTGACATAACCAGAAACTCGTAATGTCCATACCTAGTGCGGAAAGCCGTCTTTGGAATGTCCTCCTCTCGGATTCTCAACTGATGATAACCCGAACGGAGATCAATCTTAGAAAAGACCGTCTTCCCCTGAAGCTGATCGAACAAGTCATCGATCCTAGGTAATGGATATTTATTCTTCACCGTCAGCTTGTTCAATTCCCTGTAGTCGATGCACATCCTCATAGATCCATCCTTCTTCTTGACGAACAAAACCGGGGCTCCCCAGGGTGACACACTGGGCCGAATGAACCCTATGTCAAGCAACCCTTGGAGCTGAATCTTTAATTCCTTAAGTTCAGCTGGAGCCATCCTATACGGGGCTTTGGAGACCAGTTCCACCCCTGGTGCCAAGTCAATCACGAAATCAATCTCCCGCTGAGGTGGTAACCCTGGAAGTTCTTCGGGAAAAACGTCCAAAAATTCCCGAACCACTCTGACGTCCTCTGGCCGAATGGTGTCTGGCCGAGTGGTGTCCACCACCACGGCCAGAAACCCTAAGCACCCGCCGTGCAACAATTCTCTCGCTGACATAGCCGAGATCACCGGGATCCGAGATCCCTGAACTGAACCCACAAATACAAACAGTTCTTCACTTACTGGTTGGAAGACCACCATCTTCCTTTTACAGTCAATGCTCGCCGAATATTTAGATAGGAAATCCATTCCTAAAATAATATCGAATTCGACTAAGCTCATCTCTATCAGATCAGCGCTTAACTCTCTACCATCTATCCTGATCGGCATAGACCTAATCCACCTATTGGAGATAACCAATTCTCCGCCAGGTAACAGGGTTCCAAACCCTGATTCATATCTATCAAAGGGTCTACCCAACTTACTAAAGACTCTGGCCGCTACATAAGAATGTGTAGCCCCAGAATCAAACAGCACTGAATATAGCGAGTTGTTAATAGAAAGCTGACCTGTGACTACTGATGGGCTGGCATCTGCATCAGCCTGCGTGATAGCGAACACCCTGGCTGGAGTGGGTATCGCTGGAGCTCTCGGTGCCTCTGATCGGAGCTGGGGACATTCCCTCTTGAAGTGTCCGGGCATGCCACAATGAAAGCATCCCTGACCTTTGCACTCACCCCGATGGTGCCTCTTGCAGCTAGGGCACTCGGGATAGGAGAATCGGGTCTCGCACCACCAGACGACTCCTCCGTTCGGTTCCCCGAACCTCTTGTTCGACTCGAGCCACGGAAACGGTGGGTGCCCTCTTCCTCTCGATCAATGGCCGAACCACTACTCCCCGCTATAGCCCGATGCGGGAGGGGTAGGAGCTCCGCCACTCACCGAGTACCGGGCCGATTCCCGACATGCACCCCACCGCGCCCTCAGCTCGCAGTGCCTTCTCCACCATCTGAGCATAGGTGGTGCTGTCGTCTGTGGTGATCATCAGGTCATGCCTGATCTTGGGGTTCAACCCGTCCAGATACTTCTCCTTCTTGCTGAAGTCGGTCGGCACAATTCCCGAGGCTAACCTCGCCAACCGATCAAACTGAGTAGTATACTCAGTGACGCTCATGTTCTCCCGCTGGGTCAGGTGAACGAACTCTTTCCTCTTGGCGCTTCTGACCGCCTCATTGTAGTATTTCACATTAAAGAGTTCCTGGAACCTTTCCCAGGTCATGGTGGTGACGTCATGGATCTGAGACACCATGTCCCACCATACCAGGGCGTCCTCCTGGAACTGAAACGTGGCGCACACCACTCTGTCGTTACCGGTGACACCCATGAAATTCAGTATCTTGGTGATCACCGTCAGCCATTGCTCGGCTTTCATTACATCCGGACCTCCCAGGAATACCGGAGGTGCTTGCTTCCGGAACCGCTCATACAATGGTTCCAATCTATGGGCCGCCACCACTATCTCGGCCTGGGCGGCGAGGGGGCGGTGCCATCGGGAACTACGGGCACAGGAACTGCAGGAGCACCCTGCTGTCTCAACCTCTGAATCTCGAGGTCTTGTTCTTCGATCCGGGCTTGCATCTCCGCAAACCGTAACTCCCAGTTCGGGGCTCCCTGATCGGCTGGGGGAGCCTGGGCAGCCTGTGGCGGGTTCTCATCACCCCGGCCACGAGCCCTGCCTCGGGGACCTCTGCCTCGGCCCCTAGCAGGTGGGGGAAACTGAGCTCCCTGACCTTGATTCGACCCTACGGAGTTGCCCTGACTCCTGGTAGTCCGCCTGGCGTCCATCTAGTTAGAACCGCCTGCGAAACCAAGAGTTGGCATATCAGGTCGTATTCAAGGAGAGCTTACTAATGCCGCTTAATTTGGAAATTAAAAACGAAACATGCGCCTATTCTACTATCAGGCTACTAACATGCTTCCTAACAGGCTTTTCTTTTTCATAACTGAATAAAATAAACTACTAAAGCAATAAAGGCTTACTGAACCGTGAACCGAGCTAACTGCTGATGATGATTGTACATGTCGTGACGATCTTCGGAAGACAGCCTGGCGGCTCTGATACCAAATTGTAACACCCTAACTAACTTAGGCGTATTACGTGATTTTTAAACGTACTGTGCAGCTCGTTGCTAATCAACGAGGTTTATGGAAAAACGTGATTAATTAAAATTTTGCTTTTTGATTAAACTTATAAAACAGTATTACAAAAGACTCGGGATCCCGATTATAAAAATATTTACAAAAAGTTTAACTGTTCAACTGTTACATAAAATTAAAAGTCGTCTAACGACCAGTTACAAAATTCAGCCCTGCTGTCCCGAGGATCGTACGCTCCAGGCCTAACCGCCCCGACATGTACAATCTCATAAGCTCGCTCACGGTCCATCAGCTATAGCTTTGCCTTTACCTACACATGAACATAAACTGTGAGTCGACAGACTCAGTAAGAAAAGCATAATAATATCATACATAATTCTAACTGTCGTGTCCAACACGATACTGAGTCCCGCTACTGCCATGTCCAACATGGTACTGAGCCACTACTGCCATGTCCAACATGGTACTGAGTTCTGAACGTTCACAGGGACGGTACTATTGACAAATATCCACCTGATCGGT
This sequence comes from Cannabis sativa, assembly GCF_029168945.1. Classification (NCBI taxonomy): domain Eukaryota; kingdom Viridiplantae; phylum Streptophyta; class Magnoliopsida; order Rosales; family Cannabaceae; genus Cannabis; species Cannabis sativa. The sequence goes on from NC_083605.1 coordinate 30,784,389, forward strand.
CGAACCGGTCATACTCCGGCTGCTGGTCATACTCCAGCCTGTACCGACGGGATAGGTCAATAGCACTGAACCACCAACCAAATGTCAGCCTGATCGGTCGAACCGGTCATACTCCGGCTGCTGGTCATACTCCAGCCTGTACCGACGTGACAGGGTTGGATGGTTCGAAGCCTATATACATAACTAATGTAATCTAGCAGGCTTCCTACATGCACGCTAAACATGTAATCTACATATGCATACTGTTATACTAATCTTACCTGGATTCCGATTTCAGGTGTGTCGGTCAACCTGTGTGGAATTGAAGCTGAGCGGCGGATTACTGGCTCCTAAACCATAAAAATCACAACGCTATAAGTGACACGCTAAATCACTTCCCGGGGACTAAAACTAGGAACTAAAAGTTTCCCTATCGATAAAAAACATGGCAATACCCCTAAAAACATAAAAACGGGGAAAACTAGGGTCCCTGAATTTTCCCCAACCGGTTGCCCAACCGGAATTCCGGTTCTGGAAAATTCAGAACCCTCATCCGGAATTCCGGATGCACAACCGGAATTCCGGTTCCTCGCAGGCAGCAAACCAAAAATTTCATAACTCGACCAATTCAACCCCAATTGGTTCCAAACTTTCCAGACCTGTTCTATACCTTCCCTAGAACATTTCTAAGGCCTCAAACTAACCCAGAAACCACAGAATCAAAAATCACCATTAAAGCTCAAGCTTTGAGTTCTAAACTCAAACTTGAGCAATTCCCACAAACATGCATTCAAACCTAGTTAATTCTACTCAAATATGCATGAAATCACCTCTGAAAACTATTAGAAACTACAGCAACAACACAATAACAGAATCACTATATTTTCCTCCAAAAACCACATTTTTGCATAGAAAATTCAAAGCTTTAAACAATCTATCCAATATGCTTTCAAAATCACTTAAACAACCCTAATCTAACATGCTTAAACTCAGAACAACAACCAGATTTCAGCAGCAACAACAACAACTATTCAAGCATGCATTTCATCAATTTTCATAAAAATCTCAAGAAAACTAATTAGAAAAAGCTAGACAAGAATTACCTTGATTAAAGACACACTAACTAGCTGAAATTTACTTGAAATTGAAGAGGAAAAATCACCCTTGAAGCTGCCTCAAATGGCCGAAAAGAGAGAGAGAGAGAGTTTTCTTTGAGAAAATGTAATTTTTCTAAGTTTGGGAAAAAAAAATGAAATAAAAGCTATAAAATCCCATTTTATTCAGCCAACAATTAAACACTTAAACATTTAAATTTTCAAATAAAAAGTCATTAAAAGACAAAACACTAATGGGGCAAAAAGACCATTTTGCCCCTCCACCATAAAATCATGAAAATCATACTAAAGGGGTATTTTTGGGAAATTCTAAATTCCCGGCCATTCCCGACATTCCCAATGTCTAAAACCCGTCCCCAAACTACTAACATACTAAGTTGTGATTTCTACTGAGCCAAACGCCGAGTTCCAAAATACCGGACACCGGAAATGCAAAATATGCAAGCTACTGAATAACATAAATAACAGTAATAAATTATTTAAATAGCTATAAATAATTTCATAATTAATCATAAACAACTGATAATTTCCAAATTAACTAAGCGGGCTTTACATGAAGATTCTCCCAAGTTTCAAGCAGCTGCAATGAAGAACATACATGGTTAGTAGATCCAGAATCAACAATCCAGGAGGATTTGTCGTTCTCTAAAACACATGATTCAAATACAAAAGCATCACCTTCGTTTGAATTGTCTAGAACCCTGGGACATTGTTCTTCTTTATGTCCCTTTCCATTACAATTCGCACATAGAACATGATGTCTGATAATTGTACTTGAAGAAGCAGCTTTGTTAGAGCCCTCATACTTAATCTTCTTCCTCTGATTAAAGCTTGCAATGCTAGGAGGTCTCATTGCAATCAGATCCCGCTCATGGGCCCTTAACTCAGACTCGAGTTTGTCCATGTCGGAGGAGTTAGGATTGTTCAATAAATAATACAGGACAAAACTGTTATACTCCTGAGGAAGACTATAAAGTATGAGTTTTACCCATTGTTCCTTTGATAAATCAATTCCTAGTAGATTTGCCTTTTGGAATTTCAGATTCATCAACAATAGGTGCGAGTTAATGCAACTACCAGGATGCATTTTCACACTATTGAGTTCTTTTGCAAAGATACTAACTAGGAGCGGATCGGGATGAGGGTCATTCATATTGGCACTACAACATATCAATAAACAGAAGTAAGGTTTTGGTTCTATAAATTCATACACAGGTTCAGAAAACAAATAATCACATATGTTATAAAAATACTAAATCTAACATAGTTTATTTTCCAAGGTTTCCAACGAACTGATACAGTGTCCCGTTTAGGCGAGAGTCAAAGCATCATCCATTGAATAGAGTTGTCAATTCATCTAAAATGTCAAACATTCTAGCAACCTTTTATTCGATCAAGATTGGAATTCAGCGTTGTCCCGTTTAGGCGAGAGTCAAGGCAATTCTATCTTATGAGCTTCTACCATTGTTTCGCATTCTTGTAAGTCTTATATAGTCGCCACCATTAGGGTGGTCATGAACTATATAAATAAACCTATAAGAATACTTATCTTTCGAGATTAAACAGCGCTAACTTGCTAATGAATGTTCCTCCATTAGGGAGGATTACTCACTAAAACAATAGCTATGTAAAACCAACAATGGAGATCGAATTTCTCTTGATTAAAGCTCATTATTTAAACATGTATTTTGTTTAATCATTTATATTCCATATCTCAATAATGAAATATTACAAATTAAAGTAAAAACTTTAATTAAATTTCAAAAATGGAATAATTTTGAAAAATATCTTATTTAAGTTGTTTAGAAAAATCTAAATACCCAACTTAAAAATATTCCTCAACCAATGACTTAATTAAATATTACCAATTAAGTAGTAACCACTTAATTTAGAAGATATTCCATTTTAAGTTCCCATATTTAGAAAATATCAACTTAAAAAATATCTAAAGAATCTTAATAACCAATTCCCAAAATTCCTCAACTTAATTTATAATAGGAAATTCAAAAATATTCAAATCTAAGTTGATTTGATAGATTTAACTAAATCTCAACTTAAATAGGAATATTTAATGAAATTATAAAATTAAGATTCAGAAAGAATTTGTATGGTTATAATTCCATATTTAATTAAAAACAAGAAAAATACATATAGCTTTCCAGAATATAACTATTCAAACTATGTTTTTCTTAAATTAATTTCAAGGAAGAATGAAATTAATTATGTTGCTAATCAATTTTTTATTAGGTCAAACTAATATAATTAACCTAGCACAGTTATCCAAATCAGGCAAATGGGCCTTCACAATTGGGGTTGTTCATGTGAGGGGGGGCTGAGTCCAGTATGTCGTACCCACTTCTAAGGCTCCCAACTCTCACACAAGGCCCAAAAGAGAGGAATTTAACCTTAAAATGAATAACTGTTATTAATTGAATAGGCTCACTACTAAATGAGCCTAAATAAAATCTATCAGTTATGATATTTTATTTAGCAACAACAACCTATATGTATCTATAATAGAAATTAAACATATAGGCTCACACAGGCATACACATTTGGATGGATCCTATCATGTTGCTAGGTCATACACAGATGAAAGAAGTTTGTAAAAATTACCCGTTACAAATTATTTACTTGATCTATCATCAATTGAACCTTTGGTCAAAATTAGATCATTGGATCTATCATCAAGTTAACCAAGGCAATTTAGATCAAGCAATAATAGGTTTTAGAAAACTTACAAACAATCTAAAACACATACTCCTGCAACAAGGTTAGATTTGGATAGTTGGATGTATGATTTATTTAATTTTAAACATTTATTTCGAAAATAAAATTAAAATTAAACCTACCATTTTGAAAAATTAGGTTTTGGGTAACCTAAATGTCATTTCAAAATAAATTGCTAACTTTCCTTTTAAATTTCATGTTATTTAATAAATTAAATAATAAAATAGAAAATGGTAAATACATACCCATTTCTTGTTTTACAATTTAATTTAATTAAAAAATAACAAAATTTAAAAGTTAACAAAAATACCTTATTTCCTCTTTTAAAATTATCATGATTATTATGATCTTATTTTAATTAAGGTCAAGTTACCAAAAAATTAATATCTGACCTTAAAAAAAATAAAATAATCAAAATTTTAAAGGAAATAAGAAAAGAGGTAAGCAAAACTTGATTTTTCCTATTTTCAAAATCAAATTACACTAATATCTAAAATTAATTTATTTCTGATAATTAGATTTGAAATTTGAAAAACAAAAATAATTATACAAAACTACACAAAAAATCGGAATTTAATTCCATGAAATAGCATGAAAAATCGAAAAAACTGAAAAATTGGATGAACTGTACGGATGGCATGCCATGCATGGCCATCCGCGCGCGTATCCTGGGTGCTTGACTGAGAAATCACGGCGCAAGAAGGCTGCAAGCAGCCATTCCGCGCGCGTGATGAGGTTGCTCGTCACCCCGATTTTTCCAATTTTCAAAAATTCATAACTAATTCAAATTAAATCGAAATCGAGTTCTGTGAAAAAGTAAATTGCTTAGAATTTTCCAAACTATCCAACAAAAATAATTACAGAATAAGAACAGTAACCATTTTTCCCAGAATTCACAAACAACAATCAAACATCAATATGACACTCAAAGCAACATGATACCATCCAAAAAACAAGCAAATCGTTTTAAGTCCAAATTTCTTGCAAGCAAATCAATTACCATGGCTCTGGTGCCAGTTGTTGGAAGTTATTTTACCAGGATCTTAGATCTACTCACAAGTATGTTGATTTAACAACCTAAATATGAACTTCTAAAACGATAGGAAATTAAACACATAAGAGTATCATAAATCTTACAGTGATTGCAGCGGAATATATGTCTCCTCCCACTCAGATCTCTAACCCTTGATTCCTTTCTCAGAAAGGAGGAGTATAATCAAGATCTGAGCCCGATAGTCCTTCTTTGTTGTTTCTGAATTCTACACAGCCTTCCTCACTATGATTGAGGTATTACTTGATGTGTGTGGGCACTACTCTAGCACTTATACATTTCGAAACAGTGAAGGAAGAGAGAGAGAGAGGGTGGCGGCTCAGAGAGAATTTTCTGAGAGAAAATTCTTTCAGAATAATATTGTGAAAAGGTTGTACAGTTGTGTATAACTATGAAGCCTTTGCCTTCTATTTATAGAAGACCACCAAGGGCTATGATTGACATTTGGAATTGAAAAAATCAAAGAGAAAAGGAAGCTAAGTGGCCGGCCTAGGCATTGTGGAAACAAGGCTTGCCACTTTTCCAACTTTCCTTTTCTTACACTGATAGTTTCCTGTTTTGTCAAAAACTGCCAATTCCATTGTTCAACCACATAAATGATAAATCTAGTTATTTAATAATTAAAATTAATTATCAAATAATATATTATCATTTATTTTATTAATAATGAAACTAATTAAAGTTTCCTAATTAATAAATATGCCCTTCAAAATCTCTATTTATTGTTTTGCCCTTAATAAGTGATAAATTCTCAAATAGACAAGTCTATCTTGAGAATTTTTAATTGATTAATTAAAATCAATTAAATGAGTCTTACAAGTAATATCATGTCAACTAGTGAGGGGACCATGGGTCTATATATCCGAGCTTCCAATTAGCAGATCTAGAATTTACCACTTAAATTCACTGACTTATTAATTCTTCGTTGAATCCACACATAGAACTCAGAATTGCACTCTCAGTATATAGAATGCTCTATATGTTCCACCATATAGACACATTATTAGTTATCCATTGTTATAATCCTAATGTGATCAATGATCCTCTATATGGATGATTTACACTGTAAATGGACTAAATTACCGTAACACCCTACAATGTATTTTACCCTTAAAACACTTAACCCTGTATAAATGATATTTCAACTAAGTGAAATGAGTACTCAATCATTTATCTCGTTTGGTTAAGCTCGAAGGAAATCACCCTTTGCTTACTATTCGCCAGATAGAAGCTATAGATTCCATATTTATGTTAGCGCTCCCACTCAATCGCACTACCGTGTTCCCAAAATGTATGTATTGCCCAGACTAAAGATTAGGCTTAACTAACAAATCAAAGAACACGAATAATACTCTTGAAATTGAGCCTAACCATATCAGGATTTCGATCATGTGATCTAGGATCAACTTATGATATTGAATTGAATAGATGTTTACGGTAAGTTTCAAAATCTAATTCAAAGTTCAATATCGGTCCATTCCAATGCATACTCCATGCATCCAACCTGAGCTTTACTTTAACCTATGTTCTGGAAAGAACATAACATTTCTCCAAATGTAAGTAAACTCTGTTGTAGATTGTCATATCAGTGAAACCCAGTGTTCTGATAAATCTAGGAATACTTTATTCACATAGTCATGTTTATTTTCCACTGTGTTGACAACACAATAAACATGATCAAGTATGTGAAAGGGGTTTGGATGAATTTATAAATCAAACAGACAAGCCATTGATTAAGTGAACCAAAGAATACACAAGTGAATGAAAAATTACTTCTGTTACTTTATTGATATTGAATAATCTGGATTACATTGAAACAAAGTTTTATTTAGGGCATAAACCCAACAGGTAATGCAATTGAGTGGGAGCGCTAACATAAACATGGAATCTATAGCTTCTATCTGGCGAATAGTAAGTAAAGGATGATCTCCTTCGAGCTTGACCAAGCGAAAATAAATGGTGGAGTACTGATTTCACATAAGCTGAAATATCATTTATACGGGGTTAAGTGTTTTAAGGATAAAATACATTGTATGGTGTAACGGTAATCTAATCCCTTTACAGTTTAGATCATTCATATAGAGGATCATTGATCAAATTAGGATTATAACAATGGATAACTAATGATGTGTCTATATGGTGGAACATATAGAGCATTCTATATACTGAGAGTGCAATTCTAAGTTCTATGCGTGGATTCAACGAAGAATTAATAAGTCAGTGAATTTAGGTTATAAATTCTTGATCTACTTATTGGAAGCTCGGTTATATAGACCCATGGTCCCCCCACTAGTTGAGATAATATTGCTTGTAAGACTCATATAATTGGTTTTGATTAATCAATTATAATTCTCAATTTAGACTATGTCTATTTGTGAATTTTTCACTAAGTAAGGGCGAAATTGTAAAGAAAGAGTTTTAGGGGCATATTTGTTAATTATGATACTTTGTATGGTTCAATTAATAAATATGATAAATGACAATATTATTTAATAATTATTTATAGTTATTAAATAGTTAGAATTGGCATTTAAATGGTAGAATTTGAAAATTGGCGTTTTTGAGAAAATGAGATGCAGAAATGATAAAACTGCAAAATTGCAAAAAGTGAGGCTCAATTCCATATTGCCTAGGCCGACCACTTTTATAGGGTTTTTCATCTGATAATTTCATTATTTTAATGCCAAATAATTCAAACCTAACCATAGTGAAATGCTATAAAGAGATAGTGAAGGCTTCAGGAAATTTACACTTAACTTTCACACTTTTCCTTCAAAGAAAAACCTGAGCCTTCTCTCTCTATACCTAGCCGCCACCTTCTTCTCTTTCTTCTTCCTTGAAATTTCGATCCTCTTAGTGATTAGAGTAGTGCCCACACACAGCAAGTGATACCTCAATCATAGTGAGGAAGATCGTGAAGAAAGACATTCAACAAGAAGGAGTTTCAGCACTAAAGAAGGAGAGAAAGAGATCCAGGTTTAGATCTTGATAATACTCTGCGACAGAAAGGATACAAGGGTTAGAGATCTGAACGGAAGGAGTCATATTATTCTGCTGCACCCAATGTAAGGTTTCTAATACTTTATATGTGTTTAATTTCATAATCGTTTTAGAAGTTCATATTTAGGGTGTTAATCAACATACTTGTGAGTAGATCTAAGATCCTGGTAAAATAATTTCCAGCACCAGTTGGGCAAGCAAATCTTGTATCTTGCTGAGGTAAGCCATAATCTTTTCTCCCCTAGCTGTGTATTCACCCAAAACATGATTTACAACCAGTTGGGAGTTACTTTAAATGTCTAAGTGTGTGGCTTTCACCTCTTTTGCTAGTTTCAGACTGGCAATTAATGCATCATACTCTGCTTCGTTATTTGAGGAAGGGAAACTAAAGTGAATGGTAGCATGAATTCGTTGCGCTTCTGGGGTTATTAGGGTGATCCCCGCTCCTTACAACTGATCTGTAGAAGAACCATCAACTTGTAGCTTCAAAGTTTCACTTGCTTAATCTTTCCTTTCATTATTCTCGGAGTTGGGAACATGTCGTTCGGATGAATTGCTCAGGTCAGGCCTTTTGGCGTCACTTATTGTTGCTGGTTGGTCGCCCTCTTACGCCATTGTCTCAATTTCAACATCTTGAACCTCGGTACATTCAGCTACAAAGTCGGTGAAGGCCTGCCCTTTGATAGTCGACCTTGGCTGATAGGTTATGTCATACTGCCCCAACTCTATTGCCCATTTAAGGAGGCATCCTGATGTATCAGGTTTTTTGTAGCACCTGGCGTAATGGTTGGTCAGTGAGTACCATGATGGGGTGTGCTTGAAAGTAGGGTCGAAGCTTCTGAGATGCTAAGAGTAAGCAGTAGGTTAATTTTTCTATGAGGGGGTATCTACACTCTGCCCCGATCAACCTTTTGCTTACATACTAGAATGGGTGTTGTACCTTATCTTCCGCACTGACCGCATGTTCTGTCACTACAAGGTATATGCTTAAACCTTCACCATCTAGGGGTTTTGAAAGGACTAGAGGCTGGGATGATTGTTGTTTTAGAGCTTGGAAGGCATTCTCACATTCTTCAGTCCATTCAAATTTTTTATTACCCCTTAGGATGTTGAATAAAGGGACACATTTGTCGGTTGACTTTGAGATGAATCTACTCAAGGCAACAATCCGGCCTATCAAGCTGTGGACATCTTTAACCTTAGTTGGGGATTTCATGTTGAGCAAGGCCTTCATCTTTTCTAAGTTAGCCTCAATGCCCCTAGAGTTCACTATGAACCCAAGGAATTTTCCAGAGCTTACCCCGAAAGAACACTTTAGAGGGTTGAGCTTCATTCGGTATTGTCTTAGGATCTCAAAACATTCCTTTAAGTCTTCAATGTGCCCTTAGGCCTTCTTAGATTTGACTAGCATGTCATCAACGTATGTTGGAATTATATTTATCCAGGATCTTAGATCTACTCACAAGTATGTTGATTTAACAACCTAATATTGAACTTCTAAAATGATGAACTAAACACATAAAAGTTAAGAATAACTTACAGTGATTGCAGCGGAATTAATGTCTCCTTCCACTCAGATCTTTAACCCTTGATTCCTGTCTGTAGCAGAGTATAATCAAGATCTGAGCCCGAAAGTTCTTCAGTTGGATGTGATCCTTCACAGTCTTCCAAACTATAATGAGGTACTGAGTGATGTGTGTGGGCACTTCTCTCTCACTAGGAATTTCGAAATTTCTCTCTTGTTTTCTCTCTTGATTTCGTGTGACACAATGCAAAGCAAAGCTTTTTCTTAAGCACTCCAAGAGTATAGAGAGGGGCGACTATAAATAGGAAAAGGGAAGAGCACAACTTTCCAAATAAACAGTTTCCTCTTTTACTGTGTAATTGAATAACTGCCTTATTTAGTGTGATCCACCACTTTCCTATTTAGGCTAGGCTTTGATTAGCAATTATATGGCAATTTAAATTGAAAACAATGATTGGGAAACATGCAAGCATGTGGCCGGCCATGGTGTGTATGGGCCTCATATGGATTTTGCAGTTTCCTCAATTTTATTTCTATTTCTCCAAAAATGCCATTTTTCCAATTCTAATCCAATTATTTAATAACTAAAATAGATTATTAAATAATATTGTCATTTAAAATAATTATTAATTTAGACATGCAAAGTCTCATAATTAATAATTAAACCTAGAAACCCTTTTATTTACAATTTCATCCTTAAATTGTGAGAATTCACAAATTAGACATAGTCTAACTTTTAGAATTATAATTGATTAATCATAAATCAATTATAGAGTCTTACAAATAGTATAGTCTCAACTAGAATGGGGACCATGGATCTATATGCTGAGCTTCCAATAAGTTGAACCGATTTACCAAGTAAATCCCTAACTTATTAATTCCTCGTTGAATCCACTCTTAGAACTTGGAATTGCACTCTCAGACTTATATAGAGCATATTATATGTTTCACGATATCAATATGCTATCTCATTTAACCATTGTTATAATCTTAATGTGATTTAGAGATCCTTTATATAGATGATTTACATCGAGATGGGACCAATTTACCGTTTACACCCCTCAATGTATTTTGCCCCTTTGAACACTTAGTTACCTGTAAATGATGTTTTAGTGATCTGATATACAGTCACTGAAACAAGAGCTCATCCATTTACTTCTATTTAACTAAGCTCAAAAGGAATCATCACTTTACTTCTATACACCAGTAGAAGCTATAGATTTCCATATTTATGTTCAGCACTCCCATTCAGTTATGCTATCATGTTCCCAAAATATATGTATTATCCTGACCCAAAGGTAGGCTTAACTAATAAATCAAAGAACAAGAATAGCACTCCTGAGATTGAGCCTAAGCATATCAGGATTTAGATTCTCTTAATCTAAGATCAACTTCTGATATTGACTTGAAAGATACAACGGTAAGTTTACAATATCTTTGACCAAGTTCAATATCGGTCCAGTCCAATGCATACTCCATACATTCGAAACCAGTATACTTTGCCAATGTTCTGGAAAGAACATAACACTTACTCCAAGTGTAAGTATACTTCATCGCTGATTATCACATCAGTGTAAATCCAATACACTGATGAACAGGGACCAAATCTTTTGAATCATATAATCACAATCACATTCCACTATATTGACAATACTGTAATTGTGAATAACTATATGTTCTGGATTTAACTGATTTTGTGCATATATCAAGTATATATATTAAACCATAAACATGTAACATACATGTAATCATAATTCACTTCAAAATTCTAAATTGATAACTAATCAGATTGTAATGGGTTTTATTTAGGGCATAAAACCCAACAAACTCCCACTTGCACTAACATAAAACAAGTTGTGCATTACAATCAATATTTTGCCTTGATCCTCTCATCAAGTGTAGTATATTTGAATCCACCCATATATCTGGAACCAGGTTCATAAGACTCATGAAACCTCCTTAACTTATGCTTTACTCATCAAGGGATACTGAAATCCTTACTGCCCATTAAGTACATCTGAACAACCAGAAGACATATCTCTCAAATTTTAAAATTTGGAATTGAGATAATGCTGTGTAGAATTTTCTTCAGTAAAATAACTTTCTGGTAATTTCGAATTTACAAAGTTATATCTTCTCTGATGAAGCTTGAATTATTATAGATGGGTTTTAACACTTTTCTATAATGATTCCTCCACCCCCAGAGTAACCACCATCTCACAATTTTTAATGAGTCGGTGTGCATATAGGGATCACTAATGCATAGTTCCTTAATAACATATACGTCACTTTTATAAATCTTTCTTGATTGTCCCCTAATATTCCCCATTTGATTACATCTCAGATGGCTCCCACTCAATAGCAGATGTCTGGTTAGAAACTTTTAACCTTTTATTATTGTTTCTGGGAATATCTCATTGTGACTTATTATCTTAAACTGAAACTGTAAGTTTCTCTAAGACTAGGTCAACAACATAGCAGTCTAGTATTTGAAGTGTAAAATACTTGCTAGAGATTTAAACAATCAAATCAAGATACCATAAAATGTTATGAGGAATAGACATCTTGAATCAAGTCTTTCGAATAGACTATGCAAGAATTCTTCTATCTTACTCTCATAATTCTGATAAGTTATTTCTATCCATGTGAATGGTTAGACTTGTTTTTATCAGAGGTGTTCTTAAGTTCCTATCACAATTATCAACCAAGCGAAGATGGGTAAAGAATTTTAATATTCTCCCACTCAACCAAGGTAATGTGATACATTATCAAAGAACTTTAATGGTATCAATAACTATTACAACAGTGAATCTAAAATGGAACATATAATCAAGATCAAGGATTTATTCTGATAATAGCTAATTTATTATATTATTTTCATGTTTAAAATTATGTGTCACAAAGGGTATTGTAGAATAAAGTCCACCCCTATGTTTATAGAGATTATGGTCCACCCCTAAAGGTTGTCAATCTCTAAGTGTGATAGAGAATCTGTGGAGTTGAATATAATCCAGAGTTCATTAGATATAAAAGATCGTTTGAACTGCATATTATTCTTAACTTTTCTCCACCCCTATCAGATCAAAAGATCCTTTTATTAAACAAATTCTCAAATAATTGTTTTGGAACTAACAATTATTCATAAACATAGAAATAATTTCTAGTGTTTATGTAGTAATAACTCTGTAAGGAGTTTAAATACCTTTAGAATTTGCATCAATAATAAAAACACATACACATGCAAACATAATAAATATAACAATTGGTAATAGATAAGATAAAGTACTGAAGCTCAACTCACAAATTGCAATTTATTTGAAAAAGATACTTTATTATAAACCAAAAAATTGTTTGCAATATTATGAGAACCAAATAGGGAATTAAGATCCCAAAACTTGAAATCCAAATTGTTTGAAAAACTAAACAATTAATTCAAATGAAAGAGCTTCTACTTTATTGTAGACGATCTCCATCCACCATCCAGCTTTCTAATCCAACTCGCTAAGACGGCACCCGAGTTTAAGAAGCTTTAGCTATAAGAAGAATAATAAACAAGGTTAGTAGTCCAGAATTAATAATCCAAAAGGATAATAATTCACTAAAAACACATCAGTTTATAAAGAAAATACCTTGTTTCTTTGCGAGATACTTAGGACATTGGGATTTCCAATGGCCTTTCTCATTGCAGTAGAAACACTTTCCTTTTGGTGTATTACCAGAAGCTCCAGCATTTTTGTTCTTAGCTGCATTCGCAGCTTGAGCTCGCTTCCTGGCATTTTTCCACTTCTTCTTATGATTAGATTTGGAAGTAGAAGCAACATGTGCCTCAGGATTACTTGTCTTATTACCATTTCCAGAATTCTGAGGTTTATTCCCTCTTTTCTTGGGACCTCCAATCAAATTTTCATATGTCTGAAGGTCATTGACTAAAGTATGAAAGTCTTGTTCCTTCTTATTCATGACATAATTTGATGTGTAGGGCGAAAATGCTGAGTCGACTATTCAAGATGAGACTCACTTGAGTAGTCTGATCCATTTCAGCACCATGATTCTGGGCTTCTTGGAAATAACTAGCCATCTGGAGAAGGTGATCACGCACATTCTGATGGGGTTCCATCCGTGCGTTGATGAATTTCTTAGTCGCGTCAAAACGAGACTGGATAGATGCCATACCGAATAGCTCAGTTAACTGCGTCATGATTTCTGCAGCCGTGACAGTGTTTGCAAACCTTGTTTTCAAGGTGTCAACCATGCTGGAAAGCATGAAGTAACGAGCTTTATTGTTAGCATTCTGCCAACGCTCGAACTTCTCTTTCACAGTTTTGGTTGCATTGTCACCTGGCTGCTCAGGGGACGGCTCAGTCAACACAAACGAGGCACTTTCACCTATGAGAGCAATATGAATGTTCTCTCTCCACTTTGGGAAGTTAGACCCATTTAGCTTATTTTCAGTTAAGAGTTACAACATGGGATTTGACATTGCAATTCAGGATACTACAAGATAACATATAGATATCAATTATGGTTTATCACAAAATCTTATTTAGAAATTATTAGCACACAACAAGTAGGAATGACTAGAGAAAATACAAAAAAAAATTCAATCCTAAATAATTTCCAAGGTTTTCAACAAACTGATATCAGTGTCCCGTTTAGGCGAGAGTCAAAGCTATCATCCATTGAATAGAGTTGTCAGCTCATCTAAAATGGCAAACATTCTAGCAACCTTTTATTCGATTGAAAAGAGAATCCGACGTTGTCCCGTTTAGGCGAGAGTCAAGGTCATTCCTATTTCATGAGCTTCTACCATTGTTTCATACATTTGTAAGTCTTATACAGTAGCCACCATTAGGGTGATCAATACCAATATAAAACACTTACAAACATACTTATCTTTCGAGATTAAACGGCGCTAACTTGCTAATGAACGTTCCTCCATTAGGGAGGATTACTCACTAAAACAATAGCTATGTAAAACCAACAATGGAGATCGAATATCTTAAAATAATAAAGCTCATTATTTAAAATTGTATTTTCTTCTATTATTTATTTATTTTAAATCTATATATATATTTATTTAAATTTTAAATTTAGAATAGAATCTAAATAAAAATTTAATTTAATATCTGTAAAATTAAACTGAGATGGTTAAGAAAATAAAATGAATTATTTCCATCTTAGCATTAATTTTCCAACAAATATTAAGAAAATTACTTACTTTAAGTTGTATTAATTTAAATTAATTTGCAACTCAAATTAAAATTTTCTATAAATATATATATTGTATTTCCAAAAATATACAATTTTCAAAATACATTAAAATAAATCAAACTTTACTTAGAAAAAAAAAGTACTTCAAGCAAAAATATTATCTATCTAGATTTTCTTGACTAATTATTCCAATTTCTAATAATATATTTTAGTTCCTTTATTTTAAATTAATCATTAAATGAAAAGATCATAGATTTAAGTTGATTCAAAATTAATTATAATAATTAATTTACAACTTCAATCTATCTTTCAAGATAAATTCAAAATTATCTTGCATAATTAAATGCAATTTTGAAAATGATTAATAAAATATATATTAAAAATTATTCAAATTTAAGTTATTATGGAAATATCCAACTTAAAACAATTTTCTTATTTAATTAAATATCATGAAAATTACAATACCTAAGTATCATTATGAAAATCAACTTAGATATTTAATTTTGAATTTAATTAAATGTATTAAATTCAGGAAATAAATAATTAAGTATAGAGAAGGCTTAATCATTAATTTCTAATTTAATACAAGGAAAAATATCCTTAATTGAATTGTACCAAAATTAACTATTAAATAATTAATTTCACAATCAATGATATTTTCCTATATTAGAAATAATAATTAGTATAGAATCAACTATCTAGAAAATATCTCAATTCTACTAAGTATCTTTTCAAGATTTGGAAAATATCCGATTTAAGTTATTATAGAAAGAATCTATAATTTACAAACTTAAAATTTTCCAAACAAAATTTAATCAAATATCAGAATTAGGTGGTAACTACCTAATTTAAAGATATTCCCCTTTTTAAGTTTAAAGCCAACTTAAAATAATATCTTTTAAGAATCTTCAATAACTAATTCCTAGAATTCCTCAGCTTAATATTATAATCAAAATATATTCAAATTTAAGTTAAAAGGAAAATTAGTAATAACTAATTCATAACTTAAATAAGAATATTGGGAGAGTTTCTAGGAACTCACCTTCTTATGACTTGGGAGACACTAGTGATTAAAATCCATTGTGAGTTTAAACAAGTAATGGATTGTCAAGATAAGAAACTAAGAAGAAAGCCAATAGAACTATGGTTTAATCCATTCACATGGAGTAACCTAAAGTTTTCTATTACAAGGACATAAAAGGAAATTTTCGTTTATAAGTCTATTCAATAGACTTAACAAAACTTCCTGTTCCTAGTATTATAGGTTTGAGTTTATCTAAACCTATGGCTTGTGGTATACCTGGTAATTACTTACTCTAATGCAAGCAACTTACTTTAGTAAGATGCTGAAGCATTTTCTTTCTAATGGCAATCTATAGAAGCTTCACAACTTCTTAGGCATAGATTTTATTTATCTAAGGAAAAGTCTCAACTATTCCAGAAAAGATAAAGCCATGAAAGAATTTCTTATATCAACAGTGAGAGGTCTTAGATATGCTTTTGTATGCCTTAGACCAGACACCTGTTGTTGAGTGGGAGTAATGAGTAGGTATCAGATTAATCCAGGAGCAGAACATTGGAACACAATCAAGTAAATCCTAAGATTAAGAAGAGGAACTATATGTTAGTCTATAAGAGTGTGTTTAAAACTCTTAGACTACACCACATCAGATTTCGAAATTTGCCTTTGTGCTAGAAAATCTTTCTGATAAGATGGTGGTTACTCTGGGGGTGGAATAGTGATTTTGGAGAAGTGTAAAAACCTATCTGAAGTCTCTAGGTCTACCAGAGAGAGACTGAATGTTAAAGTTGCAGGAAAGGTACTTATTCAGTCTAAGGAAAGTTCTATACATCTTTGGCACCATTCCAAATTGCCTTAAACTACTAGTGTTAATTTCCTGATTAACCAAAAGTAGTTGCCAAAGATATAGAATCCAGTATCCCAAGAGAGTAGACATATAGAGAGGAATTTCACATTATCAATGATTTTGTGATTAAAGGAAGAGTAATGGTGGAGAAAAGGTTGTGTTTAATTCAACCTTTCAGGTCCTATTACGAGGAGTTTACTACTACTACACTTGATTTGTATATCAAGGTGTTGAGATTATTTGAAACGCACTTTTTGTTTTATATTAGTGCAAGTGGGAGTTTGTTGGGTTTTATGCCCTAAATAAAACTCATTTCAATATAATCAGATTTACTTATTAATATAGATCAGAAATAACATTTAATGTTGCATGGTTCACATGATTTATTTCATGATTATATGTACATAATGTATAAATTCATCTGAAACCCTTTTCACATACTTGATCCTGTTTATTGTGCCGTCAACACATTGGAAAGTAAACATGACTATGTGAATAAAGTTTCCTAGATTTATCAGACATAGGATTTTACTGATATGATAATCTACAACAGAGTTTACTTGCATTTGGAGAAGTGCTATGTTCTTTCCAGAGCATTGGTTAAAGTAAAGCTCAGGTTGGATGCATGGAGTATGCATCGGAAGGGACCGATATTGAACTTTGACTTAGATTTATTAAACTTACCGTAATATCTATTCAAGTCAATATCGCCTAGTTGATCCTAGATCAAATGTTCTTAATCCTGTTATGATTAGGCTCAATCTTAAAAGGCTATTCGTGTTCTTTGATTTGTTAGTTGAGCCTACTTTTAGGTCAGGGTGATACGTACATTTTGGGAACACGGTAGTGCAATTGAGTGGGAGTGCTATCATAAACATGGAATCTATAGCTTCTATCTGGCGAATAGTAAGCAAAGGATGATCTCCTTCGAGCTTTACCAAACGAACATAAATGGTGGAGTATTCATTTCACATAAGCTGAAATATCATTTATACGGGGTCAAGTATTTTAAGGAATAAATACATTGTAGGGTGTAACGGTAATTTAATCCCTTTACAGTGTAGATCATTCATATAGAGGATCATTGATCACATTAGGATTATAACAATGGATAACTAATGATGTGTCTATATGGTGGAACATATAGAGCATTCTATATACTGAGAGTGCAATTCTAAGTTCTATGCGTGGATTCAACGAAGAATTAATAAGTTAGTGAATTTTAGTGCTAAATTCTTGATCTACTTATTGGAAGCTCGGTTATATAGACCCATGGTCCCCCCACTATTTGAGATAATATTGCTTGTAAGACTCATATAATTGGTTTTGATTAATCAATTATAATTCTCAAATTAGACTATGTCTATTTGTGAATTTTTCACTAAGTAAGGGAGAAATTGTAAAGAAAGAGTTTTAGGGGCATATTTGTTAATTATGATACTTTGTATGGTTCAATTAATAAATATGATAAATGACAATATTATTTAATAATTATTTATAGTTATTAAATAGTTAGAATTGGCATTTAAAAGGTTGAATTAGAAAATTAGCGTTTTTGAGAAAATCAGATGCATAAAAGATAAAACTACAAAATTGCAAAAAGTGAGGCCCAAATCCACTAGTATAGGGCCGACCACTTTTATAGGGTTTTTCCCTCTAATATTTTCATTATTTTAATGCCAAATAATTCAAACCTAACCCTAGTGGAATGCTATAAATAGATAGTGAAGGCTTCAGGAAATTTACACTAAAATTTCTACACTTTTCTTCTGACACTTTCTGAATCAGAAAAAACTGAGCCTTCTCTCTCCCTATCTTTGGCCGAACCCACTCTCTCTTTCTTCCCTCTCAAATTTCGAAATCCTTAGTGTATGAGTAGTGCCCACACACAGCAAGTGATACCTCAATCATAGTGAGGAAGATCGTGAAGAAAGACTTTCAGCAAGAAGGAGTTTCAGCATCAAAGATTCAGAGAAAGAGATCTAGGTTCAGATATTGATAATGCTCTGCTACAGAAAGGAATCAAGGGCTAGATATCTGAACGGAAGGAGTCATATTATTCCGCTGCACCCAATGTAATGTTGGGTTTTATGCCCTAAATAAAACTCATTACAATCTGATTAGTTATCAATTTAGAAGTGAAGTATGTTTACATGTATGTTACATGTTTATGGTTTAATACATATACTTGATATATGCACAAAATCAGTTAAATCCAGAACATATAGTTATTCACAATTACAGTATCGTCAATACAGTGGAATGTGATTGTGATTATATGATTCAAAAGATTTGGTCCCTGTTCATCAGTGTTTTGGATTTACACTGATGTGATAATCAGCGATGAAGTATACTTACACTTGGAGTAAGTGTTATGTTCTTTCCAGAACATTGGTAAAGTATACTGGTTTCGAATGCATGGAGTATGCATTGGACTGGACCGATATTGAACTTGGTTAAAGATATTGTAAACTTACCGTTGTATCTTTCCAAGTCAATGTCAGAAGTTGATCTTAGATTAAGAGAATCTAAATCCTGATATGCTTAGGCTCAATCTCAGGAGTGCTATTCTTGTTCTTTGATTTATTAGTTAAAGCCTGCTTTGAATCAGGATAATACATATATTTTGGGAACATGATAGCATAACTGAATAGGGAGTGCTAAACATAAATATGGAAATCTATAGCTTCTACTGGTGTATAGAAGTAAAGTGATGATTCCTTTTGAGCTTAGTTAAATAGAAGTAAATGGATGAGCTCTTGTTTCAGTGACTATATATTAGATCACTAAAACATCATTTACAAGTAACTAAGTATTCAAATGGGCAAAATACATTGAGGGGTGTAAACGGTAAATTGGTCCCGTCTCGATGTAAATCATCTATATAGAGTATCTCTAAATCACATTAAGATTATAACAATGGTTAAATGAGATAGCATATTGATATTGAAACATATGATATGCTCTATATAAGTCTGAGAGTGCAATTCCAAGTTCTAAGAGTGGATTCAACGAGGAATTAATAAGTTAGGGATTTACTTGGTAAATCGGTTCAACTTATTGGAAGCTCAGAATATAGATCCATGGTCCCCATTCTAGTTGAGACTATACTGTTTGTAGAACTCTATAATTGATTTATGATTAATCAATTATAATTCTAAAAGTTAGACTATGTCTAATTTGTGAATTCTCGCAGTTTAGGGATGAAATTGTAAATAAGAGGGTTTCTAGGTTTAATTATTAATTATGAGACTTTGCATGTCTGAATTAATAATTAATTTTAAATGGCAATATTATTTAATAATCTATTTTAGTTATTAAATAATTGGTTTTGGCATTTAAATGATTAGAATTGGAAAAATGGCATTTTTGGATAAATAGAAATAAAATTGAGGAAACTGCAAAATCAATGTGAGGCCCATTCACACCATGGCCGGCCACATCATTGTATTTTCCCAATTATTATTTTTCAATTTAATTTGTCATTTAATTGCTAATCAAAGCCTAGCCTAAATAGGAAAGTGGTGAATCACACTAAATAAGGCAGTTATTCAATTACACAGTAAAAGAGGAAACTGTTTATTTGGAAAGTTGTGATCTTCCCTTTTCCTATATATAGCAGCCCCTCCCCTCTCTTTGTATGTATGAGTTTGCTTGAGAAAACTTTGCTTTGCAAAGTGTATCACACGAAATCAAGAGAGAAAAACAAAGAGAGATTTCGAAATCCCTAGTGAGAGAGAAGTGCCCACTCACATCATTCAGTATCTCATCATAGTTTGGAAGACTGTGAAGGATCACATCAAACTAAAGAACTTTCGGGCTCAGATCTTGATTATACTCTGCTACAGACAGGAATCAAGGGTTAGAGATCTGAGTGGAAGGAGACATTAATTCCGCTGCAATCACTGTAAGTTATTCTTAACTTTTATGTGTTTAGTTCATCGTTTTAGAAGTTCAATATTAGGTTGTTAAATCAACATACTTGCAAATAGATCTAAGATCGTGGATAAATATAATACCAACAACTGGCACCAGAGCCATGGTAATTGATTTGCTTGCAAGAAATTTGGACTTTAAACGATTTGCTTGTGATTTGGATGGTTTCATGTTATGTCATATTGATGTTTGATTGATGTTTGTGAATTCTGGGAAAAATAATTGATTGTCTGTATCTGGAATTATTTTTATTGGATAGTTTGGAAAATTCTAAGCAATTTACTTTTTTACAAAACTCGATTTCGATTTAATTTGAATTAGTTATGAATTTTTGAAAATCGGAAAAATCTGGGTGGTGATCACCCTACCCACGCGCGCGGAAGGGCTGCTGGCAGCCTCCCTGCGCGCGCGGATGGTATGCAACGCATACCATCCGTACAGTGTGCTATTTTCTTCGTTTTCTTCGATTTTTCATGCTATTTTATGGAATTAAATTCCGATTTTTTGTGTAGTTTTGTATGTTGATTTTTGTTTTTCAAATTTCAAATCTAATTATCAGAAATAAATTAATTTTAATTTTTAAAATTAATTTTAGATATTAGTGCAATTTGATTTTGAAAATAAGGAAAAATCAAGTTTTGCTTACCTTTTTCTTATTTCCTTTAAAATTTGATTATTTTTATTTTTTTTTAAGGTCAGATATTAATTTTTTTTGGTAACTTGACCTTAATTAAAATAAGATCATAATAATTTTGAAAGAGGAAATAAGGTATTTTTGTTAACTTTTAAATTTTGTTAATTTTAATTAAATTAAATTGTAAAATAAGAAAAGGGTATGTATTTACCATTTTCTATTTTATTATTTAATTTATTAAATAACATGAAATTTAAAAGGAAAGTTAACAATTTAATTTTGAAATGCATTTAGGTTACCCAAAACCTAATTTTTCAAAATTGTAGGTTTAATTTTAATATTATTTTTCGAAATATGTTTTTAAAATTAAATAAATCCTACATCTAACTATCCAGATCTAACCTTGTTGCAGGAGTATGTGTTTTAGATTGTTTGTAAGTTTTTTCTAAAACCTATTATTACTTGATCTAAATTGCCAGGGTTAACTTGTTGACAGATCAAATGATCTGATTTTAACCCATGGTTCAATTGATGATAGATCAAGTAGATAATTTGTAACAGGTAATTTTTACAAACTTCTTTCATCTGTGTATGACCTAGTAACATGATAGGATCCATCCAAATCTGTGTGCCTGTGTGAGCCTATATGTTTAATTTCTATTATAGATACATATAGGTTGTTGTTGCTAAATAAAATGTCATAACCTGATAGATTTTATTTAGGCTCATTTAGTTAATGGGCCTATTCAATTAATAACAGTTGTTCATTTTAAGGTTAAATTCCTCTCTTTTGGGCCTTGTGTGAGAGTTGGGAGACTTAGAAGTGGGTGCGACATACTGGACCCAGCCCCCCCTCACATGAACAACCCCAATTGTGAAGGCCCATTTGCCTGATTTGAATAACTGTGCTAGGTTAATTATATTAGTTTGACCTAATAAAAATTGAATAGCAACATAATTAATTTCTTCGAAATTAATTTAAGAAAAACATAGTTTAATGAATTTCATTTCTAGATAAACTATTTGTATTTTTCTTGTATTTAATTAAATAAAGAATTTTAACTAACTAGATTCTTTCTGAAACTTACTTTATTATTTCATTAAATATTCTTATTTAAGTTATGAATTAGTATTTACTAATTTTTTTTTAATAACTTAAATTTGAATATATTTTGATAATAATGTTAAGCTGAGGAATTCTAGGAATTAGTTATTGAAGATTCTTAGAAGATATTATTTTAAGTTGGTTTTAAACTTAAAAGGGGAATATCTTTAAATTAGGTAGTTACCACCTAATTTTGATATTTAATTAAATGATGTTTGGAAAATTTTAAGTTAGTAAATTATAGATTCTTTCTATAATAACTTAAATCAGATATTTTCCAAATCTTGAAAAGATACTTAGTAGAATTGAGATATTTTCTAGATAGTTATTTCCATACTAATTATTATTTCTAATCTAGGAAAATATCATTGATTGTGAAATTAATTGATTAATAATAAATTTTGGTACAATTCAATTAAGGATATTTTTCCTTGTATTAAATTGGAAATTAATGATTAAGCCTTCTCTATACTTAGTTATTTATTTCCTGAATTTAATACATTTAATTAAATTGAAAATTAAATGTCTAAGTTGATTTTCATAATGACACTTGGATATTGATATTTTCATGATATTTAATTAAATAAGAAAATTATTTTAAGTTGGATATTTCCATAAGAACTTAAATTTGAATAATTTTCATAATATATTTTATTTATTTTATTAATCATTTTTCAAAATAGCATTTAATTATGCAAGGTGATTTTGAATTTATCTTGAAAGATAGATTGAAGTTGTAAATTAATTATTTTAATTAATTTTGAATCAACTTAAATCAATGATTTTTTCATTTAATGATTAATTTAAAATAAAGGAACTGAAATATATTATTAGAAATTGGATTAATTAGTCAAGAAAATCTAGATAGATAATATTTTACTTGAGGTATTTTTTCTAAGTAAAATTTGATTTATTTTAAATGTATTTCGAAAATTGTATATTTTTGGAAATACTATATATATATATATATTTGTAGAAAATTTTAATTTGAGTTGCAAATTAATTTAAATTAATACAACTTAAATTAAGTAATTTTCTTAATATTTGTTGGAAAATTAACACTAAGATGGAAATAATTCATTTTATTTTCTTAACCATCTAAGTTTAATTTTACAAATATTGAATTAAATTTTATTTAGATTCTATTCTAAATTTAAAATTTAATAAATATATATATATAGATTTAAAATAAATAAATAATAGAAGAAAATACAATTTAAATAATGAGCTTTATTATTTTGAGATATTCGATCTCCATTGTTGGTTTTACATAGCTATTGTTTTAGTGAGTAATCCTCCCTAATGGAGGAACGTTCATTAGCAAGTTAGCGTCGTTTAATCTCGAAAGATAAGTATGTTTGTAAGTGTTTTATATTAGTATTAACCACCCTAATGGTGGGTACTGTATAAGACTTACAAACATATGAAACAATGGTAGAAGCTCATGAAATAAGAATGACCTTGACTCTCGCCTAAACGGGACAACGTCGGATTCTCTTTTCGATCGAATAAAAGGTTGCTAGAAGGTTTGCTATTCTAGATGAGCTGACAACTCTATTCAATGAATGATAGCTTTGACTCTCGCCTAAACGGGACACTGATATCAGTTTGTTGAAAACCTTGGAAATTATTTAGGTTTGATTTTTTTTTTATTTTCTCTAGTCATTCCTACTTGCTGTATGCTGATAATTTCTAAATGAGATTTTGTGATGAACCATAATTGATATCTATGTATTATCTTGTAGTATCCTGAATTGAAATGTCAAATCCCATGTTGTCACTCTTAACTGAAAATAAGCTAAATGGGTCTAACTTCCCAAAGTGGAGAGAGAACATTCATATTGCTCTCATAGGTGAAAGTGCCTCGTTTGTGTTGGATCGAGCCGTCCACCGAGCGCCCAAGTGACAATGCAACCAAAGCTGTAAAAGAGAAGTTCGAGCGTTGGCATAATGCTAACAATAAAGCTCGTTACTTCATGCTTTCCAGCATGGTTGACACCTTGAAAACAAGGTTTGCAAACACTGTCACGACTGCAGAAATCATGACGCAGTTAACTGAGCTATTCGGTATGGCATCTATTCAGTCTCGTTTCGACGCGACTAAGAAATTCATCAACGCACGGATGGAACCCCATCAGAATGTGCGTGATCACCTTCTCCAAATGGCTAGTTATTTCCAAGAAGCCCATAATCATGGTGCTGAAATGGATCAGACTACTCAAGTGAGTCTCATCTTGAATAGCCTGACTCCAGATTTTCTGCCCTACACATCAAATTATGTCATGAATAAGAAGGAACAAGACTTTCATACTTTAGTCAATGACCTTCAGACATATGAAAATTTCATTGGAGGTCCCAAGAAAAGAGGGAATAAACCTCAGAATTCTGGAAATGGTAATAAGACAAGTAATCCTGAGGCACTTGTTGCTTCTACTTCCAAATCCCATCATAAGAAGAAGTGGAAAAATGCCAAGAAGCGAGCTCAAGCTGCGAATGCAGCTAGGAACAAAAATGCTGGAGCTTCTGGCAATACACAAAAAGGAAAATGTTTCTACTGCAATGAGAAAGGCCATTGGAAATCCCAATGTCCTAAGTATCTCGCAAAGAAAAAGGTATTTTCTTTATAAACTGATGTGTTTTTAGTGAATTATTATCCTTTTGGATTAATAATTCTGGACTACTAACCTTGTTTATTATTCTTCTTATAGCTAAAGCTTCTTAAACTCGGGTGCTGTCTTAACGAGTTGGATTAGAAAGCTGGATGGTGGATGGAGATTTTCTACAATAAAGAAGAAGCTCTTTCATTTGAATTAATTGTTTAGTTTTTCAAACAATCTGGATTTCAAGTTTGGGATCTTAATTCCCTGTTTGGTTCTCATAAATATTGCAAACAATTTGTTTTTTGGTTTATAATAAAATATCTTTTTCAAATATATTGCAAT
This sequence comes from Cannabis sativa, assembly GCF_029168945.1. Taxonomy (NCBI): domain Eukaryota; kingdom Viridiplantae; phylum Streptophyta; class Magnoliopsida; order Rosales; family Cannabaceae; genus Cannabis; species Cannabis sativa. The sequence goes on from NC_083605.1 coordinate 30,809,485, forward strand.
TTATGAGTTGAGCTTCAGTTCTTTATTTTATCTATTACCGATTATTATATTTATTATGTTTGAATGTGTATGTGTTTTTATTATTGATGCAAATTCAAAAAGTATTTAAACTCTTTACAGAGTTATTACTACATAAACACTAGAAGTTATTTCTATGTTTATGAATAATTGTTGGTTTCAAAAACAATTATCTGAGAATTTGTTTAATAAAAAGATCTTTTGATCTGATAGGGGTGGAGAAAAGTTAAGAATAATATGCAGTTCAAACGATTTTTTATATCTAATGAACTCTGGATTATATTCAACTCCACAGACTCTCTATCACACTTAGAGATTTACAACCTTTAGGGGTGGACCATAATCTCTATAAACTTAGGGGTGGATTTTATTCTACAGTACCCTTTGTGACACATAATTTTAAACATGGAAACAATATAATAAATTAGCTATTATCAGAATAAATTCTTGATCTTGATTATATGTTCCAGTTTAGATTTACTGTTGTAATAGTTATTGATACCATTAAAGTTCTTTGATAATGTTTCACATTACCTTGGTTGAGTGGGAGAATATTAAAATTCTTTACCCATCTTCGTTTGGTTGATAATTGTGATAGGAACTTAAGAACACCTCTGATAAAAAACAAGTCTAACCATTCACATGGATAGAAATAACTTATCAAAATTATGAGAGTAAGATAGAAGAATTCTTGCATAGTCTATTCGAAAGACTGATTCAAGATGTCTATTTCTCATAACATTTTATGGTATCTTGATTTGATTGCTTAAATCTCTAGCAAGTATTTTTCACTTCAAATACTAGACTGCTATGTTGTTGAACTAATCTTAAAGAAACTTACAGTTTCAGCTTAAGATAATAAGTCACAACGAGATGTTCCCAGAAACAATAGTAAAAGGTTAAAAGTTTCTAACCAGACATCTGCTATTGAGTGGGAGCCATCTGAGATGTAATCAAATGGGAACATTAAGGGACAATCAAGAAAGATTTACAAAAGTGACATATATGTTATTAAGGAACTATGCATTAGTGATCCTGATATGCACATCGACTCATTGTGAGATGGTGGTTACTCTGGGGGTGGAGGAATCATTATAGAAGAGTGTTAAAACCCATCTATAATAATTCAAGCTTCATCAGAGAAGATATAACTTTGTAAATTAAAAATTACCAGAAAGTTATTTTACTGAAGAAAATTCTACACTGCTTTATCTCAATTCCAAATTTTAAAATTTGAGAGATATGTCTTCTGGTAGTTCAGATGTACTTAATGGGCAGTAAGGATTTCAGTATCCCTTGATGAGTAGAGCATAAGTTAGGAAGGTTTCATGTGTCTCATGAACCTGATTCCAGATATATGGGTGGATTCAAAAGATACTACACTTGATCAGAGGATCAAGACAAAAGATTGATTGTAATGCACTACTTGTTTTATGTTAGTGCAAGTGGGAGTTTGTTGGGTTTTATGCCCTAAATAAAACTCATTACAATCTGATTAGTTATCAATTTAGAAGTGAAGTATGTTTACATGTATGTTACATGTTTATGGTTTAATACATATACTTGATATATGCACAAAATCAGTTAAATCCAGAACATATAGCTATTCACAATTACAGTATCGTCAATACAGTGGAATGTGATTGTGATTATATGATTCAAAAGATTTGGTCCCTGTTCATCAGTGTTTTGGATTTACACTGATGTGATAATCAGCGATGAAGTATACTTACACTTGGAGTAAGTGTTATGTTCTTTCCAGAACATTGGTAAAGTATACTGGTTTCGAATGCATGGAGTATGCATTGGACTGGACCGATATTGAACTTGGTTAAAGATATTGTAAACTTACCGTTGTATCTTTCCAAGTCAATGTCAGAAGTTGATCTTAGATTAAGAGAATCTAAATCCTGATATGCTTAGGCTCAATCTCAGGAGTGCTATTCTTGTTCTTTGATTTATTAGTTAAAGCCTGCTTTGAATCAGGATAATACATATATTTTGGGAACATGATAGCATAACTGAATAGGGAGTGCTAAACATAAATATGGAAATCTATAGCTTCTACTGGTGTATAGAAGTAAAGTGATGATTCCTTTTGAGCTTAGTTAAATAGAAGTAAATGGATGAGCTCTTGTTTCAGTGACTATATATTAGATCACTAAAACATCATTTACAGGTAACTAAGTGTTCAGATGGGCAAAATACATTGAGGGGTGTAAACGGTAAATTGGTCCCGTCTCGATGTAAATCATCTATATAGAGTATCTCTAAATCACATTAAGATTATAACAATGGTTAAATGAGATAGCATATTGATATCGTGAAACATATGATATGCTCTATATAAGTCTGAGAGTGCAATTCCAAGTTCTAAGAGTGGATTCAACGAGGAATTAATAAGTTAGGGATTTACTTGGTAAATCGGTTCAACTTATTGGAAGCTCAGAATATAGATCCATGGTCCCCATTCTAGTTGAGACTATACTGTTTGTAGGACTCTATAATTGATTTATGATTAATCAATTATAATTCTAAAAGTTAGACTGTGTCTAATTTGTGAATTCTCGCAGTTTAGGGATGAAATTGTAAATAAGAGGGTTTCTAGGTTTAATTATTAATTATGAGACTTTGCATGTCTGAATTAATAATTAATTTTAAATGGCAATATTATTTAATAATCTATTTTAGTTATTAAATAATTGGTTTTGGCATTTAAATGATTAGAATTGGAAAAATGGCATTTTTGGATAAATAGAAATAAAATTGAGGAAACTGCAAAATCAATGTGAGGCCCATTCACACCATGGCCGGCCACATCATTGTATTTTCCCAATTATTATTTTTCAATTTAATTTGTCATTTAATTGCTAATCAAAGCCTAGCCTAAATAGGAAAGTGGTGAATCACACTAAATAAGGCAGTTATTTAATTACACAGTAAAAGAGGAAACTGTTTATTTGGAAAGTTGTGATCTTCCCTTTTCCTATATATAGAAGCCCCTCCCCTCTCTTTGTATGTATGAGTTTGCTTGAGAAAACTTTGCTTTGCAAAGTGTATCACACGAAATCAAGAGAGAAAAACAAAGAGAGATTTCGAAATCCCTAGTGAGAGAGAAGTGCCCACTCACATCATTCAGTATCTCATCATAGTTTGGAAGACTGTGAAGGATCACATCCAACTAAAGAACTTTCGGGCTCAGATCTTGATTATACTCTGCTACAGACAGGAATCAATGGTTAGAGATCTGAGTGGAAGGAGACATTAATTCCGCTGCAATCACTGTAAGTTATTCTTAACTTTTATGTGTTTAGTTCATCGTTTTAGAAGTTCAATATTAGGTTGTTAAATCAACATACTTGCAAATAGATCTAAGATCGTGGATAAATATAATACCAACAACTGGCACCAGAGCGATGGTAATTGATTTGCTTGCAAGAAATTTGGACTTTAAACGATTTACTTGTGATTTGGATGGTTTCATGTTATGTCATATTGATGTTTGATTGATGTTTGTGAATTCTGGGAAAAATAATTGATTGTCTGTATCTGGAATTATTTTTATTGGATAGTTTGGAAAATTCTAAGCAATTTACTTTTTTACAGAACTCGATTTCGATTTAATTTGAATTAGTTATGAATTTTTGAAAATCGGAAAAATCTGGGTGGTGATCACCCTACCCACGCGCGCGGAAGGGCTGCTGGCAGCCTCCCTGCGCCGAGGAACCTCGGCTGATCTCCTCCCCTGCGCGCGCGGATGGTATGCAACGCATACCATCCGTACAGTGTGCTATTTTCTTCGTTTTCTTCGATTTTTCATGCTATTTCATGGAATTAAATTCTGATTTTTTGTGTAGTTTTGTATGTTGATTTTTGTTTTTCAAATTTCAAATCTAATTATCAGAAATAAATTAATTTTAATTTTTAAAATTAATTTTAGATATTAGTGCAATTTGATTTTGAAAATAAGGAAAAATCATGTTTTGCTTACCTTTTTCTTATTTCCTTTAAAATTTGATTATTTTTATTTTTTTTTAAGGTCAGATATTAATTTTTTTTGGTAACTTGACCTTAATTAAAATAAGATCATAATAATCATGATAATTTTAAAAGAGGAAATAAGGTATTTTTGTTAACTTTTAAATTTTGTTATTTTTAATTAAATTAAATTGTAAAATAAGAAAAGGGTATGTATTTACCATTTTCTATTTTATTATTTAATTTATTAAATAACATGAAATTTAAAAGGAAAGTTAACAATTTAATTTTGAAATGCATTTAGGTTACCCAAAACCTAATTTTTGAAAATTGTAGGTTTAATTTTAATATTATTTTTCGAAATATGTTTTTAAAATTAAATAAATCCTACATCCAACTATCCAGATCTAACCTTGTTGCAGGAGTATGTGTTTTAGATTGTTTGTAAGTTTTTTCTAAAACCTATTATTACTTGATCTAAATTGCCAGGTTTAACTTGTTGACAGATCAAATGATCTGATTTTAACCCATGGTTCAATTGATGATAGATCAAGTAGATAATTTGTAACAGGTAATTTTTACAAACTTCTTTCATCTGTGTATGACCTAGTAACATGATAGGATCCATCCAAATCTGTGTGCCTGTGTGAGCCTATATGTTTAATTTCTATTATAGATACATATAGGTTGTTGTTGCTAAATAAAATGTCATAACCTGATAGATTTTATTTAGGCTCATTTAGTTAATGGGCCTATTCAATTAATAACAGTTGTTCATTTTAAGGTTAAATTCCTCTCTTTTGGGCCTTGTGTGAGAGTTGGGAGCCTTAGAAGTGGGTGCGACATACTGGACCCAGCCCCCCCTCACATGAACAACCCCAATTGTGAAGGCCCATTTGCCTGATTTGAATAACTGTGCTAGGTTAATTATATTAGTTTGACCTAATAAAAATTGAATAGAAACATAGGAAAGTGGTGAATAGCAACGAGGCCCATTCACACCATGGCCGGCCACATCATTGTATTTTCCCAATTATTATTTTTCAATTTAATTTGTCATTTAATTGCTAATCAAAGCCTAGCCTAAATAGGAAAGTGGTGAATCACACTAAATAAGGCAGTTATTCAATTACACAGTAAAAGAGGAAACTGTTTATTTGGAAAGTTGTGATCTTCCCTTTTCCTATATATAGCAGCCCCTCTCCTCTCTTTGCATGTATGAGTTTGCTTGAGAAAACTTTGCTTTGCAAAGTGTATCACACGAAATCAAGAGAGAAAAACAAAGAGAGATTTCGAAATCCCTAGTGAGAGAGAAGTGCCCACTCACATCATTCAGTATCTCATCATAGTTTGGAAGACTGTGAAGGATCACATCCAACTGAAGAACTTTCAGGCTCAGATCTTGATTATACTCTGCTACAGACAGGAATCAAGGGTTAGAGATCTGAGTGGAAGGAGACATTAATTCCGCTGCAATCACTGTAAGTTATTCTTAACTTTTATGTGTTTAGTTCATCGTTTTAGAAGTTCAATATTAGGTTGTTAAATCAACATACTTGCAAATAGATCTAAGATCCTGGATAAATATAATACCAACATGTAAGGTTTCTTAAACTTTATATGTGTTTAATTTATCGTTTAGAAAGTTCATATTTAGGGTGTTAATAAACATACTTGTGAGTAGATCTAAGATCCTGGTAAAAGAAATATCCAACACTAACATGAGCAGTTTAATAGCCTAGGGTTATTACCCTAGTGACATATGTTGTGCGAATGCTATGCCATGTTGTGTATATGAATATATTGAGATTTAGGGTTATGTGTTCAAGGCATAACCAGGTTGGACTCGGTAACTAGAATCGAGATGAACCATTCTAAGGCCTTATTGTATTTAGACGTGTGAGCGCAACATGTAGGTCTATGCTACGTAGACATAAATAGGCATGTAAGCGTAACATGCATGTCTGTGTTATACAGGCATATGAGAATAGAATTTTTGTTTATATAGTGGGATAAACATGTTATTGATATTTTATACTGTCTTGCTGGGCTTGGCTCACGGGTACTCTACTGTGCAGGAAACAGTAAAGCTATTTCTGATTAGCCATGAATATGGGAGCTGGACGACGATTGTACATGTTCGGGCCACACTAGACCAAGCGGGTTAGGGTCTACCAGTGATGCATTTTGTGACACTGTTTTGCCGCCTAGGTTGGCCAGTGAAAAAGGACTTGTAATAATGTTTTGTAAAATAATTTTTGTGATCCCGACATGTGTAACTTTTAGTTTGTAAAGTTTAAATTATCACAAGTTTATTTTCATTCCGTTTGTTATTAAAGTTTAATTTGCGCGCTAATTTTATTAGTAATCCCGTTTAGGGGATTAGGGTTTCTTAAATATCTTGGGTAGCGTGCCTATTTATTTAGGGCGTTACAATGCTTATCTAATTGTACCCTGAGTACGCATCCATGAAAGTTAGAATTTCATGGCTGGCTGTTGCATCCACCAACTGATCGATTCTAGGCAGGGGAAAACAATCTTTTGGGCATCCCTTGTTTAAGTCTGTAAAGTCAATGCATACCCTCTAGGTGCCATTCGACTTTGGAACTAGTACGGGGTTCGAGACCCAGACTGGGTAGTAGGCTTCTTTTATGTTGTTGTTTGAGTTGTTTTAAGTTGGTTTTAGTGGTTGATTAAACTTGTGGTGAGCTTTTAAGCTTAAAGTTGACCCTTTAATAGTATTTTTGTTTTACAAGCTTGATGATGATTTTTCATGTTGGATTATGTTGTGTATGGCTTCATTAGGTGTTCTTGACAGTTATAGACAATTTGGGGTAGAATTCTAGGAGAAATGAGGTTCTTTGTGTTTCTACAGTTAAAAACGGTAGGGCGTTTGTCCAAAAAGGTCTACCGTTTTTAGTAGTCAGGACCAGGAAAACTGGCATACCTTTTTTTGGGGGTGTTTTTTCTGAAATCTCATTTTCAATGTTTTCTTAATTTTTATAGTATTGATACGCTATTTATCGATAGAGAAACTTTTAGTTTTGAATTTAAGTCCTTGAAAAGTGATTTAGCATATCACTTACCAATTTTACATAAGTTGTGACTTAGGGACCTGTAAATCGTCGAGCAACAGTTTCCACTCAGGTTGACCGGCACACTTGAATTCGAAATCAAGGTAAGATTAGTATAATAATTGCATATGTGTTTACATGTTTAGCGTGCATATTTTATGATTACTTATTAGATAACATATCAGTAAGAGTGGTATTAGTGTACTTAGAGTTGCACTAAATACCGACAGATATATGTTTGGAAAAGTATACATTTGCGCTATTGTTGGGATTTTATGTCCTAAATAAAATCCAATTTCATTGTAATCTTATTTATTTTCAATGAAGATCAAAAATCATATCTTGGCCTTGTCATATACTTTGTTCACATGTTTTATACATGATTATAGGTTTAATATATAAGATCTATTAAATTTAGAACATATAGTTATTCACAATTACAATAATATCATCATAGTGGAAAGTAATTGTGATGATACGTTTCAAACTATTTAGTCCCACGATTTATCTGTGCACTAGATTTACAAGGACATGATAATCAGCGATAAAGTTTGATGAGGACACTAAGGCTAAAGATACAAGTCAAGTTCCAGTTAGTCCAGTGACAAGGGCGTGAGCCAAGAGATTCAAAGAGGAACTTAACATCCTAGTCGACAAAATTCTAAAACAAGAGGAGACTGTGGTCAACACTGAAGGAGAACATAAATTTGTGCTTCTCATTAAAGTAGAGTCAATTTAGGAGTATTGTTGGCTGATCACAATTTTCGATCATTGTTATTGGATTTTGGCAATTTTTATCAACTTTCCTTTTTTAAATTTTGCTTCCTTTGTTTTTCTGTCCTTATTATTTGGAAAGCCTTCATTAGGAGGATGAATTTGTCTTTGTTTTTTTTCATTGTTTTTTTTGTTTCTTTTTTTTTCTTAGTTGTAAATTGGCTATATAAAGTCTTGCAAACACTTTAGAAAATCAAGGTTCATGCTTAACTAAGCATTGGGTCGCGGTTCCACATTCCAAATTTGTGAGTTCTTGGAGGCTGCCATATTTGGTGTCGGGTTTCATGACAATTGTTTGTGTGGTTCATATCATTTGGTATCAAAGCTTAGGATCATCGAGTTTGGCCTTTCTTTTGTGTTTTTCTATTCAATTCATGTTCTATAATCGTGTTTAACTTTGTGTTCTATATTCATGTCAATTCATGTTTCGAATTCTCTATTTCTCTTTGTGAATTCCGAAATTGTTTAGAACCACCAATTGATTTTTATAATACTCTTGTGTTAAAAGTGTCTTTGCTATCATCAGTTTCTCTTATTTTTTTCTTCTTAAAAATTCAAAATTAAAAAAAATCGAAATTCAAGATTCTAGAGCTCTAATTTGTTATTGCTGAATTCTTTGTTTCCCTATTTGTGTCACAAATTAGTTTCCTTATTTAGTTTCACCAATCTTGTTTCTACAGTTTCCATAATTGTTTCACAAAGCTTGTCTAATTAGTTTCTTTTTTTTTTCTTTTGTGTCATTAGCTAGTAAGAATTTTCGAACTTGGTGATTTGTTTTCTTGAAAAAAAAAAGAAGAGAAAGGAAAAGAAAAGGAAACCGAGAGAAAACAAAAGAGTCTGGAAACTTCTCTTGAATTTTTTTTATTTTCTTAGTCTCCATGAGGCTTGTTTTCCAAAACCCCACACAATGTTCCAAAAATCATCATTTTTTTTTCAGTTTTCATCGATGTTCGTTTGGTTTGTTTGGTTAGAATTGCTACTTGAATCCTCTCTTGTACCATTTGAATAGTATTTAAAGAACTTAAAGAAGAATACGAGTAGAAAAAAGGCAGAGGTGTGAGCTTATTTGAGGGTAAAAGCCATCAAATTTGAGTGAAACACTAGTGAATTAGAGCGATAAATTAGTTTTTGAGTGAAACACGTGAGGGAGTGTGGTGAGGTCTTTCTATATCTATTCTAACTTTATTTTTGCAGAATTCAATCATGACACAAAATCTAGAACAAAATACTGGCAATGAAACTACACCACCTACGATTCTAAATCTACAAATAAAGCTTTAATGGGGAAGATGAGGAAGATGATGAGAGAGGAGTGTGAACATATATATGCAAGGTTAGATTGGGTAGAAGAGAGAACACAATAGAGGCCAAGGAGGAACAGGGTTCACCAAAGGGATGATAATGAAGTAGATGGGGAAGGGGTAGTTTCTGATGAAGAGTTTGATTGGATGTCAGCGGGTAACCATAGGAGGTATGGTCAGGATAGAGAAGCTAGGAACCAGGTAAATAATTATTTGGGAAATATAAAGATGAAAATTCTCGCTTTTCAAGGAAAGAGTGATCCTGAAGCATACCTTGAGTGGAAGAAAAAGATAGAATTAGTTTGATTGTCACAACTACTTTGAAATTAAAAAGGTAAAACTTGCTGCTATTGAATTTACTGACTATGCTATTATTTAGTGGGATCAATTGTGCATCAATAGGAGGCGGAATGGAGAACGTGAGATTGACACTTGGGAGGCTATGAAGAGGGTGATGCGGCAGCGTTTTGTACCATCTCACTATTATCGAGACTTGCACCTCAAGTTGCAAGGTCTTCATCAAGGTTATAAGAGTTTTGATGAGTATTACAAGGAGATGGAGATGGCTATGATTAGAGCCGATGTGGAAGAGGATCAGGAGACAACAATGGCAAGGTTTTTGAATGGATTGAATCAAGAGATTACTAACATAGTTGAACTATACCATAATGTGGAATCAGAAGATTTGGTGCATATGGAAATCAAAGTTGAAAGGTAGCTCAAGAAGTGTAGTTTGAGCTTAAAGCCAAGATCGAGTCCACACAATCCAAATACAACAGCCTAGAGGTCAAACTTCCCAAAGAAAGAAGACCAACCTAGTTCATCCTCTACACCTAAACTAGCCACCGTAACTACAATCCCTCAAGGAAAAACAACCCCTACGTCATCCCGTTTTAGTGAGATAAAGTATTTCAAATGTCAGGGGCGAGAACACATAGCTAGCCAATGTCCAAACAAGAGGGTTATGGTAATTTGAGAAAATGGCAAGGTAGACTCTGAAGATGAAGAAGAGCTTGCTAACATGCCACCATTAGAAGATGCTTCTATAGAAGATGAAGAGTATGTGCCAGAATACAACGACATGCTTGCACTAGTCACCAGACGAGCATTAAACTCGCAAGCAAAAGAAGAGGAGGAAGAGGTACAACGTGAGAACATTTTTCATACTCGTTGTCATGTGAAAGACAAGGTATGTAGTATGATTATTGATGGGGGTAGTTGTACTAACGTCGCTAGTTTGTCCATAGTTAAGAAGTTGGTGCTTCCGACACTTAAACATCCATGTCCTTACAAGTTGTAATGGTTGAATAATAGTGGTGAAGTGAGAGTTACCAAACAAGTTTTGCTATCTCTCTGAATTGGCAAATATGAGGATAATGTATTATGCAATGTGGTTCCAATACAAGTTGGACACCTCCTGATTAATGGTGAAAAATGACATTTCATGATCTTAAAGTTCAAAATAAATTAAGTTTAAATCAATATTTTCATGAAGTTAACAAGATATATTTTTATATAGAAAATATTTAATTGTAATTTAATTTGTTGTTATTTTGTAGGAATTAAAGTGTATTTCTTTTATTGAGGAAGAGAAAGAAAAGATAAGAAAGAAATAAAAGTAGCAAAATTAAAAGAAGGAAGTCCAAAACAAAAATGAAAGTAAAATATTAGAGAAAGGAGCCCAAATCAAGGCCCAAGTTGTTGGGTTTTATGCCCTAAATAAAAATCTATTTCAATGTAATCCGAATTATTCAATATCAATAAAGAAACAGAAGTATTTTTCATTCATTTGTGTATGTTTTGGTTCACCTTATCAATTATTTGTCTATTTGATTTATAAATTCATCCAAACCCTTTTCACATACTTGATCCTGTTTATTGTGTTGTCAATACAGTGGAAAGTAAACATGATTATGTGATTAAAGATTCCTAGATTTATCAAAACACTGGGGTTTTACTAATATGACAATCTACAACAGAGTTTACTTGCATTTGGAGAAATGCTATGTTCTTTCCAGAGCATTGGTTAAAGTAAAGCTTGGGTTGGATGCATGGAGTATGCATCGGAAGGGACCGATATTGAACTTTGACTTAGATTTATTAAACTTACCGTAATATCTATTCAAGTCAATATCGCCTAGTTGATCCTAGATCAAATGATCTTAATCCTGATATGATTAGGCTCAATCTCGAGAGGCTATTCGTGTTCTTTGATTTGTTAGTTAAGCCTACTTTTAGGTCAGGGTGATACGTACATTTTGGGAACACGGTAGTGCAATTGAGTGGGAGCGCTATCATAAACATGGAATCTATAGCTTTTATCTGGCGAATAGAAAGTAAAGGATGATCTCCTTCGAGCTTGACCAAACGAACATAAATGGTGGAGTACTCATTTCACATAAGCTGAAATATCATTTATACGGGGTCAAGTGTTTAAAGGAATAAATACATTGTAGGGTGTAACGGTAATTTAATCCCTTTACAGTGTAGATCATTCATATAGAGGATCATTGATCAAATTAGGATTATAACAATGGATAACTAATGATGTGTCTATATGGTGGAACATATAGAGTATTCTATATACTGAGAGTGCAATTCTAAGTTCTATGCGTGGATTCAACGAAGAATTAAAAAGTTAGTGAATTTTAGTGTTAAATTCTTGATCTACTTATTGGAAGCTCAAATATATAGGCCCATGGTCCCCACACTAGTTGAGACAATACTACTTGTAAGACTCATTTAATTGGTTTTAATTAATCAATTATAATTCTCAAGTTAGACTATGTCTATTTGTGAATTTATCACTTATTAAGGGCGAAATTGTAAAGAAAGAGTTTTTAATTAAGAGACTTTGGTTAGTCTAATTAATAAATATAATAAATGACAATATTATTTAATAATTAATTATAGTTATTAAATAGTTAAAATTGACATTTAAATGGTTGAATGTGAAAATGGGCAGTTTTGAGAAAATGGGATACAGAAATGATAAAACAGGAAAGTTGTAAAAGTGAGGCCTTTTTCCATAAGCCAAGGCCGGCCACATGCATAGGTTTTCTCATTTAATTTTTTCATTATTTTAATGCCAAGTAATTCAACCCTAACCATATGTGGTATTCTATAAATAGAAAGTAATGGCTTCAGGAAACAACACACAATTGTATCTCATTCCTTTCAGAGAAAATTCCTAAGCCGCCACTCTCTCTCTTTCTTCTTCTTCTTTGTTTCGAAATCCCTAAGTGATAGAGTAGTGCCCACACACAGCAAGTAGTACCTCAATCATAGTGTGGAAGATTGTGAAGAATCCAGATTTAACAAAGAAGGACATTTGGGCTCAGATCTTGATAATACTCTGCGACAGAAAGGATATAAGGGTTAGAGATCTGAGTGGAAGGAGACATATTATTCTGCTGCACCCAATGTAAGGTTTCTCATACTTTATATGTGTTTACTTATAATCGTTTTAGAAGTTCATATTTAGGATGTTAATCAACGTACTTGTGAGTAGATCTAAGATCCTGGTAAAATAATTCCAACAACTGGCACCAAAGCCATGGTAATTGATTTGCTTGCAAGAAATTTGGACGTAAAACGATTTGTTTGTGATTTGGGTTGTATCATGTTGTTTTGTGTGTTGTATTGATGATTGATTGATGTTTGTGGGAAAAATCATTGAATTTTTGTTTCTGGAATTATTTTTATTGGATAGTATGGAAAACATTAAGCAATTTCCTTTTTTACAGAACTCAATTTCGATTTTATTTGAATTAGTTATGATTTTTTGAAGATTTGAAAAAAGTTAGGGGTGGTGACACACCCTCACGCGCGCGGAATGGCTGCTTGTAGCCTCTAGTGTCGAGGATGCTCGCCCCATCTCCTGCTTGAGCGCGCGTGGATGGTATGCTGTGCATACCATCCGTACAGCTCTCTATTTTTTTTTTTTTCGTTTTCTTCGATTTTTCATGCTATTTCATGGAATTAACTTCCGATTTTTTTGTGTAGTTTTGTATTTTGATTTTTATTTTTCATATTTCAAATCTAATTATCAGAAATAAATTAATTTGATTTTTTAAAATTAATTTTAGATATTAGTGTAATTTGAATTTAAAAATAGGTAAAAATCCTTTTTTGCTTACCTCTTTTCTTATTTTTTTTAAAATTTGATTATTTTATCTTAATTTTAAATCTAAGGTCAGATATTAAATTCCTTTTATAAAATATTTTATTTTAAGTAATTTGACCTTATTTAGATTTAAAATAAGATTACTATAATCATGGTATTTTAAATAGAAATAAGATATTTTTGCTAACTTTTAAATTTTTTTATTTTTACTTAAATTAAATTATAAAATCAGAAAAGGGTATGTATTTATATTTTTTATTTTATTGAATATTTAATTTATAAAATAACATGAAATTTAAAAGGTGGTTAGCAATTTTTTTTGAAATGATATTTAGGTTAGTTGAACTCTAATTTTTCAAAATTGTAGGTTTAATTTTAATTTTTTTTCGAAAATATTTTTTTTATTTAATTTTTTTTGAATTCTTTTTATTAATTAATTTAAAATTAAATAAATCCTACATCCAACTATCCAATCTAACTTGTTGCAGGAGTATGTGTCTTAGATTGTTTGTAAGTTTTTCTAAAACCTATTATTCCTTGATCTAAATTGCCATGGTTAACTTGTTGACAGATCCAATGATCTGATTTTAACTCATGGTTCAATTGTCAATAGGTCAAGTAAATAATTTGTAACAGGTAAATTTTACATTCTTCTTTCATCTGTGTATGACCTAATAACATGATAGGATCCATCCAAATCTGTGTGCCTGTGTGAGCCTATATGTTTACTTTTGTTATAGATGCATATAGGTTGTTGTTGCTAAATAGAATGTCATATCTTGATAGATTTTATTTCGGCCCATTTAGTTTTTGGGCCTATTCAATTAATAATAGTTGTTCAGTTTAAGGTTAAATTCCTCTCTTTTGGGCCTTGTGTGAGAGATGGGGGCCATAGAAGTGGGTGCGGCATACTGAACCCAGCCCCCCCTCACATGAACTACCCTAATTGTGAAGGCCCATTTGCCTGATTTGGATAACTGTGCTAGGTTAACTAAATTAGTTTAACCTAATAAAATTAATTAGCAACATAATTAATTTCATTTTTCTTGAAATTAATTTAAGAAAACATAGTTTGATGAATAATATTCTAGAAAAACTATATGTATTTTCTTGTATTTAATTAAATATAGAATTATAACCAACTAGATTCTTTCTGAAGCTTAATTTTATTATTTCATTAAATATTCATATTTAAGTTGAAAATTTGTTATTTCTAACAAATCAACTAAAATTTGAATATCTTTTGAATTTCCAATTATAAAATTAAGTTGAGAAATTTTAGGAATTGGTTATTAAGATTCTTTGGATATTTTTTAAGTTGATATTTTTTAAATATGGATAAAACTTAAAATGAAATATTTTTTTAATTAAGTGGTTACAACTTAATTTTAATATTTAATTAAATTATTATTTGAAAAATATTTAAGTTGGATATTTTAGATTATTCTAAACAGCTTAAATAAGATATTTTTTCAAATTTGTTCCATTTTTGTTTAATTTCGAATTTATTACTCGAATTTAAATAATAATTGAAATTTAATTAAAGTTGGATTTTATTTAAATATTTTTTTTTTACTAAACCAACTTTAATTTGTAATTTTTCATTATTAAAATATGAAATAAAATAAATGATTAAATAAAATATATATATTTTTTTTAAATAATGAGCTTTAATCAAGAGACATTCGATCTCCATTGTTGGTTTTACATAGCTATTGTTTTAGTGAGTAATACTCCCTAATGGAGGAACGTTCATTAGCAAGTTAGCACCGTTTAATCTCGAAAAGATAAGTATTTTTGTAAGTTTTTTATATTGGTATTGATCACCCTAATGGTGGCGACTGTATAAGACATACAAGAGTATGAAACAATGGTGGAAGCTCATAAGATAGAATAGCCTTGACTCTCGCCTAAACGGGACAACACTGGATTACAATCTTGATCGAATAAAAGGTTGCTAGAATGTTTATCATTTTCGATGAATTGACAACTCTATTCAATGGACGATGCTTTGACTCTCGCCTAAACGGGACACTATATCAGTTTGTTGGAAACCTTTGAAAATAAACTATGTTAGATTTAGTATTTTTATAACATATGTGATTATTTGTTATTTTCTGAACTTGTGTATGAATTTATTGAACCAAAACCTTACTTCTATTTTATTGATATGTTGTAGTGCCAATATGGATAACCCTCATCCCAATCCCCTCCTAGTCAATGTCTTAGCCAATGAACTCTATAGTGTGAAAATGCACCCTGGTAGTTTCATTAACTCGCACCTGTTATTGATGAATCTGAAGTTCCAAAAGGCAAATCTACTTGGAATTGAATTATCAAAGGAACAATGGGTACAATTCATTCTTAATAGTCTTTCTCCGGAGTATAATGGATTTGTTGTATCTTACATGCTCAACAATTTTAGCTCCTCCGACATGGACATGCTCGAAGCAAAATTACGAGCTCATGAACGGAATTTGATTGCAATGGGACCTCCTAGTTTTGCAAACTTTAATCAGAGGAAGAGGATTAAGCATGAAGGCTCTAACAAAGCTGCTTCTTCAAATACAATTATCAGACATGATCTTCTATGTGCGAATTGTAATGAAAAGGGACATCACGAAGAACGATGTCCCCGGATTCTAAACAATTCAAACGAAGGTAATGCTTTTGTCTTTGAATCATGTGTTTTAGAGAATGACAAATCCACATGGATTGTTGATTCTAGATCTACTAACCATGTTTGTTCTTCACTGCAGCTGCTTGAAACTTGGGAAAATCTACACCCAGAAGAGTTAAAGCTAAAAGTTGGAAATGGCGAGTTAGTATCGGTCAAAGCTAGTGGAACGACCCGTATCAAGTTTCATTCAAAAAGATTTTTACTTTTACACAATGTTTTATTTATTCCAAACTTTAGTAGAAACTTGATTATTGTTTCATGTTTACAAACACAATTTTATATATTGAATTTTTTGAGTTCTAATTGTTCAATTTCTCGTAATGTATTTCATATATGTGTTGCTAACATGGAACAAGGGCTTTATGTTTTAAGACCTGATGCGCAAATCTCACTAGATACTGAACTTTTTAATGTAGCTAAACCTAGAAGCCTTAAAAGAAAAGAGATTGATAATGATGAATAAACTTATCTATGGCATTTACGTTTAGGTCATATAGGCTTTGATAGACTCAATAGGCTAACCAAGGACGGTCCAGTGAAAAATGTCGTCTTAGGAGAATTGCCAGTTTGCGAGTCATGCCTAGAAGGAAAAATGACCAAACGTTCTTTCTCTGCAAAGGGAGAGCGTGCCAAACAACCCCTAGGGTTAGTGCATTCAGATGTTTGCGGACCTCTGAATGTAAAAGCCCGAGGTGGTTATGAGTATTTCGTCACTTTCAGTGACGATTTCTCTAGATACAGTTTTCTTGACCTAATGCAAAAGAAATCTGAAACGTTTGAAAAGTTTCAGGAATTTCATGCTTTGGCTCAAAACCAATTAGGTAAAACATTAAAGATCTTGCGAACTGATAGGGGTGGAGAATATATGGATATGCAGATCAAAGATCATTTAATTGAACTTGGAATTGAATCCCAATACACTGCCCCAAGCACTCCACAGCAAAATGGAGTTGCAGAAAGAAGAAATCGCACTCTTTTGGAAATGGTTAGGTCTATGCTGAGTTATTCAACTGTAACACCCTAACTAGCATAGGCGTATTACGTGATTTTTAAACATATTGTGCAGCTCGTTGCTAATCAACGAGGTTTATGGAAATCGTGATTAATTAAAATTTTTGCTTTTTAATTAAACTTATAAAATATTTTATACAAAAATACTCGGGATCCCGATTACAAAATACTTTACAAAAGTTTACTGTCTAATACAAAATACTTGTCGCCTAGCGACTAATTACACAAGCACTGTTGTCCCGAGGATCATACGCTACAGGCCTAACCGCCCCGACATGTACAATCTTCATTGGCTTGTCCTCACGGTTCCTCAGCTTTGGCCTTGCCCTTACCTACACATGAACATAGCACTGTGAGTCGACAGACTCGGTAAGAAAAGCATAAACATAAGCATATATAAATCCCGAGTTATGATCAGATGCCCATACCCCTGACCATAACCCTAACTGCCGTGTCCCACACGATACTGAGTCCCGAACGTTCGTACGACGGTACTATTGACAAGTAGCAGCCTATACTCGGTACACTGGTCATACTTCAGCTGGTAGTCATACTCTAGCCTGTACCGATGTGTTACAGTATCAGCCTATACTCGGTACACTGGTCATACTCCAGCAGCTAGTCATACTCTAGCCTGTATCGATGTGATACGGTCAAATAGTACAGTACCACCAACCATAGTATCAGCCTATACTCGGTTCACTGGTCATACTCCAGCTGTTAGTAATACTCTAGCCTAACCGATGTGATACAGTGTAAGCCTATACTCGGTACACTGGTCATACTCCAGTTGCTAGTCATACTCTAGCCTGTACCGATGTGACACAGTCGGATGGTACGAAGCCAACATACATATCTAATGTAATCTAACAGGCTTCCTAACATGCACGCTAAACATGTAATACATATGCATACTGTTATACTAATCTTACCTCGATTCTGAATTCAGGTGTGCCGGTAAACCTGAGTGGAACGAACTGCACGGCGATTTACAGGCTCCTAAGCCATAACAATCACAACACTGATAAGTGATACGCTAAATCACTTCCCGGGGACTTAAACTAGAAACTAAAAGTTTCCCTATCGATAAAAAGCATGGCAATACCCCAAATAACATAAAAACGAGAAAAACTAGGGTTCCTGAAAATCCCCCAACCGGTAGACCGGTTCTGCAACCGGAATTCCGGTTGCACATCCGGAATTCTGGTTCCTCGCAGGAAACGATCAAAAATTCATAACTCAATCCAAACAACCCTAAATCATACCAAACTTTCCAAACCTGTTCAATATACCCCAAAGAACATTCCCAAAGCATCAAAACAACCCAGTAAGTACAGATACAAAAAATGCCATGTGAGCTCCAAGCTTTGAGTTCAAAACTCAAACTTGGCTAAAGCTCACTGACAAGCATCAAAACAAGCTTAAATCTACTCAACCATGCATATAAAAACTGCAGAAACTGAATTCAAGCACAAACAATCTCAACAGCAACAAATTTCACAATTTCACTTTGAAAAACCATAGCTTTGAGTAAAAACTCCATAACTTTAAACAACACCACTAACATGCATCACAATTAGCTCTATTCTACTCAAATAATCATGAATAAACTTCTGTAAACATCCTCAAAAACTAACAGCAGCAACACAACCAAAACTAAGCATGCAACCTAACCATTTTCTTCAAAAACTCAAGAAAATAACAAGACAAGTTCAAGGATCTTACCAACAACTTGAACTACACTTAAATTGGATGAAAAAGCTTGAAAAATCAAGAGAAATCCCAGCCCTAGCAACCACACCCAGCCGAGAGAGAGAGAGAGAGAGAGAGAGAGAGAGAGGAAAAGAGCTCTTGAATTTCTCTTAAATTTTCTAATTTTCTAACTTGATTAAAATGAGAAAACATGCATATGATAAACCTTTACTTCAGCCAAAATAAACATAATATAACATCCATTTCCAATTACTAAGTCCACTAAAGGACAAAACATAAATGGGGCAAAATGACCATTTTGCCCCTCCACACTTAAATAATATAAAGGGCACTAAAGGGTATTTTTGGGAAATTCTAAATTGCCGACCACTCCCGACATGCCCAATGTCTAAATAACCGTCCCCCAATACTAACATACTAAGTTGTGATTTTACTGAGCCAAACAGCGAATTCCATGTTGTTGGGCACCGAAAATGCAAAATTATGAAATTCACTATATGACATAAAATGCATTTCAGAATTCAATAATAACAGCATAAATAATTATTTAAATATCTATAAATAATTTTTCCATAATTAAACATAATTAACTGCTAATTTCCAAATTAAACTAAGCGGTCTTTACAACTATTCCCCCCTTAGAAGGATTTCGTCCCTGAAATCTAACCTGAACAACTCTGGATATTGAGCTCTCATATCTGACTCTAGCTCCCAGGTGGCTTCCTCCACCTTGCTGTTTCTCCAGAGTACCTTGACCAATGCTATGGTCTTATTCTGAAGGACTTTATCCTTTCTATCTAGGATCTGCACTAGTTGTTCTTCGTATGTCATATCTGGCTGCAGTTCAAGGCTTTCATAACTGAGTATATGAGAAGGATCTGAAACGTATTTTCTCAACATAGAGACATGGAATACGTTGTGAACTGCTGATAAAGCTGGAGGCAACGCTAACCAGTATGCCACTTGACCTACCTTCTCGAGAATCTCGAAAGGTCCTGTAAACCTAGGGCATAACTTGCCTCTTTTTCCGAAACGTTTGATCCCCTTCATTGGAGACACTCGTAAAAACACATGGTCCCCTACTCGCAACTCAATATCTCTGCGTTTCGGATCTGCGTAACTTTTCTGTCTACTCTGTGAGGCAAGCATTCTAGCTTTTATTTTCTCAATTGCCTCATTGGTCCGCTGCACTGACTCCAGACCTAGGTATTTCCTCTCCCCTGTGTCATCCCAGTGGATGGGAGATCTACACTTCCTACCGTATAACAGTTCATAGGGAGCCATCCCTATCGTACTCTGATAATTGTTGTTGTAAGAAAAGTCTATCAACGGTAGATATTTATTCCAAGAGCCTTCAAAATCCATAGCACAGGCTCGTAACATGTCCTTCAATATCTGAATTGTCCTTTCGGACTGTCCATCTGTCTGAGGATGGAATGATGTACTGAATTTCAGTTTTGTACCCATTGCTCGTTGCAAACTCTGCCAAAACTTGGAGGTGAACTTCGGATCTCTATCCGAAACTATAGGCTTCAGTACCCCGTGAAGTCTTACAATCTCTTTAACGTACAATTCTGCCAACTGATCCACTGAATAGGTTGTTCTAACAGGCAGAAAATGAGCAGACTTCGTGAATCGATCCACCACAACCCATATGGAATCGAATAAACCCGTGGTTCTAGGTAATCCAACCACGAAATCCATCGTGATATCCTCCCACTTCCATTCAGGTAGGGTTAAAGGCTGCAGAACCCTGCTGGTCTCTGATGTTCAGCCATAATCTGCTGACAGGTGAGGCATCTCGATACGAATTCTACCAAATTCTTCTTCATACCGCTCCACCAGAAATACGGTTTAAGATCCTGGTACATCTTGGTGGTGCCGGGATGCAGAGAATAAGGGGTAGAATGAGCCTCTTCAAAGATCTCATTCCTGAGTTCCACACTACTCGGAAGACAAACCTTAGCTTTATAAAGAAGCATCCCGTTGTCTGACACTGAAAAATCCCTGGCTTGACAAGCCAAAACCTCGTCTCTGATTTTTACTAACTCTGGATCAGTCATCTGAGCGGTTTTAATTCTTTCCATTAGATCAGATTGCAGCGTCAAGTTGTGAAGTTGGCCTACCACAAACTCAATGCTGGATCTAACCATGTCCTCTGCTAACTGAGGTGAGATCTGAATCATGCTAGCTACCTGCCCGGGACCCTTCCTGCTCAAGGCATCGGCCACTACATTGGCCTTCCCAGGGTGATAGAGAATCTCACAGTCGTAATCTTTCACTAACTCCAACCAACGCCTCTGTCTCATATTCAGATCTTTCTGAGTAAAGAAATATTTGAGACTTTTATGGTCGGTATACATTTCACACCTTTCTCCATAAAGGTAATGTCGCCAGATCTTCAAGGCAAAAACTACCGCGGCCAACTCTAGATCATGAGTCGGGTATCGCTGTTCATAATCCTTTAACTGACGGGAGGCATAAGCGATAACCCGATCGGCTTGCATCAGCACACACCCTAGACCCTTTCTGGATGCATCGCAATAAACCACAAATTTTTCTTTATCTGAAGGCAAAGCTAGCACTGGAGCTGTAACCAATCTCTGTTTCAGCTCTTGAAAACTAGCTTCGCACTTATCTAACCAAACAAACCGCTGATTCTTCTTCGTAAGTTCGGTTAAGGGTGTTGAAATCTTAGAAAACCCTTCCACGAACCGACGATAATAACTGGCTAAACCCAAGAAGATTCTAATTTCTATCACTGTCTTTGGTCTTGGCCAATCCCTGACGGATTCTATTTTCCCCGGATCCACCTTGATCCCATCTTTGTTAACAATGTGCCCTAAGAAAGACACTTGAGATAGCCAAAATTCACATTTCTTGAATTTGGCATAAAGCTTGTGTTCTGATTGAGAGTACACAAGGATGTCGAAATATACACAATAACACAGATATCGAGGAAATCCTTGAATACTCTATTTATCAAATCCATAAATGTTGCAGGAGCATTGGTTAGTCCAAACGACATAACCAAGAATTCGTAATGTCCATACCTAGTACGGAAAGCCGTCTTCGAAATGTCCTCCTCTCGGATTTTCAACTGATGATAACCCAATCGGAGATCAATCTTGGAAAAGACCGTCTTCCCCTGAAGTTGATGGAACAGATCATCGATCCTACGTAGTGGATATTTATTCTTCACTGTTAGCTTGTTTAATTCCCGATAATCGATGCACATCCTCATAGTTCCATCTTTCTTCTTGACGAATAAAACCGGAGCTCCCCAGGGTGACACACTAGGTCGTATAAACCCTATGTCAAGCCACCCCTGAAGTTGAATCTTTAACTCCTTAAGCTTAGCTGGAGCCATTCTATACGGAGCCTTGGAAACCGGTTCCACTCCGGGTGCCAAATCTATAATAAAATCAATCTCCCGCTGAGGTGGTAAACCTGGAAGTTCTTCGGGAAAAATATCTAGAAATTCCCGAACCACCTTGATGTCCTCTGGTCGAATAGTATCTGGCCGAGTGGTGTCCATCACCACGGCCAGAAACCCTAAGCAACCGCCACGCAGTAACTCCCTAGCTGACATGGCCGAAATCACCGGGATCTGAGATCCTAGAACCGAACCGACAAATACAAATGGTTCTTCACTTTCCGGTTGGAAGATCACCATCTTCCTCTTGCAGTCAATACTGGCTGAGTATTTAGATAGGAAATCCATTCCTAGAATAATATCGAAATCTACTAGGCTCATTTCTATCAAGTCAGCGCTTAACTCTCTACCATCTATTCTGATCGGCATAGACCTAATCCACCTTTTGGAGATAACTAACTCTCCGCCAGGTAATAGGGTTCCAAACCCTGATTCATAACTATCACACGGTCTACCCAATTTACTAAAGATTCTGGCTGCCACATAAGAATGTGTGGCCCCAGAATCAAAAAATACTGAGTAAAAGGAGTTGTTAACCGAGAGCTGACCTGTTACAACTGAAGGGCTGGCTTCTGCATCAGCCTGAGTAATGGCGAACACCTTAGCTGGAGTGGGTCTCGTCGGAGCCCTTGGTGCCTCTGATCTGAGCTGGGGACAATCCCTCTTGTAGTGTCCGGGCATGCCGCACTAAAAGCATCCCTGACCTCTGCACTCACCCGGATGATTCCTTTTACAAATGGGACACTCTGGGTAGGAATAACGGGTCTCAGTACCACCCTGACGACCGCCTCGACTCTGGTTCCCTCGGAACCTCTTGTTCTGCCCCGAGCCATCGGATGCAGTGGATGTTTTCCTCTTCTGGTCCATGGCCGAACCACTACCTCCCCTGCTAAATCCTGATGCAGGAGGGGTAGGAGCCCCGCCACTCACTAGAGTCCTAACCGACTCTGACATACATCCAACTGCGCCCTCAGCTCGCAGTGCTTTTTCCACCATCTCTGCATAGGTGGTCTTGTCGTCTGTTGTGATCATTAGGTCATGCTTGATCTTCACATTTAATCCATCCAAATACTTTTCCTTTTTACTGAAGTCGGTTGGCATGATTCCCGAGGCCAACCTTGCCAACCGATCAAACTGCGTAGTGTACTCTGTCACACTCATATTTTCCTTCTGGGTCAGGTGTGCAAATTCTTTTCTCTTGGCACTTCTAACGGCCTCATTGTAGTATTTCGCGTTAAAGAGTTCCTGGAACCTTTCCCAGGTCATAGTTGTGATGTCGTGAATCTGGGACACCATGTCCCACCAGACTAACGCGTCCTCTTGAAACTGAAAGGTGGCACACACCACCCTGTCATTCCCGGTGACACCCATAAAGTTCAAAATTCTAGTAATCACCGTCAGCCACTGCTCGACTTTCATGACATCCGGACCTCCCAAAAAAACCGGAGGTGCCTACTTCCAGAACCTTTCATACAGGGGTTCCATTCTGTTCGCCGGTACCACTATCTCGGCCTGAGCAACAGGGGCAGGTGCCACTGGAACTTCTGGCACAGGCACTGCAGGAGCACCCTGCTGTCCTGAATCTCATTATCTTGCTCCTCTATTCTGGCTTGCATTTCAGCAAACATAGTTTCCCAATTCTGGGCTTCCTAATTGGCTTGGGCAGCCTAGGCAGCCTGTGGCGGGTTATCATCACCCCGACCACGGGCCTTGCCCCTGGGACCTCTACCACAGCCCCTAACATTCGGGGGAAACTGAGCTCCTTGACCCTGATTTGACCCGACTGAGTTGCCCTGACTCCTGGTCTTTCGCCTGCCGTCCATCTAGTCTGAACAGCCTGCGAAACCAAGAGTTGGCACATCAGGTCATGATAAACGAGAGCTTACTAATTCCGCTTAATTTGGAAATTAAAAAGATGCGCCTATTCTACTATCAGGCTACTAACATGCTTCCTATTAGGCTTTTCTTATTTCATAATAATTAAATAAACTGCTAAAGCAATAAAAGCTTACTGAACCGTAGAACGAGCTATCTGCTGATGATGATTGTACATGTCGTGATAATCTTTGGAAGACAACCTGGCGGCTCTGATACCAAATTGTAACACCCTAACTAGCATAGGCATATTACGTGATTTTTAAACATACTGTGCAACTCGTTGCTAATCAACGAGGTTTATAGAAATCGTGATTAATTAAAAATTTTGCTTTATAATTAAACTTATAAAATATTTTATACAAAAATACTCGGGATCCCGATTACAAAATACCTTACAAAAGTTTACTGTCTAATACAAAATACTTATCGCCTAGCGACTAATTACACAAGCACTGTTGTCCCGAGGATCGTACGCTCCAGGCCTAACCGCCCCGACATGTACAATCTTCATCGGCTCGTCCTCACGGTTCCTCAGCTTTGGCCTTGTCCTTACCTACACATGAACATAGCACTGTGAGTCGACAGACTCAGTAAGAAAAGCATAAACATAATCATATATAAATCCCGAGTTATGATCAGACGCCCATACCCTTGACGATAACCCTAACAACCGTGTCCCACAAGATACTGAGTCCCAAACGTTCGTATGACAGTACTATTGACAAGTAACAACCTATACTCGGTACACTGGTCATACTCCAGCTGCTAGTCATACTCTAGCATGTACCGATGTGTTACAATATCAGCCTATACTCGATACACTGGTCATACACCAGCTGCTAGTCATACTCTAGCCTGTACCGATGTGATACGGTCAAATAGTACAGTACCACCATGTTGGAATTTATTTTACCAGGATCTTAGATCTACTCACAAGTATGTTTATTAACATCCTAAATATGAACTTTCTAAAATGATGAAATAAACACGTATAAAGTTTAAGAAACCTTACATTGGGTGCAGCGGAATTTAATGATTCCTTCCGTTCAGATCTCTAACCCTTGTATCCTTTTGGTAGCAGAGTATTATCAAGATCTGAACCTGGATCTCTTTCTCTGAATCCTTGATGCTGAAACTCCTTAGCTGATGATCTTTCTTCACGATCTTCCTCACTATGATTGAGGTATTGCTTGCTGTGTGTGGGCACTACTCTAATCACTAAGGTAATTTCGAAATATGAAGGAACAAGAGAGAGAGAGAGTGGCAGCCAAGGAAGAGAGAGAAAGGCTCAGTTTTTCTGATTGAGAAGTGTAATTTTCCTGAAGCCTTCACTATCTATTTATAGCATTCCACTAGGGTTAGGTTTGAATTATTTGGCATTAAAATAATGAAAATATCAATTTAAAATGCCTACAAAAGTGGCCGGCCATGGCTTGATGGATTTGGGCCTTGCTTTTTGCAATTTTGCAATTTTAACACTTTTGTATCTGATTTTCTCAAAAATGCCAATTTTCTAATTCAACTATTTAAATGCCAATTCTAACTATTTAATAACTATAAATAATTATTAAATAATATTGTCATTTATCATATTTATTAATTGAACCATACAAAGTATCATAATTAACAAATATGCCCCTATTAACTCTTTCTTTATAATTTCGCCCTTACTTAGTGAAAATTAATTTCACAAATAGACATAGTCTAATTTGAGAATTATAATTGATTAATCAAAACCAATTACATGAGTCTTACAAACAATATTATCTCAACTAGTGCGGGGACCATTGGTCTATATAACCGAGCTTCCAATAAGTAGATCAAGAATTTAGCACTAAAATTCACCAACTTATTAATTCTTCGTTGAATCCACGCATAGAACTTAGAATTGCACTCTCAGTATATAGAATGCTCTATATGTTCCACCATATAGACGCATCATTAGTTATCCATTGTTATAATCCTAATGTGATCAATGATCCTCTATATGAATGATCTACACTGTAAAGGGATTAGATTACCGTAACACCCTACTATGTATTTTATCCTTAAAACACTTGACCCCGTATAAATGATATTTCAGCTTATGTGAAATGAGTACTCCACCATTTATGTTCGTTTGGTCAAGCTCGAAGGAGATCATCCTTTGCTTACTATTCGCCAGATAGAAGCTATAGATTCCATGTTTATGCTAGCGCTCCCACTCAATTGCACTACCGTGTTCCCAAAATGTACGTATCACCCTGACCTAAAAGTAGGCTTAACTAACAAATCAAAGAACACAAATAGCCTTTCAAGATTGAGCCTAATCATAACAGGATTAAGAATATTTGATCTAGGATCAACTTGGCGATATTGACTTGAATAGATTTTACAGTAAGTTTAATTAAATCTAAGTCAAAGTTCAATATCGGTCCCTTCCGATGCAAACTCCATGCATCCAACCTGAGCTTTACTTTAACCAATGTTCTGGAAAGAACATAGCATTTCTCCAAATGCAAGTAAACTCTTGTTGTAGATTATCATATCAGTAAAACCCTGTGTCTGATAAATCTAGGAAACTTTATTCACATAGTCATGTTTACTTTCCAATGTGATGACAGCACAATAAACAAGATCAAGTATGTGAAAAGGGTTTAAGATGAATTTATAAATCAAATAGACAAGCAATTGATAAAGTGAACCAAAACATACACAAATGAATGAAAAATACTTCTGTTTCTTTATTGATGTTGAATAAAATAGATTACATTGAAATGGAGTTTTATTTAGGCCATAAAACCTAACAAACTCCCACTTGCACTAATATAAAACTAATTAGTACATATAAATTAATCCTAAATTCTGACGGTGCTTTTCAAAGGCTGTCACGTCCAGGACTTTGGTAAATGGATCAGCTAGGTTGTCCTCTGTGTCAACTTTCTCAACTAGTACATCCCCTCTTGCCACGTATTCTCTGATAATGTGATACTTCCTTTCAATGTGTTTGCTTCTCTTGTGGCTTCGAGGTTCTTTACTGTTTGCTATTGCTCCATTGTTATCACAAAGTAAGACAAGAGGCTTCTCCATTCCAGGAACGACACCTATATTGGTGAAGAACTTTCTTAGCCAGACAAGTTCTTTAGCAGCTTCGGCTGCAGCTATGTATTCAGCTTCCATAGTTGAGTCCGATATCGCGGTTTGTTTAGCACTTCTCCAAACCACTGCTCCACCCCCAAGAGTAAACACCATCCCAGATGTAGATTTCCTGTCTTCAAGACTTGCCTGGAAATCTGAATCAGTGTAGCCTATGGGATTTAAAGCACCACCCTTGTAGACTAACACAAGATTCCTTGTACTCTTCAAGTATTTTAGAATATACTTAACTGCATTCCAATGTTCATGTCCTGGATTAGACTGATACCTGCTCACTATTCCCACTGCATAGCATATGTCAGGTCTAGTGCATAACATTGCATACATTAGACTTCCAACTGCAGAGGCATAGGGAATTTTTGCCATGTCCTCTATCTCTTGAGGATCAGTCAGAGACTGTTCCTTAGATAGACGAATACCATATCTAGAAGGCATGTTTGCCCCATTGGTGTTGTTCATGGAGAATCTCTCTAAGACTTTGTCTATGTAGGTTGTTTGAGAGAGAGCAAGAGATATGTTCTTCCAGTTTTTAATAATCTGAATACCAAGAACATAGGCTGCTTCACCCAAATCTTTCATATCGAATTGAGTGTTGAGCCATTCCTTGATGTGAGTCATTTTCTTGACATTGTTTCCAATAATCAAAATGTCATCAACATAAAGGACCAGGAATACTACTATTTGGTCTTCCTTGAGTTGGTAAACAGAAGGTTCATCTTCATTCTGAAGAAAGTCGTAGGTCTTGATGATTTCATCAAACCTTTTGTTCCATGAGCGAGAAGCTTGCTTAAGTCCATAGATAGACCTATTTAATTTGCAAACTTTCTTTTCCTGCCCAGGAAGAACATAACCTTCTGGTTGCTCCATATAGATGGTTTTTTCAAGTACCACATTAAGGACGGCAGTCTTGACATCCATTTGCCAGATTTCATAATCGAAAGCAGCAGCTATGGAGAGAAGAATTCGGATGGATTTGAGCATGGCAACAGGACTAAAAGTTTCCTCATAGTCCACGCCTTCTCTTTGGGTATAACCCTTGGCTACAAGTCTAGCTTTAAAAGTTTTGACTTCGCCTCCAGCTCCTCTTTTCTTCTTGTAAACCCACTTGCATCCTATCGGATGATAGTCGTTAGGTGCGCCTACATATTCCCAGACTTTGTTCTTTTTCATGGAATCCATGCCGGCTAACCATCGCTTCCGTTGCGGACTAGCCATTGCCTGTTTATAGGTTAATGGATCGTCATCAATACCGTCACCTACGACCATATTGATTTCACCATCCAAGCCATAACGAGCAGGTTTTGTTGAAACCCTCCCACTATGACGAGGTACGGTGGTCTTCTGAACAGAAACTTTAGTAGTAGATTTCTCAGTTTGTTCAACTGAGGGAGTGGGATTGTCTTCTTCACGAGTGGAAGAGGACGGAACATTGGAAGGACTTATATCTGATAGCAATTCCTCTAGAACAACTTTACTTTTCGGTTTTTAGTCTTTAATATAGTTCTCTTCAATGAAAGTAGCATTAGTAGAAACAAACACTTTGTTATCCTTGTGACTATAAAATAGTCCACCCCTAGTCTCTTTAGAATTTCCGACAAACAAGCATACTTCGGTACGTGATTCAAGTTTGCCTTCTTTCTTTCTTAAGACATGAGCAGGGCACCCCCAAATTCTGTAATGGCGTAAACTAGGTGTTCGACCATTCCAAAGTTCGACGGGTGTCTTAGGGACTGCTTTAGATGGAACAACATTTAAAATGTCATTTGCCATCTGTATAGCATATCCCTAGAAGGACGTAGTCAGAGTTGAATAACTCAGCATAGACCTAACGATTTCCAAAAGAGTGCGATTTCTTCTTTCTGCAACTCCATTTTGTTGTGGAGTGCTTGGGGCAGTGTATTGGGATTCAATTCCAAGTTCAATTAAATGATCTTTGAACTGCACATCCATATATTCTCGACCCCTATCAGTTCGCAAGATCTTTAATGATTTACCTAATTGGTTTTGGGCCAAAGCATGAAACTCCTGAAACTTTTCAAACGTTTCAGATTTCTTTTGCATTAGGTAAAGAAAACTATATCTAGAGAAATCGTCAATGAAAGTGACAAAATACTCATAACCACCTCGGGCTTTGACATTCAAAGGTCAGCAGACATCAGAATGCACTAACCCTAGAGGGATTTTGGCACGCTCTCCCTTTGCAGAGAAAGAACGTTTAGTCATTTTTCCTTTTAGGCAGGACTCGCATACTGGCAGTTTACCTAAGACGACATTTTTCAATGGACCGTCTTTGGTTAGCCTATTGAGTCTATCAAAGCCTATATGACCTAAACGTAAATGCCATAGATATGTTTGATCATCATTATCAATATCTTTTCTTTTGAGGTTTCTAGGTCTAGGTACACTGAAAAGTTTACTATATAGTGAGATTTGAGTACTCGATCTTAAAACATAAAGCCCTTGTTCCATTATAGCAACACGTATTTGAAATCCATTAGTAGAAATTGTACAATTTGTACTCGAAAAATTCAATATATAAGATTGTGTTTGCAAACATGAGACACTAATCAAGTTTCTACTAAAGTTTGGAATAAATAAAATATTTTCTAAAATTAAAAATCTTTGTTGAAACTTGATGCGGGCTTTTCCTCTAGCTTTGACCGATACTAATTCGCCATTGCCATCTTGAAGCTTTAACTCTCTTGGAAGCAGATTTTCCCAAGTTTCAAGCAACTGCAGTGAAGAACATACATGGTTAGTAGACCCAGAATCAACAATCCAGACGGATTTGTCGTTCTCTAAAACACATGATTCAAAGACAAAAGCATTACCTTCGTTTGAATTGTTTGGAAGCCTGGGACATCGTTCTTCATGATATCCCTTTTCATTACAATTCGAACATAGAAGATCATGTCTGATAATTGTACTTGAAGAACAGCTTTGCTAGATCCTTCATACCTAGTCCTTTTCCTTCGATTATGGATTGCAAACCCAGGGGGACCCATTGCAATCAAGTTCCGTTCATGGGCTCGTAATTCTGCTTCGAGCTTGTCCATGTCGGAGGAGTTAGAATTTTTTTTTTTTTTTTTTGATGAATCAATAAAATTTTATTGCTCAAAAACTATTTTGTACAATCAAATAGTACCCAACAAAGGGCCTAAAATAATAAACCTGCTATACAATTATAAACTCTTCACACTATTCTTTTTTCAATCTATATAATCTGTGCACACAACAGTTGCAACGACTAACGATCATAAACTTTGAAACCAGATGGTGTCTTCAGTTGACACCTTTTTCGGCCAAATTGCATGAACTCTTTGAAGAACATCACTTCTGGTCCTTTCGAGCACTTCTGCAACAGTCAAATTTTTCTTTTCCCACACACAGAGATTGCGAGCTTTCCACAAATTATACACTAAACCAGTAAGCACGGCAGTAAGAAAATTTTTCCTGAACCGACTTATCTTTGATCTCCCAAGCCACCTGGTGAGAGACGACATTGAATCAGCTTTGACATGCCATCCAAGCCAATTTTTAACCATCTGCAAGCAAACAGCAGCAGTATTGCAGTGGAAAAATAAGTGCTCTGCACTCTCCGGCTGTGTAACACAAAATTCACACTGCTCATTTACATTCATGCCCATTTTCCTTAATCTATCTTTGGTGCGAAGCCTTCCCTGAATAGCTAACCAGGAAATAAAAGAGTGTTTTGGGGTGTTCAACCTCCCCCATACCTGCTGGGACCACAAAACCTTCCCCTGAACTGGACAGAGAAGGGCATAACCATGAGTCACCTGATATTGTTGTTGCTGAGAACAAATCTGGGGCCCTGCAATGTCACGAAATTGATCCTTGAGAATTACAAGACTCCTCCAATACCAACTACTCTGAGAGGAAGCCTTATAACTCCACCATTCATTCTCTTTGAGATAAACACTATTGATCCACCGCAACCAAAGACTATCCTGCTTTTGAGCTATTGCCCAAATATACTTCCCCATTGCAGCTTGATTCCATTCATGGATTTTCCTAAAACAAAGTCCACCTATAGCTTTGGATTGACAAAGAGAATCCCAAGCAATCAGCCCCGGACCTGAAACACAAGCTTGGCCTTTCCAAAGAAAAGCCCTACAAATAGCTTCCAAATGCCTAATCACTTTCTTAGGCAAGATGAATATTTGACACCAGTACGCATGGATAGCCATCAAAACTGAATTGATTAGTACAACTCGGGCTGCAAAAGACAGATTCCTGGAACTCCAGGTTCTAATTCGGGCAGTCATCTTTTCAGCCAAAGCAGTGCATTCTTTTCCTGAGATTCTTTTAGAGCAAATGGGAACCCCTAAATAAGTAAATGGCATGCTTTTATGCTTAAAACCTGAGGCTAATAAGATTCTATTTACCTCCTCCTGGGCCATGTTACTGCAATATATTGCTGACTTCTGCGGGTTAGGGTGCAAACCAGATGATACAGAAAACAATTTTAAACCCTGAAGCATATATAGGATGCTTTTGAAATCCCCATTACAGAATAACATTACATCATCTGCAAACGCCAGATGATTAATCTTCAATGTTGAGCATCTCTCATGAAAGTGAAAGCCACTTTTGTCACCCACCACTTTAAGAATTCTAGATAGATATTCCATTCCTAGCACAAACAGAAGAGGAGACATGGGATCTCCCTGTCTCAAACCTCTTTTTGCCTCAAAGAACCCATGAGTGGAGCCATTAAACATAATGGAGAATCTAGGTGTCCTCACACAATTCATCACAGTCTGAATGAACTTAGAAGGAAATTGGAGACCTCTCAGCATCACCTCTAAGAAATCCTAGTCAA
The DNA here is from genome assembly GCF_029168945.1 of Cannabis sativa. Lineage (NCBI taxonomy): Eukaryota > Viridiplantae > Streptophyta > Magnoliopsida > Rosales > Cannabaceae > Cannabis > Cannabis sativa. The sequence goes on from NC_083605.1 coordinate 30,841,452, forward strand.
TTGTATCATACGCTTTCTGGAGATCAAGCTTAATCATGCAATTAGCCTTGCTTGACTTCCTTCCATAATGCCTCACCAAGTCCTGGCATATCATGATGTTATGCCCAATGAACCTGCCCTGAATAAACCCTCCTTGGGAATTTGAGACCAACTCAGGGAGAATCCATTTGATTCTAGAACACAATAGCTTAGTTGCAATCTTGTAAATAACATTGCAACAAGCTATTGGTCTAAAATCTCTGACTGTGTTTGGACACTTCATCTTAGGCACCATAGTGAGTATTGTTGAGTTAATCTCCTTGAGAATTTTCCCAGAAGACAAGAAAGATGTGACTGCCCTGAATACATCTTGGCCTACCAAATCCCAATTGTCCTGAAAGAAGAAACTGGAATAGCCATCTGGCCCTGGTGCTTTATTCCCCTCTATCTCAAATACTGCTTTCTTGACATCTTCCATAGTAAATGGCCTAGTAAGCATCTCAGCCTGCACAGTAGTAACTTTTGGTCCTCTACACAAAATCTGGTTTGACACTTTCTTCCTACTAACCATTTTGGAACCCAACAATGACTTGTAGTAATTAATGAAAGCCTCAGTAACTTGTTCTGGCTCAAAAACCCTTACCCCAGCTTCATTTTCAATTGAAAAAACTTGATTCTGCCTGTATCTTTGTTTTATACTCGCATGGAAGAGAGCTGAGTTGCTGTCTCCATCCCTCAACCAACTAATCTTGGCTTTCTGTTGTAGGAAAGAGTGGTAGTCTTGCTGAGCTAAGTTAAAAGAATTCCTGGCATTCAACTCTTGAACCTGTAAGCCTTCATTTAATGGATCAAAGTGCAGCTTGCTTTGTGTTTCACCTAGCAGTTGCTTTGCTTGTATCCATGTAGCTTGCACATCCGAAAAACCTTTCTGGTTGATCTCTCTAAGGACAGGTTTTAAAGCCTTCAATTTGTACACCACCTGATACATACAAGTTCCTCCAATATGTTGTTTCCATACACTAGAAACCTTACTATCATATTCAGGGTGTGTTTTCCACATCCTAAAATATTTGAAAGGTTTTTTCCCACACTTCCATTTGGGAAATAATGACAGAATACCTGGAGTATGATCATAAGTTCCCTCATTCAAAAATAAAGCTTCAGCATTCGGATAAGTATCTAACCATTTTTGATTGGCCATGATTCTATCGATCCTCGAGAAAATTCTGTCAAGGCCTTGCTGCTTGTTTGTCCATGTAAAAAAGGTACTAGTGGCTTTAATGTCTTCAAATTGACATTCATGAATGCACTCAACAAACTCAGTTTCAGTCTGATATTTAACTTTGTGCCCCACCCTTTCATCTTTGCCTAAAATAGCATTAAAGTCTCCCATTAACATCCAGCTCTCATCTGTTTTCAAAGTCTGTAAATCCTTCCATAGCTCTAATCTTCCTTGTCTGTCATTAAATCCATACACAACTGTCAAGAAACTTTGGAAAGTACTATCCAATGTTGTTATTTTCAAATGCATAAATTGGCTTGTGCATTTGATAATATCAACAATGAATCGATTTGGATTCCAAGCAATCACAATCCTCCCCCCTTGATGCCATGCTATGTTTGACGAAAAACACCATCCATTAAACACATTAAGGTACAAGGTTCCCAGTTTGTGAACCTTAACCCGTGTTTCGAGAAGACCAACAAACCCAGCCTCTTGAGTTCGAATGAACTGTTTAATTTGTTGTTGTTTTTGCTGGTTGTTAGCTCCTCGAACGTTCCATACAAGAAACTTATCCATTGCCAAGAGAGGGTCCTCCCCCCTCTCTTGTATAGCCTGTTTGCTCATCATTAGCCCACTGCATATCCATAAATTCCATATCATCATTGACCCCATCCAGTACCTTGAAACCGTTTGAAGTGCTAGTCTCCTTCACAACATTTTGCTGTTCTTGCACCTTCTTTCCTTTCGAAACTGCTTGAAAACCCTCATCATCAATCTTGGATTTCTCTTTCCGTTTATCTTCTTTAATAACCCATTCTCGTTTGGCTCCATTTTTCTTTTTACATTCTGCAGCCAGGTGCCCCCAAACCAGAACAATTAGCACACAAATCTGGCTTCCATTCATACTTTACACCCACAGACACCATACTACCATGTTCATCCTCAAACTCTAGCATGCTAGGAAACTCTTGGCTCATGAGAACTTCCACCAATACTCTTGGGTAGTTCAATCTGTCTCTGTCTCGAGTAACCGAGTCCACCATTACTGGTTTGCCAATCATCCCCACTATTTTGAAGAGAGACCTCTGCCCCCAGTATTTAAGTTCAAGTCCCTCTAATTGGATCCATATGGGAAGATTTTTGACATCTTCCTTCCTGAAATTCGTGTTAGCATCCCAGGGCTTCATGATAACAGGACGACGATTGAAAAATATGTACCCTCCATTCAGCACTTGGTCCCTGTATTCCATAGAGTGAAATCGAATAATGAACACTCCATAGGTTAGCATCCTAACCTTATCAATCTTGTCCTTCCATAGCCTATTAGCAAATCCCTCCAGAATATGTAAAGGGGGATTAGACCCCAAAACATAGCAAACAATCGAAGGTTGCCAGAAATTCACTTCATCTTCTATATCATCACTTGTTATCTTGACTTTATTAGGCTTCACAGAATGATTCAAAGACTCTTCCAGATTTCGAATTACAGTACTAGATCGTAAAATAGGGGGATTAGTGTTCTTACCTTGCAGTAGGGCACTGTTACATTGGTTGTTCATGTGGATGAAGTGCAACAGATCTTCTCGAGCTTCATCAGCACGTTGAATTTCTCGTAACGACGACTTAGGAGACAGAGGAGGTGGATACAGATCATTCTGAGAATCACATCTCCTTCTCCCATCCATTCCGCGCACCTCAACATTCTCTTCCTCCGAGAGTTCCAAAGGAGTAATACCAATTACTTCCTCTACTGAATTTGTACGTATGATATCCGAAATAGAATCAGTACCTTTCTTCCTCACTTTCTTACCAGAATTCTTAGCCTTCCCCTGCGCTTTTGACCTAGTTTTTGCCATAGCTCCAGCTTCAAGCTGCTAGAGCAAAACCGAGAGAAAAGCTATCACCTCTAGGGTATTTGGTTTTTACTTGTAGGAATTGGTATATATGATGGTAGGAGTTAGAATTATTGATCATGTAAGAGATAACAAATTCATTATACTTCGGAGGAAGACTATTAAGGATGAGTTGGACCCATTGTTCTCTTGATAAATCAATTCCTAGTAGATTTGCCTTTTGGAACTTCAGATTCATCATCAACAGGTGCGAGTTAATGCAACTACCAGAATGCATTTTCACACTATAGAGTTCTTTTGCTAAGATAGTAACTAGGAGAAGATCGGGGTGAGGGTTATTCATACTGACACTACAACACATCAATAAAATAGAAGTAAGGTTTTGGCTCATAAATTCATACACAGTTCAGAAAATAACAAGTAATGACATATGTTATAGAAATACTAAATCTAACATAGTTTATTTTCCAAGATATTTCAACAAACTGATACAGTGTCCCGTTTAGGCGAGAGCCAAAGCATCATCCATTGAATAGAGTTGTCAGCTCATCTAAAATGATAACCATTCTAGCAACCTTTTATTCGATCAAGATTGGAATTCAGCGTTGTCCCGTTTAGGCGAGAGTCAAGGCAGTTCTATCTTATGAGCTTCCACCATTGTTTCATAATTTGCAAGTCAAGTATGGTCGCCACCATTAGGGTGATCTATACCAAACAAAACACTTACAAACTACTTATCATTCGAGATTAAACGGTGCGAAATTGCTAATGAACGTTCCTCCATTAGGGAGGATTACTCACTAAAACAAACGCGGTGTAAAACCCACAATGGAGATCGAATGTCTCTTGATTAAAAGCTCATTATTTAAAAAAAAATATTATATGTATTTTGTATAATCATTTTAATTCGATATTAAAATAATGAAAAATTACAAACTAAAGTTGGTTTAAATAAAAAAAATCAACTTTAATTAATTTTCAATTATTATTTAATTTGAAAAATAAATTCAAATAAATATCGAACAAGTTCCTTAATATAATAATGAAAACTTACAAATCAAAGTTGGTTTAAATAAAAAATTAACTTTAATTAATTTTCAATTATTAATTAAATTCGAAAAATAAATTTGAATAATAAATGGAACAAATTTGAAAATATCTTGTTTAAGTTGTTTTAGAAGAACCTAAAAAATCAACTTAAATATCTTTCAAATCATATTTAATTAAATTAAAATTAAGTTGTAACCACTTAATTTTGAAGATATTCCATTTTAAGTTAATATTCGAAAATATATTAACCTAAAAAATATCTAAAATATTTTATTTTAAGTTAATATTCGAAAAGATATTAACTAAAAAAAAATATACCTGGAGAGTATATACCTGTTACAAATTATTAACTTGACCAAGGGAGCCATCAGATCATTAGATCTGGCAAAAAGTAACCATGGCTATTTGCAATCAAGTAATAATAGGTTTTGAAAACTTACACACAAGCTAAAACACATACTTTTGCAACAAGGTTAGCTGGAGAGTTGGATGTAGGATTTATTTAATTTTAAATTAAATAATTAATTTCGAAATAAATAATTAATTAAATAAAAAAATAATTTTCGAAAATTTAAAAAAAAAATTGAAATAAAAAGTTTCGAAATTAAATTAAAAATTTAAATTTAAAATTAAACCTACAATTTTGAAAAATTAGGTTTCAACCAACCTAAATATCATTTCAAAATTTGCTAACTACTTTTAAAAATTAAATGTTATTTTATAAATAAAAATTATATAAAAAATTAAAAAAGATAAATGAATATCTTTTTCAGATTTTAAATGTAATTTAAATAAATAAAATAACAAAATTTAAAAGTTAGCAAAATATCTTACACCTTTTTAAAATTACATGATTATAGTTATCTTATTTTAAATTTAAATAAGGTCAAATTATTTAAAAAAAAATTAATTTTAAAATATTTAAAATCTGACCTTAAATTTAAAAATAAGATAAGATATAATCAAATTTTAAAAATATGATAGATTATTAAGCAAATAAGATAGATACTAACTATTTTTAAATTCAAATTACACTAATATCTTGAATTCAATTTAAAAAATATTAAATTAATTCATAATGATAATTAGAATTGAATTAGGAATAGTAATAGTATAAATACAAAACTAAACAAAAAATCGGAAGCTAATTCCATGAAAAAGCATGAAAAAACGAAGAAAAACGAAAAAATTGCGAGCTGTACGGACGGGATGCTGTGCATACCCGTCCGCGCGCGCAGGAGGGTGGCTTGGGCGAGTTTGCTCGGCAGAATCTTGTCGTGCATGATTTCCGCGCCCGCATGCAAGTTTCAGCACAACTCCGATTTTTCGAATCTTCAAAAAATCATAACTAATTCAAATTAAATCGAAATTGAGTTCTGTAAAAAAGTTACTTGCTTAATTCTTTCCATACTATCCAATAAAAATAATTCCAGAAACATATATTCAATTATTTTTCACGAAAATTCACAAACACCAATCAATCATCAAATAACACTCAATACAACATGATACCATCCAAAAACAAAACAAACAATCGTTTTAAAGTCCAAATTTCTTGCAAGTAAATCAATTACCATGGCTCTGAGGCCAGTTGTTAGAATTTATTTTCCCAGGATCTTAGATCTACTCACAAGTATGTTTATTAACATCATAAATATGAACTTTCTAAAACGATGAAATAAACACGTATAAAGTTTAAGAAACCTTACATTGGGTGCAGCGGAATTTAATGACTCCTTCCGTTCAGATCTCTAACCCTTGTATCCTTTCTGTAGCAGAGTATTATCAAGATCTGAACCTAGATATAGGCATATTAACTCTTTGCAGAGATTGATCTTGTCAAAACTACTATGAACAAGATACAAATGCCATAGATTAAAAAAAAATGTGGTTGTGTCTTTTTGATGATTTAGGTTTAGTTACATCAAAGAGTTCATAGAATAGTGTAAGTGGATCCTGGTCACAGAATATTAAACTTATATTCCATACAGTTTGAATCCATTAATAGAAGATGGATATTAAACACTTGTGAAAGTGTAACTGTATTGTATTCTGGAATTAGAAATTTAAGAAAATTTCTGTTTGGAATCTAAAATTAAAGTCAAAGACTTAAACTTATACCAAATATAATGAGTAATTCTTTCTTGGACCACCACTACTAATTTAAAATCTAAGTCAGATTTGCCCATACAAGTAGGAGATTTCTAAGATTGAGGATTTATATCAATTGGCAATGGAATTTCGGGATTATAATCATATGCCTCATTTAATTTCTTAAGAGAAAATATAATGACATGAAATGATTTATAGACCATTCATCCAATGATATGTTATTGAGCTAATTCGAAATGAATAAGCTAAGAGGAATTAGGATAATTTCGTTGTTTAAATAAGAATCCAACGATGCTTCAATTAGCGAAAGTCAAAGTAATCTTATTTATACAATCTTCTTGTTTCATATTGTAAAAATACTAGTCTAAGGTGTTATCTATTGATGAACAGCTAGATGTCGCATATACAATATTTATCTTTCTAGATCTAACACTATTATGTATGTCTAATGGTGAAAATCCATTAGGGATTTATCTCATTAGATAAACAAACCAAGTTAGACCAACAATGAAGATTCAAAATTAAACTACAATTTAATAACAGAAAATAACATGGTTCAATATAAATTCATACACAATTCAGAAATTATTAAACATATAGCAAGTAGGAATGACAAGTGAAAATACTAAAACATACAATCCTAAATAATTTCTAAGGTTTTCAACAAACTGATATCAGTGTCCCGTTTAGGCGAGAGTCAAAGCTACCATCCATTGAATAGAGTTGTCAGCTCATCTAAACTGTTAAACATTCTAGCAACCTTTTATTCGATCAAGATTGGAATTCAGCGTTGTCCCGTTTAGGCGAGAGTCAAGGCAATTCTATCTTATGAGCTTCCACCATTGTTTCATAATTTGCAAGTCAAATATGGTCGCCACCGTTAGGGTGATCCATACCATATAAAACACTTACAAACTACTTATCTTTCGAGATTAAACGGTGCAAAATTGCTAATGAACGTTCCTCCATTAGGGAGGATTACTCACTAAAAAAAACGCGATGTAAAACCAACAATGGAGATCGAATATCTTAATAATAATAAAGTTCATTATTTAAAGAGAGTTGTATTTTCTTTGAAACTTATTTAATCTATTTTTAAATATATATTTATTAATTAAAATTTTCAATTTAGAATGAAAAATTCTAAATATAAATTTTAATTTAATATTTATGAATTTTACTTAGATGGATATGAAAATAACATGAATTTTTTTCATCTTAGTAATAATTTCCAATAAATATTTAGAAAAATATTCAATTTAAGTTGTTACAAAATTAATATTAATTAATTTACAACTCAAATTTAATTTCTATAAATATATATTTCATTTCGAAAAATTAAAATATTTAAGAATACAATTTTCGAAAATGCATGTTAAAATAAAAAATAAATCCTGGAAAAATTATTCTAATTTAATGTTGGCCCAAAATTAATTTACAACAAAAAATATAATTTTCCTATTTAATTAAATATATAAGAAAAAAATTCAAATATTTAAGTATGATGATGAAAATCAACTTAAATATTAATTTTCTATTTAATTAAATACACTAGAAAAATACTTCAAGCAAAAACAGATAATATCTATCTAGGTTTTCATGGACTAATTAATTCATTTTCTAATTAAATATATTTTACTTCATTTATTTTAATTAATCATTAAATGAAAAAATCATTGATTTAAGTTGGTCCAAAATTAAATAAATAATTTACACTTTTAATCTATTTTTCAAATAAAATTCGAAATTCCAACATTTAAGAAATGCAATTTCGAAATTTGATTAATAAAATAAAGAAAAAATATATTTTGAAAATTATTTAAATTTAGTTGAAAAAATAAATTTCAACTAAAAATAATTTTCTATTTAATTAAGTGTCATGAAAAAGAAATATTTAAGTATCATGATGAAAATCAACTTAGATATTTAATTTTCAAATTAATTAAATGTATTGAATTCAAGAAATAAATAATTAAGTGTAGAGAAGGCTTAATTATTAATCTCTAGTTTAATACTAGGAAAAATATTCTTAAAATAAATTGTACCAAAATTAATTATTTAAATAATACAATGTATAATATTTTCCTATTTAATATTAGAAATAATAAGTAGTCTAGAAATAACTATCTAGAAAATATCTTATTTGACTAAGTATCTTTTCCACAAAATTTAAAAAAAAATATCTAATTTAAGTTGTATTTAAAAAAAATAGAACTTAAATATTTTCAAATTTAAATTTAATTAAATATCAAAAATTAAGTTGTAACCACTTAATTTGAAAATATTCCATTTTAAGTTAATATTCGAAAAGATATCAACTTAAAAAAAAAATATCTAAAGAATCTTAATAACCAATTCCTAAAATTCCTCAACTTAATTTTGAAATTTTAAATCCAAAAGATATTCAGATTTAAGTTGATTAGTTATAGATAACTAAATATCAACTTAAATATGAATATTTAATGAAAAATTTAAATTAAGCTTCAAAAAGAATCTAGATGGTTATAATTCTATATTTAATTAAATACAAGAAAATACATATAGTTTAGCTTAGAATAAAAATTCTTTAAACTATGGTTTTCTTAAATTAATTTCAAAATAAATGAAATTAATTATGTTGCTAATCAATTTTATTAGGTTAAACTAATTTAATTAACCTAGTACAGTTTTTCAAATTAGGCAAATGGGCCTTCACAATTAGGGTGGTTCATGTGAGGGGTTGCTGGGTTCAGTATGTCGTACCCACTACTATGGCTCCCAACTCTCACACAAGGCCCAAAAGAGAGGAATTTAACCTTAAAATGAACAACTGTTATTAATTGAATAGGTCCAAAACTAAATGGGCCTAAATAAAATCTATCAAGAACTATGATATTTTATTTAGCAACAACAATCTATGTGCATCTATAATGAAATTGAACACATAGGCTCACACAGGCACACAATTTGGATGGATCCTATCATGTTGCTAGGTCATACACAGATGAAAGAAGATTGTAAATATACCTGTTACAAATTATTTACTTGACCAAGGGAGCCATGAGTTAAAATTAGATCATTGGATCTATCAACAAGTTAACCATGGCTATTTGCAATCAAGCAATAATAGGTTTTAAAAACTTACAAACAAACTAAAACACATACTCCTGCAACAAGGTTAGTGTTGGGTTTTATGCCCTAAATAAAACTCATTTCAATATAATCAGATTTACTTATTAATATAGATCAGAAATAACATTTAATGTTGCATGGTTCACGTGATTTATTTCATGATTATATGTACATAATGTAGATCATCCATATAGAGGATCATTGATCACATTAGGATTATAACAATGGATAACTAATGATGCGTCTATGTGGTGGAACATATAGAGCATTCTATATGCTGAGAGTGCAATTCTAAGTTCTATGCGTGGATTCAACGAAGAATTAATAAGTTAGTGAATTTTAGTGCTAAATTCTTGATATACTTATTGGAAGCTCGGTTATATAGACCCATGGTCCCCGCACTAGTTGAGATAATATTGCTTGTAAGACTCATATAATTGGTTTTGATTAATCAATTATAATTCTCAAATTAGACTATGTCTATTTGTGAAATTTTCACTAAGTAAGGGCGAAATTGTAAAGAAAGAGTTTTAGGGGCATATTTGTTAATTATGATACTTTGTATGGTTCAATTAATAAATATGATAAATGACAATATTATTTAATAATTATTTATAGTTATTAAATAGTTAGAATTGGCATTTAAATGGTTGAATTAGAAAATTGGCGTTTTTGAGAAAATCAGATGCAGAAAAGGTAAAACTGCAAAATTGCAAAAAGTGAGGCCCAAATCCACTAAGCATGGCCGGCCACTTTTGTAGGATATTTAAATTGATATTTTCATTATTTTAATGCCAAATAATTCAAACCTAACCCTAGTGGAATGCTATAAATAGATAGTGAAGGCTTCAGGAAAATTACACTTTTCTTCTGACACTTCTGAATCAGAAAAAACTGAGCCTTCTCTCTCTTCCTTGGCCGCCACCCTCTCTCTCTCTCTTCTTCCTTCATATTTCGAACTTACTCTAGTGATTAGAGTAGTGCCCACACACAGCAAGCGATACCTCAATCATAGTGAGGAAGATCGTGAAGAAAGATCATCAGCAAAGGAGATTCAGCATCAAGGATTCAGAGAAAGAGATCCAGGTTCAGATCTTGATAATACTCTGCGACAGAAAGGATACAAGGGTTAGAGATCTGAACGGAAGGAGTCATTTAATTCCGCTGCACCCAATGTAAGGTTTCCTAAACTTTATATGTGTTTATTTCATTGTTTTAGAAAGTTCATATTTAGGGTGTTAATCAACATACTTGTGAGTAGATCTAAGATTCTGGTAAAATAATTTCCAACAATTGGCCTCAAAGCCATGGTAATTGATTTACTTGCAAGAAATTTGGACTTTAAAACGATTGTTTGTTTGTTTTTGGATGGTATCATGTTGTATTGAGTGTTATTTGATGATTGATTGGTGTTTGTGAATTTTCGTTAAAAATAATTGAATATTTGTTTCTGGAATTATTTTTATTGGATAGTATGGAAAAATTAAGCAAGTTACTTTTTTACAGAACTCAATTTTGATTTAATTTGAATTAGTTATGATTTTTTGAAGATTCGAAAAAATCGGAGTTGTGCTGAAATTTTCCTGCGCACGCGAAAACTGTCCGTACAGCTCGCAATTTTTTCGTTTTTCTTCAATTTTTCATGATTTTTCATGGAGTTAACTTCCGATTTTTTGTGTAGTTCTATATTTATACTATTACTATTCCTAATTCAATTCTAATTATCATTATGAATTAATTTAATATTTTTTAAATTTAATTCAAGATATTAGTGTAATTTGAATTTAAAAATAGTTAGTATCTATCTTATTTGATTGATAATATCTTATCTTATTTTTAAATTTAAGGTCAGATTTTAAGTATTTTAAATTTATTTTTAAATAATTTGACCTTATTTAAATTTAAAATAAGATAACTATAATCATGTAATTTTAAAAAGATGTAAGATATTTTACTAACTTTTAAATTTTGTTATTTTATTTATTTAAATTACATTTAAAATCTGAAAAAAATATTCACTTATCTTTTTTAATTTTTTATTTAATTTTTATTTATAAAATAACATTTAAATTTTAAAAGTAGTTAGCAAATTTTGAAATGATATTTAGGTTGGTTGAAACCTAATTTTTTCAAAATTGTAGGTTTAATTTTAAATTTAATTTTTTTAAAAAATTTCGAATTATTCAAATTTTTTTTAAATTTTCGAAAATTATTTTTTTAATTAATTATTTTCGAAATTAATTATTTAATTTAAAATTAAATAAATCCTACATCTAACTATCAAGCTAACATTGTTGCAGGAGTATGTGTTTTAGCTTGTTTGTAAGTTTTCAAAACCTATTATTACTTGATTGCAAATAGCCATGGTTACTTATGATCTGATGGCTCCCTTGGTCAAGTCAATAATTTGTAACAGGTATATTTACAATCTTCTTTCATCTGTGTATGACCTAGCAACATGATAGGACCCATCCAAAGTGTGCATGTGTGAGCCTATGTGTTTAATTTCACTGTAGATGCATATAGGTTGTTGCTGCTAAATAAAATGTCATAGTTCTTGATAGATTTTATTTAGGCTCATTTAGTTTTTGGGCCTATTCAATTAATAACAGTTGTTCATTTTAAGGTTAAATTCCTCTCTTTTGGGCCTTGTGTGAGAGTTGGGAGCCATAGTAGTGGGTACGACATACTGAACCCAACACCCCCTCACATGAACTACCACAATTGTGAAGGCCCATTTGCCTGATTTGAATAACTGTACTAGGTTAATTAAACTAGTTTAACCTAATAAAATTGATTAGCAACATAATTAATTTCATTTATTTTGAAATTAATTTAAGAAAATTATAGTTTAAAGAATTCTTTATTCTAAGCTAAACTATATGTATTTTCTTGTATTTAATTAAATATAGAATTATAACCATCTAGATTCTTTCTGGAGCTTAATTTAAATTTTTCATTAAATATTCCTATTTAAGTTGATATTTAGTTATCTACAACTAACCAACTTAAATCTGAATATCTTTTGAATTTCAAATTTCAAAATTAAGTTGAGGAATTTTAGGCATTGGTTATTAAGATTCTTTAGATATTTTTTAAGTTAATATCTTTTCGAATATTAACTTAAAATAGAATATTTTAGATATTTTTTTAAGTTAATATCTTTTCGAATAGTAACTTAAAATGGAATATTTTAGATATTTTTTAGGTTAATATCTTTTCGAATATTAACTTAAATAGATTATCTTCAAATTAAGTGGTTACAACTTAATTTTTGATATTTAATTAAATTTAAATTTGAAAATATTTAAGTTCTAGATTTTTTCTAATACAACTTAAATTAGATATTTTTTCAAATTTTGTGGAAAAGATACTTAGTCCAATAAAATATTTTCTAGATAGTTATTTCTAGACTACTTATTATTTCTAATATTAAATAGGAAAATATTATACATTGTGAAATTAATAATTTATATAATTAATTTTGGTACAATTTATTTTAAGTATATTTTTCCTAGTATTAAATTGGAGATTAATAATTAAGCCTTCTCTACACTTAATTATTTCTTGAATTTAATACATTTAATTAAATTGAAAATCAAATATCTAAGTTGATTTTCATCATCATACTTAAATATTTCTTTTTCATGACACTTAATTAAATAGAAAATTATTTTTAGTTGAAATTTATTTTTTTCAACTAAATTTAAATAATTTTCAAAATGTATTTTTTCTTTATTTTATTAATCCAATTTCAAAATTACATTTCTTCAATGCTGGAATTTCAAATTTAATTTGAAAAATAGATTAAAGTTGTAAATTATTTATTTTAATTTTGGACCAACTTAAATCAATGATTTTTTCATTTATTGATTAAATTAAAATAAATGAAGTAAAATATATTTTATTAGAAATTTAATTAATTAGTCAAAGGGAAATCTAGATAGGTGATATTTTTGCTTGAAGTATTTTTCTAGTGTATTTAATTAAATAGAAACTTAATATTTAAGTTGATTTTCATCATCATACTTAAATATTTGAAATTTTTCTTATACATATTTAATTAAATAGGAAAATTATATTTTTTGTTGTAAATTAATTTTATTAATTAATTTTGGGCCCACATTAAATTAGAATAATTTTTTCAGGATTTATTTTTTATTTTAATATGCAATTTCAAAAATTGTATTCTTAAATACTTTAATTTTTCGAAATGCAATATATATTTATAGAAAATTAAATTTGAGTTATAAATTAATTTAAATTAATTTTGTAACAACTTAAATTGAATATTTTTCTAAATATTTATTGGAAATTATTACTAAGATGGAAATAATTCATATTATTTTCATATCCATCTAAGTAAAATTTATAAATATTAAATTAAAATTTACATTTAGAATTTTTTATTCTAAATTGGAAATTTTAATTAAATAAATATATATTTAAAATAAATAGATTAAATAAAGAGAATCAAAGAAAATACAACTCACTTTAAATAATGAGCTTTATTATTATTAAGATATTCGATCTCCATTGTTGGTCTTACAATAGTTAAATGTTTTCAATATAACCTCGAGACGCTAGACTTCGTCCCCCTATGGATGGTTATTAGTTGAACGCATTTAACACCGTACGATTTCCTTTGATAAGTGTTTTGTAAGTTTTCGTCTCTATTAGACTCTCCCCTACGGTGACTACTTAGAGATAAACTTATAAAAACTTGAAACAATGGTGGAAGCTCATAAAATGAGAATAACCTTGACTCTCGCCTACCGGGACAACGTTGGATTCTTATTTTGATCGAATAAAAGGTTGCCAGAATGGTTTCTATTTTAGATGAGCTGACAACTCTATTCAATGAATGATACTTTGACTCTCGCCTACCGGGACACTGTATCCGTTTGTTGGAAACTTTGGAAATTATTTAGGATTGTATGTTTTAGTATTTTCACTGGTCATTCCTCCTTGCTATATGTTTAATAATTTCTGAATTGTGTATGAATTTATATTGAACCATGTTATTTTCTGTTATTAAGTTGTAGTTTAATTTTGAATCTTCATTGTTGGTCTAACATATTTGTTTTTCTAATGAGATAAATCCCTAATGGATTTTCACCATTAGACATACATAATAGTGTTAGAGCTCGAAAGATAAATATTGTATATGCGACATCTAGTTGTTCATCAATTGATGACACCTTAGACTAGTATTTTTACGATATGAAACAAGAAGATTGTATAAATAAGATTACTTTGACTTTCGCTAATCGAAGCATCGTTGGATTCTTATTTTAAACGAAATTATCCTAATTCCTCTTAGCTTATTCATTTCGAATTAGCTCAATAACATATCATTGGATGAATGGTCTATAAATCATTTCATGTCATTCTATATTTTCTCTTAAGAAATTAAATGACGCATATGATTATAATCCCGAAATTCTATTCCCAATTGATATAAATCCTCAATCTTAGAAATCTCCTACTTGTATGGGCAAATCTGACTTAGAGTTTAAATTAGTAGTGGTGGTCCAAGATAGAATTACTCATTATATTTGGTATAAATTTTAAGTCTTTGACTTTAATTTTAGATTCCAAATAGAAATTTTCTTATATTTCTAATTCCAGAATACAATACAGTTACACTTTCTCAAGTGTTTAATATCCATCTTCTATTAATGGATTAAAACTGTATGGAATATGAGTTAGGTATTCTGTGACCAGGATCCACTTGCAGTATTTTAAGAACTCTTTGATGTAACTAAACCTAAGTCATCAAAAGACACTACCACATTTTTTTAATCTATGGCATTTGTATCTTGTTCATAGTGGATTTGACAAGATCAATCTCTGCAAAGAGTTAATGTGCCTATATCCACTGAAAGTAGTTCATCTCATTCGCAGATGGATGTACATTCAGGGGTGGATATGAGTTTTTCGTTGTTTTCTTAAAACGATAACTCTAGATTATACCTTAAGCAAAGAAATTTGAAATGCTTAAAAATTTCATTAATTTCTAGCAATGGTTAAAACCATTAAGGTAAGTGGTTAAAGATCTTGCGAACTGATAGGGGTGGAGAAATAGTTAGTAGATATACAGTTAAAAGATCATTAAATTGATTTTTGAATTATATCCAAATTTACCTCCCCAGAAATTTCGAGTTGCATGTTGATGATTAGTTACTAGTCGTTGCCTAATTCCTTCTATGGTAATACAATTTCAGAATGATGTAATGGTTGTATACGTAATGTAAATCATTACTAGATTCATGGATGACCTAATCAAAATCTTAAGAAAAGCTAGAACTATTAACCATGGTTTGTTAGCTATTCTAAGTGATTAGGGGTGGACCATCCCATAGTCAATAGATAAGAAAGTGTTTGTTCAAAAAAAGACTACTTTTCTAAGATAATGACTAAGTCTGAAAATAAAGTAGCATATAAAGGAGATATTTAATTCTTGATTCCAAAAGTGTTCTATCATCTTATTTGACATATGATGATCCCACTGCCTCTGTTGTCTTGTCACAACCGAAGAGATGAATACCATTTAGTTTTCTTAGACATAATTCACGGTACCTTGTCGTAGTGGGGGAGTTTCTAGGAACTCACCTTCTTATGACTTGGGAGACACTAGTGATTTAAAATCCATTGTGAGTTTAAACAAGTAATGGATTGTCAAGATAAGAAACTAAGAAGAAAAGCCAAAAGAACTATAGTTTAATCCATTCACATGGAGTAACCTAAACTTTCTATTACAAGAACATAAAAGGAAATTTTCGTTTATAAGTCTATTCAATGGACTTAACAAAACTTCCTGTTCCTAGTATTATAGGTTTGAGTTTATCTAAACTTATGGCTTGTGGTATACCTTGTAATTACTTACTCTAATGCAAGCAACTTACTTTAGTAAGAAGCTGAAGCATTTTCTTTCTAATGGCAATCTATAGAAGCTTCTCGACTTCTAGGCATAGATTTTATTTATCTAAGGAAAAGTCTCAACTATTCCAGAAAAGATAAAGCCATGAAAGAATTTCTTATATCAAAAGTGAGAGGTCTTAGATATGCTTTTGTATGCCTTAGACCAAACACCTGCTGTTGAGTGGGAGTAATGAGTAGGTATAAGATTAATCTAGGAGAAGAACATTGGAAGACAATCAAGTAAATCTTAAGATTAAGAAGAGGAACTATATGTTAGTCTATAAGGGTGTGTTTAAAACTCTTAGACTACACCACATCAGATTTCGAAATTTGCCTTTGTGCTAGAAAATCTTTCTGATAAGATGGTGATTACTCTGGGGGTAGAATAGTGATTTTGGAGAAGTGTAAAAACGTATCTGAAGTCTCTAAGTCTACCACAGAGGGACTGAATGTTAAAGTTGCAGGAAAGGTACTTATTCAGTCTAAGGAAAGTTCTATACATTTTTGGCACCATTCCAAATTGCCTAAACTACTAGTGTTAATTTCCTGATTAACCAAAAGTAGTTGCCAAAGATATAGAATCCAGTATCCCAAGAGAGTAGACATATAGAGAGGAATTTCACATTATCAATGATTTTGTGATTAAGGAAGAGTAATAGTGGAGGAAAGGTTGTGGTTAATTCAACCTTTCAGATCCTATTACAAGGAGTTTACTACTACTACACTTGATTTGTATATCAAGGTGTTGAGATTATTTGAAACACACTTTTTGTTTTATATTAGTGCAAGTGGGAGTTTGTTGGGTTTTATGTCCTAAATAAAACTCATTTCAATATAATCAGATTTACTTATTAATATAGATCAGAAATAACATTTAATGTTGCATGGTTCACGTGATTTATTTCATGATTATATGTACATAATGTATAAATTCATCTGAAACCCTTTTTACATACTTGATCCTGTTTATTGTGCCGTCAACACATTGGAAAGTAAACATGACTATGTGAATAAAGTTTCCTAGATTTATCAGACATAGGGTTTTACTGATATGATAATCTACAACAGAGTTTACTTGCATTTGGAGAAGTGCTATGTTCCTTCCAGAGCATTGGTTAAAGTAAAGCTCAGGTTGGATGCATGGAGTATGCATCGGAAGGGACCGATATTGAACTTTGACTTAGTTTTAATTAAACTTACCGTAAAATCTATTCAAGTCAATATCGCCAAGTTGATCCTAGATCAAATGTTCTTAATCCTGTTATGATTAGGCTCAATCTTGAAAGGCTATTCGTGTTCTTTGATTTGTTAGTTAAGCCTACTTTTAGGTCAGGGTGATACGTACATTTTGGGAACACGGTAGTGCAATTGAGTGGGAGAGCTAGCATAAACATGGAATCTATAGCTTCTATCTGGCGAATAGTAAGCAAAGGATGATCTCCTTCGAGCTTGACCAAACGAACATAAATGGTGGAGTACTCATTTCACGTAAGCTGAAATATCATTTATACGAGGTCAAGTGTTTTAAGGATAAAATACATTGTAGGGTGTAACGGTAATCTAATCCCTTTACAGTGTAGATCATTCATATAGAGGATCATTGATCACATTAAGATTATAACAATGGATAACTAATGATGCGTCTATATGGTGGAACATATAGAGAATTCTATATACTGAGAGTGCAATTCTAAGTTCTATGCGTGGATTCAACGAACAAATTAATAAGTTAGTGAATTTTAGTGCTAAATTCTTGATCTACTTATTGGAAACTCAGTTATATAGACCCATGGTCCCCGCATTAGTTGAGTTAATATTGCTTGTAAGACTCATATAATTGGTTTTGATTAATCAATTATAATTCTCAAATTAGACTATGTCTATTTGTGAAATTTTCACTAAGTAAGGGCGAAATTGTAAAGAAAGAGTTTTAGGGGCATATTTGTTAATTATGATACTTTGTATGGTTCAATTAATAAATATGATAAATGAAAATATTATTTAATAATTATTTATAGTTATTAAATAGTTAGAATTGGCATTTAAATGGTTGAATTAGAAAATTAGCGTTTTTGAGAAAATCAGATGCAGAAAAGGTAAAATTGCAAAATTGCAAAAAGTGAGGCCCAAATCCACTAAGCATGGCCGGCCACTTTTGTAGGCAATTTAAACTGATATCTTTATTATTTTAATGTCAAATAATTCAAACCTAACCCTAGTGGAATGCTATAAATAGATAGTGAAGGCTTCAGGAAAATTACACTTTTCTTCTGACACTTCTGAATCAGAAAAAACTGAGCCTTCTCTCTCTTCCTTGGCCGCCACCCTCTCTCTCTCTTCTTCCTTCATATTTCGAACTTACCCTAGTGATTAGAGTAGTGCCCACACACAGCAAGCAATACCTCAATCATAGTGAGGAAGATCGTGAAGAAAGATCATCAGCAAAGGAGATTCAGCATCAAGGATTCAG
This sequence comes from Cannabis sativa, assembly GCF_029168945.1. Taxonomy (NCBI): domain Eukaryota; kingdom Viridiplantae; phylum Streptophyta; class Magnoliopsida; order Rosales; family Cannabaceae; genus Cannabis; species Cannabis sativa. Next base: position 30,860,176 of record NC_083605.1, read on the forward strand.
AGAAAGAGATACAGATTCAGATCTTGATAATACTCTGCGACAGAAAGGATACAAGGGTTAGAGATCTGAACGGAAGGAGTCATTTAATTCCGCTGCACCCAATGTAAGGTTTCCTAAACTTTATATGTGTTTATTTCATCGTTTTAGAAAGTTCATATTTAGGGTGTTAATCAACATACTTGTGAGTAAATCTAAGATCCTCGTAAAATAATTTCCAACAGTTAGCTGGATAGTTGGATGTAGGATTTATTTAATTTTAAATAAATAATTTAGAAAAATTAATAAAATAAAAAAATTTATTTTCGAAAATAATAAAATAAAATAAAATTTAAAAATTTCGAAATTAATAAAAAAAAAATATTTAAAATTAAACCTACAATTTTGAAAAATTAGGTTTCAACCAACCTAAATATCATTTCAAAATTTGCTAACTACTTTTAAAAATTTAATGTTATTTTATAAATAAAAATTAAATAAAAATTAAAAAAGATAAATAAATATCTTTTTCATCAGATTTTAAATGTAATTTAAATAAATAAAATAATAAAATTTAAAAGTTAGCAAAATATCTTACATCTATTTAAAATTACATGATTATAGTTATCTTATTTTAAATTTAAATAAGGTCAAATTATTTAAAAAAAATTAATTTAAAAAATTTAATATCTGACCTTAAATTTAAAAATAAGATAAGATATAATGAAATTTAAAAATAAGATAGATAATTAAGCAAAAAAGATAGATATTTACTATTTTTCAAATTCAAATTACACTAATATCATGAATTAAATTTAAAAAATATTAATTAATTTAATTATGATAATTAGAATTGAATTAGGAATAGTAAATGTATAAATACAGAACTACACAAAAAATCGGAAGTTAAATCCATGAAATAGCATGAAAAAACGAAGAAAAACAAAAAAATGCGAGTTGTACGGACGGTATGCTATGCATTCACGTCCGCGCGCGCTGGTGGGTTGCTTGGGCGAGGAGACACGGCGCAGGGAGGAATTTGCATGATTTCCGCGCGCGTGTCTCTGTTCCTCAATCCCGAAATTTTTTCGAAACTTCAAAAAATCATAACTAATTCAAATTAAATCGAAATTGAATTCTGTAAAAAAAGTAACTTGCTTAATTTTTTCCATACTATCCAATAAAAATAATTCCAGAAACAGATATTTAATTATTTTTCACGAAAATTCACAAACATCAATCAATCATCATATAACACTCAATACAACATGATACCATCCAAAACATCAAACAATCGTTTTAAAGTCCAAATTTCTTGTAAGAAAATCAATTATCACGGCTCTGAGGCCAGTTGTTGGAAATTATTTTACCAGGATCTTAGATCTACTCACAAGTATGTTGATTAACACCCTAAATATGAACTTTCTAAAACGATGAATTAAACACATATAAAGTTTAGTAAACCTTACATTGGGTGCAGCGGAATAATATGACTCCTTCCGTTCAGATCTCTAACCCTTGTATCCTTTCTGTCGCAGAGTATTATCAAGATCTGAACCTGGATCTCTTTCTCTCCTTCTTTAGTGTTGAAACTCCTTCTTGTTGAATGTCTTTCTTCACGATCTTCCTCACTATGATTGAGGTATCACTTGCTGTGTGTGGGCACTACTCTAATCACTAAGTATTTTGAAATTTCAAGGAAGAAGAGAGAGAGGGAGTGGGCGGGCAGATAGAGAGAGAGAGGCTCAGTTTTTTCTGAATGAAAAGTCAGAAGTAAAAGTGTAATTTTCCTGAAGCCTTCACTATCTATTTATAGCATTCCACTAAGGTTAGGTTTGAATTATTTGGCATTAAAATAATGAAAATATCAGTTTGAAAAATTATCCCAAGTGGCCAGCCATGTAGTGTAATGGGCCTTACTTGGATTTTGCGGTTTTCTCAATTCTGCATCTAATTTTCTCAAAAACGCCAATTTTCAAATTCAACAATTTAAATGCCAATTCTAACTATATAATAACTATAAATAATTATTAAATAATATTGTCATTTATCATATTTATTAATTGAACCATACAAAGTATCATAATTAACAAATATGCCCCTAAAACTCTTTCTTTACAATTTCGCCCTTACTTAGTGAAAAATTCACAAATAGACATAGTCTAATTTGAGAATTATAATTGATTAATCAAAACCAATTATATGAGTCTTACAAGCAATATTATCTCAACTAGTGGGGGGACCATGGGTCTATATAACCGAGCTTCCAATAAGCAGATCAAGAATTTATAACCTAAATTCACTGACTTATTAATTCTTCGTTGAATCCACGCAGAGAACTTAGAATTGCACTCTCAGTATATAGAATGCTCTATATGTTCCACCATATAGACACATCATTAGTTATCCATTGTTATAATCCTAATTTGATCAATGATCCTCTATATGAATGATCTACACTGTAAAGGGATTAGATTACCGTTACACCCTACAATGTATTTAATCCTTAAAAAACTTAACCCCGTATAAATGATATTTCAGCTTATGTGAAATGAGATCTCCACCATTTATTTTTGTTTGGTCAAGCTCGAAGGAGATCATCCTTTACTTACTATTCGCCAGATAGAAGCTATAGATTCCATGTTTATGTTAGCGCTTCCACTCAATTGCACTATCGTGTTCCCAAAATGTACGTATCACCCTGACCCAAAAGTAGGCTTAACTAACAACTCAAAGAACACGAATAGCCTCTTGAGATTGAGCCTAATCATAACAGGAATAAGATCATTTGATCTAGGATCAACTAGGCGATATTGACTTGAATAGATTTTACGGTAAGTTTAATAAATCTAAGTCAAAGTTCAATATCGGTCCCTTCCGATGCATACTCCATGCATCCAACCTGAGCTTTACTTTAACCAATGCTCTGGAAAGAACATAGCATTTCTCCAAATGCAAGTAAACTCTGTTGTAGATTATCATATCAGTAAAACCGTGTGTCTGATAAATCTAGGAAACTTTATTCACATAGTCATGTTTACTTTCCAATATGTTGACAACACAATAAACGGGATCAAGTATGTGAAAAGGGTTTCAGACGAATTCATACATTATGTACATATAATCATGAAATAAATCATGTGAACCATGCAACATTAAATGTTATTTCTGATCTATATTAATAAGTAAATTTGATTATGTTGAAATGAGTTTTATTTCGGCCATAAAACCCAACACTAACAGGCTTCCTAACATGCACGCTAAACATGTAATACATATGCATACTGTTATACTAATCTTACCTCGATTCTGAATTCAGGTGTGTCGGTCAACCTGAGTGGAACGAACTTCACGGCAGTTTACAGGCTCCTAAACCATAACAATCACAACACTGATAAGTGATACGCTAAATCACTTCCCGGGGACTTAAACTAGAAACTTAAAGTTTCCCTATCGATAAAAAGCATGGCAATACCCCAAATAACATAAAAACGAGAAAAACTAGGGTTCCTCAAAATCCCCAACCGGTAGACCGGTTATGCAACCGGAACTCTAGTTCTGGGAATTCCTGAACCCCATCCGGAATTTCGGTTGCACATCTGGAATTCCGGTTCCTCGCAAGAAACGATCAAAAATTCATAACTCAATCCAAACAACCCCAAATCATACCAAACTTTTCAGACCTGTTCAATATACCCCAAAGAACATTCCCAAAGCATCAAAACAACCCAGCAAGTACAGATACAAAAAATACCATGTGAGCTCCAAGCTTTGAGTTCAAAACTCAAACTTGGCTAAAGCTTACCTACAATCATCAAAACAAGCTTAAATCTACTCAACCATGCATATAAAAACTGCAGAAACTGAATTCAAGCACAAACAATCTCAACAGCAACAAATTTCACAATTTCACTTTGAAAAACCATAGCTTTGAGTAAAAACTCCATAACTTTAAACAACACCACTAACATGCATCACAAGTAGCTCTATTCTACTCAAATAATCATGAATAAACTTCTGTAAACATCATCAAAAACTAACAGCAGCAACACAACCAAAACTAAGCATGCAACCTAACCATTTTCTTCAAAAACTCAAGAAAATAACAAGACAAGTTCAAGGATCTTACCAACAACTTGAACTACACTTAAATTGGATGAAAAAGCTTGACAAATCAAGAGAAATCCCAGCCCTAGCAACCACACCCAGCCGAGAGAGAGAGAGAGAGAGAGAGAGAGAGAGAGAGAGAGAGAGAGAGAGAGAGAGAGAGAGAGAGAGAGAGAGAGAGGCAAAGAGCTCTTGAATTTCTCTTAAATTTTCTAATTTTCTAACTTGATTAAAATGAGAAAACATGCATATGATAAACCTTTACTTCAGCCAAAATAAACATAATATAACATCCATTTCCAATTACTAAGTCCACTAAAGGACAAAACATAAATGGGGCAAAATGACCATTATGCCCCTCCACACTTAAATAATATAAAGGGCACTAAAGGGTATTTTTGGGAAATTCTAAATTCCCGACCACTCCCGACATTCCCAATGTCTAAATAACAGTCTCCCAATACTAACATACTAAGTTGTGATTTTACTGAGCCAAACACCGAGTTCCATGTTGCCGGGCACCGGAAATGCAAAATTATGAAATTCACTATATGACATAAAATGCATTTCAGAATTCAATAATAACAGCATAAATAATTATTTAAATATCTATAATAATTTTTCCATAATTAAACATAATTAACTGCTAATTTCCAAATTAAACTAAGCGGTCTTTACATCAACTCTGTCTACGTCCTTCTGGGGATATGCTATTCAGATGGCAAACGACATTTTAAATGTTGTTCCATCTAAAGCAGTCCCTAAGACACCCGTCGAACTATGGAATGGTCGTACACCTAGTTTACGCCATTATAGGATTTGGGGGTGCCCTGCTCATGTCTCGAGAAAGAAAGAAGGCAAACTGGAATTACGAACTGAAGTTTGCATGTTTGTCGGAAATTTTAAAGAGACTAGGGGTGGACTGTTTTATAGTTACAAGGATAACAAAGTGTTTGTTTCTACAAATGCTACTTTTCTTGAAGATAACTATATTAAAGAGAACAAACCAAAAAGTAAAGTTGTATTAGAGGAAATGCTTATAGATTTAACTCCTCCCAATGTTCCGTCCTCTTCCACTCAAGAAGAGGATAATCCCACTCCCTCAGTCGAAACAACTAAGAAAACTACTACTAAAGTTCCTGTTCAGAAGATCACCGCTCCTCGTCGTAGTGGGAGGGTTTCTACAAAACCGTCTCGTTATGGCTTAGAAGGTGAAATCAATATGGTCGTTGGTGACGGTATTGAAGACGAACCATTGATCTATGAACAGGCAATAACAAGTCCAGAACAGAAACTGTTGGAATTTATTTTACCAGGATCTTAGATCTACTCACAAGTATGTTTATTAACATCCTAAATAAGAACTTTCTAAAACGATGAAATAAACACATATAAAGTTTAGGAAACCTTACATTGGGTGCAGCGGAATAATATGACTCCTTCCGTTCAGATATCTAGCCCTTGATTCCTTTCTGTAGCAGAGCATTATCAATATCTGAACCTGGATCTCTTTCTCTGAATCTTTGATGCTGAATCTCCTTTGCTGATGATCTTTCTTCACGATCTTCCTCACTATGATTGAGGTATCACTTGATGTGTGTGGGCACTACTCTAATCACTAAGAGAGGTTCGAAATATTGAGGAAGAAAAGAGAGAGAGAGTGGCGGCTAGAGAAGAGAGTGGAGGCTCAGGTTTTTCTGATTCAGAAAGTGTAATTTTCCTGAAGCCTTCACTATCTATTTATAGCATTCCTCTAGGGCTTGATTTGAATTATATGGCATTAAAATAATGAAAAAAATCATTTAAAAAAGATGACATAAGTGGCCGGCCCTAGGCTAGGTGGACTGGGCCTTGATTTTTGCAATTTTGCAATTTTACCACTTTTGTATCTGTTTTTCTCAAAAATGCCAATTTCCTAATTCAATCATTTAAATGTCAATTCTAACTATTTAATAACTATAAATAATTATTAAATAATATTGTCATTTATCATATTTATTAATTGCACCATACAAAGTATCATAATTAACAAATATGCCCATGTTAACTCTTTCTTTACAATTTCGCCCTTACTTAGTGAAAATTTCACAAATAGACATAGTCTAATTTGTGAATTATAATTGATTAGTCAAAACCAATTACATGAGTCTTACAAGCAATATTATCTCAACTAGTGGGGGGACCATGGGTCTATATAACCGAGCTTCCAATAAGTAGATCAAGAATTTAGCACTAAAATTCACTAACTTATTAATTCTTCGTTGAATCCACGCATAGAACTTAGAATTGCACTCTCAGTATATAGAATGCTCTATATGTTCCACCATATAGACACATCATTAGTTATCCATTGTTATAATCCTAATTTGATCAATGATCCTCTATATGAATGATCTACACCGTAAAGGGATTAAATTACCGTTTCACCATTCAATGTATTTATTCCTTAAAACACTTGACCCCGTATAAATGATATTTCAGCTAATGTGAAATGAGTACTCCACCATTTATGTTCGTTTGGTCAAGCTCGAAGGAGATCATCCTTTGCTTACTATTCGCCAGATAGAAGCTATAGATTCCATGTTTATGCTAGCGCTCCCACTCAATTGCACTACCGTGTTCCCAAAATGTACGTATCACCCTGACCTAAAAGTAGGCTTAACTAACAAATCAAAGAACACGAATAGCCTTTCAAGATTGAGCCTAATCATATCAGGATTAAGATCATTTGATCTAGGATCAACTAGGCGACATTGACTTGAATAGATATTACGGTAAGTTTAATAAATCTAAGTCAAAGTTCAATATCGGTCCCTTCCGATGCATACTCCATGCATCCAACCTGAGCTTTACTTTAACCAATGTTCTGGAAAGAACATAGTATTTCTCCAAATACAAGTAAACTCGTGTTGTAGATTATCATATCAGTAAAACCCTGTGTCTGATAAATCTAGGAAACTTTATTCACATAGTCATGTTTACTTTCCAATGTGTTGACGACACAATAAACAGGATCAAGTATGTGAAAAGGGTTTCAGATGAATTTATACATTATGTACATATAATCATGAAATAAATCATGTGAACCATGCAACATTAAATGTTATTTCTGATCTATATTAATAAGTAAATACGATTATATTGAAATGAGTTTTATTTAGGGCATAAAACCCAACAAACTCCCACTTGCACTAATATAAAACAAAAAGTGCGTTTCAAATAATCTCAACACCTTGATATACAAATCAAGTGTAGTAGTAGTAAACTCCTCGTAATAGGATCTGAAAGGTTGAATTAAACACAACCTTTTCTCCACTATTACTCTTCCTTTAATCACAAAATCATTGATAATGTGAAATTCCTCTCTATATGTTTACTCTCTTGGGATACTGGATTCTATATCTTTGGCAACTACTTTTGGTTAATCAGGAAATTAACACTAGTAGTTTAAGGCAATTTGGAATGGTGCCAAAGATGTATAGAACTTTCCTTAGACTGAATAAGTACCTTTCCCTGACTTTAACATTCGGTCTCTCTCCGGTAGACCTAGTAGACTTCGGATAGGTTTTTACACTTCTCCAAAATCACTATTCCACCCTCAGTAACCACCATCTTATCAGAAAGATTTACTAGCACAAAGGCAAATTTCGAAATCTGATATGGTGTAGTCTAAGAGTTTTAAACACACCCTTATAGACTAACATATAGTTCCTCTTCTTAATCTTAAAATTTACTTGATTGTCTTCCAATGTTCTTCTCCTGGATTAATCTGATACCTACTCATTACTCCCACTCAACAGCAGATGTCTGGTCTAAGGCATACAAAAGCATATCTAAGACCTCTCACTGTTGATATAAGAAATTCTTTCATGGCTTTATCTTTTCTGGAATAGTTAAGACTTTTCCTTAGATAAATAAAATCTATACCTAAGAAGTTGTGAAGCTTCTATAGATTGCCATTAGAAAGAAAATGCTTCAGCATTTTACTAAAGTAAGTTGCTTGCATTAGAGTAAGTAATTACCAGGTATACCACAAGCCATAGGTTTAGATAAACTCAAACCTGTAATACTAGGAACAGGAAGTTTTGTTAAGTCCATTGAATAGACTTATAAACGAAAATTTCCTTTTATGTCCTTGTAATAGAAAACTTTAGGTTATTCCATGTGAATGGATTAAACCATAGTTCTATAGGCTTTCTTCTTAGTTTCTTATCTTGACAATCCATTACTTGTTTAAACTCACAATGGATTTTAATCACTAGTGTCTCCCGAGTTCAGAAGAAGGTGAGTTCCTAGAAACTCTCCCACTACGACAAGGTACCGCGAATTATGTCGAAGAAAACTAAATGGTATTAACCTCTTTGGTTGTGACAAGACAACAGAGGCAGTGGGATCATCATATGTCATATAAGATGATAGAACACTTTTGGAATCAAGAATTAAATATCTCCTTTATTTGCTACTTGTTTTTCAGACTTAGTCATTTTCTTAGAAAAGTAGTATTTGTTTGAACAAACACTTTCTTATCTATTGACAATGGGATGGTCCACCCCTAATCATTTAGAATAGCTAACAAACCATGGTTAACAGTTCTAGCTTTTCTTAAGATTTTGATTAGGTCATCCATGAATCTGGTAATGATTTACGTTAAGTATACAACCATTACATCATTCTGAAATTGTATTATTATAGAAGGAATTAGGCAACGACTAGTAACTAATCATCAACATGCAACTCGAAATTTCTGGGGAGGTAAGTTTGGATATAATTCAAAAATCAATTTAATGATCTTTGAACTGCATATCTACTAACTATTTCTCCACCCCTATCAGTTCGCAAGATCTTTAACCACTTACCTTAATGGTTTTAACCATTGCTAGAAATTAATGAAATTTTTCAAACATTTCAAATTTCTTTGCATAAGGTATAATCTAGAGTTATCGTTTTAAGAATACAACGAAAAACTCATATCCACCCCTGAATGTACATTCATCTGCGAATGAGATGAACTACTTTCAGTGGATATAGGCATATTAACTCTTTGCAGAGATTGATCTTGTCAAATCCACTATGAACAAGATACAAATGCCATAGATTAAGAAAATGTGGTAGTGTCTATGATGACATAGGTTTAGTTACATCAAAGAGTTCTTAGAATACTTCAAGTGGATCCTGGTCACAGAATACCTAACTCATATTCCATACACTTTAATCCATTAATAGAAGATGGATATTAAACACTTGAAAAAGTGTAACTGTATTGTATTCTGGAATTAGAAATATAAGAAAATTTCTATTTGGAATCTAAAATTAAAGTCAAAGACTTAAATTTATACCAAATATTATGAGTAATTCTATCTTGGACCAGCACTACTAATACAAACTCTAAGTCAGATTTGCCCATACAAGTAGGAGATTTCTAAGATTGAGGATTTATATCAATTGGGAATAGAATTTCGGGATTATAATCATATGCGTCATATAAAATGACATGAAATGATTTATAGACCATTCATCCAATGATATGTTTGGAAAGCTAATTCGAAATGAATAAGCTAAGAGGAATTAGGATAATTTCGTTTAAAATAAGAATCCAACGATGCTTCGATTAGCGAAAGTCAAAGTAATCTTATTTATATAATCTTCTTGTTTTATATCGTAAAAATACTAGTCTAAGGTGTCATCAATTGATGAACAGCTAGATGTCGCATATACAATATTTATCTTTCGAGATCTGACACTATTATGTATGTCTAATGGTGAAAATCCACTAGGGATTTATCTCATTAGATAAACAAGCCAAGTTAGACCAACAATGAAGATTCGAAATTAAACTACAACTTAATAACAGAAAATAACATGGTTCAATATAAATTCATACACAATTCGTAAATTATAAACATATAGTAAGTAGGAATGACAAGTGAAAATACTAAAACTTACAATCCTAAATAATTTCCAAGGTTTTCAACAAGGCGATATCGTTGTCCCGTTTAGGCGAGAGTCAAAGCTACCATTCATTGAATAGAGTTGTCAGCTCGTCTAAAATGTTAAACATTCTAGCAACCTTTTATTCGATCAAGATTGGAATTCAGCGTTGTCCCGTTTAGGCGAGAGTCAAGGCAATTCTATCTTATGAGCTTCCACCATTGTTTCATAATTTGCAAGTCAAGTATGGTCGCCACCATTAGGGTGATCCATACCATACAAAACACTTACAAACTACTTATCATGCGAGGTTAAACGGTGCGAAATTGCTAATGAACGTTCCTCCATTAGGGAGGATTACTCACTAAAACAAACGCGGTGTAAAACCCACAATGGAGATCGAATGTCTCTTGATAATAAAGCTCATTATTTAAAAAGAGTTGTATTTTCTTTTATTCTCTTTATTTATTCTATTTATTTTAAATATATATTTATTTATTTAAAATTTCCAATTTAGAATGAAAAATTCTAAATATAAATTTTAATTTAATATTTATAAATTTTACTTAGATGGATATGAAAATAACATGAATTATTTCCATCTTAGTAATAATTTCCAATAAATATTTAGAAAAAAATATTTAAGTTGTTACAAAATTAATTTAAATTAATTTACAACTCAAATTTAATTTTCTATAAATATATATTGCATTTCGAAAAATTAAAGTATATAAGAATACAATTTTCGAAAAATGCATATTAAAATAAAAAATAAATCCTGAAAGAATTATTCTAATTTAATGTTGGCCCAAAATTAATTAATAAAATTAATTTACAACAAAAAATATAATTTTCCTATTTAATTAAATATATAAGAAAAATTACAAATATTTAAGTATGATGATGAAAATCAACTTAAATATTAATTTTCTATTTAATTAAATACACTAGAAAAATACTTCAAGCAAAAATATCACCTATCTAGATTTTCCTTTGACTAATTAATTCTATTTCTAATAATATACTTTAATTTAATTTATTTTAAATTAATCAATAAATGAAAAAATCATTGATTTAAGTTGATCCAAGAATTAATTAAAATAAATAATTAATTTACAACTTAATCTATTTTTCAAGATAAAATTCGAAATTCTAGCATTTAAGAAATGCAATTTCGAAAATTGATTAATAAAATAAAAAATAAATATATTTTGAAAATTATTTAAATTTAGTTGAAAAATTAAATTTCAACTAAAAATAATTTTCTTTTTAATTAAATGTCATGAAAAAGAAATATTTAAGTATGATGATTAAATCAACTTAGATATTTTATTTTCAAATTAATTAAATGTATTAAATTCAAGAAATAAATAATTAAGTGTAGAGAAGGCTTAATTATTAATCTCTAGTTTAATACTAGGAAAAATATACTTAAAATAAATTGTACCAAAATTAATTATATAAATAATTAATTTCACAATTTATAATATTTTCCTATTTAATATTAGAAATAATAAGTAGTCTAGAAATAACTATCTAGAAAATATCTTATTTGACTAAGTATCTTTTCCACAAAATTTGAAAAAATATCTAATTTAAGTCGTATTAGAAAAAATCTAGAACCTAAATATTTTTTCAAATTTAAATTTAATTAAATATCAAAAATTAAGTTGTAACCACTTAATTTGAAAATATTCCATTTTAAGTTAATATTCGAAAAGATATTAACTTAAAAAATATCTAAAGAATCTTAATAACCAATGCCTAAAATTCCTCAACTTAATTTTGAAATTTGAAATTCAAAAGATATTCAGCATTTAAGTTGGTTAGTTGTAGATAACTAAATATCAACTTAAATAAGAATATTTAATGAAAAATTTAAATTAAGTTCCAGAAAGAATCTAGATGGTTATAATTCTATATTTAATTAAATACAAGAAAATACATATAGTTTAGCTTAGAATATAAAATTCCTTAAACTATATTTTTCTTAAATTAATTTCAAAATAAATGAAATTAATTATGTTGCTAATCAATTTTATTAGGTTAAACTAGTTTAATTAACCTAGTACAGTCATTCAAATCAGGCAAATGGGCCTTCACAATTGGGGTGGTTTGTGTGAGGGGAGCCGGGTTCAGTATGTCGTACCCACTTCTATGGCTCCCAACTCTCACACAAGGCCCAAAAGAGAGGAATTTAACCTTAATAAGAACAACTGTTATTAATTGAATAAGCCCAAAACTAAATGGGCCTAAATAAAATCTATCAATGACTATGACATTTTATTTAGCAACATTAACCTATATGCATCTATAATAAAATTAAACACATAGGCTCACACAGGCACACTTTGGATGGGTCCTATCATGTTGCTAGGTCATACACAGATGAAAGAAGATTGTAAAATTTACCTGTTACAAATTATTAACTTGACCAAGGGAGCCATCAGATCATTAGATCTGGCAAAAAGTAACCATGGCTATTTGCAATCAAGTAATAATAGGTTTTAAAAAACTTACACATAAGCTAAAACACATACTCCTGCAACAAGGTTAGTTGGATAGTTGGATGTAGGATTTATTTAATTTTAAATTAAATATTTAATAAAAATAATTTTTCGAAAAATTTAAAAAAAAATTTGAAAAATTCGAATTTTTTTTTTTTTTAAAAAAATTAAAATTTAAAATTAAACCTACAATTTTTGAAAAATTAGGTTTCAACCAACCTAAATATCATTTCAAAAAAAAATTTGCTAACTACTTTTAAATTTTAAATGTTATTTTATAAATAAAAATTAAATAAAAAAATTAGAAAAGATAAATAAATATCTTTTTCAAATTTTAAATTTAATTTAAATAAATAAAATAACAAAATTTAAAAAAATTAGCAAAATATCTTATATCATTTAAAAATTACATAATTATAAATATCTTATTTTTAAATTTAAAATAAGATAAGATATAATCAAATTTTAAAATAAGATAGATTTTTAAGCAAAAAGATAAATACTAATTCTATTCGAATTCAAATTACACTAATATCTTGAATTAATTTAAAAAAAAATTAAATTAATTCAAAATGATAATTAGAATTGAATTAGGAATAGTAATAGTATATATACAAAACCATACAAAAAATTGGAAGTTAATTCCATGAAAAAGTATGAAAAATTGAAGAAAAAGGAAAAAATCCGAAACTGTACGGACAGTTCTGCGATCGCAGGAAACTATCAAGACAAACCGATTTTGTCAAATCTTCAAAAAATCATAACTAATTCAAATAAAATCCAAATTGAGTTCTGTAAAAGGCTAACTTGCTTAATTTTTTCCATACTATCCAATAAAAATAATTCCAGAAACGAAATCACAATTATTTTTCACGAAAATTTCACAAACATCAATCAATCATCAAATAACACTCAATACAACATGATACCATCCAAAGAACATACAAACAATCGTTTTAAAGTCCAAATTACATGTAAGTAGATCAATTACCATGGCTCTGAGGCCAGTTGTTGGAATTTATTTTACCAGGATCTTAGATCTACTCACAAGTATGTTTATTAACATCCTAAATAAGAACTTTCTAAAACGATGAAATAAACACATATAAAGTTTAGGAAACCTTACATTGGGTGCAGCGGAATAATATGACTCCTTCCGTTCAGATATCTAGCCCTTGATTCCTTTCTGTAGCAGAGCATTATCAATATCTGAACCTGGATCTCTTTCTCTGAATCTTTGATGCTGAATCTCCTTTGCTGATGATCTTTCTTCACGATCTTCCTCACTATGATTGAGGTATCACTTGATGTGTGTGGGCACTACTCTAATCACTAAGAGAGGTTCGAAATATTGAGGAAGAAAAGAGAGAGAGAGTGGCGGCTAGAGAAGAGAGTGGAGGCTCAGGTTTTTCTGATTCAGAAAGTGTAATTTTCCTGAAGCCTTCACTATCTATTTATAGCATTCCTCTAGGGCTTGATTTGAATTATATGGCATTAAAATAATGAAAAAAATCATTTAAAAAAGATGACATAAGTGGCCGGCCCTAGGCTAGGTGGACTGGGCCTTGATTTTTGCAATTTTGCAATTTTACCACTTTTGTATCTGTTTTTCTCAAAAATGCCAATTTCCTAATTCAATCATTTAAATGTCAATTCTAACTATTTAATAACTATAAATAATTATTAAATAATATTGTCATTTATCATATTTATTAATTGCACCATACAAAGTATCATAATTAACAAATATGCCCATGTTAACTCTTTCTTTACAATTTCGCCCTTACTTAGTGAAAATTTCACAAATAGACATAGTCTAATTTGTGAATTATAATTGATTAGTCAAAACCAATTACATGAGTCTTACAAGCAATATTATCTCAACTAGTGGGGGGACCATGGGTCTATATAACCGAGCTTCCAATAAGTAGATCAAGAATTTAGCACTAAAATTCACTAACTTATTAATTCTTCGTTGAATCCACGCATAGAACTTAGAATTGCACTCTCGCATATAGAATGCTCTATATGTTCCACCATATAGACACATCATTAGTTATCCATTGTTATAATCCTAATTTGATCAATGATCCTCTATATGAATGATCTACACTGTAAAGGGATTAAATTACCGTTACACCCTACAATGTATTTATTCCTTAAAACACTTGACCCCGTATAAATGATATTTCAGCTAATGTGAAATGAGTACTCCACCATTTATGTTCGTTTGGTCAAGCTCGAAGGAGATCATCCTTTGCTTACTATTCGCCAGATAGAAGCTATAGATTCCATGTTTATGCTAGCGCTCCCACTCAATTGCACTACCGTGTTCCCAAAATGTACGTATCACCCTGACCTAAAAGTAGGCTTAACTAACAAATCAAAGAACACGAATAGCCTTTCAAGATTGAGCCTAATCATATCAGGATTAAGATCATTTGATCTAGGATCAACTAGGCGACATTGACTTGAATAGATATTACGGTAAGTTTAATAAATCTAAGTCAAAGTTCAATATCGGTCCCTTCCGATGCATACTCCATGCATCCAACCTGAGCTTTACTTTAACCAATGTTCTGGAAAGAACATAGTATTTCTCCAAATACAAGTAAACTCTGTTGTAGATTATCATATCAGTAAAACCCTGTGTCTGATAAATCTAGGAAACTTTATTCACATAGTCATGTTTACTTTCCAATGTGTTGACGACACAATAAACAGGATCAAGTATGTGAAAAGGGTTTCAGATGAATTTATACATTATGTACATATAATCATGAAATAAATCATGTGAACCATGCAACATTAAATGTTATTTCTGATCTATATTAATAAGTAAATCTGATTATATTGAAATGAGTTTTATTTAGGGCATAAAACCCAACAGAAACGATGGTCAGCTGGCATGGATTCATAAATGGATTCCATGAAGAAGAACAAAGTCTGGGAATATGTAGACGCACCCGATGACTATCGTCCAATCGGATGTAAGTGGGTCTACAAGAAGAAAAGAGGCGCTGGAGGCAAAGTCGAAACTTTTAAAGCTAGACTGGTCGCCAAGGGTTATACCCAAAGAGAAGGTGTGGACTATGAGGAAACTTTTAGTCCAGTCGCCATGCTCAAATCCATCCGAATTCTTCTCTCCATCGCAGCTGCTTTCGACTATGAAATCTGGCAAATGGATGTCAAGACAGCCTTCTTAAATGGGGTTCTTGAAGAAACCATCTATATGGAGCAACCAGAAGGCTATGTTCTTCCAGGGCAGGAAAAGAAAGTTTGCAAGTTAAATAGGTCCATTTATGGACTTAAGCAAGGTTCTCGCTCGTGGAACAAAAGGTTTGATGAAATCATCAAAACCTACGGCTTTCTTCAGAATGAAGATGAAGCTTGCGTTTACCAACTCAAGGAAGACCAAGTAGTAGTATTCCTGGTCCTTTATGTTGATGACATTTTGATCATTGGCAACAATATCAAGAAATTGACTGACATCAAGGAATGGCTAGACACTCAATTCAAAATGAAAGATTGGGTGAGGCTGCCTATGTTCTCGGTATTCAAATTATCAGAAACCGGAAGAACAGATCCCTTGCTCTCTCTCAAACAACTTACATTGATAAAGTTTTAGAGAGATTCTCCATGACAACCACCAAAGGGGCAACTATGCCTTCTAGATATGGTATCCGTCTATCTAAGGAACAGTGTCCTACTGATCCTCAAGAGATAGAGGACATGGGAAAAGTTCCTTATGCTTCTGCAGTTGGAAGTCTAATGTATGCAATGTTGTGCACTAGACCTAACATCTGCTATGCAGTAGGAATCGTGAGCAGGTATCAGACAAATCCAGGTCAGGAACATTGGAATGTTGTTAAGTATATTCTGAAATACTTAAAGAGTACAAGACATTATGTGTTAGTCTACAAGGGTGGTGCTTTAAATCCCATAGGCTATACCGACTCAAATTTCCAGGCATGTCTGGATGACAGGAAATCTACATCCGGATGGTGTTTACTCTTGGGGGTGGAGCAGTGGTTTGGAGAAGTACTAAACAAACCGCGATTTCAGATTCTACCATGGAGGCAGAATACAAAGCTGCTGCAGAGGCTGCCAAAGAGGTTGTTTGGCTGAGAAAGTTCTTCACCATTCTTGGTGTCGTGCCTGGAGTGGAAAAGCCTCTAGTTTTACTTTGTGATAACACTGGAGCAATAGCCAACAGTAAGGAACCTCGAAGCCACAAGAGAAGCAAACATACAGAAAGGAAATATCATATCATCAAAGAATATAAGGCAAGAGGGGATGTACTGTTGGAAAAAGTGGACACAGAAGACAACTTAGCTGATCCATTCACCAAAGTATTGGCAGTGACTGCATTTGAAAAGCACAGTCAGAATTTAGGATTAATTGAGATGTACTGATTAGTTTTATATTAGTGCAAGTGGGAGTTTGTTGGGTTTTATGCCCTAAATAAAACTCCATTTCAATGTAATTCGGATTATTCAATATCAATAAAGAAACAGAAGTATTTTTCATTCATTTGTGTATGTTTTGGTTCACCTTATCAATTATTTGTCTATTTGATTTATAAATTCATCCAAACCCTTTTCACATACTTGATCCTGTTTATTGTGTTGTCAACACAGTCGAAAGTAAACATGACTACGTGATTAAAGATTCCTAGATTTATCTGAACACTGGGGTTTTACTGATATGACAATCTACAACAGAGTTTACTTGCATTTGGAGAAATGTTATGTTCTTTCCAGAGCATTGGTTAGAGTAAAGCTTGGGTTGGATGCATGGAGTATGCATCGGAATGGACTGATATTGAACTTTGACATAGATTTATTAAACTTACCGTAATATCTATTCAATTCAATATCACCTAGTTGATCCTAGATCAAATGATCTTAATCCTGATATGATTAGGTTCAATCTCAAGAGTGTTATTCGTGTTCTTTGATTTTTTAGTTAAGCCTACTTTTAGTTCAGGGTGATACGTACATTTTGGGAACACAATATTACAATTGAGTGGGAGCGCTAACATAAATAAGGAATCTATAGCTTCTATCTGGTGAATAGAAAGTAAAGGATGATTTCCTTCGAGCTTAACCAAACGAAAAATAAATAGTGGAGTACTCATTTCACTTAGCTGAAATATCATTTATATGAGGTTAAGTGTTTTAAGGATAAAATACATTGTAGGGTGTTACGGTAATTTAATCCCTTTACAGTGTAGATCATCTATATAGAGGATCATTGATCAAATTAGGATTATAATAATGGATAATTAATAGTGTGTCTATATGGTGGAACATATAGAGCGTTCTATATAGTTGAGAGTGCAATTCTAATTCAACCCTAACCCTATGTGGTATTCTACAAATCAAAAGTAATGGCTTCAGGAAACAACACACAATTGCATCTCATTCCTTTTAGAGAAAATTCCTGAGCCGCCACTCTCTCTCTTTCTTCTTCTTCTTTGTTTCGAAATCCCTAAGTGATAGAGTAGTGCCCACACACAGCAAGTAGTATCTCAATCATAGTGTGGAAGATTGTGAAGAATCCATATTTAACAAAGAAGGACATTCGGGCTCAGATCTTGATAATACTCTGCAACAGAAAGGATACAAGGGTTAGAGATGTGAGTGGAAGGAGACATATTATTCCGCTGCACCCAATGTAAGGTTTCTCATACTTTATATGTGTTTACTTATAATCGTTTTAGAAGTTCATATTTAGGATGTTAATCAACATACTTGTGAGTAGATCTAAGATCCTGATAAAATAATTCCAACAGAAGTTCCTTCCCTCGGCCCAGCCCCAACGTGGGTCCCTTCTACTCTGTTAACGCTTACGTGGCGCCATTCTCCTCTTCTAGCAGCTTGCACACAAGTTGCCTTCCCATTGGCTCTCTCTCTTCCCCTTTCTCTCTTCTGCTCCAGCACATGGAGCTTCACCCATCAATCAACATTCTTTTCTTATTTACTCCAAGTCCATACCCATACACTCTTGTACCTGCCAATCAAATGAAGCATAACATCAAAAACAAAAATCAAAAAGTAACAATCAACCAAAAAGTTATAATGAGAAATAATAATATATTCTAATGATAGTAATAACGTGTGGTATCTTAAACCATTACATCTATTATTATTATTATTCTCATTGTTCTCATTATTATTTTATTTCTTAACCCTTAATCTATTTATTTATTACATTTTTTGAAGACCCTATAAATTGGAGCTCATTTTTTATTATTTTGGTGTGTAATTTTTATACTAGAAACTATAGCAAAAATTCCTCTCATTTTTCTTCTCATATTTCTTTCTAGAATTTTTATGGGAATGATGAGTATAATGGCATAATCTTTCTTGGAAAGTTAGGGATGATTTCATATGCAAAGTGAGGTTATTTTGTATCTTTGATTTACTTGTTGTAATATTCATTGAGTAATGTAAGTTTTTATTCCACTTTTATTTTTATGTTCTTCTTCCATATATACTAATATACATGCTATTATATACTAAATATATATATAGACTTAGTCATGCTTTTTCTATATATTTTATTTAGTGATTATAGTAATGGTAGTATTGCTCATAGCTATTTTTATGCACATTTTTATTTACTTTTTGTTAAATGATATATAGGTTTAGTCATGCTTTCTCTATGTCTCTAAAAATTAATAAGAGTAAGATTAATGTTCATTTTCTTCACTATCACCACCATCTCCATCTCTATCTCTTTGTCATTTTTTTACTAAAAATATATAGGATTAGTCATGCTCTTTCTATGTGTTACTATTTAGTAAAAATATTGATGTTTACTTTTATGCTTAATCTTTTATTGCATGATTGCTTGATGTATAATGTCATTTCTAGATTCTATATAAGATTAAATTATTTCTTTTATTTTCAAGAACTTGTATACTCAAAATATAATGAACTTTAATGTTACATCATTTGTGTCAACTTTGTGAATCAAAGGTACAAAATAGCTAAACAAGCATATGGATGATTCTTGAAGCCTTTCTCTCTTTTACTATTGATAACACCTTTATTTACTTTCTTTTAATATTTATTACCAAAATAAAAATCCTCAAACTCATTTGGTTACTTATTTGTTACCTTTTATCAACTTTTTGTATTTTTTTTCTACTAATGCTTTTGTCCATAATCACCTCCTTGTGGAATCGACAGCTCGATCTATACAACAACCACACTGCTAGTACCTTGGATAAGTGGTATGTTCTTTCCAAGGCATTGGTAAAGTATGCTAGTATCGGATGTATGGAGTATATATCAGACCGGACCAATATTGAACTTGGATAAGATATCATAAACTTACTGTTATATCTTTCTGAGTCAATATCACTTAGTTGATCTTAGATCAATAGATCTTAATCCTGAGATAGTTAGGTTCTAGCTTAACCGTATTATTTGTGTTCTTTGACTTGTTCGTTAAAGCTGACCAAATGGATCGGCCCAATACTTACATCTTGGGAACATGGTAGTACAATTAAGTGGGAGTGCTAATCATAAATACGGAATCTATAGCTTCTATATTGACATAGAAGTGATATGATGATTTCTTTCGAGCTTGGCTTAATAGAGATAAATGGAAGAGCTCTTGTTTTAATAATTATATTAGCTTACTAAAATATCATTTATAGGAAGCTAAGTGTTTTAAGGATAAAATATATTGAGGGGTAGAACGGTAAATTTGTCCATACTTGATGTAAATCATCTATAGAAGATGTTTAATTATTTAGATTATAACAATGGATAATTAGCGTATCTATATTTGGAACATATAGGGTGTTCTATGTAATTAAAGTGCAATTCTAAATCTATAGTGGAGTCAGGAGAAATTAATAAGTTAGAGAATTTACTCGGTAAATTCTAGTTCTACTTATTGGAAGCTTGATTATATAGGCTCATGGTCCCCACACTAGTTGAGATAATTTTGGCTTGTAGACTCAGTTAATTAGTTTTAATTAACCAATTGAAATTCTAAAATTAGACTAAGTCTTATTTATGAATTTTCACTAAGCAAGGGCTTAATTGAAAATAAAAGAAGTTTTAGGGTTTATTTGTTAATTAAGAGACTTTATAAGGTCTAATTATAAATAAGTTAAATAACAAATTTATTTGATAATTAATTATAATTATTAAATAAAACAGATTTGACATTTATAGGATTAAAATTAAAATATGGTATTTGTAAAAGAAAAGAGAAGTTATTAAATAAATCGCAAAATTAAAACTAGTGGGACCCATTACGTGGTCGGCCACTTAAGGGAGTATTTAGCCTTTATTTTATCTTTTTTAATTTCATATAATTTAAACCCTAACCCTAGAAGGAATCTTATAAATAGAGAATGAGAGGCTCATAACCTCATAGCCATTCATTAGTCTATTCTGTTAGAAAATTGAAAATGGAGAGGCTCCTCTATATTTTCAAATTCTCTCTCTCTTCTCTCTTAAAATTTTGAAGTCCCTATAGTGAAGAGTACCTTGCCCACTCATATCAAGTTAGTACTCAATCACAGTGTCTAAGATTGTGAAGAATTCCAACACCTGAAGGAGATCCAGGTTCAAATCTTGTTATTACTCTGTGACAGAAAGGAACAAGGGTTAGAGATTTGAACAGAAGGAGCCATAATATTCTGCTGCCACTAATGTAAGGTTTTCTAGAACTTTATATGTATTTATTTTATTATTTTAGGTAATTAATGTTTAGGATGTTAGATTATAGAATATAATCAAACATACATGTTAGTAAATCTAGATCCTGATAAAAATAACTTCCAACAAGAGGCTCATAAAATAAGAATGATCTTGACTCTCGCCTACTAGGACAATGTTGGATTCTTATCTTGATCGAATAAAAGGTTGCTAAAAGGTGTCCATTTTAGATGAGCTGACTACTCTATTCATATAATATTATCTTTGACTCTCGCCTACCGAGACACTGTTATATCATTTAGTTGGAAACCTTAGAAAATAATTTAATATGTTTTATTTTCGTATTTTTGCAAACCTATCTTCATTACTTGTTATTTTATGAATATGTGTATGAATTTATATGAGCCAAGTAATTGATTTCTTTTTATTGATATTTGTAGTTTCAAAATGTTATTTACCAATCCTCACCCCAATCCTCACTTACTCAATGCATTTACAAATGAACTCAAAAGTGCGATCATGACTCCTGGTCAGAGTATCACTTCACACTTGCTTATGATGAACTTGAAATTCTAGAAAGCAACCACGCTGGGAATTTCGTTATCAAAAGAGCAAAGAGTTCAATTTTTTCTCAACAGTTTATCTCCTGAGTATAACCAATTAGATGTTTCCTTTATGATAAATAATTGGAACTCGTCCAACATAGATAAGCTAAACACTAAACTGCGTGCTTATGAAAGGATAATGTCGAATGTAAGGAGATCCTTCTCCAGTACTGCAAGCCACAAAAAAAGGAAAGGTGAGAATATAATGAGATTTTGAATGTGGTGATTGAAAATCAAATCGTTCATTTGAAATTAACACGGGGGCTGTGGGGCATAGCTTTTAAAACCAGGTGGTATTGAGATTTTGGATGCCTCGATTGAGAATGACTATTGAAAGCAAATCATTTTTTGGAGTTTTTTTTTTTAAACGTAGTAAAGCTAACATTCTGTTACAAAAAAATCTTTAAATCAAATAATTTCATTAAGCAACTATTTTTAATATATAAAAATATTTAATATTTTTGTAGTAATAAAAAATGTTAAAAAAAAAAGTAAATACTATTTTAGACTCTATGTTTTGCAAAAGTTATCAATTGGACACCTCTGTTTTGTTAAATGACAAAATAGACCTTGTATTTCCCAAAATAATACAAATAGGATCCTGAAATGATTTTTTGTCAAAATAAAATTTAATAATAATCTGATCTAAAGTTGTTATGACAAATCTGTTTACATTTTATGTATCTATTCGTGTTAGAAATTGTCTTCAAGTTGGTTATTTAAAAAAAAAAGTTGTCACAAATTAAGCTCAGGGTCGTATTTTTACCATTTTATAAAATACAGAGTCTATTTTATCATTTAACAAAACAGAGAGTTCAATCAATAACTTTTGTAAAATACATGATTCAAAATAGTATTTATCCTAAATAAATTACATGTAAATGATGTTATGGTTTCTTTTAATGAATAAACTTCCGTTGAAACTAAGACGAAGAAAAGGTGGAAACCACATGGGAGGCTACCTTCCTTTTATAACCTTGACATTAAGCCTTTGCTAATCTAGCCTAACTAAGTTCCTCACATAGTGAAGTTCTGGAAAATTTTTTGAAGGAAGTTGTAATGTAAATTTTTGATGTAATATTACTAAATTAAGTGTTTGGTAAAAAAATTTTAATCAGTTTTTGCTTTTAAAATTACAAACGTGAAAATATTTTTCAAAATCTTGTTTTATAAATTTATTTTTACTCTTCAATTTTTTAATTGAGAATCAAATTTTTGAAAATTTTAAAAATAAATAAAATCACTTCAAAATTTTTTTGCACATTTTTTTTATCAATATTTTGGACTCCAAACTCGAACCCTAAACCTATACCTCCACCCGGATGCCGACTTGGACCCAGACCCCGACCATGGACCCAAATCCCGACCCCAACCCGGACCCCCGACCCCTGATGCAGACCTCGAACCCGAACCTATACCCCTGGACCCAGACCTAGACCACGGACCCGGATCTGGACGCCAGACCCCGGACCTGACCCAGACTAGGACCCTAGACCCCATACAAGAACCAGATTTAGACCCAGACTCGGACATCGGACCTGACCCCAAACCCCGTCCTAGACCCCGAATCGGACCCTAGACTGGATGCGAACCTCAGACCCCAAACCTCAGCCTCAACCCCGGACCTCGACTTGGAGCCTGACCCCAACCCAAGCCTCGAACACGGACCTGGACGCCAGACCCCTAACCTGGTCCCGACTTTGGATCCCCGCCCTAGACCCAAATCCCTACCCAGACTCTGATTCCATCTTGGACCCCAGACCATGACCTCGCCCCGGAATTGGACTTGAACCCGACTTAAATGAAATCAACAAATGAAAATAAAAATAAAATTTACAGAACACAGTTTTATTTTTTGTCTTTAAAATTAAAAAACAAAAGTAGTTATAAAATATATTTATAAACAAAAAATTTACTTTTCCTGATTAAATTTTTTTAAAATAAATGTTACAAATGCAACCTAAAATTTTAGTGAGACTACACATTATGAATAATTTACAAATTAATCCCAAACCCAAAAGTTTCTGCTCCACAAATTTGCCGTGTTAGTTGTTTAGTGAATAGACAAGGTCATAACATTCAAGACATGAGGACCACTCTCATTTGTTGTAACAACTAATTAAAAGCTTTAATTAGTTTTATTACTTTTATACCCGACAATCATCAATTGGAGGCCACTATCTCACCACAAGGACTGGATTACTGCAGACTCACTCTTTTAACATCGCTTCTCAACATTAGATTTCTTCATTATTGAGTTTCTTTCTAGCTTTCAAAACTCATCAAGTACATACAATTGAAGCAAAACTCATGAAATCATGTATATCTCAACACAAACACTGGAATTGATGGGATATGAATGAAAGAACAAAAATATGAAACCCCATTTCTTTCTTTTCTTTTGGGAAAACTTTATGCTAAGAATATACACAAGACACCATCACTCTTTTCCAGCAATATTTTACGACATATATATAGCTTTGTTGGAAGGATACTATATATTACACGAATTTATAATAAGATCCTCCACTTCGTTGAAATCACCTCAATCATTCCGTGTCTTTGCCTCTGCATTTGCCTATAAACCCCCAGCATCCACCTCTTCCATGCCTGCATTTACATCATCATCATCGAGATAGCAGTTAGGACTAGAAAGTGAGTAAATAAATAATACAGTATATCACATGCTCGCAGCTTTATAAATTCGACTATTTTTCCTTTTTCACGAAGAACAACTAGAACATGAATTAGATTTAAAGTCTTCTGTTAATTTCGAACCAATTTCTAATAGTTTACCACAAACATTTATTGTCGTCTCAAAGTTGTGGTGCTTTACTAGATGACTTTGAAAGTTCACCTACTTTGCCACGACATTTCCCATTTCATATCAATTGTTCACTCTCTTTCTTAAATCAATTATCTAAGCAACTTCTCACCAATTTTATAACTCTTTGTTTTTTCTTCATCCTCTTTCGGTTATACAAATCTCTGTCCCTTTTACCTAACAACTTCACCAACTAAAATACAACGGAAAATTTATATGCCAGATATTTTATCTCCCGTTGGTTAAAAGAAGACTTTACTATTTTTCCTTTTCTGGGAGGAAGAATTGAGAATTACAACAAATTAATGACCAAACCAAATTTATATAAAAAAACCATTTAAATTAAATATTATTTATATATCAATTAATGATGGAAACGAAAGTGCAAAAAAAAGGTTAGATCTAATGAATAAAATTTACCATAAAAAAATAAAATTTATGCTTATGTAGAATTTTAGAATAAATTACAAAGTAACATACCTGATGCTGCTGCTGTTCCTACTGCTGCAACTGCTACTTCTGCTGCCAGAACTGCTTTTCATGCTACCACTGTTAAGACTCGATTGGTCACCACTTTCACTCTCTCCAGACACAGAATTCCTCTTCTTCCACCACTCTTTGTCCACACCACTATTATTACAACTACTGTTACTAATTCCAGCCTTAGATCCATCAGAAACAAAAGGTTTTGGGGAAACTTTGGAACTGTTATTAACCGAAATTGACTGATCATTTCTGTTAGTGACCATTGTTTTCTTCTTCTTCTTAGTTCCAAAAGAGACGGGAAAAACCATCTTTAAAAGAAGCCCTTCATTTTCCATTGTTCCACTTCTTCTGATCTCTTTTCCCTTATTCCCAAAATCACTGTTCCTTTTCTTCTGACTATCGTTCCTACTTATATTTGCATCCTTGTCTTCGTTTCGCCGAGCTTCGGCCACTATCGGCTGCTCTACAAGATCTCTTAAGGAAAGTTCGTAACATGACTCGGGCATGTTCTGAACCATCTCCATCATCTCCTTCTGACCTCTGACGATGGCTTGGGTACGAGACGCCGGCGATAGACTCCGGTAATGGGCTCGCTGGTGATTTGGGCTTCTGGGTGGGCTCCAAAGACGGGGTGAAATGACCCCAGAATCATGATCTCCATGGTTTCCGGTTGGATTCGGAGCAGAGCAAGCATAGTTCATCCTTTCCCACCTGTCATGTCCCTGATCAGTTCTTGACCCAATCCCTTCGTGGAAACGAAAAGGATGTTCTTGTTGTGGTTTTAGTCCAGGAGCAAGCATGTTGAGGTTGTTGTTTTCCGGGAAAGAGTTGAGGTAAAGAAAGTGGATGAGAAAATAATTGTTTGAAGCAGGTGGTTGTTATGGCAATATCTTCACCGACCCTTGGGTTTTTCTTTTTTTTTTTTAGCTATTTTAATATTTATATATATTATTGTTTCTAGCTTCTATCTAATTTTTTTTTTTTTTTTGAATGAAGCTTCTATCTAATTTTTATTAGTAACTAGTATTTAATGAGGTTTTATTATCTCATAAAGTCAAGGATTCTAGATGGGATTGAGATAGAGGTAGGCCCACTCCACTCAATTTTCTTATACGTGTATGTGTCTTTAGAGGAGCTTAAGCTTTTGTAATTTATGTGGACCAAAAGAGACTGCCTAATGTTTCTTCTTTGTCATTTTATTGACTTTTGATCCCAAAGTATCAAATATCATATTTCGCATATCTAAAGACAAAGTTTATAATAATTCCTGTTTTATTATAATTTTTGAAACCATTTTATCTAATGTCATTTCAAAACATCAAGCTTTAGCTCATAATACATCATTTGATGTTGAGCAATTATAGACAGTGATAAAGATATTAAGATTTTTTTTTTTTTTATGTAGTTGAGGTATTAATTAATTTTAATTTATGAGTTAGTCTATTAGCCTTTAATGGCGTATTTGATTTGTTTACAGTATTTAGCAAGAAGCCCTAACTCTGTACCTTTAGTTTCTGTTGAAGAAGAAAAAGATTTAAAGTAATATTGACAAAACTTTTGCTATTTAGGTTTCGTATAGAAATAGAAGGCTAGTTATAGGCTAAGAGTGGGTATGGACATGCCCATGACTTACCTAGGGTTTCTGCTAAAAGCTCATTAATGGGATAAATTACATGCAAAAGAGAGCTGACTATTGGGTCCCTTTGGAAATAATTGTGCTCGTGTGTGCTGCAGCTGGACAATTGGGGACCATTTGTACGTTGTGAACACGTGTCATCTAAAGGTTTAACCTTTAAAAGTAGAGGGCACATGTCACTCAAAGGTTTCACCTTTAAAAGTAGAGGTCTGATATAACTGTCTGGCAAAAAGGTGGATGAGACGCGCACACTAGCATGCCTGGACACAACGAACAAGATCTGATCTTGTGTCAGAAATATTATAACCGTCACTGGGCGATCTAGGTTGCACCAAAGGTAGACGTCCAAGACATTCTTGGGTAGTCGATATCTGCAATAGGCCCTTTGAGTACCCATCTGGGTATCAGTTGGGCAGACTTCCATATTCGGAGCACTCCGGGTCTGGGAGAGATAATATGCTTCTGCGTCCGGGAAGCTAGGATAAGGTAGTGTGGACTTTCGCTTATCCATTAGTCTTTATTTGTTCTTGAATTTGTG
Organism: Cannabis sativa; assembly: GCF_029168945.1. Lineage (NCBI taxonomy): Eukaryota > Viridiplantae > Streptophyta > Magnoliopsida > Rosales > Cannabaceae > Cannabis > Cannabis sativa. Next base: position 30,887,470 of record NC_083605.1, read on the forward strand.
AGGCTTCTTCGTGATAGGGTTGTAATTGAGGATTTTGATTAGCGAGATTATGAGGTTAATCCCTTTATATGACATGTACCACATGCTCAAAAACACAGATAATATTGACCCCCTAAGCTTCTAGGATTCTTTGAGATTCAGGAGCTTGCAATCTTCTTCCTTCTCTTTCGCGATAAGTTTTTGACACGTGGTGATTGTTAGGATCACGGATGTATCATATGAGCTACATCAAGTAAAGGAAATAAGTTGAAGGCACCATAAGAGTGGCACGCATGCAACACCTTCAATATGGATGTGTACCACATGCGCGTGCTAGGGGCGCATTTCTTGGGAGAAGTTGCAATGATGACAGGACGATTGCCATGACCTCTCCATTAATGCGTACAATACTCAAGGCGTGTAATGATGAAGAATAAATGCTAGGAGTGAGTTTTAAATGCCAACTTTTTAACTTCCCATCCATCGAATCATGTTGTGCTTTTTGGAAGAGGAGATATGGGCCATCCATTTCAAATTGCGAGGATCTTGGTCAAAGTATAAATGGATTTTCCAAACCCATTTCCTCTTTTTTCATCACTTTAGACTCTCAAAATATTCTTTTTTGAATTTTAAACCAGATTTCCCATTTCACCATCATCTTCAATAGTGAATGCAAGAGGTATATAATGTTGGGTTTTGTGCCCTAAATAAAACCCATTACAATCTGATTAGTTATCAATTTAGAATTTTGAAGTGAATTATGATTACATGTATGTTACATGTTTATGATTTAATATATATACTTGATATATGCACAAAATCAGTTAAATCCAGAACATATAGTTATTCACAATTACAGTATTGTCAATACAGTGGAATGTGATTGTGATTATATGATTCAAAAGATTTGGTCCCTGTTCTTCTGTGTTTTGGATTTACACTGATGTGATAATCAGCGATGAAGTATACTTACACTTGGAGTAAGTGTTATGTTCTTTCCAGAATATTGGCAAAGTATACTAGTTTCGAATGTATGGAGTATACATTGGACTGGACCGATATTGAACTTGGTCAAAGATATTGTAAACTTACCGTTGTATATTTCCAAGTCAATGTCAGAAGTTGATCTTAGATTAAGAGAATCTAAATCCTGATATGATTAGGCTCAATCTCAGGAGTGCCATTCATGTTCTTTGATTTATTAGTTAAGCCTACCTTTGGGTCAGGGTAATACATATATTTTGGGAACATGATAGCATAACTGAGTGGGAGTGCTGAACATAAATATGGAAATCTATAGCTTCTACTGGTGTATAGAAGTAAAGTGATGATTCCTTTTGAGCTTAGTTAAATAGAAGTAAATGGATGAGCTCTTGTTTCAGTGACTGTATATTAGATCACTAAAACATCATTTACAGGTAACTAAGTGTTCAAAGGGAAAAAATACATTGAGGGGTGTAAACGGTAAATTGGTCCCATCTCGATGTAAATCATCTATATAGAGGATCTCTAAATCACATTAACATTATAACAATGGTTAAATGAGATAGCATGTTGATATCGTGAAACATATGATATGCTCTATATAAGTCTGAGAGTGCAATTCCAAGTTCTAAGAGTGGATTCAACGAGGAATTAATAAGTTAGGGATTTACTTGGTAAATCGGTTCAACTTATTGGAAGCTCAGCATATAGATCCATGGTCCCCATTCTAGTTGAGACTATACTGTTTTTAAGACTCTATAATTGATTTATGATTAATCAATTATAATTCTAAAAGTTAGACTATGTCTAATTTGTGAATTCTCACAGTTTAAGGATGAAATTGTAAATAAAAGGGTTTCTAGGTTTAATTATTAATTAAGAGACTTTGCATGTCTAATTAATAATTATTTTAAATGGCAATATTATTTAATAATCTATTTTAGTTATTAAATAATTATTTTTGGCATTTAAAAGATTGGAATTGGAAAAATGGCAATTTTGGAGAAACAGAAATAAAATTGAGGAAACTGCAAAATTCCAGTGAGGCCCATACACACCATGGCCGGCCACCTTTTGCATGTTTCTCAATTATTATTTTCAATTTAAATTTCCATATAATTGCTAATCAAAGCCTAGCCTAAATAGGAAAGTGGTGGATCACACTAAATAAGGCAGTTGATCAATTACACGGTAAACGAGGAAACTGCTTATTTGGAAAGTTGTGCTCTTCCCTTTTCCTATATATAGTAGCCCTTTGCTCTCTTCTCTTGCATGCATTGTATCACACGAATTCAAGAGAGAAAACAAGAGAAAATTTCGAAAATCCTACTGAGAGAGAAGTGCTCACACACATCACTCAGTGCCTCAATCATAGTTTGGAAGACTGTGAAGGATCACATCTAACTGAAGAATTTTCGGGCTCAGATCTTGATTATACTCTGCTCAGACAGGAATCAAGGGTTAGAGATCTGAGTGGAAGGAGACACTTAATTCCGCTGCCATCACTGTAAGTTATTCTTAACTTTTATGTGTTTAGTTCATCGTTTTAGAAGTTCAATTTTAGGTTGTTAAATCAACATACTTGTGAGTAGATCTAAGTTCCTGGTAAAATATATTTCCAACACCTGGTATCAGAGCAATGGTAATTGATTTGCTTGCAAGAAATTTGGACTTAAAACGATTTGTTTGTGATTTGGATGGTTTCATGGTGTGTCATATTGATGTTTGATTGATGTTTGTGAATTCTGGGAAAAATAATTGATTATCTGTATCTGGAATTATTTTTATTGGATAGTTTGGAAAATTCTAAGCAATTTACCTTTTTACAGAACTTGATTTCGATTTAATTTGAATTAGTTATGAATTTTTGAAAATCGGAAAAAATCGGGGTGGTGATCACCCTACCCACGCGCGCGGAAGGGCTGCTGGCAGCCTCCCAACGCCGAGGAAACTCGGCAGATCACCTCCCTTGCGCGCGCGGATGGTACCATCCGTACAGTGTGCTATTTTTCTTCGTTTTCTTTGATTTTTCATGCTATTTCATGGAATTGACTTCTGATTTTTTGTGTAGTTTTGTAATTTGATTTTTGTCTTTCAATTTTCAAATCTAATTATCAGAAATAAATTAATTTTATTTTAAAATTAATTTTAGATATTAGTGTAATTTGAATTTGAAAATAGGATAAAATCAAGTATTGCTTACCTCTTTTCTTATTTCTTTTAAATTTTGATTATTTTATCTTATTTTTTTGAATAAAAGGTCAGATTTTTTTTTGTTTAAAATATTTTTTTTTGGTAAATTGACCTTATTTAGAATAAGATTACTATAATCATGGTATTTTAAAAAGGGAAATAAGATTTTTTTTGTTAACTTTTTAAATTTTGCTATTTTACCTAAATTAGATTGTAAAATCAGAAAAGGGTATGTATTTACCATTTTCTATTTTATTGAATATTTAATTTATTAAATAACATGAAATTTAAAAGGAAAGTTAGCAAATTTATTTTGAAATGATATTTAGGTTACTCAAAACCTAATTTTTCAAAATTGTAGGTTTAATTTTAAATATTATTTTATTTATTCTTTAAGAACCGAAATTTTTTTTAATTTCGAAATAAAGATTAATATTTTAAAATTAAATAAATCCTACATCCAACTATCCAAATCTAACCTTGTTGCAGGAGTATGTGTTTTAGATTGTTTGTAAGTTTTCTAAAACCTATTATTGCTTAATCTAAATTGACAGGGTTAACTTGTTGACAGATCCAATGATCTGATTTTAACCCATGGTTCAATTGATGATAGGTCAAGTAAATAATTTGTAACAGGTATATTTTTACATTCTTCTTTCATCTGTGTATGACCTAGTAACATGATAGGATCCATCCAAATCTGTGTGCCTGTGTGAGCCTATATGTTTAATTTCTGTTATAGACACATATAGGTTGTTGTTGCTAAATAAAATGTCATAACCTGATAGATTTTATTTAGGCTCATTTAGTTAATGGGCCTATTCAATTAATAACAGTTGTTCATTTTAAGGTTAAATTCCTCTCTTTTGGGCCTTGTGTGAGAGTTGGGAGCCCTAGAAGTGGGTACGACATACTGGACCCAGCCCCCCCTCACATGAACAACCCCAATTGTGAAGGCCCATTTGCCTGATTTGGATAACTGTGTTAGGTTAATTATACTAGTTTGACCTAATAAAATTGAATAGCAACATAATTAATTTCTTTGAAATTAATTTAAGAAAAACATAGTTTAATGAATTTCATTTCTAGATAAACTATTTGTATTTTTCTTGTATTTAATTAAATAAAGAATTTTAACTAACTAGATTCTTTCTGAAACTTACTTTTATTATTTCATTAAATATTCTTATTAAAGTTATGAATTAGTTATTACTAATTTTCCCTTTTAACTTAAATTTGAATATATTTTGAATATAATATTAAGTTGAGGAATTCTAGGAATTAGTTATTGAAAATTCTTAAAAGATATTGTTTAAGTTGGTTTTAAACTTAAAAAAGGAATATCTTTAAATTAGGTAGTTACCACTTAATTTTGATATTTAATTAAATTTTGTTTGGAAAATTTTAAGTTTGTAAATTATAGATTCTTTCTATAATAACTTAAATCAGATATTTTCCAAATCTTGAAAAGATACTTAGTAGAATTGAGATATTTTCTAGATAGTTATTTCTATACTAATTATTATTTCTAATATAGGAAAATATCATTGATTGTGAAATTAATTATTTAATAATTAATTTTGGTACAATTCAATTAAGGATATTTTTCCTTATATTAAATTGGAAATTAATGATTAAGCCTTCTCTATACTTAATTATTTATTTCCTGAATTTAATACATTTAATTAAATTGAAAATTAAATATCTAAGTTGATTTTCATAATGATACTTTGGTATTGTTATTTTCATGATATTTAATTAAATAAGAAAATTATTTTAAGTTGGGTATTTCCATAACAACTTAAATTTGAATAATTTTCAAAATATATTTTATTTATTTTATTAATCATTTTCTTCAAAATTGCATTTAATTATGCAAGATGATTTTGAATTTATCTTAAAAGATAGATTAAAGTTGTAAATTAATTATTTTAATTAATTTTGAATCAACTTAAATCAATGATCTTTTCTTTTAATGATTAATTTAAAATAATGGAACTAAAATATATTATTAGAAATTAGATTAATTAGTCAAGAAAATCTAGATAGATAATATTTTGCTTGAAGTATTTTTTCTAAGTAAAGTTTGATTTATTTTAATGTGTTTCGAAAATTATATATTTTTGGAAATACAATATATATATATACTTGTAGAAAATTTTAATTTGAGTTGCAAATTAATACAACTTAAATTAAGTAATTTTCTTAATATTTGTTGGAAAGTTAATACTAAGATGGAAATAATTCATTTTATTTTCTTAACCATCTAAGTTTAATTTTACAAATATTAAATTAAATTTTATTTAGATTCTATTCTAAATTTAAAATTTAATAAATATATATATAGATTTAAAATAAATAAATAATAGAAGAAAATACATTTTTAAATAATGAGCTTTATTATTTTAAGATATTCGATCTCCATTGTTGGTTTTACATAGCTATTGTTTTAGTGAGTAATCCTCCCTAATGGAGGAACGTTCATTAGCAAGTTAGCGCCGTTTAATCTCGAAAGATAAGTATGTTTGTAAGTGTCTTATATTAGTATTGAGCACCCTAATGGTAGCTACTGTATAAGACTTACAAACGTATGAAACAATGGTAGAAGCTCATAAAATAAGAATGACCTTGACTCTCGCCTAAACGGGACAACGTCAGATTCTCTTTTCGATCGAATAAAAGGTTGCTAGAATGTCTGTCATTTTAGATGAGCTGACAACTCTATTCAATGGATGGTAGCTTTGACTCTCGCCTAAACAGGACACTGATATCAGTTTGTTGAAAACCTTGGAAATTATTTAGGATTGAATTTTTTTTTTTTGTATTTTCTCTAGTCATTCCTACTTGCTATGTGCTGATAATTTCTGAATAAGATTTTGTGTTAAGCCATAATTGATATCTATTTATTATCTTGTAGTATCCTGAATTGCAATGTCGAATCCCATGTTGTCAATGTTAACTGAAAATAAGCTAAATGAGTCTAACTTCCCAAAATGGAGAGAGAACATTAACATTGCTCTCATAGGTGAAAGTGCCTCGTTTGTGTTGACTGAGCCGTCCCCTGAGCAGCCAGGTGACAATGCAACCAAAACTGTGAAAGAGAAGTTCGAGCGTTGGCAGAATGCTAACAATAAAGCTCGATACTTCATGCTTTCCAGCATGGTTGACACCTTGAAAACAAGGTTTGCAAACACTGTCACGGCTGCAGAAACCGTGACGCAGTTAACTAAGCTATTCGGTATGGCATCTATCCAGTCTCGTTTTGACGCGACTAAGAAATTAATCTACACACGGATGGAACCCCATCAGAATGTGCGTGATCACCTTCTCCAGATGGCTAGTTATTTCCAGGAAGCCCAGAATCATGGTGCTGAAATGGATCAGACTACTCAAGTGAGTCTCATCTTGAATAGTCTGACTCCAGATTTTCTGCCCTACACATCAAATTATGTCATGAATAAGAAGGAACAAGACTTTCATACTTTAGTCAATGACCTTCAGACATATGAAAATTTGATTGGAGGTCCCAAGAAAAGAGGGAATAGACCTCAGAATTCTGGAAATGGTAATAAGACGAGTAATCCTGAGGCACATGTTGCTTCTACTTCCAAATCCAATAATAAGAAGAAGTGGAAAAATGCCAAGAAGCGAGCTCAAGCTGCGAAAGCAGCTAAGAACAAAAAGGCTGGAGCTTCTGGTGATACACCAAAAGGAAAGTGTTTCTACTACAATGAGAAAGGCCATTGGAAATCCCAATGTCCTAAGCTTCTTGCAAAGAAACAAGGTATTTCTGTATAAACTGATGTGTTTTAGTGAATTATTATCCTTTTGGATTATTAATTCTGGACTACTAACCTTGTTTATTATTCTTCTTATAGCTCAAGCTTCTTAAACTCGGATGGTGTCTTAGCGAGTTGAGGTAGAAAGCTGGATGGTGGATGGAGGTCGTCTATAATAAAGAAGAAGCTCTTTTTTTTTTTGAATTAATTGTTTAGTTTTTCAAACAACTTGGATTTCAAGTTTTGGGATTTTATTCCCTGTTTGGTTCTCATAATATTGCAAACAATTTTTTTTGGTTTATAATAAAGTATCCTTTTCAAATAAATTGCAATTTATGAGTTGAGCTTCAGTACTTTATCTATTACCAATTGTTATATTTATTATGTTTGTATGTGTATGTGTTTTATTATTGATACAAATTCTATAGGTATTTAAACTCCTTACAGAGTTATTACTACATAAACATTAGAAATTACTTCTATGTTTATGAATAATTGTTAATTCTAAAACAATTATTTGAGAATTTGTTTAATAAAAGGATCTTTTGATCTGATAGGGGTGAAGAAAAGTTAAGAATAATATGCAGTTCAACGATCTTTTATATCTAATGAACTCTGGATTATATTCAACTCCACAGATTCTCTATCACACTTAGAGATTTACAACCTTTAGGGGTGGATCATAATCTCTATAAACTTAGGGGTGGACTTTATTCCACAGTACCCTTTGTGACACATAGTGTTAAACATGGAAATAATATAATAAATTAGCTATTATCAGAATAAATCCTTGATCTTGATTATATATTCCAGTTTAGATTTACTGTTGTAATAGTTCATGATACCATTAAAGTTCTTTGATAATGTATCACATTACCTTAGTTGAGTGGGAGAATATTAAAATTCTTTACCCATCTTCGTTTGGTTGATAATTTGATAGGAACTTAAGAACACCTCTGATAAAAACAAGTCTAACCATTCACATGGATAGAAATAACTTATCAGAATTATGAGAATAAGATAGAAGAATTCTTGCATAGTCTATTCGAAAGACTTGATTTAAGATTTCTAATCCTCATAATATTTTATGGTATCTTGATTTGATTGCTTAAATCTCTAGCAAGTATTTTACACTTTTAATACTAGACTGCTATGTTGTTGACCTAGTCTTAGAGAAACTTACAGTTTCAGATTAAGATAATAAGTCACAATGAGATGTTCCCAGAAACAATAGTAAAAGGTTAAAAGTTTCTAACCAGACATCTGCTATTGAGTGGGAGCCATCTGAGATGTAATCAAATAGGAACATTAGGGGACAATCAAGAAAGATTTATGTAAGTGACCTATATGTTTGATATTAAGGAACTACGTATTAGTGATCCCAATATCCACACCGACTCATTAAGAATTTTGAGATGGTGGCTACTCTGGGGGTGGAGGAATCATTATAGAAGAGTGTAAAAACTCATCTATAATAATTCAAGCTTCATCAGAGAAGATATAACTTTGTAAATTCGAAATTACCAGAAAGTTATTTTACTGAAGGAAATTCTAAACTGCATTATCTCAATTCCAAATTTTAAAATTTGAGAGATATGTCTTCTGTTTGTTCAGATGTACTTAATGGGCAGTAAGGATTTCAGTATCCCTTGATGAGTAAAGGATATAGTTAAGAAGGTTTCATAAGTTTTATGAACCTGGTTCCAGATATATGGGTGGATTCAAATATACTACACTTGATCAGAGGATCGAGGCAAAAGATTGATTGTAATGCACAACTTGTTTTATGTTAGTACAAGTGGGAGTTTGTTGGGTTTTGTGCCCTAAATAAAACCCATTACAATCTGATTAGTTATCAATTTAGAATTTTGAAGTGAATTATGATTACATGTATGTTACATGTTTATGGTTTAAAATATATACTTGATATATGCACAAAATCAGTTAAATCGAGAACATATAGTTATTAACAATTACAGTATTGTCAATACAGTGGAATGTGATTGTGATTATATGATTCAAAAGATTTGGTCCCTGTTCATCAGTGTTTTGGATTTACACTGATGTGATAATCAGCGATGAAGTATACTTACACTTGGAGTAAGTGTTATGTTCTTTCCAAAATATTGGCAAAGTATACTAGTTTCGAATGTATGGAGTATACATTGGACTGGACCGATATTGAACTTGGTCAAAGATATTGTAAACTTACCGTTGTATCTTTCCAAGTCAATGTCAGAAGTTGATCTTAGATTAAGAGAATCTAAATCCTGATATGATTAGGCTCAATCTCAGGAGTGCCACTCATGTTCTTTGATTTATTAGTTAAGCCTACCTTTGGGTCAGGGTAATACATATATTTTGGGAACATGATTGCATAACTGAGTGGGAGTGCTGAACATAAATATGGAAATCTATAGCTTCTACTGGTGTATAGAAGTAAAGTGATGATTCCTTTTGAGCTTAGTTAAATAGAAGTAAATGGATGAGCTCTTGTTTCAGTGACTGTATATTAGATCACTAAAACATCATTTACAGGTAACTAAGTGTTCAAAGGGGCAAAATACATTGAGGAATATAAACGGTAAATTGGTCCCATCTCGATGTAAATCATCTATATAGAGGGTCTCTAAATCACATTAAGATTATAACAATGGTTAAATGAGATAGCATGTTGATATCGTGAAACATATGATATGCTCTATATAAGTCTGAGAGTTCAATTCCAAGTTCTAAGAGTGGATTCAACGATGAATTAATAAGTTAGGGATTTACTTGGTAAATCGGTTCAACTTATTGGAAGCTCAGCATATAGATCCATGGTCCCCATTCTAGTTGAGACTATACTGTTTGTAAGACTCTATAATTGATTTATGATTAATCAATTATAATTCTAAAAGTTCGACTATGTCTAATTTGTGAATTCTCACAGTTTAAGGATGAAATTGTAAATAAAAGGGTTTCTAGGTTTAATTATTAATTAAGAGACTCTGCATGTCTAATTAATAATTATTTTAAATGGCAATATTATTTAATAATCTATTTTAGTTATTAAATAATTAGTTTTGGCATTTAAAAGATTGGAATTGGAAAAATTGAGATTTTGGAGAAACAGAAATAAAATTGAGGAAACTGCAAAATTTCAGTGAGGCCCATACACACCATGGCCGGCCACCCTTTGCATGTTTTCCAATTATTGTTTTCAATTTAAATTTCCATATAATTGCTAATCAAAGCCTAGCCCAAATAGGAAAGTGGTGGATCACACTAAAAAAGGCAGTTAATCAATTACACAGTAAAAGAGGAAACTGCTTATTTGGAAAGTTTTGCTCTTCCCTTTTCCTATATATAGTAGCCCTTTGCTCTCTTCTCTTGCATGCATTGTATCACACGAATTCAAGAGAGAAAATAAGAGAGAATTTCAAAAATCCTAGTGAGAGAGAAGTGCCCACACACATCACTTAGTGCCTCAATCATAGTTTGGAAGACTGTGAAGGATCACATCCAACTGAAGAATTTTCGGGCTCTGATCTTGATTATACTCTGCTACAGACAGGAATCAAGGGTTAGAGATCTGAGTGGAAGGAGACACTTAATTCCGCTGCCATCACTGTAAGTTATTCTTAACTTTTATGTGTTTAGTTCATCGTTTTAGAAGTTCAATTTTAGGTTGTTAAATCAACATACTTGTGAGTAGATCTAAGTTCCTGGTAAAATATATTTCCAACATATAACTACTTGATTCAATACTTTTTAAACCTTCATTTAGCCTTTTTTCCAGAAGCAGAGCCATTAGACCTCGAACTATTCCACCCCCAGTCTAACAAAAGCTTCGACATTCAAGCCGACTACGATCACATAATCGACTAGGTCAAACACTATTGGATGAATTTCCACAAAAACCTCTCATTCCCCACTCAAATACCAAGTAAGTATCCTGAGGATTTGTTGAATATTTGCTATTTTATATTTAGGATAGAAATGCTTAACTCAAGCTAGGTATAGGATGTCTAGTTTGTTTGAGTGGTGAAATATTTCCTGTAAAGTTTCATTTCTAGAGTAGGATTATGTAGAAATTTTTTGTGCTATGGAAGTGTTGATTCTGTGTGGATAGTTAGGGTATGGTCGTCTGTATTCCGTAGACACTTGCATGTTACTAGGATTTTAGAATTAGGGGTTGAACCAGGCCTGACAAACTTTTGAATGAACACTAGGAAAGTTTATTTTTTCATACCTATTTGGAGTGATTAGGACTTCGAATGGCTTTAATTTCTTGAATTTTTCTTTAGACTTTGTTCTGGTAATTTTCCTTGGGTTACTGATCTATTGTTCCAGGTTATTTGGTGAAGGTAGGCTTCTGGGAGTGATTGGTCTGATAGGAACCTCTCCAAGTAATCTTAGGGGAGGCCTTCGCCGATGCCCATTTTGTCATTTGGATAGTGGGTGTCTAATTGCTTGGCTCTTCCTTTCCTTTCATTTTTCTAGTGATGGATTTGAACCAAGAGTTCCATCTTTAAGCGGTTGAAATTAAAGAAAACACAACAATTTCCCCTATTGAAGGAATAGTGACTCAGGGAACTCAGGAGGAAGTTCCTATAGGGGAACTTCACTTGGATGTCGCTCTTAAAAATATTCCGGAGGCCACTCTATCCGAGACATGCATAAGGTCCAAAGGGAAAGGGAAGGCAAAAATCTTGCCTCCTGCTTAAAAATTCAACAACTCTATTTAGGAGATGGACCAGAAGGAAAACTGCTTCTGTTCATGCAGGATACTAGAAACGTATGCCACTGAAGCTGAACTACGCAACATACCAAAACTGATGTGGCATAGGTTGGCTATCGCGGAGGAATCAACATCTGTGAGCACGGACTGATTCATTGCATGGAGCTAGTCCCATATCTCAAGCGGAGCACACCTCACCCTGAGGGCTTACTTCACAGAGTTTATTGTGCCAATTGGGATTGCTCTATTTCGACTGATACCTCTAGCTTATAAGCTCTTAGCTGGATGGTACATTTTTTTGTAAGATTCATAAGTTTGAGGTGGTGTGAAGCCTCAACCAATGAGAACCAACTGTAAGAAATTGGGATTCTACAAACTCGAGAGGTATTCTGGTGCTCACTGCCCCACCAGCTACACTAAATGTTCCCCTGATCTCAAAAAGTATTAGTTCTTCTCCACTAGTTTCCCAGTAAAGATGGCACCTGCTCTCCACCGCAATTTCTAGATCCTAGGTAAACACTCTTACACTTGCAATTTTGATCTTCTCCTTTCAAAATTTCCTCTGTCTCAGTTAAAGTGTTGATTGGGCTTCCATATGTCTTCGTGTATTTTGATAGACCTTGTACCTCAGAGTGCTAAAAATGAGGAACTGGCAAATAAATTGTTCCAGTACAAGGCTTTCACCGAAGCCCAATTAAAAGTCGAGGGATTGGTCACCAAAAAATTGATTTGTAAACACGAGTTGATTGCTTGTTTCCAAAGCATTTACAATGTCAGCAACAGGGGCCAAAGTCAGGCTTCAAAAGAGGCCAATGAGATCATAGCCAATGACTTGGCCAAAATTATTATAGATGCAACTAAGGAGGACAAGCTCCTACAAGCTAGTTGGATGCTTCGCCACCCAAATCCCTTAATAGAAGCAGAGGAGATCTTGCAGAGATATGTTGTAGCGTACCCGAATGAAGGTGCTCTGAGAGTTAGCACTTTGGGAAGAGGTAATAGGCCCTTCTACGTAGTCCGTACCCCCAACTTCCATCCCATATCCTGGATGGATCAAGGGGGATTCGATAATTACTTCTTGAATTTAGACCACACTATGTACCTCATTAGTGACTTCATAAATAGAGTAGATGAGATCATTAGGATTCCTAGCAATCCAGAGTTGTCTCTAGATACCATTAGGGTGAATCTTTTACAACCATGTCTTTCCCACATTTCAGAGAATATGGCAGCTTCATTGGCTGGGATGACATGGTCCTTTTTGCTCGTGGAAAACCTTATAGTTGTTCACTAAATGGTTTGCACACTTTTTAGAACATGTTGCTGTATGCTAATTATGATTCTAATTTTGCTGCTGAGAGCTGGCTTGCTATTCATTTGGTTGTTGTGTTTGCAGATACTCTTGAAGAAAAGATGTCTTTAAGCGAAAAGATCATGAGGAGCCTTTCCAAGATGGAAGGCTTTAGAGGAAAAGGGAAAGACAAGGTCAGGGCTCACAGGTCCCACAAATTGAGGAATTTATCTATTTCTTCCTCATTAGATGTCTGGGAAGTTCCTCCTCCTGCAAAGGTGAACACCAAAAATTCCATTTCCCAAGCTCCCGCCAGGGTAGAAAAACTCCTACCGCCACTAGAGAGGCTTTGAAGGAATTGAATGTGTCCGGGAGTGGCAAAATCCATACAAGCCATCTCGAACCACTAGCCCATGTTTAGGCTTTGCCAAAATGAGTTGTGGAGGGGACCGTCCAGGAGGACTTGGTGGGCATCAATGCTTTCGATGAGAGTCTAAACGGACTTGTCTTCCACTGGAAGGACATTTTTGTGACTCCCATGTGCAAGACTCCACCCCAACATTCGATAGGGACACTAAAAAAGCCAAGTTTACTGCGGACATGCATAGCTCGCCCAGAGGAGAGGGGATATCTGCAGATCCACCACTCCACCCCCAAATCCATCATCATCAAACACAACTAACCAATAATAGCAACAAAACCAACATAAACACCAACAACTGCAACAAGATTAATAACAACAATAACAACAACAACAATAAAAACAACAACAACAACAATAACAATAAGAACAACAACAACAACAACACCACCACTAACAACAACAACAACCATCAAAACATCAACCATCACAGGAACACCTTTAGTCAGCAGCCATCACTCCTTCGAGGGGCCTACATTCTGCTTCTAGCCAACCACTTGGACTTGTCAGTTGCTTGCCCAGTATTCCACCTTCGAGTTTCAAGGAGGAGAGGCAGACAAAATTTTGAGGAAGCATCATTAGAATGAAAGGATTATTCTCCAAAAGAGGGCTAACAACCTTTCAGCAGTGAAAAGGGCTGAGATCTCTGAGGGCATTCACAAAACGTTCAAGGAGGGCCAATGATAAACACTGAGCCCCTGGAGAGGTGAATGGTGCCCAAGGTTGGGAGAGAAGTAGCTCCTTTTACTGCAAAGCTCTTGGATCAAGTGACAGGCAGTGCGATTGAACTGACCTCACATTTACTTTGGCTCAGGCTTCAAAACATAAAGTCATAGGGGTAAGTTTTGACTTCTTTGTCTTTGCTTTTGTTGTTGTGTATTGCTTTCTCACGTTATTTAGTTTCACCAAATGGCCTTGATTGCGAAGAAGGCTTTAAATGAAGTAGAGGCCCTGATTATAGAGCTTGAGCAAGCCAGCACCAGGATCCAAACTTTGCATAATAACAATAGGGCCCTACTTGCTGAGCTTGAGAAGACCATAGCGAGGTCAGTCCGATGCACTACAAACTATATGAAGAATATAAGGCCAAAGCTGACCAAGACAATCAGGTAGAGTTGGACCTGCTTAAGTCTCAAGTGTCATCTCTTCAAAGCAATCTTCTCCGAGTGACAAGGGAAAGAGACAGCAAGGACGCTCGATTGGTGATCCAAGGTGATGATTTGAAGACCACACTTTAAGAGGTCAACAATTTGCAAAATAAGATCAATGAGAAAGATTAGGTGATCAAAGGTGCACTAGGCGATGTTGAAGGCCTAAAGAACAAGCTTAAGGTTTTAAAGAAGGGAAAAGACTTGCTGAATGTCAAATATAATCAATAAAATATAGTCCTGCAGGGTATCCACATAACCAATAATACTTGCAATGACACTATAAAGAAGCTACATAGGGAAGGTGCTCACCAACCAGCCAATGGTGGGAAGACTTTTATAGCCTTGACAGCCATGTAAAAGGCTAGGGAGAACATTCTGCAATCTATCTAGGATGTTGTCAAGGTGGAGGCTAAGGTTGAAAGGCTCCGTCTTTGATCCATGGAGATGTCATATTCTCTACTTCTTCACAGTCTATGGAAGAAAGACCCTTCCATTCTCAAGAATCTTGCAACAGATGAGGATTAATACACTCGGAGGGTGCTTGCCATTGATGACGACACTTATCTTGAGAAATATGACCTCCATGGTGATGGTGATGAGTCTAGCGAGAAATTATCTGGAGAATTAGAGCCCAAACTTTCTGCTAAAGTGGTGGTTTCTTCAAGGAATGATGCCCAGGACCTCCAGGACCCTTCTAAGGACAAACCCAAAGACCTTTTGGCTTCAACCCAAGATGCACCTATAGCTCATACCTAGGACCAAACCCAAGAGTCATCCTCAATGCTAGCCTAAGATCAAACTCAAGACCAAGTCCAGGAGTAGCTCTACCTTGAAACTTTCTTTTTTCCTTTTTATTACTTTAAACCTTTCTTTTGCAGAGACAATTTAACTATACCTTAACCACGAGGCCCTATGTAATAGACTAGAAAACTGCTGCTTTGGTTTATGTATGTTTGTTTTTCTCGCCATGCTTGCTTTTGCTTTATTCCTTCTGCTATTACTTATTCACTTAGGCCATTTGATAAATTGCGTTAGGATTTTTTTGAAGCTTTTGGTTCCAACGACCAAAGCTTGATGCCCTTAGACTTTCCAACTTTGAAGCCCCTTATTTATGAAAACTAAAAAATTCTTCTCTTTGGATGTCAGCCTTTTCAAAGTCCTCTGTAACACCCTAACTAACTTAGGCGTATTACGTGATTTTTAAACGTACTGTGCAGCTCGTTGCTAATCAACGAGGTTTATGGAAAAACGTGATTAATTAAAAATTTTGCTTTTTCATTAACTTATAAACCATTTTACAAAAGTTACGGGATCCCGATTTATAAAATATTTACAAACGTTTTCACTGTTCAACTTTTACATCAAAATAAAGTCGTCTAACGACAATTACAAAATCTCAGCCGTGCTGTCCCGAGGATCGTACGCTCCAGGCCTAACCGCCCCGACATGTACAATCCCATAAGCTCGCTCACGGTCCATCAGCAACTGCCTTGCCTTTACCTACACATGCAACGTAAACTGTGAGTCGACAGACTCAGTAAGAAAAGCATAATAATATCATACATAAAACTGACTGCCGTGTCCAACACGATACTGAGTCCCGCTACTGCCATGTCCAACATGATACTGAGCACTACTGCCATGTCCAACATGGTACTGAGTTTTGAACGTTCAGGGGACGATACTATTGACACGTAACAACCTAATCGGTCGAACCGGTCATACTCCGGCTGCTGGTCATACTCCAGCCTGTACCGACGTGTTACTATATCCTCCTGATCGGTCGAACCGGTCATACTCCGGCTGCTGGTCATACTCCAGCCTGTACCGACGGGATACGTCAATAGCACGGAACCACCAACCAAGTGTCAGCCTGATCGGTCAAACCGGTCATACTCCGGCTGCTGGTCATACTCCAGCCTGTACCGACGTGACAGGGTTGGATGGTTCGAAGCCTAATACATATCTAATGTAATCTAACAGGCTTCCTACATGCACGCTAAACATGTAATCTACATATGCATACTGTTATACTAATCTTACCTGGATTCCGATTTCAGGTGTGCCGGTCAACCTGACTGGAACTGAAGCTGAACGGCGGATTACTGGCTCCTAAACCATAAAAATCACAACGCTATAAGTGACACGCTAAATCACTTCCCGGGGACTAAAACTCGAAACTAAAAGTTTCCCTATCGATAAAAAGCATGGCAATACCCCTAAAAACCCAAAAACGAGGAAAACTAGGGTTCTGAAAAATCCCCCATCCGGAAGTCCGGTTGCCCAACCGGAATTCCGGTTCTGGGAAAATTCTGAACCCCATCCGGAATTCCGGATGCTCAACCGGAATTCCGGTTCCTCGCAGGCAGCAACCAAAAATTCCCATATCTTGACCAATTCGAATCCAAATGGTCCCAAACTTTCCAGACCTCCTACATAGGTCCCAAATGACCATTTCAAGGCCTCAAACCTACCCAGAAACCTCACAAGCAAATTTCACCATTGAAGACCAAGCTTTGAGTTCAAGAACTCAAACTTGGTTAAACCCACTAGCATGCACCCTAGCCTAGTTAATTCTACTTAACTAAGCATATAATCACCTCAGAAAATATACAGAAACACCCAGCAACTTCACAGCAACAAAACATGGCATTTTCTCACAAAATCACATATTTTCACATATAAACCTCTAGCATGTTCAACCTAGTAATCAAGCATCAAAAACAACCCTAAACTAACATGCTTAAACACAAAATGATCATCAGATTACAGCAGCAACAACAACATAAAAATCCAACATGCAATTCACATTTTCATACATTTTCTTCAAGAATTTAAAGAGGGAAAGGGACATGAACCAACCTAGCTTGCAATAGACCTTAAAGGATGAAGAATAACCAGCCAAAATCAAAGGAAAAACACCCTCTCCAAGCTGCTCAAGGCTGGCCGAAAATGGAAGAGAAAGAAAGAGAGAGTTTGAAACTTTTTTGGAATTTTTCTAAGTGTTATAAAATGAAAGAAAAGTCATTTAATACCATCTTAATAAAACCATTTCAGCCAAAAGATTAATTAGAAATAAACATTTAATTCCATTTAAAAATCACATAAGACAAAATATCATTGGGGCAAAAAGACCATTTTGCCCCTCCATACTAAAACCACATAATAACCACTAAAGGGGTATTTTTGGGACATTCTAAATTCCCGGCCATTCCCGACATTCCAAATGTCTAAACCCGTCCCCAAAATACTAACATACTAAGTTGTGATTTCTACTGAGCCAAACGCCGCGTTCCAAAATACCGGACACCGGAAATGCGAAATATAAAAACTGCTGATAACATACTCATGCATATCTGAATTCCATAATAAATTACTTAAATAGCTATAAATAATTTCCTGATTAACATAAATAACTGCTAATTTCCAAATTAACTAAGCGGGCTTTACATCCTCGTTGATGGGACTTGTAAACTTTGGTGAGTTAATCTTACTCGGAGGAAGTGAAAGCTTTTTCCCAAATCACCATATGAGTCACGGAGCATGACTCCTGTCTACGTGCTTCCCAATTAGCCGCCTTAAGCAAATTACTGTACCAATTTTCGTTAATTAAATTTAGTGAGGGAAGGGGGCCAAGTGTGTAACAGAATCCAGGCGAAGTTCCTTATGGGGAGACAAGGCTGGATGCATATTAACACTTAGGTCATGCTTCCTCAATCGAAAGTAACAAAGCCAGCTTAGCATCAGATAAGTTTTTCCCAAATATGTGATAAGAGAGCTTCTAGAAATACAAAGGACTTCAGGCATGCTTCTTTTTCTCACTCCTTGTAGGAAACCTATTGACACAGTCACCAGACTGAATCGACTACAATAGAATTCAGGCAATGTTCCCTTTTCAGGGAAAAGGCAAAAAGCGTATTGGTTGTGCTTTTTATGGGAATAAAGTTGAATGTACAATAGACTTCAAGCAATACCTCCTTCCAAGAAGAGGGGTTAAAGATGTATTGAAATTTAAGAAATATTCCCACTCAAGACTAAAGGTGAAAACCAAGTTGAACATGTAATAGACTTCAAGCAATACGTCCTTCCAAGAAGGGGGGCTGAAGACGTATAAAAATTCAAGTAATATTTTCAACTAGTAGTTTAAAATTTTAAAAATAAGATACAAGGGAGAAATTAAATGCAAATAAAGATTAAATACAAGATATAAGTGAGCGCTGTATGCTTTTTAGGGCACATAGCTAAGTATGGTACCTCAAGTGAGCTAGGAAGTTTGGATGTCTTCAAATTCTTGGTCACTTGTTTAAAGCTTGTGTAGGAGAAAAAAAGTGTGAATTCTTGTGTAAATTTCTTCTATTTTTATTTCATTGTACCTGAAGAATTATATCAAGAGAAAGAATTACATATAACTTTGAGGAATGTTTAGATCTAGACACCCCCAGCCTATTGGTAGTAACATCACAAATTTTTTGCATTCCAGGCACGAGGGATCTCTGATCTGTCCATTCTCTTTAGTTGAAATGTTCTATTTCCCACTTTATGTTGTATCTCGTTGGTTCTTTCCCAATTAGGTCCTAAGACCCCCACTCCCGGTTCTTGTAAAGTTGGGAAAACTCTCCTCAAGACAAGATGTCCAACATCAAATGTATGACTCTTGACTTTAGAATTGAAGTGCATGGTAATCTTGCCTTGGTACAATTTGAGTTGAGCTTGTGACTGTTCCTAGAGCTCTTTAATTAAATCTAATGATTCTTGGAGTAAAGAGTGGTTTTGAGCTGGGTCGTAAGTGTCTTGTTTGTGAGAGGGAATTATGGTTTCTACTGGGATGACCGCTTCACACCCATAAGTCATCGAATATGGTGTGTTCCCTATTAAAATTCTCTCAGTGGTTCTGTATGCTTAAAGGACTTGCAGAAGTTCCTCCTGCCAATGGGCTTTACATGCTTAGAAATTTTTTTCAATGTTGTCTTCAGGAGCTTCTCCACAACTTTGACTTGTCCATTTGTCTGTGGTTTGGCCACAGCTGAAAAGCTCTTCACGATTCTGTGTTGGTAACAAAAGTTGGTGAAGTGATCACTGTCAAACTGCTTCTCGTTATTTGAGACAATCTTGTGTGGAAGTCTGAAGCGATGCACAATGTTTTTAACGATGAAGTACAGGGCCTTCTTTGAGGTAATCATGTTCATAGGCTTCGCTTCTACCTATTTAATCAAGTAATAAACAACAACTATGGCATATTTGACTCCTCCTTTCTCGGTGAGGAGGGATCCCACTAGGTCAATTCCTCAAACAGGGAAGGGCCACAGACTACTCATGAGCGTGATTTTAGTTGGTGGTGCTCGTGGAACCTTGGCGTATATTTGGCATTGATCACACTTTTAGACATACTCTTTGCAGTCCTTCATAGTGGGCCAAAAGTACCCCTAAAGAAGGATCTTCTTGGAAAGACTCAGTTTGGATGTATGATCTCCATGAACTTCATGGATGACATCACTGATTTTAATTCCAACAATACACCTTAGGTATGGCACAGACAACCCCCTCCGATAAAGCTTCCCATCCAGTACCATGTTGGAAATTATTTTACCAGGATCTTAGATCTACTCACAAGTATGTTGATTAACACCATAAATATGAACTTCTAAAACGATTATGAAATAAACACATATAAAGTATTAGAAACCTTACATTGGGTGCAGCGGAATAAAATGTCTCCTTCCGTTCAGATCTCTAACCCTTGTATCCTTTCTGTCGATGAGTATTATCAAGATCTGAACCTGGATCTCTTTCTCTCCTTCTTTAGTGCTGAAACTCCTTCTTGTTGAAAGTCTTTCTTCACGATCTTCCTCACTATGATTGAGGTATCACTTGCTGTGTGTGGGCACTACTCTAATCACTAAGTGGTTCGAAATCTCAAGGAAGAAGAGAGAGAGAGGTGGTGGCTAGGGTTTAGAGAGAGAAGGCTCAGGTTTTTCTCTGAATGAAAAGTGTAATTTTCCTGAAGCCTTCACTATCTAATTATAGCATTCCACGAGGGTTAGGTTTGAATTATTTGGCATTAAAATAATGAAAATATTAGATGATAAAGCCTATTAAAGTGGCCGGCCATGGCTATATGGATTTGGGCCTCACTTTTTGCAATTTTGCAGTTTTATCATTTCTGCATCTCATTTTCTCAAAAACGCCAATTTTCAAATTCAACCATTTAAATGCAAATTCTAACTATTTAATAACTATAAATAATTATTAAATAATATTGTCATTTATCATATTTATTAATTGAACCATACAAAGTATCATAATTAACAAATATGCCCCTAAAACTCTTTCTTTACAATTTCGCCCTTACTTAATGAAAAATTCACAAATAGACGTAGTCTAATTTGAGAATTATAATTGATTAATCAAAACCAATTTTATGAGTCTTACAAGCAATATTATCTCAACTAGTGGGGGGACCATGTGTCTATATAACCGAGCTTCCAATAAGCAGATCAAGAATTTATAACCTAAATTCACTGACTTATTAATTCTTCGTTGAATCCACGCATAGAACTTAGAATTGCACTCTCAGTATATATAATGCTCTATATGTTCCACCATATAGACACATCATTAGTTATCCATTGTTATAATCCTAATTTGATCAATGATCCTCTATATGAATGATCTACAGTGTAAAGGGATTTAGATTACCGTTACACCCTACAATGTATTTTATCCTTAAAACACTTAACCCCGTATAAATGATATTTCAACTTATGTGAAATGAGTACTCCACCATTTATTTTCGTTTGGTCAAGCTCGAAGGAGATCATCCTTTACTTACTATTCGCCAGATAGAAGCCATAGATTCCATGTTTATGTTAGCGCTCCCACTCAATTGCACGACCGTGTTCCCAAAATGTATGTATCACCCTGACCCAAAAGTAGGCTTAACTAACAAATCAAAGAACACGAATAACCTCTTGAGATTGAGCCTAATCATAACAGGATTAAGATCATTTGATCTAGGATCAACTAGGCGATATTGACTTGAATAGATATTACGGTAAGTTTAATAAATCTAAGTCAAAATTCAATATCGGTCCCTTCCGATGCATACTCCATGCATCCAACCTGAGCTTTACTTTGACCAATGCTCTGGAAAGAACATAGCAATTCTCCAAATGCAAGTAAACTCTGTTGTAGATTATCATATCAGTAAAACCCTGTGTCTGATAAATCTAGGAAACTTTATTCACATAGTCATGTTTACTTTCCAATGTGTTGACAACACAATAAACAGGATCAAGTATGTGAAAATGGTTTCAGATGAATTTATAAATCAAATAGACAAGAAATTGATAACATGAACCAAAACATACACAAATGAATGAAAAATACTTCTGTTTCTTTATTGATGTTGAATAAAATGGATTACATTGAAATAGAGTTTTATTTAGGGCATAAAACCCAACATACCATGTATCGGGGAGCTTGGTACTGGACCTTCTAGGCAACAAATCTGTCAGTAGGAAGCTCCCTCGAGTTCAGGAACTTGTAGATGGGGCCTATCTAGGAATTAAAACAATCCATGGTGGCATTTACCCCCTGCATTGCAATACTTAGAGTTTTTAAGTGGTCAACAAGCACTACTCCAAATTATGATCTTCAGGTCTGTGGCAAGTTTTGTTAACATGAACGCAAATGAATTTTTATCCCATGGAACTTTGCGGGTGTTGTAGCTTTTAAAATTTTGTAGAAGTTCCCGAGATATCATCACATAGGTAGCCATTTTTTTGCCTTTGGTCTAATATTCTCCAGAAATCTAATTTACCACTAGCTTGAGGGAGTCACCGTGCACTTCAATTCATTAGGCTCCAATTTCCTTAGCTAATCGCAAGCCAGCCAACATGGCTTCATGTTTTGCTTCGTTGTTGGAGGCAGGGAATTCCAAATGGAGAGAACTCTAGAGCTAATGTCCATGTGGGGAGATCAGTATGACTCCTACTCTGGACCCTTTGTTATTTGAGGCTCCGTTAAGACTGGTGACTCCATGACTGGCTTTTCTAGGAGGTCATTCAACCTAGAACATTCCACCACAAAGTCAGCTAGGGCTTGACCTTTGATTGACACACTTGGCTGATATTGGATGAGCTCATTTTAGCAGCCTGCTGGATGACTCTATCTTTTGAAGCACTTGGATAAGAGGATATTTTTTTGTACATTAATGGCGTGGCTTGGAAGTAGGGTCTGACCTTTCTACAGGCAAATAATAAGTAAAAGTTAATTATTTCAATCATGGGATACCTAGGTTCTGTACCCAGTAGTCTTTCGTGTTGGAATATTATTTTACCAGGATCTTAGATCTACTCACAAGTATGTTGTTTAACACCTTAAATATGAACTTTCTAAAACGATAAAATAAACACATATAAAGTTAAGAAAACCTTACATTGATGCAGCGGAATTAATGTCTCCTTCCACTCAGATCTCTAACCCTTGTATCCTTTCTGTCGCAGAGTATTATCAAGATCTGAGCCCGAATATCCTTCTTCTTTGAGTTTGATCCTTCACAGTCTTCCAATCTATGATTGAGTTACTGCTTGCTGTGTGTGGGCACTCACTCTTTCACTAGGGTTCGAAATATAGAAGAGGAAAAGAGAAGAGGGTTTCGGCCAAGGTATAGAAAATAGGGAAGGCTCAGTTTTTTTGAAGAGAGAAATTTCTGTCAGAAGATGTTGTGAAAACTTGTTGATTTGACTGAGCCATCACTTTCTATTTATAGGCAACTACTAGGTTTATGTTAGGAATTATTTGGCATTAAAATAATAAAAATATCGATTTGAATTTCCACAAATAGTGGCCGGCCATGTTGTGATAATGGGCCCCACTTGATTTTGCAGTTTTAACAAATTTTATTTCTATTTTCTCAAAAATGCCAATTTTCCAATTCTAACCATTTAAATGCCAAAACTAATTATTTAATAACTAAAATAGATTATTAAATAATATTGTCATTTAATTTAATTATTAACTAGACATATAAAGTCCATTAATAAATAAATAAACCTAGAATCTCTTTTCTTTACAATTTCGCCCCTGCTTAGTGAAAATTCACAAATTAGACATAGTCTAACTTTAGAATTATAATTGACTAATCACGAATCAATTAATGAGTCTTACAAGCAGAATATTCTCAACTAGAATGGGGACCATGGATCTATATGCTGAGCTTCCAATAAGTGAACCAAATTTACCAAGTAAATTCCTACTTATTAATTCTTCGTTGAATCCACTCTTAGAACTTAGAATTGCACTCTCAGACTTATATAGAGCATATTATATGTTCCACAATATCAATATGCTATCTCATTTAACCATTGTTATAATCTTATTTTGATTTAAAGATTCTCTATATAGATGATCTACATCGAGATGGGATAATTTTACCGTTCTCACCCCTCAATGTATTTTGCCCCTTAAAACACTTAGCTACCTGTAAATGGTGTTTAGTGATCTAATAATTAGTCAGTTAAACAAGAGCTCATCCATTTACTTCTATTTGCTAAGCTCGAAGGGAATCATCAGTTGACTTCTATTCACCAGTAGAAGCTATAGATTCCATATTTATGTTCAGCACTCCCACTCAATCATACTATCATGTTCCCAAAATATACGTATCACCCTGACCCAAAAGTAGGCTTAACTAATAAATCAAAGAACATGAATAATACTCCTGAGTTGAGCCTAAGCGTATCAGGATTTAGATTCTTTTAAAGATCAACTACTGATATTGACTTGGAAAGATATATAACGGTAAGTTTGTAATATCTTAACTTAGTTGCAATATCGGTCCAGTCCAATGTATACTCCATACATTCGAAACTACTATACTTTACTAATGTTCTGGAAAGAACATAACACTTACTCCAAGTGTAAGTACACATCATCGCTGATTATCACATTAGTGTAAATCCAGAACACTGATGAAACAGGGACCTATTCTTTTGATTCATATGATCACAATCACATTCCACTATGTTGACGATACTGTAATTGTGAATAAACATATGATCTGGATTTAACTGATTTTGTGTGTAAAAGTAATAAACATATTTAAACCATTAGCATGTAAAATTCATGCAAACATCAATCGCTTCAAATTTCTTATATTGATAACTAATCAGATTGTAAAGAGTTTTATTTAGGGCATAAAACCCAACAAACTCCCACTTGCACTAACATAAAACAAACTGTGCAAATAGGTCAATCTGATGTCTTGATCTTCAGATCAAGTGTAGTATATTTGAATCCACCCAAACTTCTGGAAACTAGTTCATAAATACACTTATGAAACATCCTTCACTATATGCTGTACTTATCAAGGGATACTGAAATCTTTACTATTTAAAGTACATCTGAATAAACAGAAGACATATCTCTCATGTTTTAAAATATGGAATTGAAATAATGCAGTGTAGACTTTTCTTCAGTAATATAACTTTCTTGTAATTTTTGAATTTACAAAGTTATAATTCTTCTCTGGTAGAGCTTGAATTATTATAGAATAACTCCTCCACCCCAAAAGTAAGCACCATCTAAAGAATCTCGAAATTAGATGGTGAGATATAAGGACAATTGATACACAGTTCCTTAATATCTAACATATAGATCACTTTCATAAATCTTTCTTGAATATCTTCTAATGTTCCCTATTTGATTACATCTCAGATAGCTCCCACTCAATAGCAGATGTCTGGTTAAATAATACTTTTAACCTCTGATTGTTTGGAGAGTTATCTAGTTGTGACTTTTGTATTAGTCTGAAATTTTAAGTTAAGACTAAGCCATCAACATAGCAGACTAGTATTTGAAGTGAAAAATACATGCCAGAGATTAAGTAATCAAAATTAAGATACCATAAAATTTTATGAGGATTAAGAATTCTTGGTTCAAGTCATTCGAATAGACTGAACTAGAGTTCTTTATCTTATTCTCATAATTCTGATAAGTTATACCTATCCATGTGTATGGTTAGATTTGCTTTTCAGTAGTGTTCTTAAGTACCTATCACAAGTATCAACCTAATGAAGATGGGTAAAGAATTTTAAAATTCTCCCACTCAATTAAGGTAGTGTGAAACTTTATCAAAGAACTTTCATAGGTATCAAACTTTTACTTACAATAGTAAAACGAAATGGAACATACAATCAAGATCAAGGATTTATATTGATAATAGCTAACTCATTATATTACTTCCATGTTTAAAGAAAGTATGTGTTACATAGGGAATTGTGGAATAGATTCCCACCCTAAGTATATACAGATTATGATCCACCCCTAAAGGTTGTAAAGATCATGATTCTGCATAGTTTGAAAGAAAAGATCGTTGAACTGCATAGTTTTCTTAACTTTTCTCCACCCCTATCAGATCAAAAGATCCTTTTATTAAACAAATTCTTAATAATTGTATTAGAATGAACAATTATTAATAAACATAGAAATAATTTCTAGTGTTTATTTAATGTAACTCTATGAAGAGTTGTAAATATTATAGAATTTGCATCAATAATAAAAATACTTACACATACAAATATATAAATATAATGTGGTAATTATTGATGAAGATAAAATAAATAAATAAATGAAGCTCAATCTCATAAATTGTAATTGGTTTTGAATTCAAAAAATTAAATCTTTATTAATAATAATAAAAAAAAATTACAACAATATGAGAAAAACAGGGATAAATATCCCTAACTAAAATTTGAAATCCAAATTGTCTTTAAACTAAAAAAATTAATTCAAAAATAAATTGAAGAGCTTCATCTTCATCTGGACGATTTCACCCATGGTCCAGCTTTTCAATCCAACTCATCTGAGTTCAAGTAGCTTGGCCTATAAGAAGAAGAAAACAAATAAACAAAGTTAGTCCAGAATCAGAAATCCAATTGGATAATAATTCACTAAAACTCTTAAAGTTTATAAATAGAAATACCTTGTTTCTTTGCAAGAAGTTTAGGACATTGGGGTTTCCAATGACCTTTCTCATTGCAGTAGAAACACTTTCCTTTAAGTGTAGCATCACCAGAAGCAGCAGCCTTTTTGTGTTTCATGGCTTTTGCACCTTGGTGTTCTTCCACTTCTTCTTCGATTTGGGTTTTGAAGTAGAGGCAACATTTGCTTCAGGTTTCATCATTTTATTACCATTCCTAGGATTGTGAGGTTTACTCCCTTTCTTTTTGGGTCCTCCAATCAAATTTTCATAAGTTTGAAGGTCATTGACTAACTCATGAAAGTCTATTTCCTTCTTATTCATGACATAATTTGATGTGTATGGTAGAAATGCTGGAGTCAGGCTATTCAAGATAAGGCTTACTTGAGTATCTTGAATAGCGCTGTCGATTTCAGCACCATGGTCCTGGGCTTCTTGGAAATTACTTGCCATGAGGAGAACATGGTCACGCACGTTTTGATGAGGTTCCATCCGTGCATTAATGTACTTCTTAGTCGCGTCAAAGCATGACTGAAGTGATGCCTTACTGAATAGCTCATTTAACTTCGTCATAACTTCAGCAGCCTTCTCGGTTTTAGAAAACCGAGTTTTGAGGGTGTCAACCATGCTGGAAAGCATAAAGTATAGAGCTTTGTCATTTGCTTTCTGCCAACGCTCATACTTTTCTTTCACAGCTTTGGATGCATTGTCCCCAGAGTTCATCCATTTACTTCTATTTGCTAAGCTCGAAGGGAATCATCACTTGACTTCTATACACCAGTAGAAGCTATAGATTCCATATTTATGTTCAGCACTCCCACTCAATCATACTATCATGTTCCCAAAATATACGTATCACCCTGACCCAAAAGTAGGCTTAACTAATAAATCAAAGAACATGAATAATACTCCTGAGTTGAGCCTAAGCATATCAGGATTTAGATTCTTTTAAAGATCAACTACTGATATTGACTTGGAAAGATATATAACGGTAAGTTTGTAATATCTTAACTTAGTTGCAATATCAGTCCAGTCCAATGTATACTCCATACATTCGAAACTAGTATACTTTACTAATGTTCTGGAAAGAACATAACACTTACTCCAAGTGTAAGTACACATCATCGCTGATTATCACATTAGTGTAAATCCAGAACACTGATGAAACAGGGACCTATTCTTTTGATTCATATGATCACAATCACATTCCACGGTGTTGACGATACTGTAATTGTGAATAAACATATGATCTGGATTTAACTGATTTTGTGTGTAAAAGTAATAAACATATTTAAACCATTAGCGTGTAAAATTCATGCAAACATCAATCGCTTCAAATTTCTTATATTGATAACTAATCAGATTGTAAAGAGTTTTATTTAGGGCATAAAACCCAACATTTCGCTGATGTAGTACACCAGTAGTTGTACCCTTCTTCCTCTCGCACTAATGTAACACTAATGGCATGATCAAACACTACAAAATAATGGTACAACTCCTCACCTTCCATTGAGTTTGATAGAACTGGAGCCTTAGACAAGTGCTTTTTTTGTTTCTAGAAGGCCTCCTCACACTCTTTAGTCCATTCAAACTACTTATTTGTTAAAGAGCAGGATGCACTTATCTATGGACTTCAAAATGAATATGTTGAGGCTGCGATTCTTCTAGTAACGCTTTGCACATTCTTGTGCTTTTTTGGAGATGGCATGTCACTGAAGGCTTTGATCTTCTCTGAGTTTACTTTGATTCCTTAAGAGCTAACAATAAAGCCCAAGAACTTCCTGGAGGAGACACAAAATTTACACTTTTTAGGATTTAGCTTCATCCCATACCTCCAGAGAACTGAGAAGGCTTCCTTGAGGTGTGTACTGTGTTCTTCAGATGTCTTAGACTTCAGCAGCATGTCACTGACATAAACTTCCATATTCCTCCCCAACTGGTTCTTGAACATCTTGTTGACCAGTCGCTGGTATGTTTTTTTGGTATTCTTTAGACCAAACTACATCACCTTGTAGAACTACACACCTTTATCTGTCTGGAAGCTAGTGTGTTCTTCATCAACTATGTGCATTTTTATATGATTATATCCAAAATAGGCATCCATGAAGCTTAGCAACTGGTGCCTGGAGGTGGCATCCATCATCTGGTCTATTCGTAGAAGAGGGAAATAGTCTTTGGGGCAGGCCTTATTAAGGTCTAGGAAGTCAATACACATCCTCCATGTGCTATTAGGCTTAGGACCAAAACTGGATTGGCCAACCACACTAGATACAATGCTTATTAGAGGAAGTCATTCAAGGTCAGCTTGTCCACCTCCGCCTTTACTGCTTTTGCCCTTACTGGATCTAAGGGTCTCCTATTTTGGAGAATTGGTGTCGCATCTTTGTTGATGTTCAAATCATGGCAGATGGTATTACGATTGATCCTTATCATGTCAGAATGGCTCCATGCTGGAACATCCTGATTTCTTTTGACAATACTTATAGGGTCTACATCGCAAATGCTGACCTCTTCTACATCTTCCATTGGTTCAATCATTCTTTCATTCCTTACATGGGGTTCTAATTCATCTTCGACGTCCTCCCAGACAACTTCAACTTCTGCTTGAATCTCCATTCTAGGAGCAATAGGTGCCTCTTCCTAGACCATAAATATAGTCCAAATAGAGACATTATAACAACTCCTTACGCTCTTTTAGTCATCCCTAACCACTCCAACACATCCATTGTCGTAGGGAAATTTCATGCATAGATGCCTTATAGAGGTAATACTCCAAAATTTACCAAGACGGGATGTCTTAGTATTGCGTTATATGCCGTCGGATAGTCCACCACCATAAAAGTGCAATGTTTGAAGGTGCAAGCATTGTTTTCTCCTTTGAGGGTGACATGGAGCTGGATCTTTCCCATTGGCTGTTGGAATTATTTTACCAGTATCTAGATTTACTAACAAGTATGTTTGATTAACATCCTAATATGAATTCTAAAAACAATAAAATAAACACATAAGAGTTTAAGAAACCTTACAGTGGGTGCAGTGGAATATTATCACTCCTTCCATTAAGATCTCTAGCCCTTGATTCCTTTCTATAGCAGAGCATAATCAAGATCTGAATCTGGATCTCTTTCTCTCCTTCTTGTTGGTGCTGAATTTCCACAGTCTTACATACTATGATTGAGGTAACACTTGATGTGTGTGGGCACTACTCATTCACTCAAGGGATTTCGAAAAACAGAGAAGAAAAGAGAGAGGAAAGTGGTGGCTCAAGAATTCACTCTGAAAAGAATGAGATCTAATTCTATGTGAAACCTGAAGCCTTTACCTTCTATTTATAGAATACCACATAGGGTTAAGGTTGAATTACTTGGCATTTAATAATGAAAAATAAAATGAGAAATAGGAAGCATAGTGGTCGGCCATGGAATAAGGAAACAAGCCTCTCACTTTTGCAACTTTCCTATTTTATCATTCCTAGTTTCCCATTCTCCAAAATTGCCAATTTTCTCATTCAACCACATAAATGTCAAATCTAATTATTTAATAACTATAATTAATTATTAAATAATATATTTTCATTTATTTTATTTATTAATATAAACTAATCAAAGTTTCTCAATTAATAAATATATCCTTTAAACTCTCTATTTACTGTTTTACCCTTGCTTAGTGAAAATTCATAAAGTAGACATAGTCTAACTTTTAGAATTATAATTGATTAATTAAAATCAATTAACTGAGTCTTACAAGCAGTATGGTCTCAACTAGTATGGGGACCATGGGTCTATATAACCGAGCTTCCAATAAGTTGAACCGAATTTACCAAGTAAATTCCCTAACTTATTAATTCCTTATTGAATCCACACTTAGAACTTGGAATTGCACTCTCAGTCATATAGAACGCTCTATATGTTCCATGATATAGACACGTCATTAATTATCCATTGTTATAATCCTAATGTGATCAATGACCCTCTAATAGATGATCTACATTGAAAAGGCACTAAGTTACCGTTACACCTTCAATGTATTTTATCCTTAAAACACTTAGCTCCGAATAAATGATATTTCAGCAAAGTGAAATGAGATCTCCACCATTTATCTCTATTTAGCCAAGCTCGAAGGATATCATCGTTTCACTTCTAAGTTCCTATAGAAGTTATAGATTCCATATTTATGGTAGCGCTCCCACTCAATTATACTATCATGTTCCCAAAATGTACGTATCACCCTGACCCAAAAGTAGGCTTAACTAACAAATCAACGAACATGTATAGTACTCTTGAGATCGAACCTAACCATATCAGGATTAAGATCATTTGATCTAGGATCAACATGTGATATTGAATTGAACAGATATTACAGTAAGCTTTAATAGATCTAATCAAAGTTCAATATCGGTCCCTTCCGATGTATACTCCATACATTCGATACTGGTAAACTTTGCCAATGTCCTGGAAAGGACATAACACTTTTCCAAGGTGTAAGAATACCTATCGCTGATTATACCATGTCAGTATAAATCCAGTGTTCTGACAAATCAGGGAATAAACTTTCGAACATATAATTAAGATTATATTCCACTGTGCTGACAACATTATAATCTTTAACAAATTCATATGTTCTGGACTTAAAAAGAATTCATACATTATATGTATATAATCATGAAATAAATCATGTGAACCATCCAACATAAAATGTTATTTCTGAACTTTATTAATAAGTAAATCTGATTATATTGAAATGGGTTTTATTTAGGGCACAAAACCCAACAAACTCCCACTTGCACTAATATAAAACAAAATGTGCATTTCAAATAATCATTAACACCTTGATATACAAATCAAGTGTAGTAGTAGTAAACTCCTCGTAATAGGATCTGACAGGTTGAATTAACAACAACCTTTTCTCCACCATTACTTTCCCTTAATCACAAAATCCTTGATATTGTGAAATTTCTCTCTATATGTCTACTCTTTTGGGATACTAGATTCTATACCTTTGGCAACTACTTTTGGTTATTCAGGAAATAACACTAGTAGTTAAGACAAGTTGGAATAGTGCCACAATTGTATAGAACTTTAACATCCAGTCTCTCTCTGGTAGACTAAGAGATTTCAGATAGGTTTTTACACTTCTCCAAAATCACTACTCCACCCCTAGAGTAATCACCATCTTATCAGGAGACTTTCTAGCACAAAGGAAAGTCTTGAAATCTGATGTGGTGTAGTCTAAGATTTTTAAAACCACCCTTATTGACTAACATATAGTTCCTCTTCTTAATCTTAAGATTTACTTGATTGTCTTCCAATGTTCCTCTCCTGGATTAATCTGATACCTACTCATTACTCCCACTCAACAGCAGGTGTCTGTTCTAAGGCATACTAAAGCATATCTGAGATCTCTCACTGTTGATTTAAGAAATTCTTTCATGGCTTTATCTTTTCTGGAATAGTTGAGACTTTTCCTTAGATAAATAAAATCTATGTCTAGAAGTTGTGAAGCTTCTATAAATTTCCATTGGAAAGAAAATGCTTCAGCATCTTACTAAAGTAAGTTGCTTGCATTAGAGTAAGTAATTACCAGGTATACCACAAGGCATAGGTTTAGATAAACTCAAACCTATAATACTAGGAACAAGAGGTTTTGTTAAGTCCATTGAATAGACTTATTAACGAAAATTTCCTTTTATGTCCTTGTAATAGAAAACTTTAGGTTACTCCATGTGGATGGATTAAACCATAGTTCTCTTGGCTTTCTTCTTAGTTTCTTATCTTGACAATCCATTACTTGTTTAAACACACAATGGATTTTAATCACTAGTGTCTTCCAAGTCATAAGAAGGTAAAGTTCCTTGAAACTCTCCCACTACGACAAGGTACCGTGAATTATGTCTAAGAAAACTAAATGGTATTGACCTCTTCGGTTGTGTTAAGACAACAGAGGCAGTGGGATCATCTTATAACGAATAAGATGATAGAACACTTATGGAATCAAGAAAAAGTATCTCCTTTATTTGCTACTTTATTTTTAGACTTAGTCATTTTCTTAGAAAAGTAGTATTTGTTTAAACAAACACTATCTTATCTAATGACTATTGGATGATCCACCCCTAATCACTTAGAATAGCTAACAAACATGCAAACCAGGGTTAGCAGTTCTAGCTTTTCTTAAGATTTTGATTAGGTCATCCATGAATCTAGTAATGATTTACATTAAGTATACAACCATTGCATCATTCTGAAATTATATTACCATAGAAGGATTTAGGCAACAACTAGTAACTAATCATCAATATGCAACTCGAATTTCTGGGGAGGTAAGTTTGGATATAATTCAAAAATCTAATTAATGATCTTTCAACTGCATATCTACTAACTATTTCTCCACCCCTATCAGTTTGCAAGATCTCTAACCACTTACCATTGCTAGAAATTCATGAAATCTTTCAAACATTTCAAATTTCTTTTGCATAAGGTAAAACAAGTATGTTTGATTAACATCCTAATATGAATTCTAAAAATAATGAAATAAACACATAAGAGTTTAAGAAACCTTACAGTGGGTGCAGCGGAATATTATGACTCCTTCCATTCAGATCTCTAGACCTTGATTACTTTCTGTAGCATAGCATAATCAAGATCTGAATCTGGATCTCTCTCTCTCCTTCTTGTTGGTGCTAAATTTCCACAGTCTTACATACTATAATTGAGGTACCACTTGATGTGTGTGGGGACTACTCATTCACTCAAGGGATTTCGACAAATAGAGAAGAAAAGAGAGAGGAAAGTGGTGGCTCAGGAATTCACTCTGAAAAGAATGAGATCTAATTCTATGTGAAACCTGAAGCCTTTACCTTCTATTTATAGAATACCACACAGGGTTAAGGTTGAATTACTTGGCATTTAAAAATGAAAAATAAAATGAGAAATAGGAAGCATAGTGGCCGGCCATGGAATAAGGAAACAAGCCTCTCACTTTTGCAACTTTCCTATTTTATCATTCCTAGTTTCCCATTCTCGAAAATTGCCAATTTTCTCATTCAACCACATAAATATCAAATCTAATTATTTAATAACTATAATTAATTATTAAATAATATATTGTCATTTATTTTATTTATTAATATAAACTAATCAAAGTTTCTCAATTTATAAATATACCCTTTAAACTCTCTATTTACTGTTTTACCCTTGCTTAGTGAAAATTCATAAAGTAGACATAATCTAACTTTTAGAATTATAATTGATTAATTAAAATCAATTAACTGAGTCTTACAAGCAGTATGGTCTGAACTAGTATGGGGACCATGTGTAACGCCCTAAATAATTAGGCACGCTACCCAAAATGCTTATGAAACCCTAATCCCCTAATCGGGATTACTAATTAAAATAGCGCAGAATTTAAACTTTTTTATTAAACAGACTGAAAATAAACTTCTAATATATTTAAACTTTTCAAAATAGTTGGAATCCCAAAAATATTTACAAACTTATTACAAGTTCTTTCTTACTAGCCGACCTAAGCGGCAAAACAGAATATAAAAGTCAACATTGTTAGACCCGTAACCCGCTTGGTCTGAAGTGGCATGAACATGTACATTCTCCGCCCTGCTCCTGAAATTCATGGCTGATCAGCTAATGCCTTATACTTTCCTGCACAGCAGAGCACCCGTGAGCCAAGCCGAGCAAGATAGTATAAATCATAACAAATATATTATGTTCATTCACATATGTCTGTATAGCACAGACCTTATCATTATTTCATCATGCCCATTTATGTCTACGTGGCGTAGACCTATGTGTTACGCTCACACATCTAATTAAATCTACATGACGTAGACCCACGTGTTACTCTCACACGTCTAAATACATTAAGGCCTTAGAAGTGGTTCATCTCGGTTATGAGTACCGAGTCCAACCTGATTATGCCTTGAGCGCATAATCCCTAAATCTCATTTCAATTAACATGGCATGGCATTTATACACATATATCGCTAGGGTAATAACCCTAGGCTATTAGACCGTTTCTATTAGGGTAATAACCCTAATCCCGGTTACTAAACATTCATGCATATCATTCTCAATATAAGCACCACTGCGCATACTCTACGTGCTAATCACTGTCTTACCTAATGTCCCGCAATAGTAGAGATTCCAAATCCCCGGGTGCTCCTGACCAGGTGCCGGTAATCCTAGTCACACACAATCCGGGATTTTCACAAATAGGGTTAACCCCTGATTTCACATTCATAAAATAAATTCATGGAATTTCAAATACAGATAATCACATAGAGCTCGAAAAGAGCTTTCTAACGGTATAAAGAACGTCCCAAACGGAGTCCCGAGTCAAAAGTTATGGCCAAAACAAAATTCAGCATTTCCCGATGAACTCCAACCGGAATTCCAGATGGAGCAGCCCTGAACCAACCGGAATTCCGGTTGTCTAGGCAGAGAATACGAAATTTCTCAATCTTTAAACCCCTAAAACTCACTCAAATCATCCCCAAACATTCCCAAACTTTCTAGAGCATCAATATATGTCATAATAAACATATTCCAATTTATTATTTAATAAAACAAAAAGTCCATCTGATAACTTTTGCAAAATACAATACAAAATGATATTTAACTTTTGCAAACCTTCAAAAGATATTATTTTTATTATATTTATAAAATTTATTTTTATTATTCATTACGGTAAAAAGAGCGAAAAATAATATAATATGCATTTATTTATTAACTATTATCCACCACGTCACTCATTTTAATAAAAAAAAAATTAAATGAATTGTCATGGAAAGACTACCTTAATGTAAAAATTATATTTTAATAGGTATTATTAACAAGTTTTATAGTTAGGGGCACAACTTCATAGTATAAATATTTCAATAAAAAATATTAATTATTCTATATTTTAAGTAAAATAATAAAATTTAATTAATCATTTGAATTAAATAAAAATACTAATTATTATGATTAGATGTTAGATGTATTAAATAAGAATATTAAATATTTACACACCTTATAGATATTTGATTTAATCTAATTGAATTTTCAAAAGTAATATCCAATTTAAATTTGATGATAAATTTTAATTAAATTTGATCAATTTGTACACTGGATTAGATTGGTTTCCATCTCCTTTATGTTCGAGAAACTAAATTGGCTTTAGTAAAATCATTATTTCTTTAATTTCAAGACAATTTTTTTTTTGACGTGTATCTCAAGACAAATTTAGCTTTAGTTCATTTTCCAAAAGCAAGCACCTCACTGACACTTTTTCAAACAATAAAAAGTGAAATTTGATTTAACTAAGGCTTACAACTTTTGTTCAATAAAATAAAGTAATAATAATAAAAAAATTTACCAAGGCTTATTTCAATCCAGCTTTGTCCAACTCACTTTTTCATTTCTTTTTTTGTTTTTTTTCATCTGTTGAGTGAAAAACATATGTATTACGTTTTAAAATAATAAACCAAACCATGACTTTCTCAAAATTAAGAGTGGGTAAGGTTAGTAACTAACTCCTTATTTAGCTACACAACTTTGGGGCCGCTCTGGCTAAGCAACTCTTGTACATTAATGTTTGGGGCCGCATTGGCTAAGCAACAGTTTCTTTGAAGCTTTTCAAGCGATAATAAAATGTAGTTGATTGCCCGTAAAATCTTCAAAAAATTTACTTCCTTATTAATTAACTCTCAAACATATTTTTTTTTGCCGCATAACCTTTAAAATTAGTATTCTATTAGAAATTTCACAATTCTATCTATTTTTTATTATTAACTGTTCAGGTAAATTGTCTACGTGGACACAGTGTATATATGACATAATTTTATTAGTCCACATAATTTAATATTTATAAAAATAAATTAATTTAAAATTAAAAAAATATTTTTTTTTTCTTTCTTATTCTTCTTCTTTTTTCCCAATTTCTTCTTCTTCTTCTTCATTCATCATATCAACACTACCGCCACCACCACTGCAATACCACTACCACCACACAACCACTACTCAGTACCACTGCAACAACACCACTTGCAATACCACTGTAACACCCTACTAATTTAGGCGTGTTATCGTGATTTTATATTAACTGCGTAGTTCGTTGCTAATCAATGAGTTTATTAAAAATTCTGAATAATTAAAACTTTCTTTAAATATTTATAAACATCAAATAAATAACATATATATAATCAGAATTCCGTGTATAAAATATTTACAACTGTTACAAACCACGTAATACAAAAGTTGTTGCCCAGGGACTATACAAAATACAACCAACTGTCCCAAAGATCGTATGCTCCAGGCCTAACCGCTCCGACATGCACAATCTTCATCTGCTCGCTCTCACGG
Organism: Cannabis sativa; assembly: GCF_029168945.1. Classification (NCBI taxonomy): domain Eukaryota; kingdom Viridiplantae; phylum Streptophyta; class Magnoliopsida; order Rosales; family Cannabaceae; genus Cannabis; species Cannabis sativa. The sequence goes on from NC_083605.1 coordinate 30,924,323, forward strand.
TTGCTCAACCTTAGCCTTGCCCTTACCTACACATACAGACAATATCTGTGAGTCGACACTCAGTAAGAAAAGCATAATCATAATCATAAATATAACTCAAATTGTAATTAGGCACCCATACACCCAATGATAACCCTATCCCCATGTCCAACACGGTACTGAGTCTAGAATGTTTCTATGACAATATTATCGACCATAATATCAGCCTATATTCAGTACTCTAGTCATACTCTAGCCGTACTATTGTGATAGCGTGAATCTCATACTTGAGCCAAAAATACATCTATCGGTATCCAGTACATCTCTATGTATACTGATATCGCTATCAATGTAATCCAACAGGCTCCATAAATATGACACTAAACATGTAAATATATATGAATATCATTATACTAATCTTACCTCATTTCCGAATTTAGATGTGCCAGCCAACCTGAGTGGAACCGCTGCTTAACGATTTACAGGCCCCTAAATCACATTATTTGTGAAACTGATGAGTGATACGCTAAATTACTTTTTGGGGACTGACAATTGAAACTAACAGTTTCCTATCGATTGATAACATGGCAATGCCCTAAATATCGCAAAAATGGGAAAAACTAGTGTTATACCAAAAATTCGGCTGTATTTTAGAAAGTGACACGTGTTAATTTCGTGTAATATGAATTAACAAATATAATGATAATTATGTCATTAAATGCAAAATGGAATAACTCATTAAATATAGAATAAATAGAGTATGTTCATAACTCGTTGGCTGTATAGTCTTAAGCGAGACAAGGATATAGAAACTATCAATTCATGTATTGACGAGAAACTATCTTGCCTCGAAAGGCATAATCTCGAGGGAACTACAGACAATGCATAATGAGACATCCATCTCGCTACACATAAGAAAGTATCGACGAGGCGAATTGATTGAAGAAACACTTGGCGTATAACCCACATTATAATGACTAAGTGTAATAACTTAAGGACTTGAAGGACATGATTGTCCAGTATGCAAGGCTTTATGGTCAAAGAGCAGTTCTTAAGTTTGCTCAGTACACTGGTGCTCATGCCATTGTTGAAATACATATAAACCAAGTCATTCACCTATGTACAAAGCAAGATGTCTCTAGCGAGACTCCTCTAGCGAGGTGCTTCTATCCCACGTCCGTATCCACTACTTCAAAGATAAGAGTAACAAACAGTTATGCGAACTTTTAGCTATACACGTGTTAAAATGGGATGTAGTCAAAGCCCACGTTTCGGGGAACAATTATATATTTTAATTTTAAATTTAAATAACTGCCAACCTATATTCCTATAAATAGGGGCAGATTATACATAAAAGGGGATGGAAAATCTTTGAGAGAAAAGAGATCAGTAATTGTAAAACCTTAATTTGGTATCCAGAAATATCTGAATAAGATAGACTCGTGGACTATGCAGAGTTAACTGCAAAACTATGTAAAAAAAACATGGTATCATTATTGCTATTATTATTCTCTCAAATTTCATATAGTTTCTATGTTAAATTTATTACGATAAAGGCTTATTAATTGGTTAACGAAAATTTGCGTTAACAATTTGGTGCTTTCATTGAGAGCGCGCGTGATAAAACCTCAAAAAATTCCCTCCTAACCAAAGGAAAAAATTTTCTCCATGGCTGATCATGATGAAAACGATATCAGTCGTCCTGAAGAGACTAACTGTCGTCCTGGAAAAGAACTGATGGGTTCACAGAGACTACCCACTTCAAGAGAAACACGTTCAACCCGTTTAACACGTTTGAGAAGAAGCCAACGTGGTCATGATCAAAACCCAAAAATAGGGAATGAGGAAACCAATACTAATGTTGGTGGTTCTGTACCAATGAGTGAAGGTGCCTATGATCCCACTAGGTACGTATCGTTGGTTGAATTGGAAAATCGCTAACTCTAGCAACGTTTGGCCGAGGCCAACCAACGAAACGCTGAGTTGGAAAGAGAGGCAGCCGTAGCCAGGGAAACTTAGGAAAATGCTGCACAAAACAAACCTAATCCTAGAGTGAGAAGGCCACGAGGTAGACCTCGAGGTTCAAGAACCAGAAGGCAGGAGACAACTCTAGAAAACCCACGAAAAACTCAGGATGAGCAACCTGGGGAAACTAGGGATGTTCCAGAAGATGAACAACCAAATAATCAGGCACCTCGACGAGAGGTACCTTAGAGACCCCAGGGATTCACAACCCAAGAGAATTAAAACAACGAGATTCCAGAATCTTCTCGTAGGAATGAGAACTTAACGTAGCCCAGAACTAGGGAACAGGAATCCCTCGTAATAATGAGAGAAATCTTGGGACACAACCTAGGGCAAGTGGGTTACCACCGAGGCATCCTTAGCGTCCTTCTCGCACTGATAGGGAGGAGGTATACACGCACCCCAGTAGGGTGCATGCATCTAACCTCCCCCGAAGGAGAAGAACCGTGCAAGATGAGGCAAGTTCTAGGTCAGGACGTTCAAGATCATGAGATCACAGTCGATCTACGCAAGGAGGGGATATACCTCGGCAGCGTAGTAATGATCAAGAAAGTATGAGTAATACGAGGAGCAATCAATCTGAGAGTTACTCATATACGAGGTTTATGTGCAACCATGAACGAAGACAGCTAGATCTTTGTGAACATTTAAATGGGAGACATCTTGATTTGCGCGAGAGATTAAATCAGAATGCACCTGATTTGCGCCAACGACTCAATGCCAATCGAAAGCAAGAGGATCCAATTCAATTGCGAATCAGTGAGTTAAAAAGTAAATTCAAGAGATGTCAAGATGGGGAATATGGAAAACTGCCTGGTTACGACTCAAATGAAGAGCTCGAGCCTTTCTATCCTATCATTATGAACTTTGAATTTGCCAAGGGATTTAAGAACCCTCATGTATCTCCATACGATGGGACTACGGATTTGGTGGCTCACCTTAACAATTTTAATACCATTATGCGAGCCAACAATGTCACGAATAACTTACGTTGTATTTTATTCCCCATCTTGCTGACCGGGGCAGCGAGCGACTGGTTCAATAAATTCACCCATCACTCAATTACCTCTTGGGAACAACTGTCTAAGGATTTCAAGAAACAATTTTAGACAGCAAGAGATAGGTGACCTAAAGCGTCTTCCCTTATTAACGTAAAGTAGCACCCGGGCGAGTCACTTAAGTCATTTTAGTACAGCCGCTGCTAGAGTTAGAAACTTCGACGACAGTATTTAGCTTACTACTCTTCAAGTAGGGATTACGACTGATCTCTTGATTTCTGGGGGTGAGCTGTGGGATGACTTACAAGGTTGCCCTGTGAAAAACATCAGTAAGTTCAATGAAAGAGCTTAAGTGTTTGTACAGAAAGAGGAACCAAGGAATGAGATGAAATTGTTAAAGACTAGCTCGGGAAATGAACCCAGCACTGTGTAACGCCCTAATCTACAGGGGCGCCACGTTTGTGATTTTATAAACTAGTTTAATACTAATAGAATAATTAATTATTAAAAACCGTGATAATATTAAAAGCTTGACTAAAATAAAATACTAAAAACGGACATTATAACGGCATAAAAATTGTGTTCCGGGGATCCCTGTTATAAAAAGTTTTGCTAAAGAAATATATACGACAACCATTTAAACACAAAATCAAAATACACAACAGATACAACTAGTCCAAAACAACTCCTGGCAACTCGGCACGCTGGCAGGTGAGGTCAATATGTACATTGCTGGAGAAGACTGTCAGCTCATGGTTGATCTAGCTTTTCTTTACATTTACTTGCACCACATAGCACCCGTGAGTCACAAGGACTCAACAAGAAAAGTAATAATAACAATTATATAGTTTATTATTCGAATGTTATCATTTATACACAATAAGAGTCAAACCATCACACATTATTCATAAGATGAAATCCAAATCACTACTGACATCTGCCACGAATAAACATCAATATACAGATATTTGGTAATACAAAACCATTATACCAATAAAAGAATTCATATTCATTTAATCATATAAATAGTATATATGTTACCTCATAAAGCAACCATCTTCATAACATCACGTTGCCCAATCAGGCAAGTCGATACTTTAATCTAATAATCTTGTATTGCATCGCCTATTCAGGCAAGCCCGTGTCATAGCCTGGCACCCATATGTCACATAGCTGCATCACCTAATCAGGTGAGTTTGTGCCAAAAACCTGCACCCATGTATCATATAATTGCATCACCTAATCAAGTGAGCCCGTGCCACAATCTGGCACCAATATATCGAATTGTCTAATTAGACGAGCCCGTACCTACGCCCGGTACTTATCATATGTCACTAATGCCCGTACTTACACCTAGTAAGTCGCCAGGAAAATCGCATCACATAATCAGGTGAGCCAGTACCTACACTCGGTACTCATCATATATCACTGACGCCCGTACTTACGCCCAGTACGTCGCCAGGAAAATCGCATCACCTAATCAGGTGAGCTCGTACCTACGCTTGGTACTCATCATATATCACTGAAGCCCGTCCTTACGCCCCAGTACATCCCCAGGAAAAATTGCATCACCTAATCAGGTGAGCTCGTACCTATGCTCGGTACTCATCATATATCACTGACACCCGTACTTACGCCCAGTATGTCTCCAAGAAAATTGCATCACCTAATCAAGTGAGCCCATATATCACATGGATAATATTATCACATTATCAATACTCAACCAATCAGTCTTTTCATTATATAAAAATATTAACAATATCTCAATATTAATCGATTCATAACAATACTAATTGTATTACATACAACGTACTATACAGTACAATATACTTTTCTTACTTTTAATCCAGATTCATACATTTCGGCCAACCCAAGTGGGAGAACTATCCCCGATAATCTTGGTCCTATGTCACAACAACGGTAAACCAATAAGTATTTAACCCAAAACACTACTTAATATTCACATAAGACAATTTAGGGTTTTCTACCAAACCCCACGGTATAAATACACTAAAATAAAACTTATATTTTGGCTCTAAAACATACACCATATTATAGAGCTCATCGCAAGCTTTGAAACGGTTTATAGAATGTCTAAAACGGACACTCGAGTCAAAAGTTATGACACAAATACGATTTCTAATCTCTTAGGAATTTTTAAAAACTATAAAACTCGAAAAGTCTAATTTTCGCACTCACCGAAACACTACCTAAACTTATCCAAATCACTCTAAACTTCATAGGGCGCATATATACCATAAATATTACCATCCTTATGTAACAGAAATAAAAATTGAGCCCTTAAATGAGAAACGCCATTAACATTCGTACTAAGCTTTCAAAAGTTCAAAACTCGATTTCTAACTCAAAATCACCTCAAATTCAACAACCAAACATCAGAACTAGTCCCATGACTACCCGAGAATAATCCTATAAGGTCAGAACCTTCATAACTATTCTAATTTACAAAACCCTATACCAAACCAATTATTTTTAAATTTAAAATGAAATTAAACCATACCTTAAGCTTTCCTTTTTTAAAGATTTGCTATTTTGCTGCTACCGAAGCTTAGATCACTAGGTTTCGAGTTGAAAATTGAAGAAAATAGATATAAGAGGAGAAGGTTTTATCGAAGAGAGAGAGCGAGAGTTTCGTTCGTTCGTTCGTTCTGTTTCACTGATAAATTAATATATATAAATTAATTTAACGTTAACTTATATATAAATAATATTATAATAATATATTAATAATAATAATCTAATATTAATAAAAACTTTATTATTAATAGTTATCTTATTATTTCTTAGCCATTAAGAAATTTTTACTTTTAGAGTATTTGGCCAACTCTGAGTACCCCAAAATATCCCGGTATTTCTAAAATCAGCTTATCCCAATAATCCCATCAATATTTTTAACTAAAGTCGTTGTGACATTTTTGACCCCCAATCGGGTCTCCTGGGTCGTCGAACTTGAAAATATTTTTATTTCATAAATAACTCATATTATATCCACGTATTTTAAATAAATTTCCGTAATTAACAAATTACGCTTATATATATATCCACTTATTGAGTCTTCAGGGTCGCCGAACCTGAAAATATTTTTATTCCACATCTAGCTCATATTACATTCACACATGCTATATAAATATCTGTAATTTACAAATTACGCTTATCTACTCACTTATAGCAAAATTTAAATTTTATGCTGAAATAAATTATTAGGATCATAATCCTACTTATTATCTAATTAACCCATAATATAAATATAAACTCTAATTATTTACCATTAGACTTATCAGGATATTACAATCATTCCCTCCTTATAAAAATATCGTCCTCAAAATTTATTTAAACTCTCAAATTATTATTTCTATCTTGCTGTTTTTTTATAGTACTTTCTCAACTAGTGGAATTGTCTCATTTCATAGTATTTCCTTTTTCTAGTCCAAAACCTAGACAAGATATTTTTCCTATATAATAAATTTGTCTGACGTTTAACATCGTCACAACTCAGAATATGGGTCGAGTTTGATATATATTTTCTCAGCATGAAGACATGAAACACATTATATACTTCGGACAACACAGGAGTTAAGGCTAGCTAATAGGCTACCTAGCCTACTTAATCCAGTGAACATGCATCTAATATTTCTCTCATACCACACTTATTAAGGTACCTAACCAGTGGCACATTTAATTATTTCTTTTAAATAAAAACCTCATCAGGGAAGAGATTATTGTAAGATAATCTAACCTTTATTACATATACTCATGACATGTTTCTAATATTCCATTGATCTTCTCAGGTTACCCACCTTTCAAGAATAAAACATCATACTATTTTTACTTTAATCTTCATGGTTCTCAATAACCTTCTTTAATTCTGAATATCATAGCGAAAGATATCAATCTTGGAATCTCACAAGATTAGATTATTCCTTCGTATGAATTCTATATCCTTATTTATTATATAAATTATCTATACTGATAGACAGCATATTAACTCAGTATCTCCAACCGTTACTATTCAGTCAAAATCATAAGGTCCCAGAATACCTAATTCATAATTATGTATTTCTATTCCTTCTATGGGATCTCCTAAGCTGATCTATTGACTTAACTTAGTAATAAGTTAAGTATTCGTTTTTGATAGATATTCAATTAGAGCATTCCTTATTTCCACCCACTAATATATACCTATCTCAATACCTTGTAAATTTCTGCTTATTAACACATCCCTACTTCTTGATAATATCTAGAACGACTACTGATTTTGCATCCTAATATGAATCTTTCTAGCGTACTTTGTCCTCACTCATACGCTTTCCAAGATAACTCATTGGAAGATTTCCCATCTTGAGATTACCCCAAGTTAAGTATGCTTAACTCCAAGGTAAGCTCATGGTGGGTTATCATAAAGTAGATGCTTCTTTGTCGTTCCTAATTGTATTTCTTGCTTTCATTCTTTCATTAATAAAATTTAATTGTCATCACTCCCTTCATTAATCTCTTGTAATTCCTTATCGGTTTTTGTTCACTTAAACTTGAGAAATTCCCATCTTATTGTCAACTTGAATCTTGTTCATTTCTACTTATTTTAACTTGCATCAATTTCTCTTGAGCTAACATAACTTTAAAATTTCCCAATCACTTCTGAGTTAACTACCACTATAAAGTAAATTAATGTAACCTATACGGTAGAGGCAACATTGCTCATACCAAGTACGCATAACTAAACTGAAAAATACACATTTCTCGAATTATCAACTAATAACAATTAATCAAAGATCATTCTGTGATCCTAAAATTTCTTTTCTATAATTGGTAGAGATCTTGATGATATTTTCAACACACCAAGAAATATACATACCTCATGTATATTCTCTGTTATAGTGAGTGTATCGTTGATGATGCTAATGTTGGGATTTTATGTCCTAAATAAAACTCATTTCAATCTAATCTGATTTGTTATCAATGAAAGATTAGAAGTCATTTATGTTTACATGTAGTTTCATGTTTGTGGTTTAATATATACAAAATCTGTTAAGTCTAGATTATATAGTCATTTACAATTACAGTGATGTCAACACAGTGGAATGTGATTGTGATTATATGCTTCAAAAGACATAGTCCCTGATTCATCAGTGCACTGGATTTACACTGATGTGATAATCAGCGATGAAGTGTACTTACACTTTGTATAAGTGTTATGTTCTTTCCAGAACATTGGTAATGTATATTAGTTTTGAATGTATGGAGTATACATTGGACTGGGCCCGATATTGATCTTGGTTAAGATATTATAATCTTACCGTTGTATCTTTCTAGTTGATCTTAGATCAAAAGATCTTAATCCTGACATGCTTAGGTTCAATCTCAGGAGTGTTATTCATGTTCTTTGATTTGTTAGTTAAACCTATTTTCTGGTTAGGGTGATACTTACATTTTGGGAACATGATAGTGTGATTGAGTGGGAGCGCTAAACATAGATATGGAATCTATAAATAGTTTGTAGTCACACCAAAAGTATGGTTTGTAGTGATGGCTCACAACAATCATATCAATTATAAACCCACGCAAAAGCTTCGATGACTGACAGCGGCGGAGCCACCACCTCATGGTGGTTTTTAGGGTATTCAAGCTATTGTTGTTCAAGCTCACGACAAGTGGAGAAAGAGTATGGAATTCATTTTTCTTGAAGGGGTCCGGAGTTTCTCAGATCTAAGCCGAGACATCTCGGCTAGGTGAGTTATTCCATAAGGAAGAAGGGTGAGGGAAGCTCGAGGACATTAAGACTTGGGGGTTTTGGGGCTTGCGGAGTTCAGTCGTGGCCGCCGTATACCACTACGCTGAATGACGGCGGCTCTGTGTACTCCGAGAAGGAGATAGGAACAGAGAGAGAAGAGGACAACGAGAAAGAGAGAGAGGTTTAGGGGTTTCGGGCTCATGGACTTTTGGTGATGAGTGGCTCGTCGGGATGGCTGAGAAGAACCACCTGGTTCTATGATCTCCCTTCTCTAGCGCCGCATGAGGATCGAGCAAGAGAGAGAGAGAGGGTATCAGAGAGAGAAAGTGAGAAGAGGAGACTTTATGTTAGGGTTTTTAGTTTAGGTTATACTATTCTTTTTATACCCCTTTTTATTTATTTTTTTTAATTACTGAAATTTTTGTTATTTATTTATTTTTTCTTGTTATACCTTTAAGTCTTGATTTATAACCGAGACTAAGGAATTTTTTTTAATGTATTTTTTTATTAAATATAAATTTATTTTATTAAACAAAAAAAATATACATATTTTTTTTTATTATACCCTTTAATCTAAAACTTTTTTTATGTATTTTTTTTATTAAATGTAAATTTATTTATTAAACAAAAAAAATTACATATTTCTTTTTTTTTTTTGTTATACCCTTTAAATGTCGGTTTTATAACTGAGACTAAAGGATCTTTTAGTCTCAGTTATGAACCGACACTTATACTCAATTTGTATATTTATTGTTTTTTTAATTTTTTTTTGTCTCGGTTATGCTTTTAGTGTTGGTTTATTAACCGACACTAAAAGTCATTATAGGTGTCAATTATAAATCGAGACTAAAAAGTTGGAGTGATCTTTAATGTCAAAAACGTCCATTGAACCGACACAAAAAGTCTATTTTGTAGTAGTGCTTGTAAATAGATAGTGATGGCTCACACTTAAGTTGGATGAAATTTTTCGTCTTTAGAAAAATTGAGCCACCTATTCTATAGTCATAGCCGAACCCTCTTCCCTTTCTTTTCTTCTTCAAATTTTCATACCATTGAGTGATAGAGTGAGTGCCCACAGACATCAAGTGGTATCTCAATCACAGTGTGGAAGATTGTGAAGAATCCAGAATCAAGAGAAGGACATTCGAGCTCAGATCTTGGTTATACTTTGCGACAGACAGGATACAAGGATTAGAGATCTGAGTGGAAGGAGACATAGTAATCCTCTGCACCCAATGTAAGGTTTTCTAAAACTTTATATGTGTTTAATTTCATTGTTTTAGAAATTCATATTAGGATGTTAATGAAACATACATGGTAGTAAATCTAGATTCTCGTAAAACATATTCCAACAACTGGCCTCAAATCCATGGTAATGATTTACTTTCATGAAATATGAATTAAAACGATGATTTGTGTTGATTTGAATGGCTTCATGTGGTTTATGTACTTATGTGATGATAGTTTAGAAATCGCAATGTATGTTACTGAAATATTTTTATTTCGATCTGGAATTATTTTTTCTGGAAAATAGATGAAAAATTAATAAATTTAGGCTTTTACAGAACCTAATTTGGATTTTTTATGAATAAGTTATTATTTGTTGAATTTGAACAAAAATATCAAGATGTGAATGCACACACGCGCGCGCACGGGCCTTGGAGCCGCTCGGACACGCACGCCCATTCAGACAGAAATGACCTAGATTTCTCGGACATGCCTTGTCTAAACAGGCTGCATGTGTTGAGCATTCTCGGTCAGGATAGGCTGCGTGCAGCCTCTGTCTCAGCCATTCCTTCCCCTTCCGCGCGCGCAGGGGTATGCACTGCATACCCTTGTGCCTCAAACTTGTTTTCTTTATATCTTTTGATTCAAAAATCGTTTTTCAGTGAAACAAAAGCCAATTTTTGGTAGAATTTTGTGTAAAATATGAATTTTCAATTTAAAATCTAATTGTCAGAAAAAAATTAATTTTTATTAATTTTTTTTAATTAACTAAAATTAGTTTTAGATATTAGTAGGCTTTGAATTTTGAAAATTTGTTTTCTCACAAAAGGAGCCTTATGGTTGATTTTGAAATTTTAGATTATTTTATTTATTTTAATTATAAGATCAGATATTACATTTTTTTTATTAAATTTGAATGATCTTACTTAGATATTAAAATATTTTTTTTTTTAAAAAAAATAATCTTGTTCAAATTTTAAAATTTGCTAACCTTTTCATATCTTTTTCAAATTTATTATTTTATTAATTAAAAATATAAGATTAGGAATATGTTAGTTTAAACATTTTATCTTATTAGATATTTTTTTATTAAAATTATAATTTGGCAAAAATAACATGAAGATTTAAAAGGTTTGTTAGTTTAGGTTTGAATAGAAATTTTAGGGTTTCAAACTATAAATTTTTTAAACTTATTTTATTTTATTATTTTTAATAAAATTAGAAATATTCTAATCATATAAAATATCTTATTTTTGAAAAAGTTTATTTTGTAATATTTAAATTTATTAAATTTTAAGACTTAGAATATAATATTAGCAATATCTAAATTTAAAATTCAAGATATAATATTATATTACAGAAATTTTATATAAATTTAAATTTTGAATAAACTTGAAATTTGAAAAATTGGTTAGATATTTTTGATTTTTTGTTAGAATTTAGAGAATTTAGGAGTTTGTTAGTTTTTTTTTTTTTTGATTTTTTTTCAAATATTCTCTAACAACCTAAATTTAAATTCTAGTTAAGATATTTATTTTAATTTTTTTTTAAATTTTAAAATTGAGATATTTTAGCCTACTTTCCAGATTTTCCAGATCAGTTACTTGTTTGTTTGTATTGTTTGATTATTTAATTATAATTATTCAAAAAAAAAAATTACAAACCTATTATTTATTTGATCTAAATTGCTATGATTAACTTGTTGACAGATACAATGATCTGGTTTTAATCATAGTCCAATTGTCAATAGATCTTATAAATAATTTGTAACAGGTAAATTTTGTAATTTCTTTCATCTATGTAAACCTAGTATCATGATAGGGCCCATCCAAATCATTTGACATATGTGAGCCTATGTGTTACTTTATTGGGCTTAGATTCATATAGGAAGCTCATTTAAGTTTTACTAAGTAATGGACTAGGTTGCTAAAATAAAAATACACTTATGTAATTTTATTTAGGCCCAATTAGAATTGGGCTTATTCAATTAATAACAATTATTTATTTAAGAGAAATTTACGTGCAGACACGAAATTGTGAAATAAATATCACAATTACCACTAACTATTTAATTGTGTAATATAGCGTTAGTTTTTTTAATTTTTATTAGACACGTGCATACATATCCAATCTACCTATTATTCTATTTTGCTTCAGCTTTTCATCATACTGTTTTGTTTTCTTTTTCTTTCTCTCATTATGTATACACGTTAGCTTATTTGTTTTTTGTCCTAAACAATATATCTATCTATGTTTTTGTCTTTATCTTACTTTTTTATTTTCAAGTTACAATTTTTTTTTTATTATTTCCCAAAAAAAATCTTTTTTTATTATTATAATAACAATATTCTTTTTAAAAAAATTTGGTGTTAGTAATTTAAAAAAATAAGTTAGAATTAATTTTATTATTTTTGTTATTTATTGTCTATCTATCTTCTCTTTGTTATTTGAAAAAAAAAATCCAGCTATACTGATAATTATTTGAGTTTAAAAATTATATTATTATGACATACTAAGATGATCATTTTAATGTGTGGCACACATAATTTTTTATCATCACCAGAAAAAATAATCGAAGGCAAATATCGTTTAGTTTCTTTTTCAATTTAATTAACAAAAAAATAATCAAGTTTTAAATTTAAACAAAATCTAATAAACCAATCAACTTCATAAGTTACTATTTATTTAATTAATAGTTAAAAGTTATATTGTACTCTTCTTAATTATAAAATGATTTCAATAGGTCTTTAAAATTATTTATAAAAATACTAAATAGTAACTTAAACATCATAAAATAAGTTATATTTCAAAATAATAAATACATATTATAATGGTTACTTTTTATATTTAATTATAATTTATTAAATATAGTTAAAGTTAATATAAAAAAATTACTAAAAAAGTAACATAAATATATCTCAAACTAGGTAACAATACCGCGCCTCGCGCGGTTATTTAAATATTTTTTCATTTATTGTAAAAATAAAATTTATATTAAATATATTAAAAAAAATATTAGTTAATTAATATGTTAATGTACTATAAAAAAATACTAAAACTTATAATCTTAATATGTTAAAATATTAAGTCACATTATTTAATTGAATTATTATTATTATTATTATTATTATTATTATTATTATTATTATTATTATTATTATTATTATTATTATTATTATTATTATTATTATTATTATTATAATAATAAATTACACGTATAATTATTTGTTAAAATATGTCAAAACACAAAATCTAATAAAAAAAAAATTAGCGAATAAGCATATCTTTTTATTTTTATTATTATTATATTTTTATTTTAAGATGCCAAATTTAGAATGTTACAAAATTAATGTAAACTATTCAAATATTTTGTTTATTTTTTTTTTTTACTATTAAAAAATTAGTGTGTTTTTTTATTCTAAAATAGTCTTGATTTTTTAGAAAAAAAATCTATAATAATAATAATAATAATAATAATAGTGAGTGTTATAAAAATGAAAGGACAACATTGATAATAAATAAAGACAGTTAATTACAATTTAACTCTTAAAATTTAATATTTATATTAATATTTTTTATTAATTAATAAACAAAAAGATACACATTGAAAAAATATATATCTATCAAACTATTTATTAAGGATCAATGATATCTTTATAAATGTCAACACTTATAATAATAATAATAATGAAAACTAATGTAAGTTGCCTTTTCATTTTTTTTATATTTTTGTAATATATAGATAAATATAGATCGATATTTATGTTAGTTAAAAAATTTAAATAATTAATATTACACAAGTAAAAATATAATTGATTATAAAGTTATAATAATATGATGTTAAAATTAAATTATAAGCCTTTTCAAAATTTTCTATAAAAAAATACTAAAATATAATCATTAAACAAATAAATTTAAAAATAAAAAATATTAGATATGTTACTTCATCACATTAATACCTAATCATTCTCTAGGCTGTTAATACATTATATTTGAATTTCTCAATAGATAAATATTGAGTAATAACTTTATTTTTTAAATTATAGAGTACATCACCACCTTTAAGAATTAACTAATAATATAGTTAAATATTCAATATTAAAAACAAAAGAAAATACAAATGTGTCGTTAAATAATAAATAAAAAATTTTAAAAGTATGTATTTATAATTTTTTTAAAGTGTAAATTCTATGTGCTTGCATCATTATCAAAAATAGTTGTGAATAGTATTAATATATATAATGATATATTAAAAAAAATATATATATATATATATATAAAAAAATATGATGCTTACCTCTAATATTCAATCTACATGATAATAAATATCATCAAATTGATACAAAATAGTAAAATCTCTCTTCAATTTTTGGTAGAAACATGTATATATATATATGGAACACTTCTTAATGGGTAATACCTATTGATGGGAACTAAAAAAAATTAGTAAGGTAATAACTAACCTTTTTATGGCAAGTTTCTAAAAATTATTTTTTTTTTTTAAAAAAATTATATTTATTTTTTATAAAATAGGAAATAATAATTACAACTAATAATTTGAAAAAAAAAATTATAAATTATTTCTAAAATTTAATTAAAATTACTACTTTATTATTTTATGAAATTATGAGTTTATTAATAATTTATTATTGTAAAACTAAAAATCATTTACATGTATATTAATGTGCTTTTTTTTTTATTAGAAGAATAGGAGCTTCATTGTGGAATCCAATTGTCTTAATATTATTCATATTCTTAAAAATAAAACGCTACAATACTTCTTAGTTCTTACTTAGGCTATCATTGTTAGAAAAATATTATTACCATCCAATGATTTTTTTGATATTACCATGAATCATTCTCCTAGAATAACTAATGAGGTGTTGTTCATTATTTATATTTTTAGGATTGGAAGATGATAATCTTGTCTAGGGGTCAAATATAATTTTTTGTGCTGAAATTCTTGTGTTGGCAATTGCCATTATTCAATAATGTTTATGACACTTTTTTCTTCCTTCATTTTTTTTTGTTAAAATTTTCTTCATTGGTTTTGTTCTTATTGGTAAGCTCAAGTATTTAAAAAAAAAACATATAAATAATTGTTAATTATTATAAAATTAAAGATTTTAGGTTTAAAAAAAAATCTTATACATTTTATGTGTATTACAGTTTAAAGCTTAAAATTATTATATTTTTTTTATTTTCAGTAATGCAATTTAAAATTCTAGTATAAAGAAATTTTATAAAAAGATAAATATACACTTTTTTTCTTTTTAATCTTTAAAATGATTTTTATTAAAAAAAATAGTTTGTTAATTTTTTTAGTGTGTTTTATTTTTTAAATAACAATTCCATTTATAAATTTTTTATTTCTATTAATAGTTTTATCTATTTTAGGAATATAGAGAATAACAAAATAGGAAATATTAATTTTTTAATATTTAATTAATGATTATAAATATCAACCATTAGATATTTGATCCAATGGTCAAGAATAAAATACCCATACATGGGTAATACCCATTAAGAGCATACCCATATATATATATATGTATAAAATTAGTTATATATATTATAATTGTATCTGATTAATACATATTAAAACAAAAAAAATATGATATTTATTTCTAATGTCAGATCTAAATGATAATAGATTTTATCAAATTGATATAAAATAGTAGAAACCCTCTTCGATCTTTGCTAAATATATATATATATAGATATAAGATTAATTATATATATTATAATTGTCTCCAACTAATATATTTATATATATGTGTGTGTGCATATTACATAATGTATATAATAGTATATGATCTACAATTTATAACAAAAATTTAAAGAAAAATAATATAAAACATAATTTACAACAAAAATGTAATGAAAAATAATATAAAAATATGATGCTTACCTCCTATACCTAAAGCTAGAAGAATGAATATATTATCAAATATTACATAACAATAGAATCTCTTTAATTTTATAGAAGCATATAAGGTATATATAATAGGTATGAGATTAGTTATTAAGCAAATATGATATAATAATAATAATAATAATAATAATAATAATAATAATAATAATAATAATAATAATAATAATAATAATAATAGTGGGATTTATAAAAAATAAAAAGCCACAATTGATAATGAATAATTATTAATTAAAAAAATGAAAAGTCACTAATAATTAATAATAATAATAATAATAATAAAAATAATAATAATAGACTAAATTTATAATTAAATATTTAAAAATAGGAATAAATTTAGAAAATTGAGAGAAGAGAGATTGAAAAGAAATGATATATAAAGTGTCACGTCAACTCCACTAAAACTCTCCTTTATATTATATATATATATTGATAAGTGGTTGTTGATCGTAGATTTCTAAAAAGTATTTTTTTTAAAATGCTACCACAAAGTATATTAAATCAGTTACGCTTTTTTTACGTAGAACAATTTTGATAGATTTATAAATAAAAAAATATAAGAAATAAATCTTATCCCAAACATCATACCATGAGTTACATTTGAAAAAAAAAAGAAAATTACGCATGCCAGCTTATTTTATTGTATGAAATAAAAATACGAAATTAATACTTTTTGTATGTATACAGTTAGAGATTTCTCTCCCCTCTAAGTCCAAATCACTTTACTGGTATACTCTAAAATGATTTTATTTTTTCACTTTGTATCTATCAAGTTACTCTTTCTCTCCTTTCACACATTCATCATTTTTTTTATATGTATATTTTTTATATTAAATTATTTCTCTTTTCTTTCTTTTTTATATTAAAATATTTTTTGATTACTTTTTAAGATATTCATTTTAACATATTGAAAGTATATATTTTTTGTCATTGCTAAAAAACATAACCAAAATCAAATATAACATTATAGTTTCTTTTATATTTTGTTAGTTAATAAGTAATTACTTTTTAAACTTAAACAAAATTTAATATATCAATGATTAAACAAATTTATAGGTTTTTTTTTAGAGAACTGAAAGTTTACAACTTTATAGGTTACTAAAAAGTATTTTAATTTTTTATTTTATCATAGATGTAATAAGATTATATTCTAAATAAATTTATTTTTTATAAAATAATTTTGATAGGTTTATAAAATACTTTTAAGGAAACAAAATAATATCTTAAACATTATATGTTACATTTTCAAGAAGTAAAACTTTAGGTGTAAACAAAATTAGATCTATCAACCAATTTCATAAGTTACTAATTTTTTTTTTTTTTTGTTATTTAATAATTAAAAAGTAACTAAATTGTATAAAATTTTAAAATAACTTATATAGAAACTAGAGAGTATCTTAAATATCATAGAATTAATTTTTTAATTTAAAGTTTAGTTATTTACTTTTTAATAAAATATAAAAGAAACTAAAAAATTATTTTTTGGTGATGGTAAAAGAAAAAAAAATATATATTTTCTACATATCCACCTTAAAAGATAAATCATAATGATACAGTTCTTAAGTAAAATTAATGGTGATCTAAAATTTTTTGAAAATAATAAAATTGAGTGAGAAAGAGATAGAGAAGAAAAATTAATAAAATAATATGTATATATTGTTTTGTTCAAAGTTTAGTCGATAGCATTATCAACAAAAAGAAAAGATAAAAATAGAATGATAAGCTAACAAAGATAAGAGTAGACAAATAATTATTTTCATTACTTTCGGTAGAAGCATACATATTAGTACATATTAAAATTGTGGTCGTTATTTTCATAATTAGTTTTAATATTACGTATATTACTGAAAATTTTCATTTATTTAATGGTTAAATTCCTCTCCTTTGGGCCTTATGTGAGAGTTAGGGGCCAATAGCAGTGGGTACGACATACTGAACCCAGCCCTCCTCACATGAATCACCCCAATTGTGAAAATCCATTTGCCTCATTTAAATAATTATATTAGGTTAATTACATTAGTCTAACCTAATTTAAAATTGAGTTAGCAACATAATTAACTTTTAAAATATATGAAATTTATATTTTATTTAATATTTTAAAGTTTATTTTAAAAAAACACTTAGTTAATTGAAATATATTCTAGATAGTTATTTCTAGTACTAGTTATTTTTTCTAATATTTAATTAGGAAAATATTTTAAGTTGAAAATTAAAAAAAAATATATATTTTCCTAGTATTAAATTAGAATTGATAATTAAGTTTCATTTAAACTTGATTATTTAATTCTTGTATTCAATACATTTAACTTAATTGAAAATTAAATATTTAAGTTGATTTCTTTAATGATACTTAAATATTATTATTTTCGGGACATTTAATTAAATAAAAAATTATTTTAAGTTCGAAATTTTAATTTCATAACAACTTAAATTTGAATAATTTTCAAAATATATATTATTTTATTTTGTTAATCATTATTTTCGAAATTGCATTTATTATGCACAAAAATTTGAATTTTTTTTTAAAAAATAGATTAAAGTTGAAATTAATTATTTTATTAATTAATTTTGGACTAACTTAAATCAATGATTTTTTCATTTAATGATTAATTAAAATAAATGAACTAAAATATATTATAATTAGAAAATGAATTAATTAGTCAATGAAAACCTAAATAGTTATTATCTGTTTTGCTTGAAGTATTTTTCTAGTAAATTTTAATTAAATAGAAAATTAATATTTAAGTTGATTGTCTTCATGATACTTAAATATTTGAAATTTTCTTAATATTTAATTAAATAAGAAAATTATATTTTTAGTTGAAAATTAATTTTTATAATTAATTTTGGACCAACATAAACTTAGAATAATTTTTCAAGATTTATTTTTATTTTATTTTATAGCATTTTCAAAAATTGTATTTTTTAAATACATTTTCGAAATGCAAAATATATTTATAGAAAATTAAATTTGAGTTGTAAATTAATTTAAATTAATTTTGATACAACTTAAATTGAATAATTTTCTAAATATTTATTGAAATTTATTACTAAGATGGAAAATAATTCATTTTATTTTTCATATCCATCTAAGTATAATTTTATAAATATTAAATTAAAATTTATATTTAGAATTTTTTTCTAAATTTGAAATTTTAAATAAATAAATAAATATTTTTAAAATAAATTGATTAAAATAAATGTTAGAAGAAAATACATTTTAAATAATGAGCTTTATTATTATTAGAATATTCGATCTCCATTGTTTGTTCTAAATAGTTCTTGTTTTAGTAAGTAATCCTCCCTAATTGAGGAACGTTCATTAGCAATTTACAACGTAGAATCTCGAAAGATAAGTACTATTTGTAAGTGTTTTATTTTTAGTATTGATCACCCTAATGGTGGCGACTATTAGTAAGACTTACAAAAGTATGAAACAATGGTTGAAGCTCATAAGATAGAATAAACTTGACTCTCGCCTAAACGGGACAACGCTGGATTCTCATCTTGATCGAATAAAAGGTTGCTAGAATGTTTATCATTTTAGATGAGCTGACAACTCTATTCAATGGATGGTAGCTTTGACTCTCGCCTAAACGGGACACCGATATCAGTTTGTTGAAAACCTTGGAAATTATTTAGGATTGTATGTTTTAGTATTTTCGCTTGTCATTCCTACTTGCTATGTGCTAATAATTTCTGAATGAGATTTTGTGTTGAACCTTACTTGATTTCTATTTATTGTTATTTGTAGTATCGAACATGAAAATGACCAACCCCATGGTGTCACTGTTGACTGATAATAAGCTAACGGATCTAACTTTCCCAAATGGAGAGAGAAAATTAACATTGCTCTCATTGGTGAAAATGCCCTGTTTGTGTTACCTGAACCGTTTCCTGAGCAGCCGGGTAATAATGCAACCAAAGCTGTAAAGGAGAAGTACGAGCGTTTGCAGAATGCCAACAACAAAGCTCGATACTTCATGCTTTCTAGCATGGTTGACTGTTGGAAATTATTTTACCAGGATCTAGATTTACTAACAAGTATGTTGGATTAACAACCTAATATGAATTCTAAAACAATGAAAATAAACACATATAAAGTTAGAAAACCTTACAGTGGGTGCAGCGGAATAATATGACTCCTTCTGTTCAGATCTCTAGCCCTTGATTCCTTTCTGTAGCAGAGCATCACCAAGATCTGAACCTGGATCTTCTTTTCTCCTTCTTTGATGCAGAAATTCCATAGTCTTCCATACTATGATTGAGATACCACTTGATGTGTGTGGGCACTACTCATCCCACAAGGATTTCGAAATTTCTCTCTATTTTTCTCTCTCAATTTCGTGGCTCTTCATCCATCCAAGAGAAGAGAACAAGGTTGCTTTATATAGGGAGAAGGGAGACCACAACTTTCCAAATAAAACAGCTTCCTCTTTTACTGTGTAATCAATCAACTGCCTTATTTAGTGTGATCCACCACTTTCCTATTATAGCTAGGCTTTGATTAGCAATTACATGGCAATTAAAAATGAAAATAATAATTGGGAAATACAAAGGGAGTGCTCGGCCATAGGGTCAAATGGGCCTCACTTGGATTTTGCAGTTTCCTCAATTTTATTTGTATTTCTCCAAAAATGCCATTTTTCCAATTCTAATCATTTAAATGCCAAAACTAATTATTTAATAACTAAAATATATTATTAAATAATATTGTCATTTAAAATAATTATTAATTAGACATACAAAGTCTCTCAATTAATAATTAAACCTAGAAATCCTTTTCTTTACGATTTCATCCTTAAACTGTGAGAATTCATAAAGTAGACATAGTCTAACTTTTAGAATTATAATTGATTAATTAAAATCAATTAACTGAGTCTTACAAGCAGTATGGCCTCAACTAGTATGGGGACCATGGGTCTATATAACCGAGCTTCCAATAAGTCGAACCGAATTTACCAAGTAAATTCCCTAACTTATTAATTCCTCATTGAATCCACACTTAGAACTTGGAATTGCACTCTCAGTCATATAGAAACGCTCTATATGTTCCACGATATAGACACGTCATTAGTTATCCATTGTTATAACCCTAATGTGATCAATGATCCTCTATATAGATGATTTACACTGTACAGGATTAAATTACCGTAACACCCTACAATGTATTTTATCCTTAAAACACTTAACCCTGTATAAATGATATTTCACCTAAGTGAAATGAGATCTCCACCATTTATCTTCGTTTGGTTAAGCTCGAAGGAAATCATCCTTTACTTCTATTTGCCAAATAGAAGCTATAGATTCCATATTTATGTTAGCGCTCCCACTCAATTGCATTACCGTGTTCCCAAAATGTACGTATCACCCTGATACAAAACTAGGCTTAACTAACAAATCAAAGAACACGAGTAACACTCTTGAAATTGAGTCTAACCATATCAGAATTTCGATCATGTGATCTAGGATCAACTTATGATATTGAATTGAATAGATGTTTACGGTAAGTTTCAAAATCTAATTCAAAGTTCAATATCGGTCCATTCCAATGCATACTCCATGCATCCGATACTGGTAAACTTTGCCAATGTCCTAGAAAGGACATAACACTTTTCCAAGGTGTAAGAATACCTATCGCTGATTATACCATGTCAGTCTAAATCCAGATTATATCCCACTGTGCTGACAACACTATAATCTTTAACCAACTCATATGTTATGGACTTAAAAAAGAATTCATACATTATATACATATAATCATGAAATAAATTATGTGAACCATGCAACATAAAATGTTATTTCTGATCTTTATTAATAAGTAAATCTGATTATATGAAATGAGTTTTATTTAGGGCATAAAACCCAACAAACTCCCACTTGCACTAATATAAAACAAAAAGTGCATTTCAAATAATCATTAACACCTTGATATACCAATCAAGTGTAATAGTAGTAAACTCCTCGTAATGGGATCTGACAGGTTGAATTAAACACAACCTCTTCTCCACCATTACTCTTCCTTAATCACAAAATCCTTGATAATGTGAAATTCCTCTCTATATGTCTACTCTTTTGGGATACTGGATTCTATACTTTTTGGCAACTACTCTTTTGTTATACAGGAAGTAACCCTAGTAGTTAAGGCAAGTTGGAACACTGCCACAAATGTATAGAACTTTCCTTATGGAAGTTTCGAATAAGTATCTTTCCTGCAACTTTTAACATTCAGTCTCTCTCTGGTAGACCAAGTGATTTCAGATAGGTTTTTACACTTCTCCAAAATCGCTACTCCACCCCCAAGGTAATCACCATCTCATCAGCAGACTTTCTAGCACACAGGCAAGTCTCGAAATCTGATGTGGTGTAGTCTAAGAGTTTCAAAACCACCCTTATTGACTAACATATAGTTCCTCTTCTTGATCTTAAAAATTTACTTGATTGTCTTCCAATGTTCCTCTCCTGGATTAATCTGATACTTACTCATTACTCCCACTCAACAGCAGGTGTCTGGTCTAAGGCATACAAAAAGCATATCTGAGACCTCTCACTGTTGATTCAAGAAATTCTTTCATGGCTTTATCTTTTCTGGAATACTTGAGACTTTTCCTTAGATAAATAAAATCTATGTCTAAGAAGTTGTGAAGCTTCTATAGATTTCCATTGGAAAGAAAATGCATCAGCATCTCATGCTTGCATTAGAGTAAGTAATTTCCAGGTATACCACAAGCCATAGGTTTAGATAAACTCAAACCTACAATACTAGGAACAGGAAGTTTTGTTAAGTCCATTGAATAGACTTATGAACGAAAATTTCCTTTCATGTCCTTGTAATAGAAAACTTTAGGTTACTCCATGTGAATGGATCAAACCATAGTTCTCTTGGCTTTCTTCTTAGTTTCTTATCTTGACAATCCATTACTTGTTTAAACTCACAATGGATTTTAATCACTAGTGTCTTCCAAGTCATAAGAAGAGTGAGTTCCTAGAAACTCTCCCACTACAACAAGGTACCGTGAACTATGTCAAAGAAAACTAAATGGTATAGACCTCTTCAGTTGTGTTAAGACAACAGAGGCAGTGGGATCATCTTGTAAAATAAGATGATAGAACACTTTTGGAATCAAGAAAAAATATCTCCTTTATTTGCTACTTTATTTTCAGACTTAGTCATTTTCTTAGAAAAGTAGTATTTGTTTAAACAAACACCTTCTTATCTAATGACTATGGGATGCTCCACCCCTAATCACTTAGAATAGCTAACAAACATGCAAACCAAGGTTAGCAGTTCTAGCTTTTCTTATGATTTCAATTAGGTCATCCATGAATCTAGTAATGATTTACATTAAGTATACAACCATTACATCATTCTGAAATTATATTACCATAGAAGGATTTAGGCAACGACTAGTAACTAATCATCAATATGCAACTCGAATTTCTGGGGAGGTAATTTTGGATATAATTCAAAATCAAATTAATGATCTTTGAACTGCATATCTACTAACTTTTTCTCCACCCCTATCAGTTCGCAAGATCTTTAACCACTTACCTTCACCATTGCTAGAAATTCATAAAATTTTTCAAACATTTCAAATTTCTTTTGCATAAGGTAAAATCTAGAGTGATCGTTTTAAGAATACAACGAAAACTCATATCCACCCCTGAATGTACATCCATCTGCGAATGAGATGAAATTACTTTCAGTGGATATAGGCATATTAACTCTTTCCAGAGAATGATCTTGTCAAAACCACTATGAACAAGATACAAATGCCTTAGATTTATAAAATATGTGGTTGTATCTTTTGATGACTTAAGTTTAGTTACATCAAAGAGTTCTTAGAATAGTGCAAGTGGATTCTGGTCACAGAATACTAAACTCATACAGTTTAGATCCATTGAAAGAAAATGGTTATGAAACACTTGTGAAAGTGTAACTGTATAATTAGTAATTCTTTCTTGGACCACCACTACTAATCTAACTCTATGATTTGCCTATACAAGTAGGAGATATCTAAGATTGAGGATTTATATCATTTTGGGATAGAATTCCGATAATATAATCATATGCGTCACCCAATGATTTATAGAAAATAATTTAGAGAAAATAAGACTTTATATGATTTATAGACCATTCATCCAATGATATGTCATTAAGCTAATTCAAAATGAATAAGCTAAGAGGAATTAGGATAATTTCGTTTTAAATAAGAATCCAACGATGCTCCGATTAGCGAGAGTCAAAGTAATCTTATTTATACAATCTTCTTGTTTCATATTGTAAAACACTAGTCTAAGTGTCATCAATTGATGAACAGCTAGATGTTGCATATACAATATTTATCTTTCGAGATCTAACACTATTATGTTAGTCTAATAGTGAAAATCCATTAGGGATTTATCTCATTAGAAAAACAAATCAAGTTAGACCAACAATGAAGATTCGAAATTAAACTACAATTTAATAACAGAAAATAACATGGTTCAATACAAATTCATACACAATTCAGAAATTATCAAGCACATAGCAAGTAGGAATGACAAGTGAAAATACTAAAACATACAATCCTAAATAATTTCCAAGGTTTTCAACAAACTGATATCAGTGTCCCGTTTAGGCGAGAGTCAAAGCTATCATCCATTGAATAGAGTTGTCAGCTCATCTAAAATGTCAAACATTCTAGCAACCTTTTATTCGATCAAGATGTGAATCCGCGTTGTCCCGTTTAGGCGAGAGTCAAGGCTATTCTATCTTATGAGCTTCCACCATTGTTTCATATTCTTGCAAGTCTTATATAGTCGCCACCATTAGGGTGATCATAAACTATATAAAAAAAAACTTACAAGATTACTTATCTTTCGAGATTAAACGGTGCTAACTTGCTAATGAACGTTCCTCCATTAGGGAGGATTACTCACTAAAACAATAGCTATGTAAAACCAACAATGGAGATCGAATATCCTTATAACAAAAAGCTCATTATTTAATGAAGGGTTGTATTTTCTTCTAATATTTATTTTAATCCATTTATTTTAAATATATATTTATTTAATTAAAATTTCCAATTTAGAATGAAAAATTCCAAATATAAATTTTAATTTAATATTTATAAATTATACTTAGATAGATAAATAACGTGAATTATTTCCATCTTAGTAATAATTTCCATAAATATTTAGAAAATTATTCAATTTAAGTTGTTTCAAAATTAATTTGAATTAATTTACAACTCAAATTTAATTTTCTATAAATATACATTGCATTTTCGAAAATGCTTTAAAATAAATCCTGGAAAGTTACTCTAATTTTATGTTGTCCCAAAATTAATTTTCAACAAAAATATAATTTCCCTATTTAATTAAATATCTTAGAAAAATTTCAAATATTTAAGTATCATGATTAAAAAATCAACTTAAATATTAATTTTCTATTTAATTAAATACACTAGAAAAATACTTCAAGCAAAACAGATAATATCTATCTAGACTTTCATGGACTAATTAATTCAATTTCTAATTATTATATATTTTAGTTCATTTATTTTAATTAACCATCAAATGAAAAAGTCACTGATTTAAGTTGGTCCAAAATTAAATAAATAATTTTCAACTTTAATCTATTTTTCAAATAAAATTCGAAATTTCTGCATTAAAGAAATGCAATTTCGAAATTTTGGGAAATGATTAATAAAATAAAATAAAATATATTTTGAAAATTATTCAAACTTAAGTTATTCTGAAATAAGATTCCAAACTTAAAATAATTTTCAACTTTAATTAAATAACATGAAAATAACAATATTAAAGTATCATGATGAAAATCAACTTAGATGTTGAAATTTTCAATTTAATTAAATGTATTAAATTCAAGAAATAAATAATTAAGTAAAGAGGAAACTTAATTATTAATTCTAGTTTAATACTAGGAAAATATTCTAAACTTAGATTGTACCAAAATTAATTAGGAAACAATTAATTTCACAATCTATGATATTTTCCTATTTAATATTAGAAATAATAACTAGTACTAGAAATAACCATCTAGAATATATCATTGACTAAGTGTTTTTCTAAAATTAACTTTAAAATATTACATGAAAAATAAATTTCATATATTTTAAAAGTTAATTGTGTTGCTAATTCAATTTTAATTAGGTTAGACTAATATAATTAACCTAATACAATTATTTAAATAAGGCAAATGGGCCTTCACAATTGGGGTAGTTCATGTGAGGGGGAGCTGGGTTCAGTATGTCGTACCCACTTCTATGGCCCCCAACTCTCACACAAGGCCCAAAAGAGAGGAATTTAACCTTAAAATAAACAATTGTTATTCATTGAATAAGCCCAAATCTAATTGGGCCTAAATAAATTTCCTTATGTCAAAATTTATTTTAGCAACCTAGTCCATTTACTTAGTAAAAACTTAAATGGGCTCCCTATATGTATCTAAGCCCAATAGCAAACATATAGGCTCACACAGGTCAAATGATTTGGATGGGCCCTATCATGTCACTAGGTTTACACAGATGAAAGAAGTACAAAATTTACCTGTTACAAATTATTTATAAGATCTATCGTCAATTGAACTATGATTAAAATCAGATCATTGGATCATGATCTGTTAACAAGTTAATCATAGCAATTTAGATCAGATAAATAATAGGTTTGTAAAAAAATTTTGAATAAACAATATTAATAAACAAACATTGTCCATGTAATAGATGTGAATCAAGATATTAATATAATTAAATTATTATTCTTAAACTAACCA
This sequence comes from Cannabis sativa, assembly GCF_029168945.1. NCBI lineage: Eukaryota > Viridiplantae > Streptophyta > Magnoliopsida > Rosales > Cannabaceae > Cannabis > Cannabis sativa. The sequence goes on from NC_083605.1 coordinate 30,951,010, forward strand.
AATAAAGGAAACTAATTTTAAAATATCTAGGTTTATTTGAATCAATTTAAATTAAATATCTAATAAGATCAATGATTTAAAAGGAAAGAATCTCCAATATCACTTTCAGATCTTATAATTTAATAAAATAAACCAATTTTAAAATAGATTTGGTTAAATAATAATTACCATAATTATATGTCAAAATATCTCAAATTAAGCAATATTCAAATCTCTACAAAAATATCTATGTTGTTTAAATATTTAAGATATGATTTATAAATTTCTAATAAGGAAAAAATGATATATATAGAAAAAATATCATTTTTATACTTATAATTTATAAATAATTAAATATTTAACAAAATAACAAATTTTTGAATTTGAAAACATTATGGTAAGTATATCTATAAAAATATCTATGTTAATTTCAAATTTATTAATTATTTAATTTGTCATATAAGATAATTTTAATATAATATTTTAAATAAAAAGACAAAGTTATCTTTTAATTTAAAATATCTTAAATATCAAAATATCTAATCTTATAATTAAATAATAAATAAATATTACAGAACTTAACAAATTTTAAATCTGACCATAATAGAAAATATTTAAAAATTGGAAACAATCCAAAATAGAAATATTTAAAATTGGAAAAATTCCAAATTGAAAATATTTAAAATTGGAAACATTTCAATTTAGAAATATTTAAAATTAGAAAAATAAATTTTGGGAAACAATTCCATGAAAAAATTGGATTTTTGGGGAAAAAACCTCAAAAATTCGCAATTTGTAGGGAACTGCCAGGATAGGCTGCATGCAGCAACCATGATTTCCAATCTTCCAAAATTCATATCTTTCTCAATTTTTATAGGAATCGAGTTCCGTAAAAAACAAAATTGCTTAATTTTTCACAAGGAATCCAAATAAAATATTTTCAAAAATTGAAAAAATATATTTCATGGAAAAATTTCGTACAACACATACATTCATCACATAAGCACATAAACCAACATGAAACCATCCAAATCAACACAGAAAATATCAATCATCGTTTTAATTCATATTACATGAAAGTAAATCATTACCATGGCTCTGGTGCCAGTTGTTGGAAATTATTTTACCAGGATCTAGATTTACTAACAAGTATGTTGGATTAACAACCTAATATGAATTCTAAAACAATGAAAATAAACACATATAAAGTTAGAAAACCTTACAGTGGGTGCAGCGGAATAATATGACTCCTTCCGTTCAGATCTCTAGCCCTTGATTCCTTTCTATAGCAGAGCATCACCAAGATCTAAACCTGGATCTTCTTTTCTCCTTCTTTGATGCAGAAATTCCATAGTCTTCCATAGTATGATTGAGATACCACTTGATGTGTGTGGGCACTACTCATCTCACAAGGATTTCAAAATTTCTCTCTATTTTTCTCTCTCAATTTCGTGGCTCTTCATCCATGCAAGAGAAGAGAACAAGGTTGCTTTATATAGGGAGAAGGGAGACCACAACTTTCCAAATAAAACAGTTTCCTCTTTTACTGTGTAATCAATCAACTGCCTTATTTAGTGTGATCCACCACTTTCCTATTATAGCTAGGCTTTGATTAGCAATTACATGGCAATTAAAAATGAAAATAATAATTGGGAAATACAAAGGGAGTGCTCGGTGTCACGGGCTCACCTTTTCAGGCAGCGGAACACCCGTGCGGCACCTTCACTTCTCTAAGCCAAGGTCAGCCTTCCAACCATCCGAGTAACAATGTGCTCATTTTTCGCGCGACCGTGTGCCTCGGGCACACTCCCGTCTCTCGAACAACTCCCGCCGAGTCATGCTCGCAAGCATCCATGAGTGCATTCATGTACCGAGACTCTCTAGCCAAGATACTCGCACTGTCCATAGGTTCCCACCATGGTAAGACAAATCCCAACACCGACGCTCACATTGTCACTCGTGACCAAGGTAGCATGTGTGGCGAGATGCCAACACCAAGCCAACGTGCCAACGCCTCTATCATGCCCCATTCGATACTGTCCGAATAGTCTCCCTCGTCGCCCAAGGACTCCCATACGTCCATGGACCAATCCTCAAGGCGCCATGCCTCCACGCATGTTAGCAGGCCGTCAAGACAAGCCACCAAACCAGTTGCATACATTAGACCTTTGCCCCTTTCCAACATGGTGCATCCGTCCCATGCGCGCATGCAACTAGTCCACGAATGACTACTCGTGTCATCTCGTGTTGAGACTCATGGCCTAGGCGCACCACGACGTCTCTTGGAGGATCTAGGCCACGTCTCGTGCAAGCGGCATGCCGACGAGCCAAGGGAAACGTACCATTGAACCTCTGGCGGCATTCTTCGACGCACTACCGGGTCGGCCCGATAATGTCCATGAGTACTCCAACTCATGGAGACATATGAGTCCCCTCGTGGTCCTCATATGCCCGCCCTACTAGTCCTCACTGGCTAGTAGTAGCTCACTTAGCACCAAGGTGCAAGGGGTGGTGGAGAGCTGACACCAGAGTACCCCCTTAAAGAGCATTCTGAGCTTTTAGCCTTCTACCAGGAACATAGATGATTTTTGCTCTGTAGACATATGGGAAGCACCATATACCACATCACCTAGTTTCGCCAAACCGATTGCACCATTCTATTTGTAGACCCAAATAAATGGCGAATACCAAGTCCCGTCCCGATCCGGACCATATTGAAGATATTTACGAAAATGCCACTGCATACAAACTAAGCATCAGCATGCCACCTGCATCCACCACAACATGCACCACCACTTTGACCACCACTTGGCCAACTTGTGGCCATCACTTAGCTTGTAACGTGCCATCATAGACTGCACGTAACATTCTCCCCCACTTCAACATGTCGATGCCCTCATCGACGGACCGCAGGCAAATCCTCCTGATCTCGACTCCTAAGCTTACCCCAAGCTTCTCCCAACATGAACTCCTCTGAGTCCATCACGACGTCCCTCCAGTCAACAAAGTAGCCCTTGCAACACTGACCCTGAAGCTACCACATCCTTGCAGCTCACTCGCCAATCGTCCAATGCATACTCCTTTTGACAAGGACAAAGTATGGTGCACCCCTCGGGGTGAGGTTCGCAAACCAATCGTTCCCAACGGCACCTACAAAACACGCTTCCACTGAAGCTAAGTCCCTCTGGACAAGTCCCTCTGGAAACTTCACATGCCAACTCTATGGCGCACCATCCTCCTGATGGCGATCGAGCAAGACACACTCATCGCAGGATAAAGTTTGGTGCGTCCCACCTGGACGAGGCTCGCAAGCCAACTGCACCCAATGCAGCACCAAGTGCACTCTTGCACCCAATTTCTTCGCGAAGTTGACAACATTGGCCCTCCGGCCCAACCGCATACCCACGGCTTCATGCAAAGGTCCCACTGACCCACTGCATACTGGCTCCTCTGAGCTCCTGTTTGTGTCGGCTCCCAAAACTGTGTCACAAGTTTGTATCTCCAAAATCAACCCTGCATCCTCTGATGACTTGCTAACTTTCGACAAACTTGCTGACACCCAGTCTTACTCTTAAGACTTGAAGTCATCCCAATCCGCTATCTCCCATCGGCATATGTTCTCTGAACCATTCGGCTTACAGTGTCCCATACAACACCAGTGTTCCCATAAACACAAAACATGCCCATAACATGCCGCAAACTAGCTCAGTCTTGATCTCAGTCTACGCCCTTGCATATTGTCTATCTGCAGCTTGCAGCAATCATGCAAGTCTTCACCCTGAACAACCAATCTGTTGTAGTGTTTCCCTCTGGATTCACACACCAAAACTGAACAAGTACCCTGATTCTTCAAACACATGAATTAGTGGGCTCCCCCACTTCAACTTGGGAAACAACTTCTCTCCTAGAGGAATATCTCTCAAGATATAGCTCGCAAGCTAACCGCATACTCGCATACGGTTCCTCCATTCAACATTTCACTTTGATGAAGATGTTGAACTAATGCCTCGATCATTCTGACTCTTCGCCCCTCGACATTTCATTGTTGCTTTAGTACCCTAGTCCTACTGACTTTTGCCTTCGGCCAACATTGCCATGGTGTTATCTTAGTACCTGAGTCCTGCGGACTTTCACCCTAGATAACTGGCTCTGCCTGTGTCCTGAGTCTTATTGACTTTACATCCTGAACAACAATCAATCTCCATGATACTCATGTCGATGCTTGCAATGAATAAGTATTCTTGTTGAGTGAACCGTGAAGGTCTCTCCCCCACTTCATCTGTTGGCGTCCTCGACAACATGCCCACACGCAAATGCCTGACTGCCCCAACTCTTCATGCACACCATGTCATCTAAAAGTGCATCCCGCAGGATGTGACTCTCGAGTCAACTATTTCATTAGCACCCCTGTCGATTTCCACATGCATGCACTAACTTCCCACTCAACCATCCAACTGATTCACACTTGCATCACGCCCTTCTGGCTCCCACGGTGTACTAAGTTCCAATGACGCAGCCCTCTGGCCTTCATGCAAACTGTAGCACCCTTCTCGACCTTCGCAGGCCAACATGACTACTAAGTCTCACTGGCACGGCCCTCTGGCCTCCACACAAACTCTAGCGCCATCTCAATGCTTGCGCTCGGTCTTCTCAGCCCTGCTGGCTTCCTTGATGCCTTTATTCCACAACTCCGCGTCTCTATCGATGTCTTTGTGTAACTTACGCCCTCTGGTGATTTAACAAGCCAACACATTCCACTCAACTTCCTCGGCGCTTCCATATGGATCAAATAAAACTCGCATGCGAACACCTCCAAGTACAACCATCCTCTGACGATTGCGGCCTCTGCCCGCCTTGGTCTCCATGTGCGTCCCTCTCGACACACAATGTAGCAACTGAAGCATTCCATATCTGTCCCCATCTGAACCATCTCGGTTATCAACTCTCGACCTCTGTCGTGACTAACAAGAATCTGACGGTCCCTGCACTACTTCCACACTCCTGCCAGCAAGCTTCCTTTTCAACAAAAGCGCCTCCTGCGGCTTACAATGTCACTCAGGCAAACTTGGCCTAGTGTACCAAGCATACAACATGGACTATCCCCTCAACCTTGTCCTATGCCAACGAGTTTCAAACATTCTGTTGCGCCTCTCTACAGTTTCACGTGGTAGTTGTCTTTCTAGCATCCCTGAACTTGACTCGAAGCAACCATCCATGTCTCCTCTTTAGGATGTCCAGTATTCCCATGAAGAGAAGCAACCAAGTCTTAACTCCATCTCAGCCTACTGATCCTCTTTAAAAGGCTAACTGGCTCAACGACGTCTTGTTCCAACATTCGGACCATCTCGATCCGTCCACACGCCTACATCCTCTCTAGGATAGGCCAACCAGGTTCACCTCCCACTGAGATGAACTTGGCTCTGATACCAACTGTCACGGGCTCACCTTTTCAGGCAGCGGAACACCCGTGCGGCACCTTGACTTCTCTAAGCCAAGGTCAGCCTTCCAACCATCCGAGTAACAATGGGCTCATTTTTCGCGCGACCGTGTGCCTCGGGCACACTCCCGTCTCTCGAACAACTCCCGCCGAGTCATGCTCGCAAGCATCCATGAGTGCATTCATGTACCGAGACTCTCTAGCCAAGATACTCGCACTGTCCATAGGTTCCCACCATGGTCAGACAAATCCCAACACCGACGCTCACCTTGTCACTCGTGACCAAGGTAGCATGTGTGGCGAGATGCCAACACCAAGCCAACGTGCCAACGCCTCTATCATGCCCCATTCGATACTGTCCGAATAGTCTCCCTCGTCGCCCAAGGACTCCCATACGTCCATGGACCAATCCTCAAGGCGCCATGCCTCCACGCATGTTAGCAGGCCGTCAAGACAAGCCACCAAACCAGTTGCATACATTAGACCTTTGCCCCTTTCCAACATGGTGCATCCGTCCCATGCGCGCATGCAACTAGTCCACGAATGACTACCCGTGTCATCTCGTGTTGAGACTCATGGCCTAGGCGCACCACGACGTTTCTTGGAGGATCTAGGCCACGTCTCGTGCAAGCGGCATGCCGACGAGCCAAGGGAAACGTACCATTGAACCTCTGGCGGCATTCTTCGACGCACTACCGGGTCGGCCCGATAATGTCCATGAGTACTCCAACTCATGGAGACATATGAGTCCCCTCGTGGTCCTCATATGCCCGCCCTACTAGTCCCCACTGGCTAGTAGTAGCTCACTTAGCACCAAGGTGCAAGGGGTGGTGGAGAGCTGACACCAGAGTACCCCCTTAAAGAGCATTCTGAGCTTTTAGCCTTCTACCAGGAACATAGATGATTTTTGCTCTGTAGACATATGGGAAGCACCATATACCACATCACCTAGTTTCGCCAAACCGATTGCACCATTCTATTTGTAGACCCAAATAAATGGCGAATACCAAGTCCCGTCCCGATCCGGACCATATTGAAGATATTTACGAAAATGCCACTGCATACAAACTAAGCATCAGCATGCCACCTGCATCCACCACAACATGCGCCACCACTTTGACCACCACTTGGCCAACTTGTGGCCATCACTTAGCTTGTAACGTGCCATCATAGACTGCACGTAACACTCGGCCATAGGGTCAAATGGGCCTCACTTGGATTTTGCAGTTTCCTCAATTTTATTTCTATTTCTCCAAAAATGCCATTTTTCCAATTCTAATCATTTAAATGCCAAAACTAATTATTTAATAACTAAAATAGATTATTAAATAATATTGTCATTTAAAATAATTATTAATTAGACGTACAAAGTCTCTCAATTAATAATTAAACCTAGAAACCCTTTTCTTTACGATTTCATCCTTAAACTGTGAGAATTCATAAAGTAGACATAGTCTAACTTTTAGAATTATAATTGATTAATTAAAATCAATTAACTGAGTCTTACAAGCAGTATGGCCTCAACTAGTATGGGGACCATGGGTCTATATAACCGAGCTTCCAATAAGTCGAACCGAATTTACCAAGTAAATTCCTTAACTTATTAATTCCTCATTGAATCCACACTTAGAACTTGGAATTGCACTCTCAGTCATATAGAAACGCTCTATATGTTCCACGATATAGACACGTCACTAGTTATCCATTGTTATAACCCTAATGTGATCAATGATCCTCTATATAGATGATTTACACTGTACAGGATTAAATTACCGTAACACCCTACAATGTATTTTATCCTTAAAATACTTAACCCTGTATAAATGATATTTCACCTAAGTGAAATGAGATCTCCACCATTTATCTTCGTTTGGTTAAGCTCGAAGGAAATCATCCTTTACTTCTATTTGCCAAATAGAAGCTATAGATTCCATATATATGTTAGCGCTCCCACTCAATTGCATTACCGTGTTCCCAAAATGTACGTATCACCCTGATACAAAACTAGGCTTAACTAACAAATCAAAGAACACGAGTAACACTCTTGAAATTGAGCCTAACCATATCAGGATTTTGATCATGTGATCTAGGATCAACTTATGATATTGAATTGAATAGATGTTTACGGTAAGTTTCAAAATCTAATTCAAAGTTCAATATCGGTCCATTCCAATGCATACTTCATGCATCCGATACTGGTAAAGTTTGCCAATGTCCTGGAAAGGACATAACACTTTTCCAAGGTGTAAGAATTCCTATCGCTGATTATACCATGTCAGTCTAAATCCAGTGTTCTGACAAATCAGGGAATAAACTTTTGAACATATAATAAAGATTATATTCCACTGTGCTGACAACACTATAATCTTTAACCAACTCATATGTTCTGGACTTAAAAAAGAATTCATACATTATATACATATAATCATGAAATAAATCATGTGAACCATGCAACATAAAATGTTATTTCTGATCTTTATTAATAAGTAAATCTGATTATATGAAATGAGTTTTATTTAGGGCATAAAACCCAACATTGACACCTTGAAAACAAAGTTTGCAAACACTGACACGACTGCAGAAATCATGAACCAGTTAACTGAACTACTTGGGATGGCATCAATCGAATCTCGCTTTGAAGTGACAAGGAATTTCATCAATGCACGGATGAATCCTCATCAGAACGTGCATGATCACCTTCTCCAAATGGCAAGTTATTTCTAGGAAGCTCAGAATCATGGAGTTGTTATGGATCAGACAACTCAAGTGAGTCTAATCTTGAACAATATGACTCCAGCCTTTCTCCCTTACACTTCAAATTATGTCATGAATAAGAAGGAACAAGACTTTCACGAGTTGGTTAACGACCTTCAGACATTTGAAAATTTGATTGGAGGACCACAGAAAAAGGGATCTAAAGCCCATAATTCTGGGAATGCTAATGGGGCGGCTAAGGCTGAGGCAAACTTTGCCTCTACTTCCAAACCCAAGAACAAGAAGAAGTGGAACAATAGCAAGAAGCCTGTTCAAGCTGTGAAAACAGTTAAAAAGAAAAAGGTTGCTACTACTGATGTTAAACCAAAAGGAAAATGCTTCTATTGCAATGAAAAGGGCCACTGGAAACCCTAATGCCCTAAATTTCTAGCAAAGAAACAAGGTATTTCTTTCTATGCTATAAACTCATGTGTTTTATAGAATTGTTATCCCCTTAGGTTATTAATTCTGGACCTACTAACCATGTTTGTTTGTTTTTCTTCTTATTTCAGCTCTAGCTGCTTGAACTCGGATGCTATCTTAGCGAGTTGAATAAGATGGTTGGACAAATGGGTGGAGATAGTCCAAGATGAAGATGAAGCTCGGAATTTTTTTTAAATGATTATTTTTGAATTAATTGTTTTAGTTTCAGAACAATTTGGATTTCAATTATTAGTTTGAGTTTTTATTCCCTATTTTCATATTGTTGCAAACAATTCCTTTTAATTTGGAGAATTTTATAATAAAGTTTTCTACTTTGAAAATGAATTGCATTTATGAATTGAGCTTCATTTACTTTATCTTGTGTATGCCAGTACCAATTATATTTATATGTTTTAATGTTTGTATGTGTGTGTGTTTTTATTATTGATACAAATCTATAGTATATTCAACTCTGTAAAGAGTTAATACTACATAAACACTCAGAATCTCAAATCTATGTTTATGAATAATTGTTAATTCTAAAACAGTTATTAAGAATTTGTTTAATAGAAAGATCTTTTGATCTGATATAGGGGTGGAAAAAGTTAAGAATAATATGCAGTTAACCGATCTTTTATATCTATTGAACTTTGGATTATATTCATAACTCCACATTGTCTCTATATCACTAAGAGATAAACCATGATCTCTATATCCCTTAGGGGTGGATCATGATCTCTACACACATAAGGGTGGACTATACTATTGAAATATGTAGTTCATTTTGAACTCTAGACTATGCTTAATACACCACAGTACTCTATGACACACATATTTTTTAAACATGGATGTAATATAATAAATTAGCTAATTATCAGAATATATTCTTGATCTTAATTTATGTTCCAATTTATATTTACTGTTGTAATAAAAATTGATACCAGTAAAAGTTCTTTGACATTGTATCACAATACCTTATTTGAGTGGGAGAATTTTAAAATTCTAAATCCATTTTCGTTTGGTTGACACTTGTGATAGGAACTTTAGAACACTACTGAGAAAGTAAATCTAACCATTCATATGGATAGAAATAACTTATCAGGATTATGAGAATAAGATAATAGAGTTCTTGCGTAGTCTATTCGAATGACTTGGGCAAAAATTCCTAATCCTCATAAAGTTTTATGGTATCTCTAATGATTACTTAATCTTAAGCAAGTATTTTACATTAATGTTAATACTAGATTGCTATGTTGATGACTTAGTCTAGAAGGAACTTACAGTTTCAGACTAAAATAATGTCACAACAAGATATTCCTGAAAACAATAGTAAGAGGTTAAATGTACTTCTATGTATGAATTTAACCAGACTCCTACTGTTGAGTGGGAGCCATCTGAGATATAACCAAACAAGGAACATAAGGAGATAGTCAAGAAAGATTTATCAAAGTGACCTATATGTTAGATAATATGGATGTATATATTAGAAGTCCTTATATCTACACCAACTCATAAAGAATCTCAGATGGTGGTTACTCTGGGGGTGGAGGAGTTATTCTAGAAGAGTGTAAAAACCCATCTATAATAATTCAAGCTCCATCAGTAAAGATATATAACTTTGTAAATTCGAAATTACCAAAAAGTTATTCAACTGAAGAAAATTCTACATTGTGTTATCTCTATTTCATTCTTTAAAAGAATGAGAAATATGTCTTCTATTTATTCAGATGTACTTAATAAGTAGTAAGGATTTCAGTATCCCTTGATGAGTAATGCATATAGCAAATAATGTTCAGGGTCGCTGAACCTGAAAATATTTTTATTCCACATATAGCTCATATTACATTCACACATGCTATATAAATATATGTAATTTACAAATTACGCTTATCTACTCACTTATAGCAAAATTTAAAGGATCATAATCCCACTTATTATTTAATTAACCCATAATATAAATATAAACTCTAATTATTTACCATTGGACTTATCAGGATATTACAATCATTCCCTCCTTATAGAAATATCGCCCTCAAAATTTATTTAAACTCTCAAATTATTATTTCTATCTTGCTGTTTTTCTATAGCACTTTCTCAAATAGTGGAATTGTCTCATTTCATAGTATTTCCTTTTTCTAGTCGAAAACCTGGACAAGATATTTTTCCTATATAATAAATTTGTTTGACGTTTAACATCGTCACAACTCAGAATATGGGTCGAGTTTGATATATATTTTCTCAGCATGAAGACATGAAACACATTATATACTCCGGACAACGCAGGAGTTAAGGCTAGCTAATAGGCTACCTAGCCTACTTAATCCAGTTGACATGTATCTAATATTTCTCTCATACAACACTTATTAAGGTACCTAACCAGTGGCACATTTAATTATTTCTTTTAAATAAAAACCTCATCAGGGAAGAGATTATTGTAAGATAATCTAACCTTTATTAAATATACTCATGACATGTTTCTAATATTCCATTGATCTTCTCAGGTTACCCACCTTTCAAGAATAAAACATCATACTATTTTTACTTCAATCTTCATGCTTCTCAATAACCTTCTTTAATTCTTAACATCATAGCAAAAGATATCAATCTTGGAATCTCACAAGATTAGATTATTCCTTCGTATGAATTCTATATCCTTATTTATTGTATAAATTATCTATACTGATAGACAGCATATTAACTCGGTATCTTCAACCGTTACTATTCAGTCGAAATCATAAGATCCCACAGTACCTAATTTATAATTATGTATTTCTATTCCTTCTATGGGATCTCCTAAGGTGATCTATTGACTTAACTTAGTAATAAGTTAAGTATTCGTTTCTGATAGATATTCAATTAGAGCATTCTTTATTTCCGCCCACTAATATATACTTATCTTAATACCTTGTAAATTTCTACTTATTAACACATCCCTTCTTCTTGATTATCTCTAGAACGACTATTGATTTTGCATCCTAATATGAATCTTTCTAGCGTACTTTGTCCTCACTCATACGCTTTCCGAGATAACTCCTTGGAAGATTTCCCATCTTGAGATTACCCCAAGTTAAGTATGCTTAACTCCAAGGTAAGCTCATGGTGGGTTATCATAAAGTAGATGCTTTTTTGCCGTTCCTAATTGTATTTCTTGCTTTCATTCTTTCATTAATAAAATTCAATTGTCATCACTCCCTTCATTAATCTCTTACAATTCTTTATCGGTTGTTGTTCACTTAAACTTGAGGAATTCCCATCTTATTGTCAACTTGAATCTTATTCATTTCTACTTATTTTAACTTGCATCAATTTCTCTTGAGCTAACATAACTTTAAAATTTCCCAATCACTTACAGTTAACTACCACTATAAAGTAAATTAATGTAACCTATACGGTAGAGGCAACATTGGTCATACCAGGTACCCATAACTAAACTGAAAATACGCATTTCTCAAATTATCAACTAATAACAATTAATCAAAGGTCATTCTGTGATCCTAAAATTTCTTTTTCAGTGTTTGGTAGAGATCTTGATGATATTTTCAACACACCAAGAAATATACATACCTCATGTATATTCTCTGTTATAGTGAGTCTCTCGTTGATGATGCTAATGTTGGGATTTTATGTCCTAAATGAAACTCATTTCAATCTAATCTAATTTGTTATCAATGAAAGATTAGAAGTCATTTATGTTTACATGTAGTTTTCATGTTTGTGGTTTAATTTATACAAAATCTGTTAAGTCCAGAACATATAGTCATGTACAATTACAGTGATGTCAACACAGTGGAATGTGATTCTGATTATATGCTTCAAAGGACATAGTCCCTGATTCATCAGTGCACTGGATTTACACTGATGTGATAGTCAACGATGAAGTGTACTTACACTTTGCATAAGTGTTATGTTCTTTCTAGAACATTGGTAAGGTATACTAGTTTCGAATTTATGGAGTATACATTGGACTGGGACCGATATTGATCTTGGTTAAGATATTATAATCTTACCGTTGTATCTTTCTAAGTCAATATCACTAGTTGATCTTAGATCAAAAGATCTTAATCCTGACAAGCTTAGGTTCAATCTCAGGAGTGCTATTCATGTTCTTTGATTTGTTAGTTAAACCTACTTTCTGGTCAGGGTGATACGTACATTTTGGGAACATGATAGTGTGATTGAGTGGGAGCGCTAAACATAGATATGGAATCTATAGCTTCTTTCAGGACAAAGAAGTGAAACGATGATTTCCTTTGAGCTTGGCTTAATAGAGGTAAATGGAAGAGCTCTTGTTTTGGTGATTATATTTTAGTTCACTGAAATATCATTTACAGGAAGTTAAGTGTTTTAAGGATAAAATACATTGAGGAGTGAAACGGTAAAAATTTATTCCTACTCGGTGTAAATCATCTATAAAGGATCTTTGATTATTGAGATTATAACGATGGTTAAATGTTGATAGCGTATCTATAAGCTTTTCCCCATTCTGGGTGAGTATGCCTTTTTATAATTGCTCAATAAATTAATCTTTTCCCAGAATTTCAATGGTCTCCTTATATACCATATTGACTATCCGGTCAATTATGAAGTACTCTCCATCATTACCGTATTATCTTAAGTAATTCAAGTAATCTTCTTTACCTTAGTGATACCACTACTCTTCCTGATGTTCTTTTATACGTTACCCTGGTAACGTCCCCCCTTCAGGCCTTCATTGGGCCCTTACTCCCACAGAGTGATGGCTCTTATACATGAGGGCATCACTCTAGCTGCTTCCTGGACAAATGACTGGCCCCACAGACCAATCCAAGTGTTTCCAACATTTTTTTTTGCTTTGACTCGCACGCTTCATGGGGAAATTTTCTAAATGAAATCACCCCAAGTCAAGGAAACTCAACCATAGTGTTCCCTCATGGTAAGCTATCAAAACATGATGCTTCTTGCTAACATAGGTAGTCCCACGCCTACATAATCTCAAAATTACTACAGAATCATCGCCTTGAATTCACCTAGTATTCCAGACTACTCATAAATTATCCCAACTTTGCTAATGCTAGATCACTTTTAAACAAAAGATTTTGTTATTTGAATCAATTAGATTGATGCCTCCATTAACTAGTCATGTCCTATATTCCACTTGGGATTACCAGCAAATTTAACTCATATTGTCATTTTTTTTACCCTGTTAGATGAACTACCACTAAATAACATACATGCACAGTCCATTAGATCTTTTGATGTCGCCCCAATTGAGAGTATAATGTTTAATGCCAATATAAATTGAAATAACAATTATAATATTTCTCATAAATTCTAATTTGAGTCAGTCAAAGGACCGATACCTGAGTCCCCTTAAGTCATAACCAACACTTGGGCAGGACCCATACACTTTTATCTTTAACATCATTCTTTCTTAACTATGGGTAGGTTCTTTTCAAATGACCCACTACCCCATAATAAAACAAGATCTGGCTCTACATTGGTTCAAATGGCACCTTTTAGCATCTTGAACACTCAGGATAATGTCACAATTTCTTATTCTCACATTAACCGCTATCTTGACCACCCTGGAACTTTTTTGTCTTGTCCCATAATTGGTGGTTCATTTAGTTTTTGATTCCTGATCTAATAGTAAGTTGGCTTCATAAATTCCATCACATATAGTGGTACAACAGGAAGTGTCGGTAATACAATAATAGATACAAGATGAGCCTATTGTTCTTTCAGATCTCAGATCTATTTTCCCTTATTTTCTAATCATATCCTGCATAATAGAATTTACATGTTCCCAGCATTACGGCAATGAAGAATTCTCTTCCTTATCATTTGCCCCGAGCCCAGATAGCTCGCTAATCAGACTATTTGATTGCTCTTACTGCTTAACTTATCTCACATTTAATCCACATCTTCTAACCATTTAGAACTCAGACATATATAAATATCAATATGCATATCCCATACACATATTCTTATCAAAATTATCAGTATCCTACTTTCCAACATACTTTATAATAGCCTAGGCAGGTAATCCAATAGCAAATAATATAAACACTTACTATATACAATGAGTCGACCTGTCCTCGCAACAAATGTACATATTCGACCAATCTTCAGGACCTTTAAAACCATGGCTACTCTGATACCAAGTTGTAACACCCTAATCTATAGGGACGCCACGTGTGTGATTTTATAAACTAGTTTAATACTAATAGAATAATTAATTATTAAAAACCGTGATAATATTAAAAACTTGACTAAAATGAAATACTAAAAACAGACATTATAACGGCATAAAAGTGTGTTCCGGGGATCCCTGTTATAAAAAGTTTTGCTAAGGAAATATATACGACAACCATTTAAACACAAAATCAAAATATACAACAGATACAACCAGTCCAAAACAACTCCTGGAAACTCGGCACGGTGGCCGGTGAGGTCAATATGTACATTGTTGGAGAAGACTGTCACCTCATGGTTGATCTAGCTTTTCTTTACATTAACTTGCACTACATAGCACCCGTGAGTCACAAGGACACAGCAAGAAAAGTAATAATAACAATCATATAGTTTATTATCCGAATGTTATCATTTATACACAATAAGAGTCAAACCATCACACATTGTTCATAAAATAAAATCCAAATCACTACTTCCATCTGCCACGAATAAACATCAGTATACAGATATTTAGTAATACAAAACCATTATACCAATAAAAGAATTCATATTCATTTAGTCATATAAATAATATATCTGTTACCTCATAAAGCAACCATCTTCATAACATCATGTTGCCTAATCAGGCAAGTCGATGCTTTAATCTAATAATCTTGTATTGCATTGCCTATTCAGGCAAGCTCTGTTGAGTTTTGTGTCCTAAATAAAACCCATTTCAATATAATCAGATTTACTTATTAATAAAGATCAGAAATAACATTTAATGTTGCATGGTTCACATGATTTATTTCATGATTATATGTACATAATGTATGAATTCTATTTAAGTCCAGAACATATGAATTTGTTAATGATTATAGTGTTGTCAGCACAGTGGAATATAATCTTATTTATATGTTCGAAAGTTTATTCCCTGATTTGTCAGAACACTTGATTTAGACTGACATGATAATCAGCGATAGGTATTCTTACACCTTGGATAAGTGTTATGTCCTTTCCAGGGCATTGGCAAAGTTTACCAACATCGGATGTATGGAGTATACATCGGAAGGGGCCGATATTGAACTTTGATTAGATATATTAAATTTACCGTAACATCTATTCAATTCAATATCAACTGTTGATCCTAGATCAAATGATCTTAATCCTGATATGTTTAGGTTCGATCTCAAGAGTATTATACATGTTCTTTGATTTGTTAGTTAAGCCTACTTTTGTGTCAGGCTGATACGTACATTTTGAGAACATGATAGTGCAATTGAGTGGGAGCGCTAACATAAATATGGAATCTATAGCTTCTATCTGACAAATAGAAAGTAAGGGATGATTTCCTTCGAGCTTGACCAAACGAAAATAAATGGTGGAGTACTCATTTCACTTAGCTGAAATATCATTTATACGGGGTTAAGTGTTTTAAGGACAAAATACATTGTGGGGTGTTACGGTAATCTAATCCCTTTACAGTGTAGATCATATATATAGAGGATCATTGATCAAATTAGGATTATAACAATGGATAACTAATGACGTATCTATATCGTGGAACATATAGAGCGTTCTATATACTGAGAGTGCAATTCTAAGTTCTATGCGTGGATTCAACGAAGAATTAATAAGTCAGTGAATTTAAGATATAAATTCTTGATCTGCTTATTGGAAGCTCAGATATATAGACACAGGGTCCCCATACTAGTTGAGACCATACTGCTTGTAAGACTCAGTTAATTGATTTTGATTAATCAATTATAATTCTAAAGTTGGACTATGTCTACTTTATGAATTTTCACTAAGCAAGGGAGAAATTGTAAAGAAAAGAGATTCTAGGTTTATTTATTAATTAAGAGACTTTATATGTCTAATTAATAAATATATTAAATGACAATATTATTTAATAGTTAATTTTTCGTCATTAAATAATTAGAATTGGCATTTATATGGTTAAATTGGAAAATTGGCGTTTTGGAGAAAATGGGATGGAAAATGACAAAATGGCACAATTGCAAAGTGGGCCCAATCCACAATCCATGGCCGGCCACACTTAGTGTATTTTACCATTTATTTTTTCATTATTTTAATGCCAAATAGTTCTAACCTAAACTTAGGTGGTTACCTATAAATAGATAGTGATGGCTCTTATTCACACTAAACTTTTGTTAACTTTGTCAGATGAAATTGAGCCTCCTATTCTCTATAGCCGAAACCACATCCCTCTTCTTCTCTTCTTTATTTTCGAAAACCTTGAGTGAATGAGTGAGTGCCTACACACATCAAGTGGTATCTCAATCATAGTGTGTATGACTGTAGGAGATTCCAAACAACAAGAAGGAGAATCAGCATCAAAGGAAGGAGAGAAAGAGATCCAGGTTCAGATCTTGGTGATGCTCTACTACAGAAAGGAATCAAGGGCTAGAGATCTGAATGGAAGGAGTCATTATATTCCGCTGCACCCAATGTCAGGTTTACTAAACTTTATTATGTGTTTATTTTCATTGTTTTAGAATTCATATTAGGATGTTAATGAAACATACTTGTTAGTAAATCTAGATCCTGGTAAAATATATCCAACAACTGGCCTCAGAGCCATGGTAATGATTAAATTTCATGAAATATGAATGAAAACGATGTTATGTGTTGATTTGGATGGTTTCATGTGGTTTATGTGCTTATTTGATGATAGTTTAGAAATCGCAATATATGTTACTAAAATATTTTTTATTTCGATCTGCAATTTTTTTTCTGGAAAGTAGAGAACTAATTTATAAATTTAGGCTTTTACAGAACCTAATTTGGATTTTTTATGAATTAGTTATGATTTTTTTAAGTTGAATGAAAATATTAGGTTTTGAGTGTCACACGCGCGCGCACGGTGCTTGGGCTCGCTCGGACAAAAACGCTTCAGACAACAGGCATGTCTGAAGCATGCCCGTGTCCCTCGATCAGGTAGGCTGCATGCAGCCTTGATACTCGGCCGTTTCCTTGCATTCGCGCGCACAGGGGTATGCAATGCATACCGATGTGCCTCAAACTTGTTTTCGTCATAACTTTTGATTCAAAAATCGTTTTTCATTGAAACAAAAGCCAATTTTTGGTAAATATTTTGTGTAGAATATGAATTTTCAATTAAAAATCTAATTGTCAGAATAAAATTAATTTTTATTAATTTTTTCATTAATTAAAATTAGTTTCTGATATTAGTAGGATTTGAATTTTGAAAATTTGATTACTCACAAAGGAGCCTTATGGTTAATTTTGAAATTTTAGATTTTTTTTATTTATTTTAATTATAAGATCTGATATTTTTTTTTTTAAATTTGAATGATCTTACTTTGATATTAAAATATTATCTTTTAAAAATAATCTTGTACTAATTTCAAAATTTGCTAACCGTATCATATCTTTTTCAAATTTGTTATTTTCAAAATATATTTTATTAATTAAAATTATAAGATTAGGAATATGTTAGGTTTAACATTTTATCTTATTAGACCTTTTTTATTTTATTAAAATTATATTTTGGCAAAATAACATGAAGATTTGAAAAATTGGTTAGTTTAGTTTGAATAGATATTTTAGGGTTTCAAACCATAATTTTTTCAAACTTATTTTTTTTTAAAAAAATTCTAACCATATAAAATATCTTATTTTTTCAATTAGTTTATTTATGTAATATTTAAATTTATTAAATTATAAGACTTAGAATATAATAATGAAATATCTAAATTCAAAATTCAAGATATTTTATTATATTATCTTATTAGAAATTTTAAATAAATTTAAATTTTGAATAAACTTAATATTTGAAATTTGGTTAGATATTTTTGATTTTTTGTTAGAATTTAAGAAATTTAGGAGTTTGTTGAATTTTGAATTTTTTTGAATATTCTCTAACAACCTAAATTTGAATTCTAGTTAAGATATTTATTTTAAAATTTTATTTTATTTTAAATTTTAAAATTGACATATTTTAGCTTACTTTCCAGATATTCTAGATGAGTTATTTGTTTGTATTGTTTGTTTATATATTGATATACAATTTTTTTTACAAACCTATTATTTATTTGATCTAAATTCCTACGATTAACTTGTTTACAAATCCAATGATCTGATTTTAATCATAGTCCAATTGTCAATAGATCTTATAAATAATTTGTAACAGGTAAATTTTTGAAATTTCTTTCATCTCTGTAAACCAAGTAACATGATAGGGCCCATCCAAATCATTTGACCTGTGTGAGCCTATATGTTTGCTATTGGGCTTAGATGCATATAGGAAGCTCATTTAAGTTCTACTAAGTAAATGGACTAGGTTGCTAAAATAAATTTTGACATAAGTAAATTTATTTAGGCCCAATTAGATTTGGGCTTATTCAATGAATAATAATTGTTTATTTAAAGGTTAAATTCCTCTCTTTTGGGCCTTGTGTGAGAGTTGAGGGCCAATAGAAGTGGGTACGACATACTGAACCTAGCTCCCCCTCACATGAACTACCCCAATTGTGAAGGCCCATTTTCCTTATTTAAATAATTGTATTAGGTTAATTATATTAGTCTAACCTAATTAAAATTGAATTAGCAACATAATTAACTTTGAAAATATATGAAATTTAATTTTTCATTTAATATTTTAAAGTTAATTTTAGAAAACACTTAGTAAATGAAATTATTCTAGATAGTTATTTCTAGAACTAGTTATTTTTTCTAATATTTAATTAGGAAAATATCATAGATTGTGAAATTAATTGTTTAATAATTAATTTTGGTACAATCTAAGTTAAGTATATTTTTCCTAGTATTAAACTAGAATTAATAATTAAGTCTCCTCTATACTTAATTATTTATTTCTTGAATTTTATAGATTTAATTAAATTGAAAATTCAATATCTAAGTTGATTTTCATCATGACACTTAAATATTGTTATTTTCATGATATTTAATTAAATAGAAAATTATTCTAATTTAGAAATCTTATTTCAAAATAACTTTATAATTTTCAAAATATATTTTATCTTATTTTATTAATCTTTTTCCCACAATTTCGAAATTGCATTTCTTAGATTCAGAAATTTCGAATTATATTTAAAAAATAGATTAAAGTTGAAAATTATTGATTTTAATTTTGGACCAACTTAAATCAATGATTTTTTCATTTAATGATTAATTAAAATATATTTAATTAGAAAATGAATTAATTAGTCAATGAAAGTCTAGATAGATATTAACTGTTTTGCTTAAAGTATTTTTCTAGTGTATTTAATTAAATAGAAAATTAATATTTAAGTTGATTTTCATCATGATACTTAAATATTTAAAATTTTTCTTTAATATTTAATTAAATAGGAAAATTATATTTTTTGTTGTAAATTAATTTTGGGCCAACATTAAATTAGAATAATTTTTTCCAGGATTTATTTTTATTTTATTTTAACAAGCAATTTCGAAAATTGTATTCTTAAATACTTCAATTTTTCGAAATGCAATATATGTATTTATAGAAAATTAACTTTGAGTTGTAAATTAATTTAAATTAATTTTGAAACAACTTAAATTGAATATTTTTCTAAATATTTATTGGAAATTATTACTAAGATAGAAATAATTCATGTTATTTTCATATCCATCTAAGTAAAATTTATAAATATTAAATTAAAATTTATATTTAGAAATTTTCATTCTAAATTGGAAATTTTAATTAAATAAATATATATTTAAAATAAATTGATTAAAATAAATATTAGAAGAAAATACTCTTTAAATAATGAGATTTATTATTAGGACATTCTATCTCCATTGTTGGTTTTACATAGCTTTTGTTTTAGTGAGTAATCCTCCCTAATGGAGGAACGTTCATTAGCAAGTTAGCACCCTTTAATCTCGAAAGATAAGTATATTTGTAAGTGTTTTATATGGTATTGATCACCCTAATGGTGGTGACTGTATTTGACTTACAAAATATGAAACAATGGTGGAAGCTCATAAGATAGAATAGCCTTGACTCTCGCCTAAACGGGACAACGCTGGATTCCAATGTTGATCGAATAAAAGGTTGCTAGAATGTTTATCATTTTAGATGAGCTGACAACTCTATTCAATAGATGGTATCACTGACTCTTTCCTAAACGGGACACTGATATCAGTTTGTTGAAGACCTTGGAAGTTATTTAGGATTGTATGTTTTAGTATTTTCACTTGTCATTCCTACTTGCTATATGTTTAATAATTTCTGAATTGTGTATGAATTTATATTGAACCATGTTATTTTCTGTTATTAAATTGTAGTTTAATTTCAAATCTTCATTGTTGGTCTAACTTGGTTTGTTTTTCTAATGAGATAAATCCCTAATGGAGTTTCACAATTAGACATACATAATAGTGTTAGATCTCGAAAAATAAATATTGTATATGCAACATCTAGCTGTTCATCAATTGATGACACCTTACACTAGTATTTTACAATATGAAACAAGAAGATTGTATAAATAAGATTACTTTGACTCTCGCTAATCGGAGCATCGTTGGATTCTTATTTAAATACAAAATTATTCTAATTCCTCTTAGCTTATTCATTTCGAATTAGCTCAATAAAATATCATTGGATGAATGGTCTATAAATCATTTCATGTCATTCTATTTTCTCTTAAGAAATTAAATGACGCATATGATTATAATCCCGAAATTCTATCCCAAAATAATATAAATTCTCAATCTTAGAAATCTCCTACTTGTATGGTCAAATTAGACTTAGAGTAAAATTAGTAGTGGTGGTCCAAGAAAGAATTACTCATGTATATTTGGTATAAATATAAGTCTTTGACTTTAAATTTTAGATTCCAAATAATTTTTTAATATAATACAGTTTCACTTTCACAAGTGTTTAATAACCAATTTCTATCAATGGATTCAAACTGTATGGAATATGAGTTTAGTATTCTGTGAGCAGGATGCACTTGCACTATTCTAAGAACTCTTTAAAGTAACTAAACCTAAGTCATCAAAAGATACAACCACATATTTTTTTAAATCTATGACATTTGTATCTTGTTCATAGTGTTTTTGACAAGATCATTCTCTGCAAAGAGTTAATATGCGTATATCCACTGAAAGTAAATTCATCTCATTCGCAGATGGATGCACATTTAGGGGTGGATATGAGTTTTTCGTTGTATTCTTAAAACGATCACTCTAGATTATACCTTATGCAAAGAAATTTGAGATGTTTGAAAAATTTCATGAATTTCTAGCAATGGTGATAAAGCATTAAGGTAAGTGGTTAAAGATCTTGCGAACTGATAGGGGTGGAGAAATAGTTACTAGATATGCAATTCAAAGATCATTAAATTGATATTTGAATTATATCCAAACTTACCTCCACAGAAATTCGAGTTACATATTGATGATTAGTTACTAATCTTTGCCTAAGTCCTTCTATGGTAATACAATTTCAGAATGATGCAATGGTTGGGGTACTTAGTGTAAACCATTACTAGATTCATGGATGACCTAATCGAAATCTTAAGAAAATTTAGAACTGTTAACCATGGTTTGCATGTTTGTTAGCTATTCTAAGTGATTAGGGGTGGACCATCCCATAGTCATTAGATAAGAAAGTGTTTGTTTAAACAAATACAACTTTTCTAAGAAAAATGACTAAGTTTGAAAATAAAGTAGCAATCAAAGGAGATATTTTTTTTCTTGATTCCAAAAGTGTTCTATCATCTTATTTGACATATGATGATCCCACTACCTCTGTTGTCTTGTCACAACCGAAGAAGTCAATACCATTTAGTTTTCTTAGACATAATTCACGGTACCTTGTCGTAGTGGGAGAGTTTCAAGGAACTTCACTTCTTATGACTTGGAAGACACTAGTGATTAAAATCCATTGTGAGTTTGAACAAGTAATGGATAGTCAAGATAAGAAACTAAGAAGAAAAGCCAATAGAACTATGGTTTGATCCATTCACATGGAATAACCTAAAGTTTTCTATTACAAGGACATAAAAGGAAATTTTCGTTAATAAGTCTATTCAATGGACTTGACAAAACTTCCTGTTCCTAGTATTATAGGTTTGAGTTTATCTAAACCTATGGCTTATGGTATACCTGGTAATTACTTACTCTAATGCAAGCAACTTACTTTAGTAAGATGCTGAAGCATTTTCTTTCTAATGGCAATCTATAGAAGCTTCTCGACTTCTAGGCATAGATTTTATTTATGTAAGGAAAAGTCTCAACTATTCCAAAAAAGATAAAGCCATGAAAGAATTTCTTAAATCAACAGTGAGAGCTCTCAGATATGCTTTAGTATGCCTTAGACCAGACACCTGCTGTTGAGTGGGAGTAATGAGTAGGTATCAGATTAATCCAGGAAAGGAACTTTGGAAGACAATCAAGTAAATCTTAAGATTAAGAAGAGGAACTATATGTTAGTCAATAAGGGTTTGTTTAAAACTCTTAGACTACACCACATCAGATTTCTAGACTTGCTTTTGTGCTAGAAAGTCTGCTGATAAGATGGTGATTACTCTGGGGGTGGAGTAGTTATTTTGGAGAAGTGTAAAAACCTATCTGAAGTCTCTTAGTCTACCAGAGAGAGACTGAATGTTAAAGTTGCAGGAAAGGTACTTATTAAGTCTATGGAAAGTTCTATACATTTGTGGCACCGTTCCAACTTGTCTTAACTACTAGTGTTATTTCCTGATAACCAAAAAGTAGTTTCCAAAAAGTATAGAATCAAGTATCCCAAGAGAGTACACATATAGAGAGGAATTTCACATTATCAAGGATTTTGTGATTAAGGAAGAGTAATGGTTGAGGAAAGGTTGCGATTAATTCAACCTGTCAGATCCTATTACGAGGAGTTTACTACTGCTACACTTGATTTGTATATCAAGGTGTTGAGATTATTTGAAATGCACATTGTTATCGAGCAAAATTCGCAACACCAAATGTACGTAATAATATTAATAACAAGAACAAATTGCTTGAAGAATAGTTGCGAGTATTCCACCTATAATAGCGAATACTCGAGTTGGGAATGTGAATGCTTAATAGAAAACTGGAAACAATAGTAAGACAGAGGATTATAGTGGTTCAGTCAGATCACGGTCTGCTTAGTCCACTATAGCAAGAGTTTGGTAGGTCTCATTTCACGGTGGATCACTCCTTTATAAAAAGATTGCATTCATTGTCAATCCGTTTACACATTGAATTACAATAACTAAACTAAATAACGTAAACATCAATAAATGAATAGCAGTTTCTATTCACTAAATACAACAATGTATGTGTCTTCTAACATGCGAGTTGACTGTTCATATTCTAATGTTAAGCTCGCGGGCGTAACACTTAATTAAGTTTAGGATGTCTGCATTCTTATATACTCGCCTCTTTGGACATCGTATGACGAGCTGATAGAACCTAGACACGTGAATCTATATCGGTTTATCAAGGCTGTTGGGTCATCGGGACCAACTCGCATTATAGAGAGTCGATCTCTATGCTTATGCAGGAATATAGAGATGATACTCGGACATATCCTGATACATGCGAGTTAGATCCATTCTCTCATCCCGAATAGTACGAGTTATAGTTATGCAATTCAGACTTTGGTCATACTCACAGTATCTCGCTGACTCTATCTTGGGCGAGGTCTAAACTTCGAGAAGTCTCTCATGGACGTCTCAGCTTTCATTAGAAATCTGAGTACACGTGTCCTTTAAATAGGAGTCTGGTCTCGAGTTTCTAGGTGAGAGAAATCTCACTATAACACATGCCCCTAGTTTCGCGGTGTGACAGGTGCGGTCACAAGGGAAACTATACGCGAGAGACAAGTGAAAGGTTGTCACGAGGACGTGACCTTTGGTTGTCCCTTCGAGGGTTTTGAAAAATGACGGCTGTAATTATTACTTTTTATTGCATTTATGGTGCCACGTCACAAAACTCCTCGGTTTTTGTGTAGGCGTAGCCATCGTTGGCCGTTAGATTGGGGACCTTAGGCATTCTGGTTGCCACGTGTCGTAATCCCAATTAATAAGGGATATGGGTATTTAAACCTTTTGATACGAATCAAATCCTTCATTTTTCCCTCTTGTTCTTAACTTCCTTCTTCCCTCCTTCACAGATCAAAGAGACTTTTGCACTTTGCCCAGATTTCTTCCTCTCTTCCAAAAATTTCCTCAATCTCAGAAGTGATCGAGCAATCGCAAGAACAACTTACCAAAACTAAAGGTTAGTTTCGAGTTTCATTGTATTTTTGTTTTCTGTTTGGAGAAAAAATGCTTTTTTTTCTGGGTTTTGGTATTTTGGGGGGTTTTTAGGAATGCATGCTTGTAGGAAATACACATATGACTATGGTTTTTGGTATGGAACTGGGTAATCTTAGAGAAAATGACCTAAAATTTGCATAATCGTGAACTTTAGGAAGAATGTTTGAATAACCGCATCTTTATCTTTTGAATACACGCGGGTATTTGGATGAACACTTCGAATACTCGCATGTCTGTTTGTCCTAGGTTTCACAGAGACTTTACTATTCCTAGTCGCTGTTTTAAACCTTAGGACTATAAACGATGTGTATTCTAATGCGAGAGTATTGGTTATGTCTCTCAAATGGTGGGCGTGTCACAGTATTCTAATGTTCATATATGCGATTATATGTTTCTTGAAGTACTGTGAAACCCCCAGCCATTTGTGGCATGCGCCAATGTTACAGTATAAGCATACTCTTTGGCTGGAAGATCTTCTCGAAACGGTGGGAGTATCTCAGTAACTTCAGGGTCGTGCTTGAGAACGCATGCCCCTTGAGTCACTGAGATTCTCCCAGCCGTTTTTTGAGGTATATCGCTAGCTGAAGATGCGTGACACACTCGCAGGTTGTGATTAGTTAGGTTCCTCAAAATGGTGGGTGTCTCCCAATTACTTCAGGGCCATGCTCAAAAACGCATGTCGCTTAGGTCACTGGGATACACCCAGCCGTTTTTGAGATATCCTTCTACTCGCATACCTATCTTTTCGCATATTGGTGGGATGGTTAGTTTTTGCGAGAATTCAAATCATCCTCCCAAGACGATTTTATAGTTTATATGCGGGTGAGATAACTTACTTTGTTTTTCACACATTCACCACGCTGAAAAGATCTTCTATCTTTTAGATGAGCGACCTGTCGGATAGCCAGATGCTTGGCTCAGGAGGCAACGCGTTAGATGGTGATGAGGACCAACGGGAAGACAGTTTTATCTCGACCTCGATCTCAGAAGAGGAGATCGCAACTGCCGGAGGTACAGAATTAGGCTCGATGCCTTCTGCAGACATTGAGAGGATGGTGTAGGAGCTCGCTGAACCAGGAACCAGTGAGCTCCGAGACAGCGAATCTACAGTGTCAGTGCGTGATTATCTCGTCCATTCCAGACATGCTCCTGACGTCGAGGTTGAAGAGATGGACGATGATTGGACGGCCCCAGCTCGAGAGTCAGGCGAGGAGGAAGAAGATGCAAAGGGAAGTGGGACTAATTCGGTGGACAACACTCAGTTGAACGAGCCCTTTTCGTACGAGGACTTGGTCTCGCGGGTCACCAAATTAGATCTTACCACTTTCACGAGGTTAAACCTTCTGCGACTCGCCTCCTTACGTCCTAAGACTACCTAGAGAGCGCACCTCTCTTATACCAACCCTGCGATCATCCCCATAGAGGATGTGGTAGTCTCAATACCCATTCTTCGATGTGGAGTATTGAATCCTTTTCATCCCTGTATTGCGGCTATTCTCAAGCGGTATGACATGTCTCCCTTTCAATTAACCCCTAACAGTTATCGCACAGCCCTAGCCTTCTATGCGATGTATATGGAGTATGTGCATAGGGCACCCACGGTAGAAGAGTTCAGTTACTTCTATGATATAAAGAGCGTAGGCCTCCACAACGGTTTCTATTGCTTCAGCAAGTGGGCCACCTCTAAGATTAATGGGGTAGAAGGCATGGTTTCCAATATGGGAGATTGGAAATCGAAGTGGTTTTATATATTCAAAGTTCCAGGGATTAGGACTAACTTTAACCGTCGACCTAGTATGTCGCATGTTTCCTGACTTAGTCATTTTTTGAGTTATTTTGAGATTTCATGCTAACTCGCTCTTTTTATTTTCGCAGATAGACCAGCTCGACCTACACTCGACGCGACTCGCAGAGAGACAACTGAAGTTCTCAGGAGCCTTCCTGTACAAGATCGCGACTGGCGATTATTGTATACGTCTGCCAAGCTGCGAGAACACAAGCTGATTCTAGAGAACGCAAGTCTTCAGAGAGAGCCGGTGTACAAGGAATCTTCTGAGAAGCAACAAGAGCGAATAGATAAACGCCTCTCTAAGCAAACTTCTCGACCATCATCAGGTAGCATATCGCATGCATAACTAGTGCGTTAGAATCTCATTATTGGCACTAATCATTATTTTTTGTTGTTGTTGTCGCAGAAATGATTTTCTTGAAGTCCGCACCCATCCTTAATCGCAAGCCAAAATCTGGAACAGCGGCAACTTCCCCTATCGTTCCTCAGAAGAGGAAGAGCGATGTGGTGGTTACCCCTGTCGCGGATTCTTCCAAGAGGCCAACTAAGGGCGCACAAGAAAAAGGGAAGAAGGTCGTGATTGACCCAGCTATCCGAGCCCGCAACATACTGACTCTCCAAGAGAAGTTCGTGGGCGATGAATTCCAGTCAAAGATCAACAAGACTCCTTCTGAGGAGCTATTGCCTCGCTCTACGGAGTTAGCTTCGCAGTTCATTGCCATGTTCTCAAAGGCCTTTATTACTGGATCCAAGGAGGTCGAACTCGTGAAGAGACAGAACGTTCAGCTTCAGGAGGACATTAAGAAGCTGAAACAAGATGCGACTTCGAAGGATAAAGAGCTCAAGGAGCTTCGCAGGGCCAAGGAGCAAGTCGAGCTCGAGGCTAAGAGTGCCCAAACAAAATTGGAGGAGATGTTTTGCGATTTGGAGGCCGAGAAGGAGAATGGGAAGAAGCAGTATGACTAGGCGGTCTCGGACTACATATACACTACTCTCTCCAAGATTCCGGACTTTGATTTTTCAATCCTCGGAGCAGAAGCCGCTGAAATGGCTGAGGCTTTTCGCACCATGTCGCCCACATAGACTCAAGGTGGTGGAGGGAATCTGTTTCCCAAGGAGGCTGAGGCTGCGGATGTCGAGGAAGTTGAGAACGAAGCCATCAGCAAAGTCGGGGATGGATCTGCCCCTACTGCTCCAAATGCCTGACTTTTCCTTTAATATTTACTTGTGTTAAAATCTATCTCTTTTTTTTATATCTATGCGGTACAAGGGTACTCGCGCCTTGTACTTAGACAAATTTATATTTATGTTTCTTTTGAACAACTTTATATCCTCTCAGGGATATCTATTTACAGTGTTTTCGTAGTACACGGGTACTCGCATTTTTCGTCATTAATAATATTTTGATTTGCGACTTTAATTACAACTTGGTGCAATAAGTACTAAAGTAGAATATTCCAGAAACATGAAACATTTCAAATTTAAAAAACTTCCATAGTTTTCATAAATAATCAATAGTACATAATGGTATATATACCCCCTATACTTAGGATTTTTTTTTATAAAAAATGACTAAGTATAAATATATGGCGAGTACAAACTAGAAAATGCGAGTACTACTGATAATATAATTTTAGGCTCTCCCCATTCCAAGCCCGTCGAATTGCAGTACCATCGAGTTCTGCGAGTCGGTACGTGGCGTCACCAATCTTTTCTGCGATGAGATACGGTCCTTCCCAATTATCCCCGAAGACCCCATGCGTTGGGTTCTTTGTATTTGGCATTACCCTTCGAAGGACTAAGTCTCCTACTCGCAGGACTCTTGTCTTGACCTTGGAATTGAAATATCTTGCGGTTCGTCGCTGGTAAGTCCTGTTTTTTTCAGGTGAGCCTGATCGCGCTTTTCTTTCAGAAGGTCGAGGTAGAGCGACTGTTTTTTTTCGTTTTGTGCAATTTTGAAAACGTCTCTGCGTAAGGAACCTGGCCCAATCTCGACTGGTACCATGGCCTCACATGCATAAGAGAGCGAGAAAGGAGTTTCGCCAGTCGTGGATTGGGGGGTCGTGTTATATGACCATAAAACTTGCGAAAGCTCGTCTGGCCATACCCTCTTACGCTCTTCGAGTTTTCCTTTGATGGTGTGCTTTATTATTTTATTGACTGCTTCAGTTTCTCGATTGCTTTGCGGATAAGCAACTACAGAGAATGCTTTCTTAATGCCCAAGTTGTCGCATAATTGTCGCATCTCCTTACAATCAAACTGCTTTCCATTATCTGAAATGAGCTTGTAAGGGACGCCGAATCGAAAGATTATGGAGTTGTAGACAAACTCGCGCAACTTAATCGCTGTAATGGTTGCGAGTGCTTTGGCTTCAGCCCACTTTGTAAAATAGTCGACTGCGACTACAACATACTTCACTCCGCCTTTTCCTTTAGGTAGCTCGCCTATCAAGTCGATACCCCACACCGCAAAGGGCCAAGGACTTGTGATGGAATGCAAGTTGCTCGGAGGTTGATGGACATAAGTGGCTATTCGCTGACATTTGTCGCATTTCTTTGCGAAAGTGAAAGCATCTTGTCGCAGGGTAGGCCAGTTATATCCCTGTCGCATGATTTTTAGGGCAAGGGAATTACCTCCTGTATGATTGCCACAAATTCCCCCATGCACCTCACGTAGTATATAGTCGCAGTCTTCTCCGTCGATACACTTAAGTAACGGCTGACTAAAGCTTCTGCGATATAACCTTCCATCATATATGACATATCGGGCAGCTCGCTGCCTCAGCTTCCTTGCTTCCATCTTGTCATCAGGTAAGATACCTTTTTCTAGATATGCGACTATTGGAGTCATCCAGGTGACTTCTTGGGCGGTATCTATTTCCATGATCGCCTCTTGATTTATTGTTGGGTGTGCCAATACATCCACTGGAATTACATCAAGTAATTCGGCTTCTCTAGTCGAGGCCAAACGAGCCAATGCGTTTGTGTGTGAATTATGAGCACGCGGTACTCGAGACACGACTACTTTCTTGAATTTTTGCATCAGTTCGCATACTATGGCTAGATACTTAACCAATCTCCCGCCTCTGGCCAGATATTCTCCATTCACCTGGCATACGACGATTTGGGAATCGCTGAAAGCCTGTAAATACTCGATTCTCATCTCAAGAGCGAGTTTCAATCCTGCGATTAAAGCCTCATATTCGACTTCATTGTTAGATGTAGAAAATTCAAAACGTAAAGCAGCGTGTACCTTAAAATTGCTGGGACTGATCAGTAGGATTCTACCACCAGAACCTTCGCTATACGAAGCCCCATCGATGTACAACGTCCATCCTTCTCCATTGGGTACAGAAGTGTCAACCTTGTCGTAGATGAGTGCCACTTTGGTGCTTGGGAACTCGAGGATAAAATCTGCCAAGGCTTGCCCCTTGATCGCAGTCCTCGGTTTATACCTGATGTCGAATTGGCTTAACTCTACTGACCATTTCAACAATCTCCCCGACGTCTCCGGTTTTGCTAAGACTTGCCTCAAAGGGTAGTTCGTTAAAACTGTAATACTGTGAGCCTGAAAATAAGGTCGCAACTTTCTCGATGATATTACCAAGGCGAACGCCAATTTTTCCATTTGAGGATAGCGGGTCTCAGCATCCAGCAAGCGTTTACTTACATAGTACACCGGGTATTATCGTCCTTGATCTTCGCAAATTAGTACCGAACTAATCGCATACTCTGACACCGCCAGGTAAATGGATAAGACCTCGCCGGTCATTGGTTTTGATAGGATTGGGGTCTGCCCCAAATGTGTTTTTAAGGCTTGAAAAGCCTCCTCGCATTTTTCGGTCCATTGGAATTTCTTATTGCCTTTTAAAATTTGAAAAAACTCTTTGCATTTATCAGAAGATCGCGATATAAAGCGATTTAGAGCGGGGATTTTACCTATGAGGCTTTGGATTTCTTTTGGCTTAGTTGGTGATGGCATCTCCACCAACGCCCTGATCTTCGCGGGGTTTTCCTCTATTCCTCGTTGATTAACCATGAATCCGAGGAATTTCCCGGAACCAACTCCAAAGACGCACTTTAGGGGGTTTAGTCGCATTTTATATCGTCGCAGTATATCAAACATTGCCTGTAAATGGGTGACATGGTCTTTTGCATGTTGAGATTTTACTAGCATATCGTCAACATATACTTCCATGGTGTTCCCAATAAGATCTGCGAACATCATATTTACAAGCCTTTGATATGTCGCACCTGTGTTTATTAAACCAAAAGGCATCACTTTATAATAGTACAGGCCTCGATCTATAATGAACGAGGTATGTTCCTGATCTGGTTCATACATCAGGATTTGATTATATCCCGAGTATGCGTCCATAAATCTAAGAAGTTCGTGACCTGCAGTGGCATCAACAAGTTGGTCAATGCTAGGAAGTGGGAAGCTGTCTTTGGGATAGGCTTTATTTAAATCTGTAAAGTCAACGCATGTGCGCCATGAGCCGTTAGGTTTGGGCACAAGTACAGGATTTGCTAACCAATTGGGGTATAACGACTCCCGTATAAAGCCGCAGGCTAGGAGGCGGTAGACTTCTTCTTTTAGCGCTTGGGACCTCGCGGGGTCCATTTTGCGGCGCTTCTGTCGGACACCTCGCACTTCGGGGTCAATGTTCAAGCGATGACACATGACCTGCAGAGATATTCCGACCAAATCTGAATGTTTCCAAGCAAAAACATCAAGATTTTGTTTGAGAAAAGTCGTTAGTTGTTCTCGCTGCTGAAAAGTCAATTTAGAGCCAATTTTCAAAACTTTACTATTATCTATGGGGTCTATAGGTACCTCAATAGTGTCTTCCGCGGCTTGGGCCGCTGCGGCATGATCGAGGATCCTTGGATCCAGATCTGGTCCATCTGTGTGTGGTGCCTCTAATAAATAGATGACATTTATTGACTTCTTCTCCGCGAGCTTCGACCGTCGCATTGTAGCATTATCGCGAGTCTGACTGGACTCCTCGCACAGAGCCTACCCCAGCGGGAGTAGGGAACTTTATTGTGAGATGATAGATCGATGTTACGATCTCCATCTCCTTCAAAATTGGTCGACCAATCACGGCATTGTATGCCGAATATTGGTCGATTACCGTGAAGTTAGCCATTGACTTGGCTGCTACGGGGGCAGTTCCCAAGGTAATCGAGAGTTTAATCATCCCTTTCAGTGCAATGACGTCGCCAGTAAAACAGTATATACTCAACGTTACAGGTCGCAGATCCTTCTCATGCAACCCCATTTGCTTAAAGGCTTGGAAGTTCAAAAGATTTACTGAACTTCCGTTGTCCACTAGTATACGATGGATGTTGTCTCCGCCAATATTGGCGACAATGACCAGTGCGTCAGAATGCGGGTGATGGACCCATCTCGCATCACTGTCCATAAATGTGATGTCGTTGCATTCTCTTTTAAATAATTTCTCTAGCCGCTCACTAAGATTATTTACATTGGTGAGCGACTTCTCTTTAGCTTCCTTGGCATATCGCTCTTGTGACTTCCGAGAGTCTCCTGCGATATGGGGCCCTCCAATGATTGTTAATATATTGCGAGGTATTCTCGAACCACTCGCGTTCTGGTTTTCTTCTTTGTCATCTGCTTCGGGGATGACCTTCCTCATTTCTTTTATACTTGTTGAATTTTCCCTCCGGATCGGCTCTTCGATCTCATCCCGCAAGACCCAACATTCCAGAGTAGTGTAACCAATATCTTTATGGTACTTATAGAATTTCTTGGGGTCCCTCTTGTCGCGGTTTCCTCTGATCGGGGGCGGCTTCTTGAAGACCCCGTTCTTTTCCTCAATTGCGTAGATGTGGTCTCGTGGCACCGCGAGTTCGGTATAATTCACGAAGCGCCGTCCACCCTTCCTTTTCGGCGAGGACACCTTCTTTGGAGGAGACTTGGCCAACTTCGGGCTTCGTTGTCTTTGTGGGCTGCGTCTTCTCGGGCTTCGACCTCTGGAATTTTTCCCTCGAGGACTGCGAGATCGTGACCGCGGCACTGGGACTTACGCTTGTCCTTGCCTTTCTCAAATTCTGCTAGAGAATTCTCAATTCTCATATGAGGTTCGGCCATGGCAAAGAACTCAACTAGTGATTCTGGTCTTCGGGCTTGTAATTCCTTCCAAAAATCAGTTCTTGGCCAGACACCTGTTATTAGCATACAAACAAGCGAAGACTCGGGAGCCTTCTCGACTTTTGTTACTTCAGCATTAAAACGTTTAAAATAGTCTTGCAAAGACTCACCTGGTTCTTGTTGATGTTAGCCAGAGTAGTATAGGGTGGCCTATAAGTCATCGTGGCCTGAAAATGAGTGAGGAATAAGGCGACAAAGGTTTCCCATGTCGAGATTGAGGCCTCAGGCAATTGGCTGAACCAATCGTGGGCGTTTTCCTCTAGCGTCATCGCGAGAATGCGACATTTCGCAAGCTGAGGTACCTGATCCACTTCCATTATAGTATTGAACGTTTCTAAATAACCTATGGGATTAGAGGTACCTTTATATTTTAGGGATTCGGATAATCGGAATCCCTTGGGAAGCTGTGCTTGTCGCACTTCTGCAGTAAAAGGAGAGGTCCCATGTAGCTTGTATATGGGCTTTCTCTGCTGCTCGAGTATTTTCAAAGCTTGCAAAAGCATGCTTTGATCAATTCCCCCAACTATAAGATCTGGGACTGCTGCGACTGCAGGAGTTGTGACTATTGCAGCAAGGTTTGCTGGGACATTAACTCCCTGCTGGTGCGTTAGGCGGGTTCATGCGAGTGTTTACACCTTGATCGCCCATTTGGGGATCATGGGGTGTTTCCTCGTCACGAGGAGCGCGGGAGCGTGCTCTGAAAATAGCGTTGAGATGATTGCGCAGATTGCCCTTATGGACTCGGTATCGTCCTCCCTACTGTGTCTCCAGAGAACCGGACCTCGTGTATCTGCTAGGTGTGCGACCATGCGAGGACAAGGAGGAAGATTCTGCGTTGTTGTTTCTTGAAGGTCGGCTGTGAGGATTACGTCGCTCAGAGTCTTCATCAACCTGTGTTTCCTGATTGGGATACCTCAGAAATTGGTCTCTCGAGGTTGGCTGATTTAGGTCCAAACCTTTAGGGTTGGTTCTTCGTTCCCTACGAACACGATTATTACGACGCCTAGAGTTTGTTACCTGAGGGTTATCTGTGCGAGTAGTAGGCGCTTGAGGGGGGTAACGGGCCATGTTCTGTCCATCCACCTCGGCTTGCAGCGCGCGTAGTTGATCCTAGATCGCGGTATATTGGTCGGTGGTGAGTTGGACGATTCCCTTGGATACTACTGCCGGAGTGACAGGTGGAAAGTGTCCCATTGTTGCTGGTGGTGTGGAGGTTTCTCCGACTTGGGGGCCAGTTGTTCCAGGGAATAGATTGAGAGGTCAAATATTACCTCTCCCTACTCCGCCATTAACGACATCCACAGGTGGCGTCCTAACTCCAGATAACGGCACGTTCATCATTCCGATGTTGATGGACTCGTTGTTAGCACCTCCATTTGTTTGGTTTCCAGCCATGATGATTCTCTTTCTTGAACTGAATAAACCTATAATTCTCGCTTCCCACAGACGGCGCCAAATGTTGTCGAGCAAAATTCGCAACACCAAATGTTCGTAATAATATTAATAACAAGAAGAAATTGCTTGAAGAACAGTTGCGAGTATTCAACATATAATAGAGAATACTCGAGTTGGGAATGTGAATGTTTAACAGAAAACTGGAAACAACAGTAAGACAAAGGATTATATGTTGGGTTTTATGCCCTAAATAAAACTCTTTACAATCTGATTAGTTATCAATATAAGAAATTTGAAGTGATTGATGTTTGCATGAATTTTACATGCTAATGGTTTAATATGTTTATTACATTTACACACAAAATCAGTTAAATCCAGATCATATGTTTATTCACAATTACAGTATCGTCAACACAGTGGAATGTGATTGTGATCATATGAATAAAAAGACTTGGTCCCTGTTTCATCAGTGTTTTGGATTTACACTAATGTGATAATCAGCGATGATGTGTACTTACACTTGGAGTAAGTGTTATGTTCTTTCCAGGACATTAGTAAAGTATACTAGTTTAGAATGTATGGAGTATACATTGGACTGGACCGATATTGCAACTAAGTTAAGATATTACAAACTTACCGTTATATATATCTTTCCAAGTCAATATCAATAGTTGATCTTAAGATTAAAAGAATCTAAATCCTGATATGCTTAGGCTCAACTCAGGAGTACTATTCATGTTCTTTAATTTATTAGTTAAGCCTACTTTTAGGTCAGGGTGATACGTATATTTTGGGAACATGATAGTATGATTGAGTGGGAGTGCTAAACATAAATATGGAATCGATAGCTTCTACTGGTGTATAGAAGTCAAGTGACGATTCCCTTCGAGCTTAGCAAATAGAAGTAAATGGATGAACTCTTGTTTAACTGACTAATTATTAGATCACTAAACTGTTGGGTTTTATGCCCTAAATAAAACTCATTTCAATATAATCAGATTTACTTATTAATATAGATCAGAAATAACATTTAATGTTGCATGGTTCACATGATTTATATCATGATTATATGTACATAATGTATGAATTCATCTGAAACCCTTTTCACATACTTGATCCTCTTTATTGTGCAATCAACACATTGGAAAGTAAACATGATTATGTGAATAAAGATTCTTAGATTTATCAGACATAGGGTTTTACTGATATGATAATCTACAACAGAGTTTACTTGCATTTTGAGAAATGCTATGTTCTTTCCAGAGCATTGGTTAAAGTAAAGCTCAGGTTGGATGCATGGAGTATGCATCGGAAGGGACTGATATTAAACTTTGACTTAGATTTATTAAACTTACCGTAATATCTATTCAAGTCAATATCGCCTAGTTGATCCTAGATCAAATGTTCTTAATCCTGTTATGATTAGGCTCAATCTTGAAAGGCTATTTGTGTTCTTTGATTTGTTAGTTAAGCCTACTTTTAGGTCAGGGTGATACGTACATTTTGGGAACACGGTAGTGCAATTGAGTGGGAGCGCTAGCATAAACATGGAATCTATAACTTCTATCTGGCGAATAGTAAGCAAAGGATGATCTCCTTCGAGCTTGACCAAACGAACATAAATGGTGGAGTACTCATTTCACATAAGCTGAAATATCATTTCTACGGGGTTAAGTGTTTTAAGGAATAAATACATTGTAGGGTGCAACGGTAATCTAATCCCTTTACAGTGTAGATCATTCATATAGAGGATCATTGATCAAATTAGGATTATAACAATGGATAACTAATGATGTGTCTATATGGTGGAACATATAGAGCATTCTATATACTGAGAGTGCAATTCTAAGTTCTATGCGTGGATTCAACGAAGAATTAATATGTTAGTGAATTTTAGTGCTAAATTCTTGATCTACTTATTGGAAGCTCGGTTATATAGACCCATGGTTCCCGCACTAGTTGAGATAATATTGCTTGTAAGACTCATGTAATTGGTTTTGATTAATCAATTATAATTCTCAAATTAGACTATGTCTATTTCTTGTAAGACTCATGTAATTGGTTTTGATTAATCAATTATAATTCTCAAATTAGACTATGTCTATTTCTGAAATTTTCACTAAGTAAGGGCGAAATTGTAAAGAAAGAGTTAATAGGGGCATATTTGTTAATTATGATACTTTGTATGGTTCAATTAATAAATATGATAAGTGACAATATTATTTAATAATTATTTATAGTTATTAAATAGTTAGAATTGACATTAAAATGGTTGAATTAGAAAATTGGCATTTTTGAGAAAATCAGATGCAGAAAAGATAACACTGCAAAATTGCAAAAAGTGAGGCCCAAATCCACTAGTATAGGGCCGGCCACTTTTATAGGAATTTACCTCTGATATTTTTATTATTTTAATGCCAAATAATTCAAACCTAACCCTAGTGGAATGCAATAAATAGATAGTGAAGGCTTCAGGAGAATTACACTTTTCTTCTGACACTTCTGATTCGTAAAAATCGAGCCTCTCTCTCTCCCTATCTTTAGCCGCCACTTCCCTCTTCTTTTCTTCTTCAAAATTTCGAAATTCTTAGTGTGAGAATAGTGCCCACACACAGCAAGTGATACCTCAACCATAGTGAGGAAGATCGTGAAGAAAGACTTTCAGCAAGAAGGAGTTTCAGCACTAAAGAATCAGAGAAAGAGATCCAGGTTCAGATATTGATAATGCTCTGCTACAGAAAGGAATCAAGGGCTAGATATCTGAACGGAAGGAGTCATTATATTCCGCTGCACCCAATGTAAGGTTTCCTAAACTTTATATGTGTTTATTTCATCGTTTTAGAAAGTTCATATTTAGGGTGTTAATCAACATACTTGTGAGTAGATCTAAGATCCTGGTAAAATAATTTCCAACAACTGGCCAGAGCCATGGTAATTGATTTACTTGCAAGAAATTTGGACTTTAAAACGATTGTTTGTTTGTTTATTTTTGGATGGTATCATGTTGTATTGAGTGTTATTTGATGATTGGTTGGTGTTTATGAATTTTCGTTAAAAATAATTGAATATCTGTTTCTGGAATTATTTTTATTGGATAGTATGGAAAACATTAAGCAAGTTACTTTTTTACAGAACTCAATTTCGATTTAATTTGAATTAGTTATGATTTTTCGAAGATTCGAAAAAAACGGAGTTGTAGTGAAATTTTCCTGCAACGCGAAAACTGTCCGTACAAATTTCACAATTTTTTTCGTTTTTCTTCGTTTTTTCATGCTTTTTCATGGAATTAACTTCCGATTTTTTGTGTAGTTCTATATTTATACTATTACTATTCCTAATTCAATTCTAATTATCATAATGATTTAATTTAATATTTTTTAAATTTAATTCAAGATATTAGTGTAATTTGAATTTAAAAATAGTTAGTATCTATCTTTTTTGTTTAATAATCTATCTTATTTTTAAATTTGATTATATCTTATCTTATTTTAAATTTAAGGTCAGATTTTAAATATTTTAAATCAATTTTTCTTTTTAAATAATTTGACCTTATTTAAATTTAAAATAAGATAACCATAATCATGTAATTTTAAAAAGATGTAAGATATTTTGCTAACTTTTAAATTTTTTTATTTTATTTATTTAAATTACATTTAAAATCTGAAAAAGATATTGATTTATCTTTTCTAATTTTTAATTTAATTTTTATTTATAAAATAACATTTAAATTTTAAAAGTAGTTAGCAAATTTTGAAATGATATTTAGGTTGGTTGAAACCTAATTTTTCAAAATTGTAGGTTTAATTTTAAATTTAATTTTTTTTTTTAAATTTTCGAATTTTTCAAATTTTAATTTTAAATTTTCGAAATTTTTATTTTTATTTATTTAATTATTTTCGAAATTAATTATTTAATTTAAAATTAAATAAATCCTACATCCAACTATCGAGCTAACCTTGTTGCAGGAGTATGTGTTTTAGCTTGTGTGTAAGTTTTCAAAACCTATTATTACTTGATTGCAAATAGCCATGGTTACTTTTTTGCCAGATCTAATGATCTGATGGCTCCCTTGGTCAAGTTAATAATCTGTAATGTATATTTACAATCTTGTTTCATCTCGTGTATGACCTAGCAACATGATAGGACCCATCCAAAGTGTGCCTGTGTGAGCCTATGTGTTTAATTTTATTATAGATGCATATAGGTTAATGTTGCTAAATAAAATGTCATAGTTCTTGATAGATTTTATTTA
This sequence comes from Cannabis sativa, assembly GCF_029168945.1. Classification (NCBI taxonomy): domain Eukaryota; kingdom Viridiplantae; phylum Streptophyta; class Magnoliopsida; order Rosales; family Cannabaceae; genus Cannabis; species Cannabis sativa. Next base: position 30,989,656 of record NC_083605.1, read on the forward strand.
GGCCCATTTAGTTTTTGGGCTTATTCAATTAATAACAGCTGTTCATTTTAAGGTTAAATTCCTCTCTTTTGGGCCTTGTGTGAGAGTTGGGAGCCATAGAAGTGGGTACGACATACTGAACCCAGCACTCCCTCACATGAACTACCCCAATTGTGAAGGCCCATTTGCCTGATTTGAATAACTGTACTAGGTTAATTAAACTAGTTTAACCTAATAAAATTGATTAGCAACATAATTAATTTCATTTATTTTGAAATTAATTTAAGAAAATTATAGTTTAAAGAATTTTTTTATTCTAAGCTAAACTATATGTATTTTCTTGTATTTAATTAAATATAGAATTATAACCATCTAGATTTTTTCTGAAGCTTAATTTATATTTTTCATTAAATATTCCTATTTAAGTTGATATTTAGTTATCTACAACTAACCAACTTAAATCTGAATATCTTTTGGATTTAAAATTTCAAAATTAAGTTGAGGAATTTTAGGCATTGATTATTAAGATTCTTTAGATATTTTTTAAGTTAATATCTTTTCGAATATTAACTTAAAATGGAATATCTACAAATTAAGTGGTTACAACTTAATTTTTGATATTTAATTAAATTTTAATTTGAAAATATTTAAGTTTTAGATTTTTTCTAATACAACTTAAATTAGATATTTTTTCAAATTTTGTGGAAAAGATACTTAGTCAAATAAGATATTTTCTAGATAGTAATTTCTAGACTACTTATTATTTCTAATATTAAATAGGAAAATATTATACATTGTGAAATTAATTATTTTAAATAATTAATTTTGGTACAATTTATTTTTTCCTAGTATTAAACTAGAGATTAATAATTAAGCCTTCTCTACACTTAATTATTTATTTCTTGAATTTAATACATTTAATTAATTTGAAAATTAAATATCTAAGTTGATTTTCATCATGATACTTAAATATTTCTTTATCATGACACTTAATTAAATAGAGAATTATTTTTAATTGAAATTTAATTTTTCAACTAAATTTAAATAATTTTCAAAATATATTCTTTCTTTATTTTATTAATCAAATTTTGAAATTGCATTTCTTAAATGCTGGAATTTCGAATTTTATTTGAAAAATATATTAAAGTTGTAAATTATTTATTTTAATTTTGGACCAACTTAAATCAATGATTTTTTTCATTAATTGATTAATTTAAAAATAAATGAATTAAAATATATTATGAGAAATTGAATTAATTAGTCAAAGGAAAATCTAGATAGGTGATATTTTTTCTTGAAGTATTTTTCTAGTGTATTTAATTAAATAGAAAATTTATATTTTTTTGTTGTAAATTAATTTTATTAATTAATTTTGGGCCAACATTAAATTAGAATAATTTTTCCAGGATTAATGTTTTAATTTAACATGCATTTTCGAAAATTGTATCCTTGAATACTTAAATTTTTCGAAATGCAATATATATTTATAGAAAATTAAATTTGAGTTGTAAATTAATTTAAATTAATTTTGTAACAACTTAAATTGAATATTTTTCTAAATATTTATTGGAAATTATTACTAAGATGGAAATAATTCATGTTATTTTCATATCCATCTAAGTAAAATTTATAAATATTAAATTAAAATTTATATTTACAATTTTTCATTCTAAATTGAAAATTTTAATTAATAAATATATATATTTAAAAGAAATAGATTAAATAAAGAGAATCAAAGAAAATACAACTCTTTTTAAATAATGAGCTTTATTATAAAGATATTCGATCTCCATTGTGGTTTTTCACCGCGTTTGTTTTAGTGAGTAATCCTCCCTAATGGAGGAACGTTCATTAGCAATTTCGCACCGTTTAATCTCGAATGATAAGTAGTTTGTAAGTGTTTTGTATGGTATGGATCACCCTAATGGTGGCGACCATACTTGACTTGCAAATTATGAAACAATGGTGGAAGCTCATAAGATAGAATTGCCTTGACTCTCGCCTAAACGGGACAACGCTGAATTCCAATCTTGATCGAATAAAAGATTGCTAGAATGTTTAACATTTTAGATGAGCTGACAACTCTATTCAATAGATGGTAGCTTTGACTCTCGCCTAAACGGGACACTGATATCAGTTTTTTGAAAACGTTGGAAATTATTTAGGATTGTATGTTTTAGTATTTTCACTTGTCATTCCTACTTGCTATATGTTTATAATTTCTGAATTGTGTATGAATTTATATTGAACCATGTTATTTTCTGTTATTAAGTTGTAGTTTAATTTCGAATCTTCATTGTTGGTCTAACTTGGCTTGTTTATCTAATGAGATAAATCCCTAGTGGATTTTCACCATTAGACATACATAATAGTGTTAGATCTCTAAAGATAAATATTGTATATTCGACATCTAGCTGTTCATCAATTGATGACACCTTAGACTCGTATTTTTACGATATGAAACAAGAAGATTGTATAAATAAGATTACTTTGACATTCGCTAGTCGAAGCATCGTTGGATTCTTATTTATAAACGAAATTATCCTAATTCCTCTTAGCTTATTCATTTCGAATTAGCTTCAAAACATATCATTGGATGAATGGTCTATAAATCATTTCATGTCATTCTATATTTTCTCTTAAGAAATTAAATGACGCATATGATTATAATCCCAAAATTCTATTCCCAATTGATATAAATCCTCAATCTTAGAAATCTCCTACTTGTATAAGCAAATCAGACGTAGAGTTTTATTAGTAGTGGTGGTCCAAGATAGAATTACTCATTATATTTGGTATAAATTTTATGTCTTTGACTTTAATTTTAGATTCCAAATAGAAATTTTCTTATATTTCTAATTCCAGATTACAATACAGTTACACTTTCTCAAGTGTTTAATATCCATCTTCTATTAATGGATTCAAACTGTATGGAATATGAGTTAGGTATTCAGTGACCAGGATCCACTTGCAGTATTCTATGAACTCATTGATGTAACTAAACCTATGTCATCAAAAGACACTACCACATTTTTTTTTAATCTATGGCATTTGTATCTTGTTCATAGTGGATTTGACAAGATCAATCTCTACAAAGAGTTAATATGCCTATATCCACTGAAAGTAGTTCATCTCATTCGCAGATGGATGTACATTCAGGGGTGGATATGAGTTTTTCGTTGTATTCTTAAAACGATAACTCTAGATTATACCTTTTAGCAGGAAATTTGAAATGTTTAAAAATTTCATTAATTTCTAGCATTGGTTAAAACCATTAAGGTAAGTGGTTAAAGATCTTGCTAACTGATAGGGGTGGAGAAATAGTTAGTAGATATGCAGTTCAAAGATCATTAAGTTGATTTTTGAATTATATCCAAACTTACCTCCCCAGAAAGTTCGAGTTGCATATTGATGATTAGTTACTAGTCGTTGCCTAAATCCTTCTATGGTAATACAATTTAAGAATGATGTAATGGTTGTATTCTTAATGTAAATCATTACTAGATTCATGGATGGCCTAATCAAAATGTTAAGAAAAGCTAGAACTATTAACCATGGTTTGTTAGCTATTCTAAGTGATTAGGGGTGGACCATCCCATATTCAATAGATAAGAAAGTGTTTGTTCAAACAAATACTACTTTTCTAAGATAATGACTAAATCTGAAAATAAAGTAGCAGATAAAGGAGATATTTTTTCTTGATTCCAAAAGTGTTCTATCATCTTATTTGACATATGATGATCCCACTGCCTCTGTTGTCTTGTCACAACCGAAGAGATCAATACCATTTAGTCTTCTTAGACATAATTCACGGTACCTTGTCGTAGTGGGAGAGTTTCTAGGAACTCACCTTCTTATGACTTGGGAGACACTAGTCATTAAAATCCATTGTGAGTTTAAACAAGTAATGGATTGTCAAGATAAGAAACTAAGAAGAAAGCCAATAGAACTATGGTTTAATCCATTCACATGGAATAACCTAAAGTTTTCTATTACAAGGACATAAAAGGAAATTTTAATTAATAAGTCTATTCAATGGACTTAACAAACTTCCTGTTACTAGTATTATAGGTTTGAGTTTATCTAAACCTATGGCTTGTGGTATACCTGGTAATTACTTACTCTAATGCAAGCAACTTACTTTAGTGAGATGCTGAAGCATTTTCTTTCTAATGGCAATCTATAGAAGCTTCACAACTTCTTAAACATAGATTTTATTTATCTAAGGAAAAGTTTCAACTTTTCCAGAAAAGAGAAAGCCATGAAAGAATTTATTAAATCAACAGTGAGAGGTCTTAGATATGCTTTTGTATGCCTTAGACCAGACACCTGCTGTTGAGTAGGAGTAATGAGTAGGTATCAGATTAATCCAGGAGAGGAACATTGGAAGACAATCAAGTAAATCTTAAGATTAAGAAGAGGAACTATATGTTAGTCTATAAGGGTGTGTTTAAAACTCTTATACTACACCATATCAGATTTCGAAATTTGCCTTTGTGCTAGTAAATCTTTCTGATAAGATGGTGGTTACTCTGGGGTGGAATAGTGATTTTGGAGAAGTGTAAAAACCTATCTGAAGTCTCTAGGTCTACCAGGAAGGGACTGAATGTTAAAGTTACAGGAAAGGTACTTATTCAGTCTAAGGAAAGTTCTATACATTTTTGGCACCATTCCAAATTGCCTTAACTACTTGTGTTACTTCCTGAATAACCAAGAAGTAGTTGCCAAAGGTATAGAATCCAGTATCCCAAGAGAGTAGACATATAGAGAGGAATTTCACATTATCAATGATTTGGTGATTAAGGACGAGTAATGGTGGAGAAAAGGTTGTAGTTAATTCAACCTTTCAGATCCTATTACGAGGAGTTTACTACTACTACACTTGATTTATTTATCAAGTTGTTGAGATTATTTGAAACGCACTCTTTGTTTTATATTAGTGCAAGTGGGAGTTTGTTGGGTTTTATGCCCTAAATAAAACTCATTTCAATATAATCAGATTTACTTATTAATATAGATCAGAAATAACATTTAATGTTGTATGGTTCACATGATTTATTTCATGATTATATGTACGTAATGTATGAATTCATCTGAAACCCTTTTCACATACTTGATCCTGTTTATTGTGCTGTCAACACATTGGAAAGTAAACATGACTATGTGAATAAAGATTCCTAGATTTATCAGACATAGGGTTTTACTGATATGATAATCTACAACAGAGTTTACTTGCATTTTGAGAAATGCTATGTTCTTTCCAGAGCATTGGTTAAAGTAAAGCTCAGGTTGGATGCATGGAGTATGCATCGGAAGGGACCGATATTGAACTTTGACTTAGATTTATTAAACTTACCGTAATATCTATTCAAGTCAATATCGCCTAGTTGATCCTAGATCAAATGTTCTTAATCCTGTTATGATTAGGCTCAATCCTGAAAGGCTATTCGTGTTCTTTGATTTGTTAGTTAAGCCTACTTTTAGGTCAGGGTGATACGTACATTTTGGGAACACGGTAGTGCAATTGAGTGGGAGCGCTAGCATAAACATGGAATCTATAGCTTCTATCTGGCGAATAGTAAGCAAAGGATGATCTCCTTCGAGCTTGACCAAACGAACATAAATGGTGGAGTACTCATTTCACAGAAGCTGAAATATCATTTATACGGGGTTAAGTGTTTTAAGGAATAAATACATTGTAGGGTGTAACGGTAATCTAATCCCTTTACAGTGTAGATCATTCATATAGAGGATCATTGATCAAATTAGGATTATAACAATGGATAACTAATGATGTGTCTATATGGTGGAACATATAGAACATTCTATATACTGAGAGTGCAATTCTAAATTCTATGCGTGGATTCAACGAAGAATTAATATGTTAGTGAATTTTAGTGCTAAATTCTTGATCTACTTATTGGAAGCTCGGTTATATAGACCCATGGTCCCCGCACTAGTTGAGATAATATTGCTTGTAAGACTCATGTAATTGGTTTTGATTAATCAATTATAATTCTGAAATTAGACTATGTCTGTTTGTGAAATTTTCACTAAGTAAGGGCAAAATTGTAAAGAAAGAGTTAATAGGGGCATATTTGTTAATTATGATACTTTGTATGGCTCAATTAATAAATATGATAAGTGACAATATTATTTAATAATTATTTATAGTTATTAAATAGTTAGAGTTGACATTTAAATGGTTGAATTAGAAAATTGGCATTTTTGAGAAAATCAGATGCAGAAAAGATAACACTGCAAAATTGCAAAAAGTGAAGCCCAAATCCACTAGTATAGGGCCGGCCACTTTTATAGGAATTTACCTCTAAAATTTTCATTATATTAATGCCAAATAATTCAAACCTAACCCTAGTGGAATGCAATAAATAGATAGTGAAGGCTTCAGGAGAATTACACTTTTCTTCTGACACTTCTGATTCAGAAAAAACTGAGCCTCTCTCTCTCCCTATCTTTAGCCGCCACTTCCCTCTTATTTTCTTCTTCAAAATTCGAAATTCTTAGTGTGAGAATAGTGCCCACACACAGCAAGTGATACCTCAACCATAGTGAGGAAGATCGTGAAGAAAGACTTTCAGCAAGAAGGAGTTTCAGCACTAAAGAATCAGAGAAAGAGATCCAGGTTCAGATATTGATAATGCTCTGCTACAGAAAGGAATCAAGGGCTAGATATCTGAACGGAAGGAGTCATTATATTTCGCTGCACCCAATGTAAGGTTTCCTAAACTTTATATGTGTTTATTTCATCGTTTTAGAAAGTTCATATTTAGGGTGTTAATCAACATACTTGTGAGTAGATCTAAGATCCTGGTAAAATAATTTCCAACATAAACACCATTTACAGGTAGCTAATTGTTTTAAGGGGCAAAATACATTGAGGGGTGAGAACGGTAAAGAAATCCCATCTTGATGTAGATCATCTATATAGAGGATCTTTAAATCACAATAAGATTATAACAATGGTTAAATGAGATAGCATATTGATATCGTGGAACATATAATATGCTCTATATAAGTCTGAGAGTTCAATTCTAAGTTCTAAGAGTGGATTCAACGAAGAATTAATAAGTAGGAATTTACTTGGTAAATTTGGTTCACTTATTGGAAGCTCAGCATATAAATCCATGGTCCCCATTCTAGTTGAGAACACTCTGCTTGTAAGACTCATTAATTGATTCGTGATTGATCAATTATAATTCTAAAGTTAGACTATGTCTAATTTTATGAATTTTCACTAAGCAGGGGTGAAATTGTAAAGAAAAGAGATTCTAGGTTTATTTATTTATTAATGGACTTTATATGTCTAGTTAGTAATTAAATTAAATGGAAATATTATTAAATAATCTATTTTAATTATTAAATAATTAGTTTTGGCATTTAAATGGTTAGAATTAGAAAATTAGCGTTTTTGAGAAAATAGAAATAAAATTTGTTAAAGCTTGTAAAATCAAGTGGGGTCCATTAACACACCATGGCCGGCCACTATTTGTGGATTATCAAATTAATATTTTCGTTATTTTAATGCCAAATAAATCTTAACCTAAACCTAGTAGTTGCCTATAAATAGAAAGTGATGGCTCAGTCAAAATCATAACTTTGAATAACATCTTCTGACAGAAATTTTTCTCTTCAGAAAAAGTGAGCCTTCCCTATTTTCTTCTATAGGCTGAAACCCTCATCTCTCTTTTCTCTTCATAAATTTCGTGACCCTAGTGAAAGAGTGAGTGCCCACACACAGCAAGCAGTAACTCAATCATAGATTGGAAGACTGTGAAGGATCAAACTCAAAGAAGAAGGACATTCGGGCTTAGATCTTGATTATACTCTTGCTGAGAAAGGATACAAGGGTTAGAGATCTGAGTGGAAGGAGACATTAATTCCGCTGCATTAATGTAAGGTTTTCTTAACTTTATATGTGTTTATTTTATCGTTTTAGAAAGTTCATATTTAGGGTGTTAAACAACACACTTGTGAGTAGATCTAAGATCCTGGTAAAATAAATTTCCAACAACTGGCCTCAGAGCCATGGTAATTGATTTGCTTGCAAGAAATTTGGACTTTAAAACGATTATTTGTTATTTGGATGGTTTCATATTGTATTGAGTGTTATATGATGATTGATTGATGTTTGTGAATTTTTGTGAAAAATAATTGAAATTTTGTTTTTGGAATTATTTTTATTGGATAGTATGGAAAAAATTAAGCAAGTTACTTTTTTACAGAACTCAATTTCGATTTGATTTGAATTAGTTATGATTTTTTGAAGATTGGAAAAAAGATAAGGTTGTTGTGCACCTTCACGCGCGCGCGAAACCAAGTCAACCTCGGTCACACGCGTGTTCGTAGAGGATTTTGTCCGAAAAACACGCGTGGATGTCCGATGACACCCCATTCCGCGCGCGGAGATTGTGCCAGCTCCCCCGTCCGCCGAGTTTTCTCGGCCGGTCCCCTCCCCGCGTGCGCGCGCGCATACCGTCCGTACAACTCACAATTTTTTCATTTTTCTTCGTTTTTTCAAGCTTTTTCATGGATTTAAGTTCCGATTTTTGTGTAGTTTTGTATTTATATATTTACTATTCCTAATTCAATTCTAATTATCATAATTAATTTATTTAATATTTTTTTATTTTAATTAATGATATTAGTGTAATTTGAATTTGAAATTAGTAAATATCTATCTTTTTTGCTTAATTATCTATCTTATTTTTAAATTTGATTATATCTTATCTTATTTTTAAATTTAAGGTCAGATATTAAATTTTTTAAATAATTTGACCTTATTTAAATTTAAAATAAGATAACTATAATCATGTAATTTTAAATAGATGTAAGATATTTTGCTAACTTTTAAATTTTGTTATTTTATTTATTTAAATTAAGTTTAAAATCTGAAAAAGATATTTAATTTATCTTTTTGAATTTTTATTTTTAAAATAACATTTAATTTTAAAAGTAGTTAGCAAATTTTGAAATGATATTTAGGTTAGTTGAAACCTAATTTTTCAAAATTGTAGGTTTAATTTTTAATAATTTCGAAATTTAAATTAATAATATTTTTTTATTTTTGAAAATATATTTTTTTTAATTTTTCGAAAATTAAATTTTATTTTTTAATTATTTATTTAATTGTTTTATTTTCGAAATTTATTTATTTAAAATTAAATAAATCCTACTTCCAACTATCCAGGTAACCTTGTTGCAGGAGTATGTGGTTTTAGCTTGTGTGTAACCTTTTAGAAACCTATTATTACTTGATTGCAAATAGCCATGGTTACTTTTTGCGAGATCTAATGATCTGATTGCTCCCTTGGTCAAGTTAATAATTTGTAACAGGTAAATTTTACAATCTTCTTTCATCTGTGTATGACCTAGCAACATGATAGGATCCATCCAAGTGTGTACCTGTGTGAGCCTATGTGTTTATTTTATTATATATAGATGCATATAGGTTGTTTCTAAATAAAATGTCACACCATGATAGATTTTATTTAGGTCCATTTAGTTTTTGGACATATTCAATTAATAACAGTTATTTATTTTAAGGTTAAATTCCTCTCTTTTGGGCCTTGTGTGAGAGTTGGGAGCCATAGAAGTGGGTACGACATACTCAACCCAGCACCCCCTCACATGAACTACGCCAATTGTAAAGGCCTATTTGCCTGATTTAAATTACTGTACTAAGTTAATTATATTAGTTTGACCTAATAAAATTGAATTAGCAACATAATTAACTTTTAAAATATATGAAATTTATTTTCATTTTAATATTTTAAAGTTAATTTTAGAAAAACTATTTGTATTTTTCTTGTATTTAATTAAATAAAGAATTTTAACTAACTAGATTCTTTCTGGAGCTTATTTAATTAAATATTCCTATTTAAGTTATGAATTAGTTATTTTAACTGATTTTTCATATCTAACTTAAATTTGAATATTTTATTTTAATTTTAAATTAAGTTGAGGAATCCTATGCATTAGTTATTAATAAATCTTAAGATATTTTTTTTAAGTTAATATCTTTTCGAATATTAACTAAAAATAGAAAATTTTAGATATTTTTTAAGTTAATATCTTTTCGAATATTAACTTAAAATGGAATATTTTCAAATTAAGTGGTTACAACTTAATTTTTAATATTTAATTAAATCTAAATTTGAAATTATTTAAGTTTTAGATTTTTTCTATACAACTTAAATTAGATATTTTTTAAATTTTTGTTGAAAAGATACTTAGTCAAATAAGATATTTTCTAGATAGTTATTTCTAGACTACTTATTATTTCTAATATTCAAATAGGAAAATATTATACATTGTGAAATTAATTATTTAAATAATTAATTTTGGTACAATTTTATTTAAGTATATTTTTTCCTAGTATTAAACTAGAAATTAATAATTAAGCCTTCTCTAAACTTAATTATTCATTTCTTGAATTTAATACATTTAATTAAATTGAAAAATTTAAATATCTAAGTTGATTCTTATCATGATACTTAAATATTTATTTTTCATGACACTTATTAAATAGAAAATTATTTTTAGGTTGAAATTTAATTTTTCAACGTAAATTTAAATAATTTTCAAAATATATTTTTTTTATTTTATTAATCAATTTCAAAAATTGCATTTTATTTATGCAATATTTTTGTTTTTTTTTTGTTTGAAAAATAGATTGAGCTGTAAATTAATTATTTATTTTAATTAATTCTTGGGCCAACTTCCTTCAATAATTTTTTCATCAATTGATTAATTTAAAATAAATGAAGTAAAATATATTATTAGAAATTGAATTAATTAGTCAAAACAAAATCTAGATAGGTGATATTTTTTGCTTGAACTTTTTCTTTTCTAAGTTTTATTACTTTCGATATTTGTATAGTTTTTATACTTTATTTTTCGAAAACAATAAATATATTCTTATGGAAATTTTTAAGTTGCTAATTAATTTAAATCAATACAACTTAAATTAATTTCCTTAATATTTATATTTAAGATTACTACTAAGATGGAAATAATTAATTTTATTTCAAATCACCATCTAAGTATAATTTTATAAATATTATATTAAATTCTTATTTCTTGATTTTTTTAAAATATAAATTTAATGAGTATATTTATTAGAATAATAAAGAAAATACATTTTAAAGAATGAGCTTTATTATTATTAAGATATTTGATCTCCATTGTTGGTTTTACATCGCGTTTGTTTTAGTGAGTAATCCTCCCTAATGGAGGAACGTTCATTAGCAATTTCGCACCGTTTAATTTTGAAAGATAAGTAGTTTGTAAGTGTTTTATATGGTATAGATCACCCTAATGGTGGCGACCATATTTGACTTGCAAATTGCGAAACAATGGTAGTAGCTCATAAGATAGAATAGCCTTGACTCTCGCCTAAACGGGACAATGCTGGATTCCAATCTTGATCGAATAAAAGGTTGCTAGAATGTTCAACATTTTAGATGAGCTGACAACTCTATTCAGTAGATGGTAGCTTTGACTCTCGCCTAAACGAGACACTAATATCAGTTTATTGAAAAACCTTGGAAATTATTTATGATTGAATTTTTTTAAGTATTTTCTCATATCATTCCTACTTGCTATGTGCTTATAATTTCTGAATTGATTTTGTGTTAAACCATTATTGATTGCTATTTGTTGATTGCTATTATTTTGTAGTATCCTGTATTGTCATAATGAATCCCATGTTATCACTGTTGACTGGAAATAAGCTAAATGGATCTAACTTTCCTAAATGGAATGAGAACATTAATATTGCTCTCATAGGAGAAAGTGCCTTGTTTGTTTTAACTGAGCCGTCACCTGAAGTGCCTGGGGACAATGCATCCAAAGCTGTGAAAGAAAAGTATGAGTGTTGGCAGAAAGCAAATGACAAAGCTCTATACTTTATGCTTTCCAGCATGGTTGACACCCTCAAAACTCGGTTTTCTAAAACCGAGAAGGCTGCTGAAGTTATGACGAAGTTAAATGAGCTATTCGGTAAGGCATCACTTCAGTCACGCTTTGACGCGACTAAGAAGTACATTAATGCACGGATGGAACCTCATCAAAACGTGTGTGACCATGTTCTCCTCATGGCAAGTTATTTCCAAGAAGCCCAGGATCATGGTGCTGAAATGGATAGTGCTACTAAAGTAAGTCTTATCTTGAATAGTCTAACTCCAGCATTTCTACCATACACATCAAATTATGTCATGAATAAGAAGGAAATTGACTTTCATGAATTAGTCAATGACCTTCAAACTTATGAAAATTTGATTGGAGGACCCAAGAAGAAAGGGAGTAAACCTCATAATCCTGGGAATGGTAATGGGATGAACAAACCTGAAGCAAATGTTGCCTCTGCTTCGAAACCCAAATCGAAGAAGAAGTGGAAGAACACCAAGAAGCGAACAAAAGCCATGAAGCATAAAAAGGCTGCTCCTTCTGGTGATGCTACACTTAAGGGAAAGTGTTTCTACTGCAATGAGAAAGGTCATTGGAAACCCCAATGTCCTAAACTTCTTGCAAAGAAACAAGGTATTTCTATTTATAAACTTTAAGAGTTTTAGTGAATTATTATCCAATTGGATTTATGATTCTGGACTAACTTTGTTTATTTGTTTTCTTCTTCTTATAGGCCAAGCTACTTGAACTCAGATGAGTTTGATCGGAAAGCTGGACCAAGGGTGAAATCGTCCAGATGAAGATGAAGCTCTTCAATTTATTTTTGAATTAATTGTTTTAGTTTAAAGACAATTTGGATTTCAAATTTTAGTTAGGGATATTTATCCCTATTTTTCTCATATTGTTGCAATACATTTTTTTTATTATTATTATTAATAAAGTTTTTTTTTCCGAAATTCAACCATTTGCAATTTATGAGAATGAGCTTCATTTATTTATCTTCATCAATTATTACCACATTATATTTATATGTTTGTATGTGTAAGTGTTTTTATTATTGATGCAAATTCTATAATATTTACAACTCTTCATAGAGTTATATTACATAAACACAAGAAACTATTTCTATGTTTATTAATAATTGTTAATTCTACTACAATTATTAAGAATGTGTTTAGTAAAAGGATCAACGATCTTTTATATCTAATGAACTCTGGATAGTATTCAACTCCACATAAACTCTATCACACTTAGAGAATAATGATCTTTACAACCTTTAGGGGTGGATCATAATCTCTATATACTTAGGGGTGGAGTTTATCCACAATACCCTACATGTATATACTTAGGGGTGGAGTCTATTCCACAATTCCCTATGTAACACATATATTCTTTAAACATAGAAGTAATATAATGAGTTAACTATTGTCAATATAAATGCTTGATCTTGATTGTATGTTCCATTTCGTTTTACTATTGTAAGTAAAAAGTTTGATACCTATACAAGTTCTTTGATAAAGTTTCACACTACCTTGGTTGAGTGGGAGAATTTTAAAGTTCTATACCCATCTTCATCAGGTTGATACTTGTGATAGGTACTTAAGAACACTACTGAAAAGCAAATCTAACCATACACATGGATAGGTATAACTTATTAGAATTATGAGAATAAGATAGAAAACTCTAGTTCAGTCTATTCGAATGACTTGAACCTAGAATTCTTAATCCTCATAAAATTTTATGGTATCTTAATTTTGTTTACTTTATCTCTGGCATGTATTTTTCACTTCAAATACTAGTCTGCTATGTTGATGACTTAGTCTTAACTTAAAGTTTCAAACTAATACAAAAGTTACAACTAGATAACTCTCCAAACAATCAGAGGTTAAAAGTATTACTTAACCAGACATCTGCTATTGAGTGGGAGCTATCTGAGATGTAATCAAATAGGGGACATTAGAAGATATTCAAAAAAGATTTATGAAAGTGATCTATATGTTGGATATTTAGGAACTGTGTATCAGTTGTCCTTGTATCTCACCAACTCATTTCGAGATTCTTGAGATGGTGCTTACTTTGGGGGTGGAGGAGTTATTCTATAATAATTCAAGGTCTACCAGAGAAGAATTATAACTTTGTAAATTCGAAAATACAAGAAAGTTATATTGCTGAAGAAAAGTCTACACTGTATTATCTCAATTACATATTTTAAAATATGAGAGATATGTCTTCTGTTAATTCAGATGTACTTTTTAAACAGTAAGGATTTCAGTATCCCTTTATGAGTAAAGCATATAGTAAAGGATGTTTCATAAGTGTATTTATGAACTAGTTTCCAGAAGTTTGGGTGGATTCAAATATACTACACTTGATATGAAAATCGAGACATCAGATTGACCTATTTGCATACTTTTTTTATATTAGTGCAAGTGCGAGTTTGTTGGGTTTTATGCCCTAAATAAAACTCTTTACAATCTGATTAGTTATCAATATAAGAGATTTGAAGTGATTAATGTTTGCATGAATTTTACATGCTAATGGTTTAATATGTTTATTACTTTTATACACAAAATCAGTTAAATCCAGATCATATGTTTATTCACAATTACAGTATCGTCAACACAGTGGAATGTGATTGTGATCATATGAATCAAAAGACTTGGTCCCTGTTTCATCAGTGTTTTGGATTTACACTAATGTGATAATCAGCGATGATGTGTACTTACACTTGGAGTAAGTGTAATGTTCTTTCCAGGATATTAGTAAAGTATACTAGTTTCGAATGTATGGAGTATACATTGGACTGGACCGATATTGCAACTAAGTTAACATATTACAAACTTACCGTTATATATATCTTTCCAAGTCAATATCAGTAGTTGATCTTAAGATTAAAAGAATCTAAATCCTGATATGCTTAGGCTCAATTCAGGAGTACTATTCATGTTCTTTGATTTATTAGTTAAGCCTACTTTTAGGTCAGGGTGATACGTATATTTTGGGAACATGATAGTATGATTGAGTGGGAGTGCTAAACATAAATATGGAATCTATAGCTTCTACTAGTGTATAGAAGTCAAGTGATGATTCCCTTCGAGCTTAGCAAATAGAAGTAAATGGATGAGCTCTTGTTTAACTGACTAATCATTAAATCACTAAACACCATTTACAGGCAGCTAAGTGTTTTAAGGGGCAAAATACATTGAGGGGTGAGAACGGTAAAGAAATCCCATCTTGATGTAGATCATCTATATAGAGGATCTTTAAATCACAGTAAGATTATAACAATGGTTAAATGAGATAGCATATTGATATCGTGGAACATATAATATGCTCTATATAAGTCTGAGAGTGCAATTCTAAGTTCTAAGAGTGGATTCAACGAAGAATTAATAAGTAGGAATTTACTTGGTAAATTGGTTCACTTATTGGAAGCTCAGCATATAGATCCATGGTCCCCATTCTAGTTGAGAACATTCTGCTTGTAAGACTCATTACTTGATTCGTGATTGATCAATTATAATTCTAAAGTTAGACTATGTCTAATTTTATGAATTTTCACTAAGCAGGGGTGAATTTGTAAAGAAAAGAGATTCTAGGTTTATTTATTTATTAATGGACTTTATAAGTCTAGTCAATAATTAAATTAAATGACAATATTATTTAATAATCTATTTTAGTTATTAAATAATTAGTTTTGGCATTTAAATGGTTAGAATTGAAAAATTTGCATTTTTGAGAAAATAGAAATAAAATTTGTTAAAACTGCAATATCAAGTGGGGCCCATTAACACACCATGGCCGGCCACTTTTTGTGGATTTTGAAATTGATATTTTCATTATCTTAATGCCAAATAATTCTTAACCTAAACCTAGTAGTTTCCTATAAATAGAAAGTGATGGCTCAGTCAAAATCATAACTTTGAATAACATCTTCTGACAGAAATTTTTCTCTTCAGAAAAACTTAGCCTTCCCTATTTTCTTCTATAGGCCAAAACCCTTTCTCTCTTTTCTCTTCATAAATTTCGTGACCCTAGTGAAAGAGTGAGTGCCCACACACAGCAAGTAGTAACTCAATCATAGATTGGAAGACTGTGAAGGATCAAACTCAAAGAAGAAGGACATTCGGGCTCAGATCTTGATTATACTCTGCTACAGAAAGGATACAATGGTTAGAGATTTGAGTGGAAGGAGACATTAATTCCGCTGCATCAATGTAAGGTTTTCTTAACTTTATATGTGTTTATTTTATCGTTTTAGAAAGTTCATATTTAGGGTGTTAAACAACATACTTGTGAGTAGATCTAAGATCCTGGTAAAATAAATTTCCAACATTATAATGGTTCAGTCAGATCACGGTCTGCTTAGTCCACTGTAGCAAGAGTTTCGTAGGTCTTATTTCACGGTGGATCACTCCTTTATATACAAAGCAAGTGTCCAATTAGTTATACAAAGATTGCATTCATTTTCAATCCGTTTACACATTGAATTACAATAACTAAACTAAATAACGTAAACATCAATAAATGAATAGCAGTTTTTATTCACTAAATACAACAACGTATGCGTCTTCTAACATGCGAGTTGACTATTCATATTCTAATGTTAAGCTCGCGGGCCTAACACTTAATTAAGTTTAGGATGTCTGCGTTCTTATATAGTCGCCTCTTTGGACATCGTATGACGAACTAATAGAACCTAGACACGCGAATCTATATCGGTTTATCAAGGTTGTTGGGTCATCGGGACCAACTCGCATTATAGAGAGTCGATCTCTATGCTTATGCAGGAATATAGAGAGGATACTCGCACATATCCTGATACATGCGAGTTAGATCCATTCTCTCATCCCGCATAGTACGAGTTATAGTTATGCGATTCAGACTTTGGTCATACTTGCAGTATCCCGCTGACTCTATGTTGGGCGAGGTCTAAACTTCGAGGAGTCTCTCATGGACGTCTCAGCTTTCATTAGAAATCTGAGTACACGTGTCCTTTAAACAGGATTCTGGTCTCGAGTTTCTAGGTGAGAGAAATCTCACTATAACACACATTTTGTTTTATATTAGTGCAAGTGGGAGTTTGTCGGGTTTTGTGCCCTAAATAAAACTCATTTCAATATAATCAGATTTACTTATTAATAAAGATGAGAAATAAAATTTAATGTTGCATGGTTCACATGATTTATTTCATGATTATATGTACAAAATGTATGAATTCTATTTAAGTCCAGAACATATCAATTTGTCAATGATTATAGTGTTGTCAGCACAGTGGAATATAATCTTAATTATATGTTCGAAAGTGTATTCCCTGATTTGTCAGAACACTGGATTTAGACTGACATGATAATCAGCGATAGGTATTCTTACACCTTGGATAAGTGTTATGTCCTTTCCAGGGCATTGGCAAAGTTTACCAACATCCGATGTATGGAGTATACATCAGAAGGGGCCGATATTGAACTTTGATTAGATATATTAAATTTACCGTAATATCTATTCAATTCAATATCAACTGTTGATCCTAGATCAAATGATCTTAATCCTGATATGTTTAGGTTCGATCTGAAGAATATTATACATGTTCTTTGATTTGTTAGTTAAGCCTACTTTTGGGTCAGGGTGATACGTACATTTTGGGAACATGATAGTGCAATTGAGTGGGAGCGCTAACATAAATATGGAATCTATAGCTTCTATCTGACAAATAGAAAGTAAAGGATGATTTCCTTCGAGCTTGACCAAACGAAAAATAAATGGTGGAGTATTCATTTCACTTAACTGAAATATCATTTATACGGGGTTAAGTGTTTTAAGGATAAAATACATTGTGGGTTGTTATGGTAATCTAGTCCCTTTACAGTGTAGATCATCTATATAGAGGATCATTGATCAAATTACGATTATAACAATGGATAACTAATGACGTACCTATATCGTGGAACATATAGAGCGTTCTATATACTGAGAGTGCAATTCAAAGTTCTATGCGTGGATTCAACGAAGAATTAATAATTCAATGAATTTTAGATATAAATTCTTGATTTGCTTATTGGAAGCTCGGATATATAGACCCACGGTACCCATACTAGTTAAGACCATACTGCTTGTAAGACACAGTTAATTGATTTTGATTAATCAATTATAATTCTAAAGTTAAACTATGTCTACTTTATGGATTTTCACTAAGCAAGGGCGAAATTGTAAAGAAAAGAGATTCTAGGTTTATTTATTAATTAAGAGACTTTATATGTCTAATTAATAAATATATTAAATGACAATATTATTTAATAATTATTTTTTAGTTATTTAATAATTTGAATTGGCATTTATATGGTTAAATTGGAAAATTGGCGTTTTTGAGAAAATGGGATGGAAAAATGACAAAATGGCAAAATTGCAAAGTGGGCCCAATCCACAATCCATGGCCGGCCACACGTAGTGTATTTTACCATTTATTTTTTCATTATTTTATTGCCAAATAATTCTAACCTAAACCTAGGTGGTTACCAATAAATAGATAGTGATGGCTCTTATTCACACTAAACTTTTGTTAACTTTGTCAGATGAAATTGAGCCTCCTATTCTCTATAGCCGAAACCACTTCCTTGTTCTTCGAAAACCTTGAGTGAATGAGTGAGTGCCCACACACATCAAGTGGTATCTCAATCATAGTGTGTAAGACTGTAGGAGATTCTAAACAAAAAGAAGGAGAATCAGCATCAAAGGAAGGAGAGAAAGAGATTCAGGTTTAGATCTTGGTGATGCTCTGCTACAGAAAGGAATCAAGGGCTAGAGATCTGAACGGAAGGAGTCATTATATTCCGCTGCACCCAATGTAAGGTTTACTAAACTTTATATGTGTTTATTTTCATTATTTTAGAATTCATATTAGGATGTTAATGAAACATACTTGTTAGTAAATCTAGATCCTGGTAAAATATATCCAACAAGCTCGTGTCTTAGCCTGGCACCCATATGTCACATAATTGTATCACCTAATCAGGTGAGCCTGTGCCAAAAACCTGCACCCATGGTCATATAATTGCATCTCCTAATCAGGTGAGCCCGTGCCACTATCTGGCACCAATATATCGCATTGTCTAATTAGACGAGCCCGTACCTACGCCCGGTACTTATCATATATTACTGACGCCCGTACTTACACCCAGTACGTTGCCAGGAAAATCGCATCACATAATCAGGTGAGCCCGTACCTACACTCGGTACTCGTCATATATCACTGACGCCCGTACTTACGCCAAGTATGTTGCTAGGAAAATCGCATCATCTAATCAAGTGAGCTCGTACCTACACTCGGTACTCATCGTATACCACTGACGCCAGTACTTACGCCAAGCACATCACCAAGAAAAATTGCATACCTAATCAGGTGAGCTCGTACCTAGGCTCGGTACTCATCATATATCACTGACGCCCGTACTTACGCCAGTACGTCGCCAGGAAAATTCCATCACCTAATCAGGTGAGCCCATATATCACATGCATAATATTATCACATATAATCAGATTTACTTATTAATAAATATCATAAATAACATTTTATGTTGCATGGTTCACATGATTTATTTCATGATTATATATATAATGTATGAATTCTATTTAAGTCCAGAACATATGAATTTGTTAATGATTATAGTGTTGTCAGCACAGTGGAATATAATCTTAATTATATGTTCGAAAGTTTATTCCATGATTTGTCGCCCACCTGGATTTAGACTGGCATGATATAATCAGTGATAGGTATTCTTACACCTTGGATAAGTGTTATGTCCTTTCCAGGGTATTGGCAAAGATTACTAGTATCGGATGTATAGAGTATACATCAGAAGGGAGCGATGTTGAACTTTGATTAGATTTGTTAAAATTTACCGTAATATCTATTCAATTCAATATCACCTGTTGATCCTAGATCAAATGATCTTAATCCTGATATGGTTAGGTTCGATCTCAAGAGTATTATACATGTTCTTTGATTTGTTAGTTAAGCCTACTTTTGGGTCAGGGTGATACGTACATTTTGGGAACATGATAGTATAATTGAGTGGGAGCACTAACATAAATATGGAGTCTATAACTTCTATAGGAATATAGAAGTGAAACGATGATATCCTTCGAGCTTCGCTAAACAGAGATAAATGGTTGAGATCTCATTTCACTTCGCTGAAGTATCATTTATACGGAGCTAAGTGTTTTAAGGATAAAATACATTGAAGGTGTAACGCTAATTTAGTTCCTATTCAATGTAGATCATCTATTAGAGGGTCATTGATCAAATTAGGATTATAACAATGGATAATTAATAGCGTATCTAAATGTGGATTCAATAACGAATTAATAAGTTAGCTAGGGAATTCACTTGGTAAATTCGGTTCGACTTATTGGAAGCTCGGTTATATAGGCCCATGGTCCCCATACTAGTTGAGACCATACTACTTGTAAGAATCAGTTAATTGATTTTAATTAATCAATTATAATTCTAAAGTTAGACTATGTCTAGTTTATGAATTTTCACTAAGCAAGGGCAAAATTGTAAAGAAAAGAGATTCTAGGTTTATTTATTAATTAAGAGACTTTATATGTCTAATTAATAAATATATTAAATGACAATATTATTTAATAATTAATGTTATTAAATAATGGGAATTGGCATTTAAATTGTTAAAATTGGAAAATTAGCATTTTTGAGAAGATGGGATTGAGAAATCACAAAATGGCAAAATTGCAAAGTGAGGCCCATTATCCACTAATATGGTCGGCCACTTTGTATAGGGTTTACCATTTATATTTTTCATTATTTTAATGCAATACAATTCTAACCTAAACCTAGATTGCATTCTATAAATAGAAAGTGTTTGCTTGAGGAAACTATGACTTGCATCTTATTTTCTCTCAGAGAAAAACCTGAGCCATAGCCGCCCACCTCTTCTTATCTTTTCTTCTCTTCAATTTTGAAATACCCTAGTGATAGAGTAGTGCCCACACACATCAAGTGGTATCTCAATCATAGTGTGGCAGATTGTGTAGAATCCAACCATCAAAGAAGGAGAGAAAGAGATCCAAGTTCAGATCTTGGTGATGCTCTGCTAGAGAAAGGAATCTAGGGCTAGAGATCTGAACGGAAGGAGTCATTATATTCCGCTGTATCCAATGTAAGGTAACCTAAACTTTATATGTGTTTATTTCATTGTTTTAGAATTCATATTAGGATGTTAATGAAACATACATGGTAGTAAATCTATGTAACGTCCCCGCTTCAAGCCTCTATTGGGTCCTTACACCCACGGAATGAATGACTCTTATACACGAGTACACCACTCTTGCTGCTTCCTCAACTGACCCTACAGACCAACACGAGTGTTTCCAGCGTGCTTTGTCCTCACTCGCACGCTACCTGGGAAAACTTTCCAGGAGGTCACCCATCCTTAAATTGCCCCAAGTCAAGCACGCTTAACTCTGGAGTTCTTTCGAGATGGGCTACCGAAAAACAAGATGCACCTTGGTGATATAGGTAGTACCAATCAATCCATTTAAACTCTCTTCAATTGTGCAGTCCCATACCTACACAGTCTCAGAATCATCCCACTTGACCTTCCCCAGGCGATGTGGGATTGCACAACTTACCCAGTATTTCTCCTTACGGATCACGAGACTACTGACTGTCACAATCACCCCCCCTTACGGGGTCCGACGTCCTCATCGACCACACTTCCGGCTGGGTCAAGGCTCTGATACCATTTGTAACGTCCCCGCTTCAAACCTCCATTGGGTCCTTACACCCACGGAATGAATCGCTCTTATACACGAGTACGTCACTTTGGCTGCTTCATGGACTGATGACTGACCCTACAGACCAACACAAGTGTTTCCAACGTGCTTTGTCCTCACTCGTACGCTTCCTGGGAAAACTTCCCAGGAGGTCACCCATCCTTAAATTGCCGCAAGTCAAGCACGCTTAACTGTGGAGTTCTTTCGAGATGGGCTACCGAAAAACAAGATGCACCTTGTTGATATAGGTAGTACCAATCAATCCATTTAAACTCTCTTCAACTTTGCAGTCCCATACCTACACAGTCTCAGAATCATCCCACTTGACCTTCCCCAGGTGATGTGGGATTGCACAACTTACCCGGTATTTCTCCTTACGGATCACGAGACTACTGACTGTCACAGTCTAGATCCTGGTAAAATATTTCCAACAACTGGTATGAGAGCCATGGTAATGATTTACTTTCATGAAATATGAATTAAAACGATGATATATGTTGATTTGGATGGTTTCATGTTGATCTGTGTGTTATATGATGATTGATTGATGCTTGTGAAATTTTATGAAAAATAATTAAATTTTCGTTTCTGGAATTATTTTAATTGGATAGTTTGGAAAACATTAAGCAAATTACTTTTTTACAGAACTCAATTTCGATTTTATTTGAATTGGTTATGATTTTTTGAAGATTTGAAAAAATCGGGGGTGGTGACACACACTTGTGTTGGCGGCCATTTGGCCATGCTGGCAGCACCCTTTGTGCGCCCAAGCAGCCCCTTCCGCCCAAGGATGTGCACCTGGATTGTGTGCTTTGCATACCGTCCGTACAGCTCAAAGTTTTTTTCGTTTTTCTTCGATTTTTCATGCTATTTCATGGAATTAACTTCCGATTTTTTGTGTAGTTTTGTATTTTGATTTTTACTTTTCATATTTTAAATCTAATTATCAGAAATAAATTAATTTGATTTTTGAAAACTAATTTTAGATATTAGTGTAATTTGAATTTGAAAATTGGTAAAAATCTTTTTTTGCTTACTTCTTTTCTTATTTTTTAAAATTTGATTATTTTATCTTATTTTTAAATCTAAGGTCAGATATTAAATTCCTTTTATAAAATATTCTATTTTAAGTAGTTTGACCTTATTTAGATTTAAAATAAGATTACTATAATCATGGTATTTTAACCAATATCGCGTCCCTTCCGATGCATACTCCATCCATCCAACCCGAGCTTTACTTTAACCAATGCTCGGAAAGAACATAGCACTTCTCCAAATGCAAGTAAACTCGTTGTAGATTATCATATCAAGAAAATCCCTATGTCCTTGATAAATCTAGGAAACTTTATTCACATAGTCATGTTTACTTTCCAATGTGTTGACGTACAATAAATACAGGATCAAGTATGTGAAAAGGGTTTCCGTATGAATTTATACATTATGTACATATAATCATGAAATAAATCATGTGAACCATGCAACATTAAATGTTATTTCGATCTATATTAATAAGTAAATCTCGATTATATTGAAATGAGTTTTATTTAGTGGCATAAAACCCAACAAACTCCCACTTGCACTAATATAAAACAAAAAGTGCATTTCAAATAATCTCTAACACCTTGATATACAAATCAAGTGTAGTAGTAGTAAACTCCTCGTAATAGGATCCGAAAGGCTGAATTAAACACAACCTTTTCTCCCACCATTACTCTTCCTTCAATCACAAAATCATTGATAATGTGAAATTCCTCTCTATATGTCTACTCTCTTGGGATATCGGATTTCATACCTTTGGCAACTACTTTTGGTTAATCAAAGAAATTAACACTAGTAGTTTAAGGTAATTTGGAATGGTGCCAAAGATGTATAGAACTTCTTCTTAGACTCAATAAGTACCTAAGCAGCTTTAACATTCGGGGCCTCTCTCTGCACCTGGTGACTTCGTATAGGTTTTTACACTTCTCCAAAATAACTATTCCACCCCCAGAGTAACCACCATCTTATCGTAAAGACTTTCTAGCACAAAGGCAAAATTTCGAACTTGATACACAGAAGCCTAAGAAGTTTTAAAACACACCCTTATGTAATTAAATATATAGTTCATCTTCTTAATCTTAAGATTTACTGGATTGTCTTCCAATGTTCTTCTCCCGGATTGTTCTGATCCATACTCATTACTCCCACTCAACAAAGCAGGTGTCCGGTCTAAGGCATACAAAAGCATATCTAAGACCTCTCACCGTTGATATAAGAAATTCTTTCATGGCTTTATCTTTTCTGGAATAGTTAAGACTTTTCCTTAGATAATGTGTCTATACCTAAGTGTTGTGAAGTTTCTATAGATTGCCATTAGAAAGAAAATGCTTTCCTAAAGCATCTCACTAAAGTAAGTTGCTTGCATTAGAGTAAGTAATTACCAGGTATAACACAAGCCATAGGTTTAGATAAACTCAAACCTATAATACTAGGAGCAGGAAGTTTTGTTAAGTCCATTGAATAGACTTATAAACTTAAAATTTCCTTTTATGTCGTAACAGAAAACTTTAGGTTATTCCATGTGAAATGGATTAAAACCATAGTTCTATTGGCTTTTTCTTAGTTTCTTATCTCGACAATCCATTACTTGTTTAAACTCACAATGGATTTTAATCACTAGTGTCTCCCAAGTCATAAGAAGGTGAGTTCCTCAGAAACTCTCCCACTACGACAAGGTACCGTGAATTATGTCGAAGAAAACTAAATGGTATTGATTACCCTCTTTGGCCAGGATAAGACAGACAGAGGCAAGGGATCATCATATGCTATATAAGATGATAGAACACTCTTTGGAATCAAGAAAAATATCTCCTTTATTTACTACTTGTTTCTCGTACTTAGTTTAATATCTTGCAAGAGTATTAAGTCAACAAACACTTTCTTATCTATCATTACAATGGGATGGTCCACCCCTAATCACTTACAATAGCTAACAAACCATGGTTAATGGGCTCTAGCTTTTCTTAAGATTTTGATTAGGTCATCCATGAATCTAGTACGATTTACATTAAGTATACAACCATTACATCAGAATGATGTAATGTATGTATATTTAATGTAAATCATTACAGATTCATGGATGACCTAATCAAAATCTTGTTAGAACCAAGCACCATGGTTTGTTAGCTATTGTAAGTGATTAGGGTGGACCATCCCATTGTCAATAGAAAAGTAGTATTTGTTTGAACAAACACTTTCTTATCTATTGACAATGGGATGGTCCACCCCTAATCACTTACAATAGCTAACAAACCATGGTTAACAGTTCTAGCTTTTCTTAAGATTTTGATTAGGTCATCCATGAATCTAGTAATGATTTACATTAAGTATACAACCATTACATCATTCTGAAATTGTATTACCATAGAAGGACTTAGTAACCACTTCGTTAACTAATCATCAACATGCAACTCGAAATTTCTGTGGAGGTAAGTTTGGATATAATTCAAAAATCAAATTAATGATCTTGAAACCGCATATCTACTAACTATTTCCTCCACCCCTATCGCTCGCAAGATCTTTAACCACTTACCTTAATGAGTCAACTATTGCAAGTAAATTAATGAAATTTTTCAAACATTTCAAATTTCTTGCTAAAAGGTATAATCTAGAGTTATCGTTTTAAGAATACAACGAAAATCTCATATCCACCCCCGAATTCAAAATTCATCTACGAATGAGATGAACTATTTTCTTTCAAGTGGATATAGGCATATTAATCCCTCTTAGAGATTGATCTTGTGTTAAACTCATCATGAACAAGATACAAATGCCATAGATTAATGAAAAATGTAAAGCTGTAGTCTTTTGATGATTTAGGTTTAGTTACATCAAAGAATTCTTAGAATAGTGCAAGTGGATCCCGGTCACAGAATACCTAACTCATATTCCATACAGTTTGAATCCATTAATAGAAGATGGATATTAAAGACTTGAGAAAGTGTAACTGTATTGTATTCTGGAATTAGAAATATAAGAAAATTTCTGTTTGGATTCTAAAAAATTAAAGTCAAAGACTTAAATTCAACCAAATATAATGAGTAATTCTTTCTTGGACCACTCACTACTATTTAAAACCGGTTTTACTTGCCCATACAAGTAGGAGATTTCTAAGATTGAGGATTTATATGAATTGGGAATAGAATTTCGAGATTATAAATATATGCGTCATTTAATTTCTTAAGAGAAAATATAGAATGACATGAAATGAT
This sequence comes from Cannabis sativa, assembly GCF_029168945.1. NCBI lineage: Eukaryota > Viridiplantae > Streptophyta > Magnoliopsida > Rosales > Cannabaceae > Cannabis > Cannabis sativa. The sequence goes on from NC_083605.1 coordinate 31,015,605, forward strand.
TTATAGACCATTCATCCAATGATATGTTTTGAAGCTAATTCGAAATGAATAAGCTAAGAGGAATTAGGATAATATCATGAAATAAGAATCCAACGATGCTTCGATTAGCGAAAGTCAAAGTAATCTTATTTATACAATCTTCGTTTCATATC